>NC_037669.1:168110093-168715806 GCF_003255815.1 Theropithecus gelada
AAAACTAAGCTTACTGGTCCAAGGAGACTACAACCATTCCTCCCACTAGGGGCTTAGGCCCAGGGAGATCAGTGTTATGCCCCTATCCCCCTGTGTGGAGTTGCTGAAGTTCTTGCAGGGAGGCCCCACCCAGTGAGGAGGGATGGGTCAGGTTCCAGCCTAAAGAGGCAGTCTGGCCACTATCTACCATAGCTAGTGTGCTGCACTGTGGGGAATACCTCTTGGGACCAAGCTGTCCAGTCTCCCTGGCTCCTGCAGGGGAAAAACGTGGCCTTGAGCTATAGTGCTGGCTGCCGCCCTTTCCCACTGGGAGTTCAGTGTCTTACATAGTTAGCAGCCACAATACTGGTGGTTGTCCATCACTCTCCATCCCTTTGCTCTGCTTTATTTTGATAGCACTCTTTACTACCTAAAATTACCTAAAAATATTTTATTCATTTAATTATTGACCATTTTAAATACATAATGGGAAGAATGTACACACAATGCTGTTAGGAACACTGTCTCTCTTGTTCCCTCAATAGCTACAGCACCTAACCAGGAACCTGGCACAGAGCAAACACTCTGTATTCCCTGAATAAATGCATAATAGCTGCACAGGATTGGGGAGCCTAGGACAAACAGACAGTCTCATTCACTTCTGGAAGATGTATAAATTGGGACAAACTAGGTAGTAAATTGTTAGTATTTACCAAATATTTTTCCATCAGAAAGGAAATTTTCCTTTTCAGTTTTTACAAAAATAAATAATATAATTGGGCACGGTGGCTACACCTGTAATCCCAGCAATTTGAGAAGCCAAGGTGGGTGGATTGCTTGAGCCCAGGAGTTTGAGACCAGTCTGGGCAACATGGCAAAATCCTGTCTCTACAAAAACTACAAAAAATTTGCTGGACGTGGTGGTATATGCCTGTGGTCCCAGCTACTCAAGAGGCTGAGGTGAGAGGACAGCTTCAGTGCAGGAGGTCCAGGATGCGGTGAGCCATGATTGCACCACTGCACTCCCACATGAGCAACAGAGTCCTGTCTCAAATAAATAAATAAATAACATTCATAACCTCTTGAGTCTGCAATTCTACATCTAAGATTTTGTCATGAGAGCTTATTTCTACGTGCGGATCTGACATAGTTATATGGATTTACTGCAGTGCTGTTTGTAAGGATGATACATTGAAAACAAATGCCTGTCAGAAGATGACTAGCTAAATAGCAGGGTACCCACAGAGGAGATCTTATGCAGCTATTAAAAATGAGATACATTTATTTATCTTTCTACATATCTGTCATTTTATATTCTATGAGTCTATGCGTACATGCCTGCATATCTGTGCTGCTCTCAAACAATATTTTAGATATGTTCACTAAAGTAAATAAAGTGTAAACAGTTGTAGATTATTCTCTAACTGGAGAAAATACACATACGTATCTTTGTACATGCACATACTATATATATTTGTATAGATAAAAACAACTAGTGACACTAGCTGATTACAGGTAGGTGGACTGAGTACTAAGGGGCAGGTGTGAGAAAGAGAATTACCTCTTACTGTAAGCTCTTTTGTGCTATAACGTTGATTTTTACTAAATTGATATTTATTTAGTAAATTTTAAAAATTAATAAAAGAAATAAATTTGCCTTTAATTTACATATGTCAGAGGATTATTCCTTTATGTTTTTCTAATTGTTTTGTATACACATGTGAAATCTTAGCATCTTTAATTGTATTTTCCTTGTAATTAAACTACAACAGTGTTATTTCATCCATATGATTCATTAGAGCTAAATATTTTAATGTGTATCCTGAGTTGTAAATTTTTCACAAAGAAGCAATGTTGAAAACATCTATCTTTACATAATATATTTCTGTTACTATACTATAAAAGTATGTAAAAACAATGTAAAATAACTTTACCTTGATCAAACTGATAATAATGGAAATGTGTGCTTTATAAACCATGAAACTGTCTTTGCAATGTTTTCAAATAGCCAATTAACTTACATTCCATTTTGGCTTAAGTGATCTGATAAAACACAGAATCACTCCATCAATCCTCAGTCAATGAACCCTTACTCTTCAAAGGTTAATGCTTCATCCTACCTCATTGAATTGAATAGTTTTGTCTCTTTATATATTAAAGCAAAATGTATATTTTTAACTAGCATTTTATTTAGTTCTCATTTATATAAAAGGCAATGAGAAAAAGGATGTTATGAAAATAGAATGGTGTAATAAATAGTTTCATTATGGGATTATTCTGCCCTTTCTCTCTAAAATAAGACAGTATTCTATGAAAGGAAATTATAGATACAAAATACAGCATTCTGTTTTCATTAGTTTATTTCTAATGTTCAGCAAGATTTAATATGCAATATTGGCCGGGCGCGGTGGCTCAAGCCTGTAATCCCAGCACTTTGGGAGGCCGAGACGGGTGGATCACGAGGTCAGGAGATCGAGACCATCCTGGCTAACACGGTGAAACCCCGTCTCTACTAAAAAATACAAAAAATTAGCCGGGCGCAGAGGTGGGCGCCTGTAGTCCCAGCTACTCGGGAGGCTGAGGCAGGAGAATGGCGTGAACCCGGGAGGCGGAGCTTGCAGTGAGCTGAGGTCCGGCCACTGCACTCCAGCCCGGGGGACAGAGCGAGACTCCGTCTCAAAAAAAAAAAAAAAAAAAAAAAAAAAAAAAAAAAAAAAAAAAAAAAATAGCAATATTTTCAAACTTTGATATTTCTAAAGAATTTAACCTTCAAAGTTAAAACATAACTCCATAATTTTTTCTACAAAATAAAAGTGATCTTTCAGTTTCATTCATTGCAGAGTATATAATTCAGTTTCAGTGTGTCATATGAAGTCTTACATCACTATGAGATATGGCTGGTCATTTCGAATTAAGTGATTGTAGAATCTGTAAGTTCAACGAAGAGCCAAAGAAACATGACCAACTAAGAAAAGGCAGCACTAGACATCAGGTTGTCTAATTAGTGATGCAATGATTTTCCCAAAGTTTCATTCTGCTTTCCCGGAAGTGGCTTTCAGGTTTTTGAATAAATGTACATCCCACATGCATAGATTTTTATTAACCTTTCTTTTAGGATATGCAATAACATCCTCAGTCTAAATGTGAGAATGATAATATCTAGGTATTCTCATGGGCATGTTTTTAGGACATCTTTAGAAAATTGCAACTGAGGCCCTCAAAATGGAATTTATAATTTGAGAGAGCTGAATCCTACCCACCAGACCACTAGGGACCATCAAAATGTATAATTTGAGACAAAATATGCAGCTTAAAAACATAATAGATGTAATAATTTTCTTTTCCTTTATAAAATTCAAGCATGCTTGTAAGGAAAATTTGGAAAATAAAGAAGTAAAAGAATAGTTGACCCCAATACAACCATTATTAGTTTTTGTTTTTCACCCAGCTAAATAGCATGTCCTTTAAACATCAATCCTGTGAATAATACTGATAAGTATTAAGATATATTAAGACATGATTTTAAGAAATTTTAATAATCTAATTTGGTCACTGGAAGCCTAATTTGGTCACTGGGTAGGAAAAAATACTCCTGTCAACAACATCATTATATTGACACACTGGTAATGGACGTTAAGACTAAGAGATATGAATTAAATTCAGACGTACAGCTTAGTTTTACTACATTTTTATGTTCTAAAATACAGAAAAATAATCTCTATCTTTTTTTCTTTTCTTTTTTTTTTTTTTTCCCCCCACAGAGTCTGGCTCTATTGCCTAGGCTGGAGTGCAGTGGTGTAATCTTGGCTCACTGCAACCTCCCCCTCCCAGGTTCAAGTGATTCTCCTGCCTCAGCCTCCTTAGTAGCTAGGATTACAGGTGTGTGCTACCACGCCCAGCTAATTTTTGCACTTTTAATAGAGACGGAGTTTCACCATGTTGGTTAGGTTGGTCTCGAATTCCTGACCTCCTGATCTGCCTGCCTCAGCCTCCCAAAGTGCTGGGCTTACAGGTGTGAGCCACTACGCTCAACTGATCTCTATTTTATAATGCCATTAGAAAATATGTCAATATATTGGTAATGATCCCAAGGATTCCCTTTTGGAGGAATCCAAGCAATGTTATGCTCTCATGAGGTTCCTTCCCTTCTGATTTATCAAACAGTTCCCCAACATAATGAATGCTTGACAGTCCTGAATCATTAAGGACATGTTGTTACTGTATTATAGTTCAATAATACGAATTTCTGTTTACACTTTTGTTATGTTTATGCTTGAATTGTTGAGTGTGTCTGAATATGAGTAATACCATTTAAGAGGACTCATGAGTTCTTATGAGTGAGATCTAGCTGCTGAATGGCTTTCCATAGCAGCTGTAACTCCTTCCAGTTAGTTCCATAAGGAAAGAAACCTTCAGGTCTTCTCTTTAGGGCAGCCTGACTAAGCAGGAAACATATAGATCTCCCTACATGCCATTGTTGTAACAACCATTGAAACTTCAGAATGGACTTGCTGCCCTCCCTTGACCAGATGAGGCACAGACAGCAGAGACATGAACATTGTCCTTAGCCAGCTAATGACCAAATGGCCTTGTACAAATCAATACTCTCTACATCTCAGCTTTTGCATGTGAAATTAGGAGTATGTGTCTTCTACCTCTAAAGTATTATGAAATTCTATTGTTAAGAAGTTAACTGTAATAACACTTAGATACTACAATCTTGTATATCCTTAGTTTGGGATTTGAGATCTTATTTCCCATTCTGTAGTGAATCATTGAGTATCCATTCTCTACTTCACTTAATAAGCTTACATCTTGTTGGCCCTGCTGTACTCTTTCAAAGGCACATTACTAATTTGCCTAGGTCACATGGTAATTTATGCTTATTTTAAGATGCTGATAAAATAATTGGACAAATTACAACCCTTCAGTCTTTAATTGGAAGGTTTCGGCATAACCCCGAAATGTATGTTTGTTTCATATGAATATCATATGAAACATATGTATGTTTCATATGAATATCAAGAGATTTGTCAGGAAAAAACCACCATGAAAAGGTAATCTGATTAAAAATGCAAGCAATATAATTTATGACATTTAAAAGTTATCTGCAGGGCCAAAATTAAGAACCATAAAGGAAACAGATACGGCAAAATACCAAATGACAGAGTTTATGATAGGAAGGGTTAAAAAAATAAATACAAGTTTAGAGGGAAAGGAAATTGAATTTTCATGATACAAAGATGAAAAGAACTACAAGCTATTATTTTCATTGGAAGGGGAAGAAGCTTTGAAATGTAAAAAGGTTCATAAGGCAAAACTACTTTCCTATGTGATAGAGGATTCAACCAAGCATACAACTGAATTACAATGTTATTTTTCTAGAAAGATTCTAGGTTTAAAAATGGAAATAGAAAGGTAAATTCCAGATTTACCTGGAAAGAACAAAAGGGCTGTTGCATTGGGCTTAGAAACCCTTTTCTTGAGTTTAAAATGATCTAATAGGGAGAGGGCGGAGCAAGATGGCCGAATAGGAGCAGCTCCAGTCTTCAACTCCCAGCGCCAGCGACACAGAAGACCGGTGATTTCGGCATTTTCAACTGAGGTACTGGGTTCATCTCACTGGGGAGTGCCGG
Organism: Theropithecus gelada; assembly: GCF_003255815.1. NCBI lineage: Eukaryota > Metazoa > Chordata > Mammalia > Primates > Cercopithecidae > Theropithecus > Theropithecus gelada. Next base: position 168,115,709 of record NC_037669.1, read on the forward strand.
ACGATCGGTACTGGTCAGCTGCTGCAGCCCGACCAGCGAGAGCTGAAGCAGGGCGAGGCATTGCCTCACCTGAGAAGCGCAAGGGGGAAGGGAATCCCTTTTCCTAGCCAGGGGAACTGAGACACACAACACCTGGAGAATCGGGTAACTCCCACCCCAATACTGCGCTTTGAGCAAACAGGCACACCAGGAGATCATATCCCACACCTGGCCGGGAGGGTCCCACACCCACGGAGCCTCCCTCATTGCTATTACAGCAGTCTGTGATCTACCGGCAAGGCAGCAGCGAGGCTGGGGGAGGGGCGCCCGCCATTGCTGAGGCTTAAGTAGGTAAACAAAGCTGCTGGGAAGCTCGAACTGGGTGGAGCTCACAGCAGCTCAAGGAAACCTGCCTGTCTCTGTAGACTCCACCTCTGGGGGCAGGGCACAGAAAACAATAACAAAGCAGCAGACACCTCTGCAGACGCAAACGACTCTGTCTGACAGCTTTGAAGAGAGCAGTGGATCTCCCAACACGGAGGTTGAGATCTGAGAAGGGACAGACTCCCTGCTCAAGCGGGTCCCTGACCCCTGAGTAGCCTAACTGGGAGACATCCCCCACTAGGGGCAGTCTGACACCCCACACCTCACAGGGTGGAGTACACCCCTGAGAGGAAGCTTCCAAAGCAAGAATCAGACAGGTACACTTGCTGTTCAGAAATATTCTATCTTCTGCAGCCTCTGCTGCTGTTACCCAGGCAAACAGGGTCTGGAGTGGACCTCAAGCAATCTCCAACAGACCTACAGCTGAGGGTCCTGACTGTTAGAAGGAAAACTATCAAACAGGAAGGACACCTACACCAAAACCCCATCAGTACATCACCATCATCAAAGACCAGAGGCAGATAAAACCACAAAGATGGGGAAAAAGCAGGGCAGAAAAGCTGGAAATTCAAAAAACAAGAGCGCATCTCCCCCGGCAAAGGAGCGCAGCTCATCGCCAGCAACGGATCAAAGCTGGACGGAGAATGACTTTGACGAGATGAGAGAAGAAGGCTTCAGTCCATCAAATTTCTCAGAGCTAAAGGAGGAATTACGTACCCAGCGCAAAGAAACTAAAAATCTTGAAAAAAAAAAGTGGAAGAATTGACGGCTAGAGTAATTAATGCAGAGAAGGTCATAAACGAAATGAAAGAGATGAAAACCATGACACGAGAAATACGTGACAAATGCACAAGCTTCAGTAACCGACTCGATCAACTGGAAGAAAGAGTATCAGCAATTGAGGATCAAATGAATGAAATGAAGCGAGAAGAGAAACCAAAAGAAAAAAGAAGAAAAAGAAATGAACAAAGCCTGCAAGAAGTATGGGATTATGTAAAAAGACCAAATCTACGTCTGATTGGGGTGCCTGAAAGTGAGGGGGAAAATGGAACCAAGTTGGAAAACACTCTTCAGGATATCATCCAGGAGAACTTCCCCAACCTAGTAGGGCAGGCCAACATTCAAATCCAGGAAATACAGAGAACGCCACAAAGATACTCCTCGAGAAGAGCAACTCCAAGACACATAATTGCCAGATTCACCAAAGTTGAAATGAAGGAAAAAATCTTAAGGGCAGCCAGAGAGAAAGGTCGGGTTACCCACAAAGGGAAGCCCATCAGACTCACAGCAGATCTCTCGGCAGAAACTCTCCAAGCCAGAAGAGAGTGGGGGCCAATATTCAACATTCTTAAAGAGAAGAATTTTAAACCCAGAATTTCATATCCAGCCAAACTAAGTTTCATAAGTGAAGGAGAAATAAAATCCTTTACAGATAAGCAAATGCTTAGAGATTTTGTCACCACTAGGCCTGCCTTACAAGAGACCCTGAAGGAAGCACTCAACATGGAAAGGAACAACCGGTACCAGCCATCTCAAAAACATGCCAAAATGTAAAGACCATCGAGGCTAGGAAGAAACTGCATCAACTAATGAGCAAAATAACCAGTTAATATCATAATGGCAGGATCAAGTTCACACATAACAATCTTAACCTTAAATGTAAATGGACTAAATGCTCCAATTAAGAGACACAGACTGGCAAACTGGATAAAGAGTCAAGACCCATCAGTCTGCTGTATTCAGGAGACCCATCTCACATGCAGAGACATACATAGGCTCAAAATAAAGGGATGGAGGAAGATTTACCAAGCAAATGGAGAACAAAAAAAAGCGGGGGTTGCAATCCTAGTCTCTGATAAAACAGACTTTAAACCATCAAAGATCAAAAGAGACAAAGAAGGCCATTACATAATGGTAAAGGGATCAATTCAACAGGAAGAGCTAACTATCCTAAATATATATGCACCCAATACAGGAGCACCCAGATTCATAAAGCAAGTCCTTAGAGACTTACAAAGAGACTTAGACTCCCATACAATAATAATGGGAGACTTCAACACTCCATTGTCAACATTAGACAGATCAACGAGACAGAAAGTTAACAAGGATATCCAGGAATTGAACTCATCTCTGCAGCAAGCAGACCTAATAGACATCTATAGAACTCTCCACCCCAAATCAACAGAATATACATTCTTCTCAGCACCACATCGTACTTATTCCAAAATTGACCACGTAATTGGAAGTAAAGCACTCCTCAGCAAATGTACAAGAACAGAAATTATAACAAACTGTCTCTCAGACCACAGTGCAATCAAACTAGAACTCAGGACTAAGAAACTCAATCAAAACCGCTCAACTACATGGAAACTGAACAACCTGCTCCTGAATGACTACTGGGTACATAACGAAATGAAGGCAGAAATAAAGATGTTCTTTGAAACCAATGAGAACAAAGATACAACATACCAGAATCTCTGGGACACATTTAAAGCAGTGTGTAGAGGGAAATTTATAGCACTAAATGCCCACAAGAGAAAGCAGGAAAGATCTAAAATTGACACTCTAACATCGCAATTAAAAGAACTAGAGAAGCAAGAGCAAACACATTCGAAAGCTAGCAGAAGGCTAGAAATAACTAAGATCAGAGCAGAACTGAAGGAGATAGAGACACAAAAAACCCTCCAAAAAATCAATGAATCCAGGAGTTGGTTTTTTGAAAAGATCAACAAAATTGACAGACCACTAGCAAGACTAATAAAGAAGAAAAGAGAGAAGAATCAAATCGATGCAATTAAAAATGAAAAAGGGGATATCACCACCGACCCCACAGAAATACAAACTACCATCAGAGAATACTATAAACACCTCTACGCAAATAAACTGGAAAATCTAGAAGAAATGGATAATTTCCTGGACACTTACACTCTTCCAAGACTAAACCACGAAGAAGTTGAATCCCTGAATAGACCAATAGCAGGCTCTGAAATTGAGGCAACAATTAATAGCCTACCAACCAAAAAAAGTCCAGGACCAGATGGATTCACAGCTGAATTCTACCAGAGGTACAAGGAGGAGTTGGTACCATTCCTTCTGAAACTATTCCAATCAATAGAAAAAGAGGGAATCCTCCCTAACTCATTTTATGAGGCCAACATCATCCTGATACCAAAGCCTGGCAGAGATACAGCAAAAAAAGAGAATTTTAGACCAATATCCCTGATGAACATCGATGCAAAAATCCTCAATAAAATACTGGCAAACCGGATTCAGCAACACATCAAAAAGCTTATCCACCATGATCAAGTGGGCTTCATCCCTGGGATGCAAGGCTGGTTCAACATTCGCAAATCAATAAACATAATCCAGCATATAAACAGAACCAAAGACAAGAACCACATGATTATTTCAATAGATGCAGAAAAGGCTTTTGACAAAATTCAACAGCCCTTCATGCTAAAAACGCTCAATAAATTCGGTATTGATGGAACGTACCTCAAAATAATAAGAGCTATTTATGACAAACCCACAGCCAATATCATACTGAATGGGCAAAAACTGGAAAAATTCCCTTTGAAAACTGGCACAAGACAGGGATGCCCTCTCTCACCACTCCTATTCAACATAGTGTTGGAAGTTCTGGCTAGGGCAATTAGGCAAGAGAAAGAAATCAAGGGTATTCAGTTAGGAAAAGAAGAAGTCAAATTGTCCCTGTTTGCAGATGACATGATTGTATATTTAGAAAACCCCATTGTCTCAGCCCAAAATCTCCTTAAGCTGATAAGCAACTTCAGCAAAGTCTCAGGATACAAAATTAATGTGCAAAAATCACAAGCATTCTTATACACTAGTAACAGACAAACAGAGAGCCAAATCATGAATGAACTTCCATTCACAATTGTTTCAAAGAGAATCAAATACCTAGGAATCCAACTTACAAGGGATGTAAAGGACCTCTTCAAGGAGAACTACAAACCACTGCTCAGTGAAATAAAAGAGGACACAAACAAATGGAAGAACATACCATGCTCATGGATAGGAAGAATCAATATCGTGAAAATGGCCATACTGCCCAAGGTAATTTATAGATTCAATGCCATCCCCATCAAGCTACCAATGAGTTTCTTCACAGAATTGGAAAAAACTGCTTTAAAGTTCATATGGAACCAAAAAAGAGCCCGCATCTCCAAGACAATCCTAAGTCAAAAGAACAAAGCTGGAGGCATCACGCTACCTGACTTCAAACTATACTACAAGGCTACAGTAACCAAAACAGCATGGTACTGGTACCAAAACAGAGATATAGACCAATGGAACAGAACAGAGTCCTCAGAAATAATACCACACATCTACAGCCATCTGATCTTTGACAAACCTGAGAGAAACAAGAAATGGGGAAAGGATTCCCTATTTAATAAATGGTGCTGGGAAAATTGGCTAGCCATAAGTAGAAAGCTGAAACTGGATCCTTTCCTTACTCCTTATACGAAAATTAATTCAAGATGGATTAGAGACTTAAATGTTAGACCTAATACCATAAAAATCCTAGAGGAAAACCTAGGTAGTACCATTCAGGACATAGGCATGGGCAAAGACTTCATGTCTAAAACACCAAAAGCAACGGCAGCAAAAGCCAAAATTGACAAATGGGATCTCATTAAACTAAAGAGCTTCTGCACAGCAAAAGAAACTACCATCAGAGTGAACAGGCAACCTACAGAATGGGAGAAAATTTTTGCAATCTACTCATCTGACAAAGGGCTAATATCCAGAACCTACAAAGAACTCAAACAAATTTACAAGAAAAAAACAAACAACCCCATCAAAAAGTGGGCAAAGGATATGAATAGACATTTCTCAAAAGAAGACATTCATACAGCCAACAAATACATGAAAAAATGCTCATCATCACTGGCCATCAGAGAAATGCAAATCAAAACCACAATGAGATACCATCTCACACCAGTTAGAATGGCGATCATTCAAAAGTCAGGAAACAACAGGTGCTGGAGAGGATGTGGAGAAATAGGAACACTTTTACACTGTTGGTGGGATTGTAAACTAGTTCAACCATTATGGAAAACAGTATGGCGATTCCTCAAGGATCTAGAACTAGATGTACCATATGACCCAGCCATCCCATTACTGGGTATATACCCAAAGGATTATAAATCATGCTGCTATAAAGACACATGCACACGTATGTTTATTGCAGCACTATTCACAATAGCAAAGACTTGGAATCAACCCAAATGTCCATCAGTGACAGATTGGATTAAGAAAATGTGGCATATATACACCATGGAATACTATGCAGCCATAAAAAAGGATGAGTTTGTGTCCTTTGTAGGGACATGGATGCAGCTGGAATCCATCATTCTTAGCAAACTATCACAAGAACAGAAAACCAAACACCGCATGTTCTCACTCATAGGTGGGAACTGAACAATGAGATCACTTGGACTCGGGAAGGGGAACATCACACACCGGGGCCTATCATGGGGAGGGGGGCGGAGGGAGGGATTGCATTGGGAGTTATACCTGATGTAAATGACGAGTTGATGGGTGCAGCACACCAACAAGTCACAAGTATACATATGTAACAAACCTGCACGTTATGCACATGTACCCTACAACTTACAGTATAATAATAATAAATTTAAAAAAAAATAAAAATAAAATGATCTAATAGGTATGTATATTTTGATTTTGGTTATTTAAATAGAGATAATTTTCTTATATATGGATCAATTGGCAAATCCAATCAGTCTTGGCATTCAGTGTCTAAATATTTTATAAAATTGGTACTTATGGACATGGCTGGTCAATAAGTAAACAAATTTAACATTTCCAGTACATGAGTTTCTTTTATTGACATATCATACAAAGACATTTCTGAAATTTCTAACAGAGTTTCTACTCTTGTATTTCAATTCTGCAATGATTAACTTTGGTTTGTAAAACATAATTTAAAGGTTGGTATGTCATTTATAAACTCGACATTAAATCTTCCTATTGAAAAATAAAACTACAATGTTTAAAATTTGCACTGAATCGTGACTGATATTCAAAGCTCAAAACAATAGAAAGTGTAAGGGCAGTTAATTCATATGTGTCTAGCTTATACAGACCAAAGAAACTGCAATGAGTTATTATCCAATACGATCATGCAGTTCAGTTCAAACCTAAGTCAAACATTCAAATAAAATGCGATATCTGTGGTAGACAGAATAATGGCTTCCCAGTACTGTTTAAATCGTAATCACAGGAAAATATGAATATGTTACATTACATGACAAAGGGGGATTAGGTTAGCCAATGAAAATAAAGTTGTTAATCGGCTGACTTTAAAATAAGAAAATTATCCTGAATTACCCAGGTGGACCCTTTGTGATCACAGGGGTCTGTGAATGTGGAAGAGGGAGGCAGAAGAGTGAGACAGTGATTACAGGTGAGAGAAACTGAGCTGGCCCTTGCTGTTTTTGAAGATGAAATGGGGTCACAAGCCAAGACATGCAGGCAGCCTCTAGAAGCTGAAAAAGGCAAGAAACTGGATTCTCCCCTGGAACCTGCAGAAAGAACATAACCTTGCAGACACCCTGACTTTATCCTAGTGAGACCCATTTCAGACTTCTCACCTTCAGAACTGTAAAATAATAGACATATCTCAGAAATACTGCAGTTCAGTTCCAGATGACCCCAGTAAAGCAAATATCACAATAATGTGAGTCATGTGAATTTTCTTATTTTGCAATGCATTTAAGTTGTTGATACCATACCGTATTAACTGTGCAATAACATTGTCTAAAAATACAATGTACATACTTTAATTTTAAAATATGCTATTGCTGAAAAATGCTAACAACATGAACCTTCAGCAAGACATGTTTTTGCTGGTGGAAGGTATTGCCTCAGTGTAATAGCTATTGGCTGATCGTCGTGGTGGTTTCAGGTTGAGGTAGCTGTGGCAATTTCTTAAAATAAGACAACAATGAACTTTGTTGCATCTAGAACTCTTTTCACAAAATATTTCTCTGTAGCATAAAACGCTGTTTGATAGCATTTTATCCACACTAGTACTTCTTTCAGAATTGGAGTCAGTACTCCCAAAGCCTGACACTGCTCTGTCAATCAGGTTTATATAATATTCTAAATTCTTTGTTGTCATTTCAACAATGTTCACAGCATCTTCATCAGCAGTAGGTTCCATCTCAAGAAACGACTTCCTTAGCTCGTTCAAAAGAAGCATCTCCATCCATGAAAGGAGGAGGTTATGAGATTGCATCAATTCAATAACATCTTCAGACTCTACTTTTAATTATACTTCTCTTGCTGTTTCCACAATATCTACAGTTATTTCTTTCACTGGAGTTTTGAAACCCTCAAAGTCATCCATGAAGGTTGGAATAAACTTCTTATAAATTCCTGTTAATGTGGATATTTTGACTTCCTCCCATGAATTACAAGTGTTCTTAATGGCATCTAGAATGGTGAATTTTTTCCAGAAAGTTTTCAATTGATTTGGGCAACATCCTTCAGAGGAATAACTAACTATGGCAGCTATAGCCTTAAAAATATATTTCTTACATAAGAGTGGGAAGTCAGAATTACTTCTTTACCCATGGGCTGCACAGTGAATGTAGTGTTAGCAGGCATAAAAACAACATTAATCTTCTTGAACATCTCCATCAGAGCTCTCAGGTGATGAGGTACATTGTCAATGAACAGTAATATTTTGAAAGAAATCTTTTTTTCTGAGCAATAAATCTCGAGAGTGGGCTTAAAATATTCAGTAAACCACGATGTAAACAGATGTACTGTCATCCAGTCTTTGTTGTTGCATTTGTAGCGCACAGGCAGAGTTGATTTAGTGAAATTCTTAAGGGCCCTAGGAGTTTTGTAATAGTCAGCACTGGCTTCAATTTAGACACTAACTTCATTAGCTCCTAACAAGAGACTAAGCCTGTCCTTTGAAGCTTTAAAGCCAGGCATTGACTTCTCTCTCTCTAGCTAGGAAAGTCCTAGATAGCATAATCTTCCAATAGAATGCTCTTTGGTTTATGCTTAAAATCTGTTGTGTAGTGTAGCCACCTTTATCAATGGCCTTAACTAGATCTTCTGGATCACTTGCTGCAGCTCATACATCAGCACTTGGAACTTCACCGTGCACGTTTATGTTGTGGAGACGACTTCTTTCTTTGAACCTCATGAACCAACCACTCCCAGCTTCAGACATTTTTTCTCACCTCTGTTAGCCTTCATAGATTCGAAGAGTTAGGGCCTTCCTCTGGATTAGGCTCTGATTTAAGGGAATGGTATGGCTGGTTTGATTTTCTATCCAGACCACTAGCACTTTCTCCATATCAAACATAAGGCTCTTTTGCTTTCATATCATTCATGTGTTTACTAGAGTAGCCCATCTAATTACCTTCAAGAACTTTTATTTTACAGTCACAACTTAGCTAACCATTTGGCACAAGAGGCCTAGCTTTCAGCCTAACTCTTCTTTTGACATGCGTACCTTACTAAGCTTAATCATTTCTGGCTTTTGACGTGATGAAAAGATGTGTGACTCTTTCTGTCACTTAAATACATACAGGCCCTTTTTTTTTGTTTGTTTAAAATATATATACTTTAAGTTCTGGGGTACATGTGCAAAATGCAGGTTTGTTACATAGGTATACACGTGCTATGGTGGTTTGCTGCACCCATCAACCTGTCATCTACGTTAGGTATTTCTCCTAATGCTATCCCTCCCCTAGCCCCCTGACCCTCCAACAGGCCCTGGTGTGTGATGTTCCCTTCCTTGTGTCCATGTGTTCTCATTGTTCAACTCCCACTTATGAGTGAGAACATGTGGTGTTTGGTTTTCTGTTCTTGTGATATTTTGCTGAGAATTATGGTTTCCAGCTTCATCCATGTCCCTGCAAAGGACATGAACTTATCCTTTTTCATGGCTGCATAGTATTCCATGGTATATATGTGCATTTTCTTTATCCAGTCTATCATTGATGGGCATTTGGGTTGGTTCCAAGTCTTTGTTATTGTGAATAGTGCTACAGTAAACATACATGTGCATGTATCTTTATAGTAGAAGGATTTATAATCCTTTGGGTATATACCCAGTAATGGGATTGCTGGGTCATATGGTATTTCTGGTTCTAGATCCTTGATGAATCGCCACACTATGTTCTACAATGGTTGAACTAATTTACACTCCGACCAACAGTGTAAAAGCATTCATATTTCTTCACATCCTCTCCAGCATCTGCCGTTTCCTGACTTTTTAATGATTGCCATTCTAACTGGTTTGAGATATCTCATTGTGTTTTTGATTTGCATTTCTCTAATGACCAGTGGTGATGAGCTTTTTTTCGTATGTTTTTTGGCTGCATAAATGTCTTCTTTTAAGAAGTTCATATCCTTTGTCCACTTTTTGGTGGTTTTTTTTTTTTTCAATTTAAGTTCCTTGCAGATTCTGGATATTAGCCCTTTGTCAGATGGATAGATTGCACAAATTTTCTTCCATTCTGTAGATTGCCTGTTCATTCCGATGATAGTTTCTTTTGCTGTGCAGAAGCTCTTTAGTTTAATTAGATCCCATTTGTCAATTTCAGCTTTTGTGGCCATTGCTTTTGGTGTTTTTGTCATTAAGTCTTTGCCCTTGCCTATGTCATGAATGGTATTGCCTAGGTTTTCTTCTGGGTTTTTATGGTTTTAGGTCTTACATTTAAGTCTTTAATCCATCATGAGTTAATTTTTGTATAAGGTGTAAGGAAGGGGTCCAGTTTGTTTTCTGCATATGGCTAGTCAGTTTTCCCAACACTGTTTATTAAATAGGGAATCCTGTCCCCGTTGCTTATTTTTGTCAGGTTTGTCAAAGATCAGATGGTTGTAGATGTGTGGTGTTATTTCTGAGGCATCTGTTCTGTTCCATTGATCTATGTATTTGTTTTGGTACCAATACCATGCTGTTCTGGTTACTGTATTCTTGTGTATAGTTAGAAGTCAGGTAGTGTGATAACCTCCAGCTTTGCTCTGTTTGCTTAGGATTGTCTTGGCTAATTCTGTGAAGAAAGTCAATGGTAGCTTGATGGTGATAGCAATGAATCTTACCAATTCTTTGGGCAGTATGGCCATTTTCACGATATTGAGTCTTCCTATCCATGAGCATGGAATGTTTCTCCATTTGTGTCCTCTTATTTCCTTGAGCAGTGGTTTGTAATTCTCCTTGAAAAGGTCCTTTACATCCCATGTAAGTTGTATTCCTAGGTATTTAATTCTTTGTAGCAATTGTGAATGGGAGTTCACTCAGGATTTGGCTGTTCGTCTATTATTGGTGTATAGGAATCCTTGTGATTTTGGCACACTGATTTTGTCTCCTGAGACTTTGCTGAAGTTTTTATCAGCGTAAAGAGATTTTGGACTGAGACAATTGGGTTTTCTAAATGTGCAATTATGACATCTGCAAACAGATAATTTGACTCCTTCTTTTCCTAGTTGAATACCCTTTATTTCTTTCTCTTGCCTGATTGCCCTGGCCAGAACTTCCAATACTATGTTGAATAGCAGTGGTGCGAGAGGGCATTCTTCTCTTGTGCCAGTTTTCAAAGGGAATGCTTCCAGTTTTTGCCCATTCAGTATGATATTGGCTGTGGGTTTGTCATAAATAGCTCTTATTATTTCGAGCTACGTTCCATCAATACCTAATTTATTGAGAGTTTTTAGCATGAAGGGTTTTTGAATTTTGTTGAAGGCATTTTCTCCATCTATTGAGATAATCATGTGGTTTTTGTCATTGGTTGTGTTTATGTGATGGATTACGTATATTGATTTGCGTATGTTGAACCAGCCTTGCATCCCAGGGATGAAGTCGACTTGATCATGGTGGATAAGCTTTTTGATGTGCTGCTGGATTCGGTTTGCTAGTATTTTATTGAGGATTTTCACATTGATGTTCATCAGGGATATAGGCCTGAAATTTTATTTTTTGTTGTGTGTCTGCCAGGTTTTGGTATCAGGATGATGCTGGCCTCATAAAATGAGTTAGGGAGGAGTCTGTCTTTTTCTGTTGTTTGGAATAGTTGCAGAAGGAGCTCCTCCTTGTACCTCTGCTAGAATTCAGCTGTGAATCCATCTGGTTCTGGAATTTTTTTGGTTGGTAGGCTATTAATTACTGCCTCAATTTCAGAACTTGTTATTGGGATTTGACTTCTTCCTGGTTTAGACTTGGGAGGGTGTATGGTTCCAGGAATTTATCCGTTTCTTCTAGATTTTCTAGTTTATTTGCATAGAGGTATTTATAGTATTTTCTGATGGTAGTTTGTATTTCTGTGGGATCAGTGGCGATACCTCTTTATCATTTTTTTATTGTGTCTATTTGATTCTTCTGTCTTTTCTTCTTTATTAGTCTTGCTAGCGGTCTATCTATTTTGTTGATCTTTTCAAAAAACCAGCTCCTGGATTCATTGAATTTTTTGAAGGGTTTTTCACATCTCTATCTCCTTCAGTTCTGCTCTGATCTTAGTTATTTCTTGGCTTCTGCTGGCTTTTGAATTTGTTTGCTCTTGCTTCTCTAGTTCTTTTAATTGTGATGTTAGGGTGTTCAATTTTAGATCTTTCTTGCTTTCTCTCGTGGGCATCTAGTGCTATAAATTTCCCTCTACACACTGCTTTAAATGTGTCCCAGAGATTCTGGTACGTTGTGTCTTTGTTCTCATTGGTTTCAAAGAACTTATTTATTTCTGCATTTATTTCATTATTCACCCAGTAGTCATTCAGGAGCAGGTTGATCAGTTTCCAGGTAGTTGTGAAGTTTTGAGTCAGTTTTTTAATCCTGAGTTCTAGTTTGATTGCACTGTGATCTGAGAGACTGTTTGTTATGATTTCCTTTCTTTTGCATTTGCTGAGGGGTGTTTTACTTACAATTATGTGGTCAATTTTAGAATAAGAGCAATGAGATGCTGAGAAGAATGTATATTCTATTGATTTGGGGTGGAGAGTTCTGTATATGTCTGTTAGGGCCAGAGCTGAGTTCTGAATATCTTTGTTAATTTTCTGTCTCGTTGATCTGTCTAATATTGACAGTGGAGTGTTAAAGTCTTCTATTATTGTGTGGGAATCTAAGTCTCTTTGTAGGTCTCTAAGAACTTGGTTTATTTATCTGGGTGCTCCTATATTGGGTGCATATACATTTAGGATAGGTAGCCCTTCTCGTTGCATTGATCCCTTTGCCATTATGTAATGTCCTTATTTGTTGTGTTTGATCTTTGTTGGTTTAAAGTCTGTTTTATCAGAGACTAGGACTGCAACAACCCCTGCTGCTTTTTTTTTTTTTTTTCTTTTCATTTGCTTGGTAAATATTCCTCCATCCCTTTACTTTGAACCTGTGTGTTTTTGCGCATGAGAGTCTCCTGAATACAGCACACTGATGGGTCTTAACTCTTTATCCAAGTTGCCAGTCTGTGTCTTTTAATTTGGGCATCTAGCCCTTTTACATTTAAGGTTAATATTGTTATGTGTGAATTTGAGCCTGTCATTATGATGCTAGTTGGTTATTTCGTCTGTTAGTTGATGCAGTTTCTTCATAGTGTCGACGGTGTTTACAATTTGGTATATTGCTACAGTGGCTGGTACCAGTTTTACCTTTCCATATTTAGTGTTTTCTTCAGGAGTTCTTGTAAGGCAGGCCTGGTGGTGACAGAAGCTTTTCAGCATTTACTTGTCTGTAAAGGATTTTATTTCTCCTTCGCTTATGAAGCTTAGTTTGCCTGGATACGAAATTCTGGGTTGAACATTCTATTCTTTAAGAATGTTGAATATTGGCCCCCACTCTCCTGACTTGTAGAGTTTCTGCAGAGAGATCCATGGTTAGTCTGAGGGACTTCCCTTTGTGGGTAACCCGACCTTCCTCTCTGACTGCCTTTAACATTATTTCCTTCATTTCAACCTTGGTGAATCCGATGATTATGTGTTTTGGGGTTGCTCTTCTCAAGGAGTATCTTTTATGGTGTTCTATTTCCTGAATTTTAATGTTGGCCTGTCTTGCTAGGTTGTGGAAGTTCTCTTGGATAATATCCTAAAGTTTTCCAACTTAGTTCCATTCCCCCTGTCACTTAGAGGTACACCAATCAAATGTAGATTTGGTCTTTTCACATATTCCCGTATTTCTTGCAGGCTTTGTTTCTTTTCATTCTTTTTTCTCTAATCTTGTCTTCATACTTTATTTCATTAAGTTGATCTTCAATCTCTGATGTCCTTTCTTTCACTTGATCGATTCGGCTATTGATACTTGTGTATGCTTCACGAAGTTCTCGTGCTGTGTTTTTCAGCTCCATCAGGTCATTTATGTTCTCTAAACTGGTTATTCTAGTTAGCAATTCATCTAACTTTTTTTCAAGGTTTTTAGCTTCCTTGTATTGGGTTAGAATGTGTTTCTTTGGCTCAGAGGAGTTTGTTATTACCCACCTTCTGAAGCCTACTTCTGTCAGTTCATCAAACTCATTCTCCGTCCTGTTTTGTTTTCTTGCTGGGAAGGAGTTGTGATCCTTTGGAGAAGAGGTTCTGGTTTTTGGAATTTTCAGCCTTTTTGCTCTGGTTTCTCTCTATCTTCATTCATCTACCTTTGGTTTTTGATGTAGGTGACCTTCGTATGGGGTCTCTGAGTGGATATCCTTTTTGTTGATGTCGATGATATTCCTTTCCGCTAGTTTTTCTTCTAACAGGCCCCTCTGCCGCACGTCTGCTGGAGTTTGCTGGAGGTCCACTCCAGACCCTGTTTTCCTGGGTATCACCAGCAGAGGCTGCAGAATAGCAAAGATTGCTGCCTGTTCCTTCCTCTGGAAGCTTCATCCCAGAGGGGCACCCGCCAGATGCCAGTGAGAGCTCTCCTGTATGAGGTGTCTGTCGGCCCCTACTGGGAGGTGTCTCCCAATCAGGAGACACCGGGTTCAGGGACCCACTTGAGGAGGCAGTCTGACCCTTAGCAGAGCTTGAACACTGTGCTGGGAGATCTGCTGCTGTCTTCAGAGTCGTCAGGCAGGGAAACGTTTACATCTCCTGAAGCCGCGCCCACAGCCACCCCTTCCCCCAGGTGCTCTGTCCCAGGGAGTTGGGGCTTTTATCTATAAACCCCTAACTGGGGCTGCTGCCCTTTTTTTCGGAGATACCCTGCCCAGTGAGGAGGAATCCAGAGAGGCAGTCTGGCCACAGAGGCTTTGCTGAGCTTCAGTGGGCTCTGCCCAGTTCGGTCTTCCTGGCGGCTTTGTTTACACTGTGAGGGTATACCGCCTACTCAAGCTTCAGCAGTGGTGGACACCTGTCCCACCACCAACCTGGAGCATTCCAGGTCAACCTCAGACTGCTGTGCTGGTAGCCCGAATTTCAAGCCAGTGGATTTTAGCTTGCTGGGCTCTGTGGGGGTGGGACCCCTGAGCCAGACCACTTGGCTCCTGGCTTCAGCCCCCTTTCCAGGGGAGTGAATGATTCTGTCCCGCTGGCATTCCAGGAGCCACTGGGATATGGAAAAAACAAAAAAACAAACAAAAAAAAACTCCTGTAGCTAGTCTGGTGTCTGCCCAAATGGCTGCCCAGTTTTGGGCTGGAAACCTAGGGCCCTGGTGGCGTAGGCAACGTAGGGAATATCCTGGTCTGCGGGTTGCAAAGACCATGGGAAAAGCACGGTATCTGGGCCAGAGTGCACAATTCCTCATGGCACAGTCCCTCACGGCTTCCCTTGGCTAGGAGAGGGAGCTCCCCAACCCCTTGCGCTTCCTAGGGAGGCGACACCCCACCCTGCTTCTGCTTGCCCTCAATGGGCTGCACCCACTGTTCAACCAGTTCCAATGAGATGAACCGGGTACCTCAGTTGGAAATGCAGAAATCACCTGCCTTCTGCGTTGATCTCACTGGGAGCTGCAGACTGGAGTTGTTTCTATTCGGCCGTCTTGCCAGCAACCGGCCATTGTAGGGTTTTAAATTGGCCTAATTTCAATGCTGTGTTTCAGGAAATAGGAAGGTCCAAAGAGAGGGTGGGAGATTGGAGAATGTCCAGATGGTGGAGCAATCAGAACACACACAGCATTTATTAATTTACCATCTTATGTGGGTGAAATTCACGGTGTCCCCAAACGATCACAGTAGTAACATGAAGGGTCACAGATCACCATAACAGATATAGTAAAAATAGAAAAGTTTGAAATACTGAAAGAAAAACCAAAATGTGATGCAGAGACACAAAGTGAGCTGAGATACGCCTGCATATTTGTGTTGTTTCAGGCCACTGAGTTTGTGGTAATTTATTTTAGCAGCAATAGAAGACTAATACAGTAATCATCTGGTAAATGGTCAAGCCTGCAACTGTTTAATTATGACCCAAAGTGATTAGTCCGTATCTCCAAATACCTTGGCCATGTTCCTTTTACAACATGCCAGACAGACCTGAAAGCAAAGTTGTTAGAATGAGAAGTCAGTTGTCCCTAATAAATACATATTGATGCCCATTCTACTTTGAAACTTCAGTAACAAAATAAATTGCTACTCTCTCACCAAGGAAATTAAATAAGATTACATTTTTGAAAAGTACATTCATATTCCATGTGTTGTGTCATATCAATTTACATTATTAACAATTATATATAAAAATGTATGTGTTTTCTAAAGCATATCTGACAATATTTCTAAAGTGTCCAATCATGAATTTGACATCAATCTATAGAATTAGAAACACTCCAAAAATAGAACCATTGTCTGGAAATGGTAAGCAACTCATCACTGGGAATAATCAAGCAAAAGACCTTGCCTGGATGTAAGAGATGAAATTCTTGCACTTAGTAGGAGATTGGGTTGTATGACCTTGAAATTTCTTTCTAATTCCTAGTTTAACAGAAGTGTTCTTGATAAAGAGAATATTGACAGTGAAATCATAGGCAGGAGGAGATATTTTAAGTAGTCTCATTAAATATAAGAAGCTGACAACATGGCTCCTGGGAGACTTTTAAGTCACTATCTGATCAGTTTCAAAGTGAAATATAAATACAATTTAGGAAAAGAACTAAAAAGCCACTTAAAATAATAATTATAAAACTATATAATTGTTTGCTGAGTATTTAAAAATGATCAAAGTTGAAGCTATTTAGTTTAGAACTCTTACTTATGTATTAAGAGGACTTTTTTACAACAGCTTGAAGATATTATGTTACAATCATCACTTGAGAATATTTTATTGTTAATAAATTAAGCAAGTCTATGGTAAATTTCTATAACTCGAATCAAGATACTCAGCATTAAAAAACAAACATCCCTTCACATAAAATGTTATATGTTTGGTATATTCTTTTTGGTTTTTGGCAGCAAATACCACTTAAGTGCTGCTATGGTCTGATTATTTGTATACCTGGAAAATTCTTACGTTGAGATTCTAACCCCCAAGCTGATGGTAGTAAGCAGCAGGTGGAACCTTTTGGGATATGATTAAGTCATGAGGGCAGAGCCCTTATGAATGAGATTGGTGCCCTTATAAAATAGCTTCAAGGGAGCTCCTTTATCTCTTCCACCATGTGAAAATACAGTGAAAATGTGTCATCTGGGAACCAGAAAGCAGGCCCTTACCAGACAGTGAATTTGTCAGCACCTTGATCTTGGACTTCTCAGCCTCCGTAACTGTGAGAAATAAATTTCTGTTGTTTATAATCTACTCAGTTTATGGTATTTTGCTTTAGCTGGCCAAATGGACTAAAGTGTTATGCAGGCAATCCACTCTTCTCTTTTTTAAGTTAATGGATATTATAAAATTACCTGATTATTGCATTAGTAAGTGTGAGTTCTTAAGACAAAAGCAAAATAAAATGAAATGTTCTCCTCAAAGAAGAATAAACTATTTTGTTTATGCCTCATCTATTTCCTATACTCGATTATCTTGCATCCTGTCTTCATCAGCAGAGCATCTAAGAGATCTACTTGACTGGGGAGGTTAAATACTGGAAGGCTTAACATTCTCCAGAATTCAGATCTGTTTGGTCATCTCCACACAGTGTATCAACTTAGGACAAGAAAATGGTACCTCGATAGGATGGAGCCTGTTTGCCTAGAGTGTGAATGCTGTCCAATTCCTATTCCTTCTAAACCAATGTTGCCTTTCTCTTCTGCAACTCTCAGGATTAACTCTATATCAAAGCAGGTTTAGCGGGGAAGAGAAGACATACATTTGACCACAGATCACAATTAGTATCACTGTGATGGATCCAGAGTCCACCCTAGTCCTTAGAAATGGTAGAAAAGGTGTGAGTAACTCCCTAAATAACTTGTGAAGCACCAGTCAGGTCCACAAATGTTTCCCTCCTACATGTTCTCCACTGAAGAGTCTTTTGAGGCTTGAGTTGTTCTAGGACTGGAGGACCCCCTGTTAAAATACCAGTACTCCTAGGACAACTTGAGTGCTCTAGCACAAATGTAGTTGAGGACATAGCAGTAATATGGAATCTGAGGCCTCCATTCCAGGCAAAAAGAGTTTATAAACTCAAAATCTTGATCTTAAAATAGGATTTGGTACCTATCTTATTTCAGAGTGTAACCTATTAAAAGTTCCATTGGTCCAAAGTTTTACTGTTCCCAAAGCCAAAGTGTTTACCTACATGTAGCATTCCCAAAAGACTAAAAAAAAAAAATTAAACTGTAAGTGTATAAGCTTGTTTATGTGTGAATTTTCTGTAGTAAACAACCAAACATAATAAATTCCAAAATTAAAGCACATGAGTTAAAATGTTATCTTTGAATTTTTGACATATTTTTGACATGCTCAGTTACTGGAGAAAATGTCTAAGAAATCTTTTCTCCTGCAAGATTAGAACAGCAAAATGTGTGTGTGTGGTTTTTGTTTGTTTGTTTGTTTTAGTGAATACTAAATGATAAACTTACATCAGAATTAAATCTCAACTGGCAAATGTTGCATGATATGATTTGCTTTCTTCGATGGGGAAGAGGAACCCCGAATGTATGGTTTATTACAGCTTTCTGAATCGGGTCCATCTGTAATGAGAAAAAAGAAATACAACAAATAGAAATAAAGCTTGTCAGTTCCATTGGAATTTTGCCTATTTCATTAAAGAACCAATCTGTACAGCTTCAATCTACTGCTCACATTATAAAGAACCTTTTTATTCTAAGAAACAACATTTTTACTTTCTTGGAAAATAGATAACGTTACGCCTAAAGCTCAGTATGATAAGGAAATGATAAATGTACCCATTAGAGTCTGCATGCTAACTGTTTTTGTCATTTAAAAGCAACAATTGTCTCAGTTTAATAACCCTTAAATAAAGTTTTATCAAAATTCAAGTTATTGCTAATGCCAGCAATCTAACACAGAAGTATGTCTATACCATTGCCCCAAAATGGACTTCAAAATAGACTGGTCAGCTGGGAAGCCATGAAAATAAATTATACACCATTATCCAACATCAACCTTATGCTATGTTTGGTATCATTTAGACTCTAAGAATATAATATGCAAATCCTGCTTTCCAATAATTGAAACATGGAGACGTTAAGTCATTCAGCAATCACTTGTTGAGCACCTAGTATAGAATGTTAACCTATGGGGGGTGCCAGAGATTTGGGGCCAGATATCAGTTATCTCCCTCCATTCTGTTTCCAGGACAGGACAAACAACAAAAACATAATGTCAGCAATCCAGCTCTGATAAAGCTTAATGTCCCTTCACCAGGGCTTTGTCCTATGGTTGTTCTGGCTGGAGTGCAGTGGCGAGATTGCAGCTCATTGCGGCCTCAAACTTTTGGGTTCAAGCAGTCCTCCCACTTCAGCCTCCCAAGTAGTTGGGAGTACAGGCTTGAACCACCACACCCAGCCCATGATCTTAATTCTTTCATGTAACTTCTTTCACTATCCTTGTCTATTAAAGTTATGATGAAGCTTAAATGTGATAATTCATGAATTTACTTAGGATAGTCAGTCTGGGCACATTAAGTAGATGCTGGCTATTATATGTTCTGTGTTGTAGCACATGTGAAGATCAAGGTTAATATCAGCCTCAAACTCTATACTCAATGTTGTCACATTTCCCATTTTTTCCCATGATGAAATACAAAGTACTTACAAGAGTCTTCATAATAGATTGAGATAGATCAGAAATTTGATACACTCAAAAGTGCTCAGGATGTGTCAGAAATGACTCTAATATTCAGCTTCTGTGACACATTATTGTTCATTAATTCCCCTAAACAAGTCATTTATCAATTTCATCTCCTTTTGTGTTTCTCAAATCACTGGAATCAGTCAATTCACAGGCTCTCTCCACTGGAAGGAAGGAGAAAGTTTCTGACTCCTTTGTATTCACAACCCCTCTTGTGTTGTCTAGGTACTCTTAACATGCGGTTCTGAATAATAACAATAGGAACAATAAAAATAGTAGCAGTTAGCATTTACTATAATGTTTTCCATAGGCTAATCATTGGACTAGCTGATTTACATATTACGTGGTTACAATGATAAAGGAGAACTCAGGAGTGTAATCATTTTTCTTTTCCACCTTCCCTTTAAATTTATTATCTGACATTAACCGTTGCCCAAATTCTGGATGAAGCTCAGTCTACCCTCATTTTTCTGGTCACTTTTAGGTATTCACAAATTATAGGCCAGTCACGGTAGCTCATGCCTGTAATCCCAGCACTTTGGGAGGCCAAGGCAGGCAGATCACTTGAGGTCAGGAGTTCGAGACCAGCCTGGCCAACATGGTAAAACTTTCTCTACTAAAAGATACAAGAAAATTAGCCAGGCATGGTGGCAGGTGCCTGTAATCCCAGCTGTTTGGGAGGCTGAGGCAGGAGAATCACTTGAATCCAGATTGCAGTGAGCTGAGATCATGCCACTCCATTTCAGCCTGGGTGACAGAGTGAGACTCTGTCGCAAAAAAACAAATTATAGGATCATCTCTCTCCTTTACTAGTGAATTCTATAATAATTTCTTTTTATCTGATTTTATTTAGGTATTGTATAATTTACATACAATAAAAGTCACCAGTATTAAGTGTACAAATGAAATGTGACAAGCGCATAGAGTGAGGATAATTATCACACAGACCTTTTCCACTATCTGGACAAGTTCCCTCTTACCCCTATGTGGTCATTCTCTGCCTCCTACTCCCAGATCCTGAAACTACTGGCCTGCTTTCTGTCTATGTATTTTTCCACTTCTGTCTCTGTATTTTGCCATTTCATATAAATGGTATCATACAGTATGTGGTCGTTTGTGTTTGGAAACTATCGTTTAATCAGTGGTGCTTAGATTCATCCATGTTGTTACATGTATTAGTAGCTTGTTCCTTTTTATTGCTCAGTAGTATTCCTTTGTTAGGATGCATTACATGTATTTGCCATTGATGAACATTTCATTATTTTCAGTACATTCTTTGATCTTCTTAAGTCTGAATATGCAACCTAAGATCATTCCTAAAATCAATTAAGTGTCTTAATCTAAATATTAAAATTTAATTTAAAATTGCAGTATCTCTTCCTTAGGTTGGGCCTGCTGTAGAATAGCAGTATGAAGGGCCACAGGACATAGTACAGGATTCTTCTCTACATATATTGCCAAGTCCCTCACCCCAGCTAAGCTTCTAAACCTTCCTCAATCTTATTTCCTCAGAACCAAAATTAACAATGCACAGAGCTTGAGAAAGCCTAGAGCCACACAAATGTGTGAATATGCGCTGCTTCAATAGCCCTCATTCTGCTCTCTAGGTTCATTCTTCTATCACGTCTATAAAGACAACCACAGAGAACACTGAAGGGTAATTTTCCCTTCAGCCACCAGCTGACGGAAAAATTAAAAGCAGAAAAAGGTTATTGACTTACAGGTAGTTGCCTTACCATGTTGTCTTGTGTACATTCTGTGCACAAATGGTGTGTGTTTCTATCAGGGAATAAGGTGAATTATGCCTATATCCCATTAAGGAATATTGAAGTCCCCTTATAATGATACTTTGAAATAAAAATGAACTGTGTATGTATATCAAAGATGCTCTCTGAAAATACATACTGCTGAATTTTTATCATATTTTGGTGATCAGGGTATTAATTTGGGTTTTTTTAAGTAACACTGGTAAGGCAGTGACCACATTTAATCCAAATTTGTAGAGGAGGTATTTTGGTACTAGTCACTTCATGCAAATGTAATACAGTCTTTAGATTAAGTTATTTTGTTTGAATTGAATGATGTTCTGATCACTGTGGCTATAAAATCAGATTTCAGAATGCAAAGTGGTATATTCTTCTGCAGAGACAATTTTATTTCCCAGAATACTTAAAAAAACTGAACTGAATTACCTTTTAAAGATGGATTTCACAAACTATAGATAAACCATCAAAAGTAATTATCTTTTATCCCTTTAGAAATCTAGTATAACAAAATAAGTTTTAATATCTTTAATAAAAATCATATTCATACATATATATACAACCATTTTCAATGAGGAATTATGAAAGGGCAAAATGTAAATAATAACCAGGTCTGTTATAAATAGTTAACTAAATGATACCACATGCTGTATAACTAAAAGTAGCCTCTACTGTCAAATCAGGGGACACACACAGAGCTAGTTTGATCATTTTGCCTAAGCTTATCTTTATTTACTATTATAATCAAATATTTTATATAAAAAGAAAATCATGTATGTTGTTTTTCTCTCCAGGAGCCAGTGGGTCTGATCTGTCAAAATAGTAACATCTTATTTTGTGTATGCACATTATCGTCAAGAATTTTTCTACAAAATCTGTCTCAAGCAATGCCAGTATGTGTGGTGGGCAGGAAACAAAGGGGTTCTTGGGTCAGATAGGGTGTAGAAAATCAAAGTACTACAGCCTAGACATTTAACAGCACACAACAGAATATTACAATCTCTGAGATGTTATACAAGAAAAATATGTTTTAAATGCATGATTTCTAACTTCATATAACCAAGGCTTTTTTTTTTAAATTTACCATCATTGTTCAATGCATACATTTTAGAAAATAGTGATCTGAGAAAGAAAATTATTTTAAAAATATAAGTAAAATGTAAAGGTTTCAATACAATAGTAGACACCAAAGGAAGAATGTAATACATAGAAACTTCAGATATATTTCACCTAACCTGTGCAGCACTGAATTAAAAACAAAAGAAATGGTAAAATCTGCATGGTATTTTAGGATATATTTATTCGATTTCCAAATTGTGATATTTCGAAAGCTAGAGATTTCTAAACCTATTAATCAACTACCCAAACAAACAAAAGTGAAGAATGATACACTAGCTATTGACATGCTTACCCAAACTCTAGGCTAAAATTGAATTTCAGACTCAGCCCATGGCCTTATTTAAAGCCAAATGAATATGTTTTTCTTCATTTCAGGCTGAAGAACCTTTGCATTTCTATCTAAGGCCTAGGTTTTTCCCTCACCTCCCCTCTGGGGATTCTGCCAAATTGATTTGTAAATGAACATAGAGGGGACATGCTTCAAGTACAGCAGCCACAGCTCAAGGTTTCCTTCTCTAGGACTCCTGTTGTATTTTCTTTTTTTTTTTTTTTTTTTGGAGACGGAGTCTCGCTCTGTCGCCTGGGCTGGAGTGCAGTGGCCGGATCTCAGCTCACTGCAAGCTCCGCCTCCCGGGTTTACGCCATTCTCCTGCCTCAGCCTCCCGAGTAGCTGGGACTATAGGCGCCCGCCACCTCGCCCGGCTAGTTTTTTGTATTTTTTTTTTTTTTTTTAGTAGAGATGGGGTTTCACCGTGTTAGCCAGGATGGTCTCGATCTCCTGACCTCGTGATCCGCCCCTCTCGGCCTCCCAAAGTGCTGGGATTACAGGCTTGAGCCACCGCGCCCGGCCAACTGTTGTATTTTCAGGGAGGATGAAGCTTAACCCTGAGTTTACAGTTCCTGCTCTAAGAGACCTCTTCTCTCTGTGTTCCTATTATTACTGTGGCTTTCACAATTTCACAGTTTTTAAATCAAAGAATAATAACTCAAATGCCAGGAAGTTTAGAAGTCCAGAAATAAAAAGGTTGTCTTTTTCAGCTGGTATTTGTATGTAATAATGTCCAGTGACAATAACTTTAAAGGTTACACTTACAGGCACTTTCTGTGTTTGATGGTCATAGAATTTTTATCCTTAAGTTACTGAGGAGCTTTTATGGCCCTTTGTCCAATATCACATAACTAGTAAGTGGCAGACTTGCTAACACAAGCCTCCCACCATACCCCTGTGAGTCTCTCAGGCACCATAATCAAGCTTTGTAATATTCATCATATTCAAATATGAACATTTGTGACTCTCCAGTATGAAGTGACACTGAGTGGAGATCCTGGTGTATTTATTACATTGACTTTGAATTAGTAAAATGTTTTTATATTACCCATATTCATACGTTAAAAAACATTAAAAATTCCATAAAATCTGACTGCCACAAAATTTTTCCATTTGAGAAATTCCATTTTTCTCCTTTTTCTTTAACTTTTTAAATGGACAAATAACTTACACACAAAAAGTACATATATTTTAAGTGTACCCTGTGCAGATTTTTTTTTTAAATACAATTTGGGCTTGAATACAGTTTTATTTAGCCGTGGATCATCTCAAAATATACAAACATGCAATCCCCACTCAAAAACTCATTACTTCGCCATCTAGTCAAAGAACTTAGTTAATAAATTAGACAGTTAAATACAACTTCAGTACATTACAGCATATTTTAGAACAATATATTCAGACATTAGTACTAACAAAATAGTGGCCTAAGAGTTTTTTTTCTTTTGCATTAGCAGAGAGCTTCTCATTCTAAAGAGCTGTTTCTAAAGCCTGGTTCATCAAGGTTTGCAACATAGTCTCCTTAATTTATTTTTCCTAAGGACATCTTTTACCAGCCATAAAAAATTAGAGAAAGTTTTTTTTCTTCCTTCTTCTCCCTTCTCTCCTCCCCTCCCCCTCCCCCCTCCTCCCCTCCCCTCCCCCCTCCTCCCCCTTCTCCTCCTTCCCTTTCCCCTCCCCCTCCCTCTCCCCCTCCCCCTCCCTCTCCTCAGCCATAAAAATTTAGAGAAAGTTTGTCTTTTTTCTTCTTCTCCCTCCCCCTCTCCGGCTCCTCCTCCCTGCCCCCCTTCTTCCCCTCCCCTTCTTTCCCCCCCTCCTCCTCCCCCTCCACCTTCTTCTGTGAAGGCAGATATTCTTTCTCAGAACATGGCCCAAGATAATGCTCCTTTACTTTTGTGATAGTTTTTTTTTTTGGGGGGGGGAACGGAGTTTCTCTCTGTCGCCCAGGCTGGAGTGCAGTGGTGCGATCTCGGCTCACTGCAAGCTCCGCCTCCCGCGTTCATGCCATTCTCCTGCCTCAGCCTCCCTAGTAGCTGGGATTACAGGCGCCCACCACCACGCCTGGCTACTTTTTTGTATTTTTAGTAGAGATGGGGTTTCACCGTGTTAGCCAAGATGGTCTCGATATCCTGACCTCATGATCCGCCCACCTCAGCCTCCCAAAATGCTGGGATTACAGGTGTGAGCCACCGTGCCCGGCCACTTTTGTGATAGTTTTTTTCTTTTTCTTTTTTTAAATTAAGTTAGAGGGTACATGTGTACAACGTGCAGGTTTGTTACATATGTATACATGTGCCATGTTGGTGTGCTGCACCCATTAACTTGTCATTTACCTTAGGTATATCTCCTAATGCTATCCCTCCCACCTCCCACCTCCCCACAATAGGACCCGGTGTGTGATGCTCCCATTCCTGTGTCCAAGTGATCTCATTGCTCAATTCCCACCTATGAGTGAGAACATGCAGTGTTTGGTTTCCTGTTCTTGGAATAGTTTGCTAAGAATGGTGGTTTCCAGCTGCATCCATGTCCCTACAAAGGAAATGAACTCATCCTTTTTAAGGCTGCATAGTAGTTTATGTGCCACATTTTCTTAATCCAGTCTGTTATTGATGGACATTTGAGTTAGTTCCAAGTCTTTGCTATTGTGAATAGTACCGCAATAAATATACGTGTGCATGTAGCAGCATGATTTATAATCCTTTGGGTATATACCCAGTAATGGGATGACCGGATCAAATGGTATTTCTGGTTCTAGATCCTTCAGGAATCGCCACACTGTTTTCCACAATGGTTGAACTAGTTTACAGTCCCACCAACAGTGTAAAAGTGCTCCTACTTTTCCACATCCTCTCCAGCACCTGTTGTTCCCTGACTTTTTAATGATCACCATTCTAACTGGTGTGAGATGGTATCTCATTGTGGTTTTGATTTGCATTTCTCTGATGGCTAGTGATGATGAGCATTTTTTCATGTGTCTGTTGGCTGCATAAATGTCTTCTTTTGAGAAGTGTCTGTTCATATCCTTAGCCCACTTTTTGATGGGGTTGTTTTTTCCTTGTAAATTTGTTTCGAGTTCTTTGTAGGTTCTGGATATCAATACCGAATTTATTGAGAGTTTTTAGCATGAAGGGCTGTTGAATTTTGTCAAAGGTCTTTTCTGCATCTATTGAGAAAATCATGTGGTTTTTGTCTTTGGTTCTGTTTATATGCTGGATTACGTTTATTGATTTGCATATGTTGAAACAGCCTTGCATCCTAGGGATGAAGCCCACTTGATCATGGTGGATAAGCTTTTTGATTTGTACTGGATTCGGTTTGCCAGTATTTTATTGAGGATTTTTGCATCGATGTTCATCAGAGATAATGGTCTAAAATTCTCTTTTTTTGTTGTATCTCTGTCAGGCTTTGGTATCAGGATGATGTTGGCCTTGTAAAATGAGTTAGGGAGGATTCCCTCTTTTTCTATTGATTGGAATAGTTTTAGAAGGAATGGTACCAACTCCTCCTTGTACCTCTGGTAGAATTCGGCTGTGAATCCATCTGGTCCTGAACTTTTTTGGTTGGTAGGCTATTAATTATTGCCTCAATTTCAGAGCCTGCTATTGGTCTATTCATGGATTCAACTTCTTCCTGGTTTAGTCTTAGGAGAGTGTAAGTGTCCAGGAAATTATCCATTTCTTCTAGGTTTTCTAGTTTATTTGCATAGAGGTGTTTACAGTATTCTCTGATGGTAGTTTGTATTTCTGTGGGGTCGGTGGTGATATCCCCTTTATCATTTTTTATTGCATCTATTTGATTCTTCTCTCTTTTCCTCTTTATTAGTCTTGCTAGCAGTCTATCAATTTTCTTGATCTTTTCAAAAAACCAGCTTCTGGATTCATTGATTTTTTGAAAGGTTTTTTGTGTCTCTATGTCCTTCAGTTCTGCTCTGATCTTAGTTATTTCTTGCCTTCTGCTAGCTTTTGAATGCGTTTGCTCTTGCTTCTCTAGTTCTTTTAATTGTGATGTTAGGGTGTCAATTTTAGATCTTTCCTGCTTTCTCTTGTGGGCATTTAGTGCTATAAATTTCCCTCTACACACTGCTTTAAATGTGTCCCAGAGATTCTGGTATGTTGTATCTTTATTCTCATTGGTTTCAAAGAACATCTTTATTTCTGCCTTCATTTCATTATGTACCCAGTAGTCATTCAGGAGCAGGTTGTTTAGTTTCCATGTAGCTGAGCGGTTTTGATTGAGTTTCTTAGTCCTGAGTTCTAGTTTGATTGCACTGTGATCTGAGAGACAGTTTGTTATAATTTCTGTTCTCTTACATTTGCTGAGGAGTGCTTTACTTCCAACTATGTAGTCAGTTTTGGAATAAGTGCGATGTGGTGCTGAGAGGAATGCATAATTTGTTGATTTGGGGTGGAAAGTTCTGTAAATGTCTATTAGGTTTGCTTGGTGCAGAGTTGAGTTCAAGTCCTGGATATCCTTGTTAACTTTCTGTCTCATTGATCTGTCTAATGTTGACAGTGGGGTGTTAAAGTCTTCCATTATTATTGTATGGGAGTCTAAGTCTCTTTGTAAGTCTTTAACGACTTGCTTTATGAATCTGGGTGCTCCTGTATTGGGTGAATATATATTTAGGATAGTTAGCGCTTCCTGATGAATCGATCCCTTTACCATTATGTAATGGCCTTCTTTGTCTCTCTTGATCTTTGATGGTGTAAAGTCTGTTTTATCAGAGACTAGGATTGCAACCCCTGCTTTTTTTTGTTCTCCATTTGCTTGGTAGATCTTCCTCCATTCCTTTATTTTGAGCCTATGTGTGTCTGCATGTGAGATGGGTCTCCTGAATACAGCAGACTGATGGGTCTTGACTCTATCCAGTTTGCCAGTCTGTGTCTTTTAATTGGAGCATTTAGTCCATTTACATTTAAGGTTAATATTGTTATGTGTGAACTTGATCCTGCCATTATGATGTTAGCTGGTTACTTTGCTCGCTAGTTGATGCAGTTTCTTCCTAGCATCGATGGACTTTACATTTTGACATGTTTTTGCAATGGCTGGTACCTGTTGTTCCTTTCCATGTTTAGTGCTTCCTTCAGGATCTCTTGTAGGGCAGGCCTGGTGGTGACAAAATCTCTCAGCATTTGCTTGTCTGTAAAGGATTTTATTTCTCCTTCACTTATGAAACTTAGTTTGGCTGGATATGAAATTCTGGGTTGAAAATTCTTTAATAATGTTGAATATTGGCCCCCACTCTCTTCTGGCTTGTAGAGTTTCTGCCGAGAGATCTGCTGTTAGTCGGATGGGCTTCCCTTTGTGGGTAACCCGACCTTTCTCTCTGGCTGCCCTTAACATGTTTTCCTTCATTTCAACTTTGATGAGTCTGACAATTATGTGTCTTGGAGTTGATCTTCTCAAGGAGTATCTTTGTGACGTTCTCTATATTTCCTGAATTTGAATGTTGGCCTGCCTTGCTAGGTTGGGGAAGTTCTCCTGGATAATATCCTGCACAGTGTTTTCCAACTTAGTTCCATGCTCCCCGTCACTTTCAGTTACACCAGTCAGATGTAGATTTGGTCTTTTCACATAGCTCCATATTTCTTGGAGGCTTTGTTCGTTTCTTTTTACTCTTTTTTCTCCACAATTCTCTTCTTGCTTCATTTCATTCATTTGATCTTCGATCGCTGATACTCTTTCTTTCAGTCGATTGAGTCGGTTACTGAAGCTCATGCATTTGCCATGTAGTTCTCGTGTTATGGTTTTCATCTCTATCAGTTCTTTTAAGGTCTTCTCTGCATTGATTATTCTAGTTATCCATTCATTTATTCTTTTTTCAAGGTTTTTAGTTTCTTTGCACTGGTTATGTAGTTCCTCCTTTAGCTCTGAGAAGTTTGATAGTCTGAAGCCTTCTTCTCTCAACTCGTCAAAGTCATTCTCCGTCCAGCTTTGTTCTGTTGCTGGCAATGAGCTGCACTCCTTTCGAGGGGTAGATGCGCTCTGATTTTTTGAATTTCCAGCTTTTCTGCCCTGCTTTTTCCCCATCTTTGTGGTTTTATCTGCCTTTGGTCTTTGATGATGGTGGCGCACTGATGGGGTTTTGGTGTGGATGTCCTTTCTGTTTGTTAGTTTTCCTTCTAACAATCAGGACCCTCAGCTGTAGGTTTGTTGGAGTTTGCTTGAGGTCCACTCCAGACCCTGTTTGCCTGGGTATCAGCAGCAGAGGCTGCAGAAGAGTGAATATTGCTGAACAGCAGTTGTTGCTGCCTGATCATTCCTCTGGAAGCTTCGTCTCAGAGAGGTACCCAGCCGTGTGAGGTGTGAGGTGTCGGTCTGCACCTAGTGGGGGATGTCTCCCAGTTAGGCTCCTCAGGGGTCAGGGACCCACTTGAGCAGGCAGTTGGTCCGTTCTTATATCTCAACCTCCGTGTTGGGAGATCCATTGCTCTCTTCAAAGCTCTCAGACAGGGGCATTTACCTCTGCTGAGGTTTCTGCTGCTTTTTGTTTAGCTATACCCTGTCCCCAGAGGAGGAGTCTACAGAGGCAGGCTGGCCTCCTTGAGCTGTGGTGGGCTCCACCCAATTCGAGCTTCCCAGTGACTTTGTTTACCCACTTAAGCCTCAGCAATGGTGGGCGCCCCTCCCCCAGCCTTGCTGCTGCCTTGCAGTTAGATCTCAGACTGCTGTGCTAGCAATGAGGGAGGCTCAGTGGGCGTGGGACCCTCCAGGCCAGGTATGGGATATAATCTCCTGGTGTGCTGTTTGCTAAGACCCTTGGTAAAGCGCAGTATTAGGGTGGGAGTTACCCTATTTTCCAGGTGTTGTGTGTCTCAGTTTCCCTTGGCTAGGAGAAGGGATTCCCTTCCCCCTTGCACTTCCCAGGTGAGGCGATGCCTCGCCCTGCTTCATCTCTCTCTGGTCGGGCTGCACCAGCTGACCAGCACTGATTGTCCGGCACTCCCTAGTGAGATGAACCCGGTATCTCAGTGGAAAATGCAGAAATCACCCCTCTTCTGTGTCATTCACGCTGGTAGCTGGAGGCTGGAGCTGTTGATTTTTGGCCATCTTGGGCGTGCCTCCCGCAGAGTATTTTAAACATATGCATACCCTCATGTTTACACCATCCCAATAAAGAGATGGAACATTTTCAGCAACCAAGTCTCTCAGTCCTGCACTTGCCAAGTCAGTTATGAGATCTCATCAGATATTTTTACCTGCTTTCGCACTTTATAAAAATGTAAGTATACAGTATGCATTCTTTTGTGTCTGGCTTCTTTCATTCAACATTGTATTTGTATTTCGATCTTTTTTTTGCTGTATAGTATTCCATTCTATGACCATATCCTAATTTTTGCCAGTTCTACTGTTGAATAATTGGGTTGCTTTCCATGTTCATCTATTAGGAATAAACTATTAAAAACAATTCTTGGCTATGATTTGTTGGATATAGTAGTTATTTATCTGAGATACATAACTAGGAATTAAATTTCTAGGTTATAGAATATTTATAGGATAACCTTTAATAGGTATGGCCAAAAAGTTTTTTAAAATGGTTGTTACAGTACTGTAATGTAATACTGGCACTAACTATCCAGAGTTGGTGTAGACTCCACGATTTAAGGGCATAGTCCCCAACAAGACTGTAAACACCAGTCACAAGTTTGAGTGTCCACAAGCCACCTGCATTTGTGACAAATTAGCTACAAATTTGGGGGCTCCCATGCCCCCAACAGGTTTGACAACTTGCTAGAATGACTTATAAAATAGCACTAAATTCAAAAATAGCACTCAACTTATGATTATAATTTTATTGTAAAGGCCACGATTCAGAAGCAGCTCAATGAAGAGACACATAGGCCTAGAACTAGGAGGATCCTGAATCAGAGCTTCCACATCTTCTCCCCATGGAATCATGATGCATTCCCCTCCCTACACCTTTCAAACCAAAGAACCTCACCCAAATTTTGCCATCTATAGTTTTTTTTTTTTTGCGGATTTCATTATCTAGGCATGATTGACTGAATTGCAGGGCACATGAACTCAATCTCCAGCATCCTTCCACTCCTCAGAGGTTGGGATGACATTACTGGGCTCAAAGCCCCAATCCTTTAATTATACAGTTAGTTTTTCTGGTGCCTGGGCCCCATCCTGACTCACCTAATTAATATAAACTCAGATGTGATATAAGAGGTCTAGATACTATCGCTTGGAATATTTTCAAGTTTTAGAGGTTACCTAGCTGGAACTGAGGGCAAAGATAAAGCCAGAGTTTTTAAAATACAATACTTGCACATCCTTCTACTTCTGATACATAATTTTATACAGTTGTAAGCATAATATGGAAATGATATTTATTTTGCTTTTCATTTAACAATATATCCCAAGAATACTTTCACTTCAGTTTTCATATTTACCAATTAAATGGTGGCATACAATTCCCCTAAATGATTGTATTGATGGGGCTTAGAACAGAATACATCCAAGTATGTACCTTGACATGCTGGGTACCTTAAAGTGAAGGACATAGGAAGACCTTAGATCATATCCATTTGTCCAATCACATTTCTATACAGTGGTCTCTTCTTCATCGAACCTACATATAAAGATAGAGTTTCCCCAGGTGCTTGGGTTTCCATTTCTGATGAATACTGTTTCAGGTAAAACTTTGATTAAATAAATTCTCGTTAACCTGTATTTTGTTATAGGAATGTCAGCTCTGACCCTTATGATGAGTGAGAAAAGGTGTCACAGCTTTCCACCCCTGCACAGCAGAAAACCTGGAAAGAGTAGAAACATGGCTCAAAGGGTCTTTCCAGGGAAAGATAAATAAATTCAACTACGTAAAGCTTTATATTAGAAGAAAACAATAATGGCTAACTTAAAGTGGGTACTTGGATACATGAGGCACTGCCCATAAGGACTTGTATGTCATAACTCGTTAGGAATTCACAATATCCCTAGGAAGTAGACACTTTTTTTTTAACTCCCCCATTTTTTATATGAGAATTTTTAGGCACAAAGACATGAACTTAATTAGATCAGGGTATTATAGCTGGGTACTTCTAGAGCTGTGATTTAAATTCAAGAAATCTAACCCCACAATCTGTACTTGTAACCACCGCACAATATTTTCTTTCATCAGTGAAAGGAAAAATAAATATGTTTAAACAAAAAGGTGAAAAGGAAGTGTCTACACCCTCTAAATCAATTAAGTTCTCTAGATATACAGGGGAGCTCTAGAAATCACTATGTGAAAGACAAAATACCAATGGCAAAATGGTTAAGGTGCATTAAAAAGCAATTTGTAGAAGACAATATCTGAATGGCCCGTACAAATACAAAATGTACCGGTTAAAGTGAAAATAAAATTTAAAATAACAAGATTATGGTTTTTACACAAATGGTTGGCAAAAAGAAATCTGACATTAGGTACTGATAAGGACTTGGGAAAAGTGGAGAAAAATTTGGCAACACCAAGTAATGTTGAAAGTAAACCTAACGTATGACTTAAACATTCAACTGGAGAAACTCTGACTCGTGGGCACCAAGAGGTATTTACAAGGAAGTATCCTGCAGTTTTGTTTCTATCAACAAATGGTCAAAAAGCTACAGGATGAAAAACCATACAAAAGTTACAAGAAACTCATTAAATATTTATAAGCAGGGAGAGAGAAACAAAAACAAAATACAGAAGAATATCTAGAATATGGCATCAGACACTTACAATTACACATGCATAATCAACAAACAAAGTAGGAAGTTAGAATCATACTATTTTATAACTCTTAAAGAAATAATGGGCCAGGCCTGGTGGCTTACACCTGTAATCCCAGCACTTTGGAAGGCCAAGGCAGGTGGATCACCTGAGGTCAGCAGTTCAAGACAAGCCTGGCCAACATGGCAAAACCCCGTCTCCACTAAAAATGCAAAAATTAGCTGGGTGTGGTGGCAGGCGCTTGTAATCCCAAGCTACTTGGGAGACTGAGTCAGGAGAATCTCTTGAACCTGGGAGGCAGCGGTTGCAGTGAGCCGAGATCACGCCACTGCACTCCAGCCTGGGCAACAAGAGTGAAACTCCATCTCAAAAAAAAAAAAAAAAAAAAAAAAAGAGAAAGGAGGGAAGGGAAAGAAAGAATTTATCTAGGCAGTGACCAACAATTACAAGTATCTCCTGAGGAAGCATAGTGCCACCTATGAGGAAGTCTTGCCAAAAATATTGAACTTGAATGCGATCAAGACTCTAGATGTAATTATCTTTGGTCAAGAAATAGAGGAACATAAACACAAGTTAAAGTCTGTACGTGAATAAAGTCGGCAAATTCCTAACTGAAAAAACTACAAAATAAATGACAAGGTTTCTTGAACAAATAAATAGCTAGAAAATAATTGGGGTAAGACCTGTAAGTAAAGATACCTAAGAGACATAGCAGCCAGTTCCAAACAATGGGCCTTACATGGTTCTTGATTCTTACAAACTGCACAATAAACATAAGGAGACAATTGAAGGAAAGTTAACACTGGATTTTTTATAATAATGAAGTATTTTTAAATCTTTAGTTGTAATCATTGTGGCATGATTGTGTGCTTTAAAAAATTATTATCATTTAGAAATACATAGTGAAATACATAGCAAAAAAATGATATTACTGAGACGTGCTTCAAAATCTTTGAGAGGATTTAGGGGGGTAACTGGGTGGGAATAAGATGAAATAAGATTGGCCCTGAGTTGATCATTGCTGAAGCTAAGTGATGGATTTTTAGATTTTCATTATATTATTCTATTCTTATACATGTTCAGAATATTCCGTAATAATAATAAACATGCATCAATTCCATAAATTGATTGTGGATGCACATATTTATATCTAAAATTATGAGAACTAGAATGCAAGGAAGGGCACACACCAAACTCCTAGTTGTTGTCTTTTGGAGATCTAGGGATAGGACTAGGTAAGTGGCTAAAGAAGACTACAGCTAAATACATAGTGTTTCATTTCCTTAACGAATATAAAACAACTGGAAGCAAATATGACAATATTAACAGTTGTAAAATTCAGAGTGAAACAAATATGGATTTCTGTTATAAAATGTATCATTTTCTTTTGAGTTCTTTACAAATATGTAAAAGTGCCAATCATTCAGTGTCATGAATGAGTAAAAATAATTTGGAGTGATGTAGCCTTTATTCTACTTTCTATGGGATTTGAGTTGCTACAAAATTTAACAGGAATATTAGTTACCCAAGACCAAGACCCAGGTCTGTGCAGGGTAGAGGTGGA
Source organism: Theropithecus gelada (assembly GCF_003255815.1). Lineage (NCBI taxonomy): Eukaryota > Metazoa > Chordata > Mammalia > Primates > Cercopithecidae > Theropithecus > Theropithecus gelada. Next base: position 168,149,693 of record NC_037669.1, read on the forward strand.
GGGTGGTGGTTAATGGAGGTACACAAAAAGTCTCACGGTTACTTTGCTTTTGCCAAATAGCAAAAGATAAACACAAGTTCATTTAACAGATTCATTGAACTAGGGACAGGCTCACTTCTGTTAATCTCCTAAATCAGATCAAGCCCAAATTTGATGATTTGGTCAAAAGTAGGAAATATAACATGTATAACTCACATAAATACATTAAGGGAACAGTATTTTTTAATACACCAAGCTCTTTTTTATCTTTCAGTCATTTGCACTTCCTCTAACTTGAAAACTCTTTTCCCCATGCTTTTTAGTCCATCGTCCCCTGGCTAGTATTTTCCCAGCTTTCAGGACTCAATTATGATGTCTCTTTTTGCTGAACTCTCATCTGACCTTCTTCAGCTGGGCCAAGTCTTCCCAGGCATGGAAGTACAACACTCCACACCATCTGAAAATGTCTCTTGACTTTTTGTGTCTCCCAAAAGAGTAAAGTCAAGGCAGGGTTGGGTCTCATTATTCTTTGTACCCAGCAGTTAGCAGAGTGGCTCACACTTATCAAGGGCTCAGTACCTGTCCGTTGAATTGCTAAGTAAATTGAGCAACACTGAAACCCAGTCTCTAAACAGTATCAGCCTTGGTATGATATTAACAATAGCAGTGAGAAAACCTGGATTCAACAAGAGAAGTTTAGGCTTAAAAAGGTGGAAAGAGCTTGATAGAAGCAAAGGCATATGGGAAAATGATCTCATGACAATGTGGAATACAGAATGCCAACTCTGTGAGTAAACTCTACAACTGCAAACCACCAAGCATAATTTGCATATATTCTATTATCATCTAAACAATGGAGCAATTGGTTTATCAGGTTCTCTCATCTATACTTAATGTGCCAACACCAGACTATTTTTGCACCAGGACATCTTGTTTGACAAAAACCAACACCCACAGTGGTCCCTTCTGCAACTAAGGAGGAGCTAATTTTGTTCAGAAAATCAATGCTTGAACTTAAATAAGCAAAGGCATTTAGATGACCTCCAAGTACTCAGGACATGTAATTTAAGAAACATTTCATTGTCAGTAGATTTCTGCCATGGCTATTTCCCTAATGTTCTATGGTAGCTTAATAAAACTCAAAGGATGAATGAGCTTAAGGGCATCTTCAGACATTATTTTTCTTAGAATCATTTATGTGCCCATGCAAATTACATTTAACCAATATATTGGGATCCTATTGTGGAATGCCCACAGACACTTGCACTCTGTGATTTTTAAATGGAAGTATGTAATTGTTACCCACACAATTTGTCAGTTAAACCCTGGGCACAATTTTAGAACTCATCTATGTGTGGTATCTCCAGTGGGTGGAGACTATGTTTCACCCATGCTCATATACCTAGTGATTCTTATTCCTTTCCCTGGAACCCAGAGCACTCAATACATATTGAAACTTTATTGAAACTTCTCACTTTATAAATGAGAAAAGCTACAGTTAGAGAAAAAAACAAGTCTGAGAAAAAAGAAAGGGAAGAAAATGATTTTATTCCATTAATGAGCTTTCTTTTTCTGTAACAGGTTTTTTTCTAGACAATAGAACATTATTTTTTTTAATTGATACATAATACGCATATTTATGGGGTAACAGTGTGATATTTTGATACCTTTATACGATGTGTAATGATCAAATCATGGTAATTAGCATATTCATCACCATTCACATTTATCAGTTTGTGCTGGGAACATTCAATGTCTTCTCTTTTAGCTATTTGAAGATATAGAATAAGAACTTATTCTTTATCTTTAATAAAGTGCTAAAGAACAGTAGAACTTATTCTTCCTATCCAGCTGTAATTTTGTATCTGTTAACCAATTTCTCCTTATCCTCCCTTCTCCCTAGACTTCCCTGCCTCTAGTTACCACTATTCTTCTGTTTACTTCTATGAAATCAACTTATTTAGCCTCCACATATGAGTAATGATACGTGGTATTTGTTTTTCTGTGTCTGGCTTATTTCACTTAATGTCCTCCAGGATAATCCGTGTTTCCGAAAATGACAACATGTCATTCTTCTTTATGGCTGAATAGGATTCCATTATGTATATATACCACATTTTCTTTATCCATTCATCCATTGATGGACACCCAAGTTAATTCCATATCTTAGCTATTGTGCATAATGCTGCGATAAACACAGGAGTGCAGAGATCAATTTGACATACTGATTTCCTTCTGGATATATACTGAGTGGTAGAACTGCTGGATCAGTAGTAGTTCTATTTTTAGTTTTTGGAGGAACCTACATGCTGTTTTCCATAATGGCTGTACTAATTTACATTCCCACCAACATTGTATAGGAGTTCCTCTTTCTCTGCAACCTCACTAGCAGGTTATTTTTTGTCTTATTATGACAGCCATTCTAACTGGGGTGGGATTATATTTCATTGTGGCTTTGATTTGCATTTCATTGATAATAAGTGATGTTGAGCATTTTTCATATACTTTTTGGCCATTTGTATATTTTTTTCTTCTTTCATTTTTTCAAGACAGGGTCTCACTCTGTTGCTCAGGCTGGAATGATGTGGCGCAATCTCAACTCACTGCAGCCTCAACTTCCTGGGCTCAAGTGATCCTCCTACCTCAGCCTTCCAAGAAGCTGGGACTACAGGCACTCACCACCAAGCCTGGCTAATTTTTTAAATTTTTTCTTTGTAGAGACAGGGTCATGCCGTATTGCCCAGGCTCACCTCAAACTCCTAGGCTCAAGCGATCCTCCTGGTCCCAGCTTCCCAAAGTGCTGGGACTACAGGTGCAAGCCACTGTACCCCAAATTTATATATTTTCCTTAGAGAAATGTCTATTCAAGTCATTTGCCCTTTTTAAAAATTGGATTAATTCATTTTTTGCTGTCAAGTTCTTTGAATTCTTTGTATATTATGGATATTAATCCCTTGTTGAATGAATAGTTTACAAATATTTTCCTTCACTCTACAGGCTGTCTTCGCTCTGTTGATGGTTTCTTTTGCTGTGCAGAAGCTTTTTAGTTTAGTATAATCCCATTTCTCTATTTTTGCCTTTGCTGCCTGTACTTTTGAAGTCTTATACATAAAATCTTTGCCCAGACCAATGTACTAAAGTGTTTCCCTGTGTTTACTTCTAATAGATTTATAGTTTTGGGTATTACATTTAGATTTTTCATCAATTTCACATTGATTTTTGTATAATATATGGGGAGAGATGGGGGTCTAGTTTTATTCTTCTACATATGGATATCCAGTTTTCCCTGTATCATTTATCTAAGAGACTGTCCTGCCCCTATTGTATGTTCTTGGTGCCTTTGTCAAACATTAGTTGGCTACAAATAAGTGTGTTTATTTCTGACTTCTCTATTCTGTTCCATTGGTTGATATGCCTGCTTTTATGCCAGAACCATGCTGTTTGGGTTTCTATAGCTTTGTAGTAAATTTTGAAGTCAGGTAGTGTAATGCCTCCATCTTTGTTCTTTTTGCTCTGCATTGCTTTGGCTATTTGGGGTCTTTTGTGGTTCCATATGAATTTCAGGATTTTTTTTTCTAATTTTATGAAAAATATCATTGGTATTTTGATAAGGATTGCATTTTTTAGAAAAGACTAAATGATGTTTATCTTAATATCTATGGAGAAAACTCCAGCGTTTAATTTGAACACTGTAGAGACCTTGTCATCAGCACTTAAAGAGTCTTAGTTCTACTCTTAATTCCTTTCTGTTTTGATTAGAATCCTGTTTCTAGTGGCCTTACATAACAAAATCTCTTTCAAAGACCATGAATGCCTATGATACCTATTGCCACAAAGAGAATTCAGGTTTCTCGATGTTCAGGACTGGTCTCTGAATAAAGTATAATTCTGGTTATTAACCCCACAACTCCAGAATTGGGATTCTGTTTTCAAGGAATGTCCTAGACAACATGGCATTGTTGATTGAAAAGGAAATATATTCCAGAAATCTATTCTGTTACCAGCTGTTTCAGAGTTCCACAATGCATCTGGTTCTTGGGCAAGTCACTGAAACGTGGGTCAGATGTTGAAAGCTGCTGTACTGTGATGTGAAAATAAAGGTAAGGACAGCATACCTTTGTACATAAATTACAGATGACTAAATTTTAAGAATTTTCTCTTATTCTAAAACATGTTCTGACTTTACTGTTAAAATTTTATTTTACGAAATCCTGGTGCTATTAAAGGGAGGGATTTATTCATTTACTTACTTTTTAGGTCCAGGTTTTAAAAAAAGTAAAAATGAGAAAGTCCTAGGTTAATTGGCCTTTTCATATTTATTTTTTAGTATTTTAATCATGTGTTTTCTAGGATAGTTATAACAAAATACTGCAAACTCGTTGGCTGAAAACATCAGAAATTTATCATCTCACATATCTGGAGGCTAGAAATTTGAAATCAAGGTGCTGTCAAGTCCATGCTTCCTCTGAAACCTGTAGGGGACCATCCTTCCTTGCCATTCCTCGCTGCTAGTGTTTTGCTGGCCATCTCTGGTGCCCTTTGTCTTATAGATACATCATTCCAATCCTCCCCTTTTGTATTGTATTTTCCCTGTGTATCTCTGTCTCTGTGCCCAAATTTCTCCTTTTATAAGGCTACCAATCATATTGAATTACCCTAATGACCTCATTTGAACTTGAGTACCTCTGTAAAGACTCTGTTACCAACAAGGTCATATTCTGATGTACTGTAGGTTAGAACTTCAACATTTCTTTTTTGAAAGGGCACAATTAAACTTAAAACAAATGGAACCGATGATAACAAGAATCTAGTAACGACGGGGAAATTTTACTCAGGCATGAATGCTAGGATGTCCTGGTTAATGGAAAATTAATAATTCCAATTAGTTTTCCTATCTAAATGACTAAAAGGAAAAGTTCAAACAATAGATGAGTTACTGAGACTGTTTCTTGCCTGCCCCTGTTCTGGACGTGACCAATTATAGCCTCAAAGAATTTTGTGATCCCCAAGGGTCTAGGAAGAAGAAAAGAGTTCAAGGAATTAAAATGTTCAGAGATGAGGAGAATAGAATTGAAATAAGTAGTGTACCAATTAATGGCAGATCTTTACTAACCAGACTGCAAACAATAGATATTTTTGAAATGTCACAAAATTAAAGTTACAAAGTCTATAGAAAAAAAATTAAACAATGGCACATTGGTAAGAACCATATAAATGATTATCCCAGTTTTCATTGTTTGATTATAAAATACATAAGTTGTGGGCAATACCTAAGCTGTACATTTTTTTCTTGCTTTATTGCCTATTTTTTTATTTGTTTCAGTCACCCATTTAATGCCTTTGGAAAAGTATAATGATGTGTGGAATGGCTCTTATATACATTCCTTCTCTGTAGGTTATCTTTTTAATCTTTTCTGCATAACAATTCCAAGATAATATATATACACATATATATATGAAATTTAGTACATAAGAATATCCTTGCTTGTTTTTATGTTTTGCTCAAAAATGCAAATGTACATATATATCTGTGAATATATATGTTTGTGTGTGTGTATATATATGTATACACATATTATTTCTGTGCTGATTTACGTACCAGTATTTATCCACCAATTCCCTACAGAAGGTTCCTTCAATGCTTGTTATTTGGCATTCCTCAATTTCTTTTGTTCTGTGTTTTGGCTAAGGTGGATATTTTCTTCAAATAGTCTACTTCTCCTGGCACTGAAGTATTCATTCACTAATTTACATCCTTCCTCCTGTCATTAGTGCCCTGTATGCCTCTTTCTGTTAGTAGCCAGTGATGTGGAATTCAAGCCACAGGGGACATTTTACTTGGGAAAACACTGCCTTCCAGGAACTGGCCGGGTCTACATTTCTCCATTCATTTTCCATGACTACTTGCCCCAGACATTTTGCTGCAATAATATAGACCTGCTGGCAGTGCCTTACATAATCCAGTGTACTTTATTGTCTCCTCTTCTTTTCAAAGGCTCTTTCCTTTCTTTAGTCTTTATCACTTGTATATCAGATGTATAATTCCTATCTATCCCTCCAAATGCAATTGTTTCCAGCAAGACTTTCTCTAGTCTCTCAGTTGGCAAAGCTAATACACTCCTTCAAGTCTTCATAGCACCCTATAAATTCTAGTGCCATGTCATTTACCATCTTCTACTGAAATACAATGCTTGTATTCTCCCCAACCTAAATTGCAAAAGAGGTGGGATGTTGTATTTATCTTAAAACAAGTGCCTGATGACAGAGAGGGGTCAATAAAGATTTATTGTTAGAAAAAGTTATTAGACATGTGAAAACAGCCACCCCAGTTGATTGTCAATCATTTTAAGGAGAAAAAGCAGGTCCAAGATATAATTCTTGGTTGAAGCCACATTGTTCAACTTTGTACAAGAATTGCGTTGTTATCTGGAGGTGACTGTGTTTTGGAACCTTGATGTAAATATCCAAAATAAAAACTGTATGTTTATAAAGTAAAATTAATAATCTAGCTTTTAAAATGCTTACCAAGTATTTTAGCTGACTATTCTCAACCCTGACTGTATACTAAGAATCATCTTGGGAAGCTTGTTAAAGGTACAGAGCCAGGGCCCCAAAACAATGCTGATTCAGCTCAATGTTTAAAACGCTCCTTAGGGATGACTAAGACGCATTGCTCAAAACATTAGTAATAGAATCACCTTTCTTAGATTAAAATTTTTTCACCAGATGTTTCCAAAATACTAATGTTCTCTCTTCTGCCAATAATTTTGTGGCCAAATAATTTTATACAGGATACAATATTATCGTCATTTTATAGAAATGGAAACTGAGGAAAAACCAGGATAAATGATTTACCATGGTAACCTATATATTATAGCTCTAAGATTGACATCCAGGTTTATTGAAATCGAGTGTTCTTCCTGCATATCACACTGACTCTGAAATTGTGTGGGGTTGGTAAACAAACTTCTGAATTCAATCTATAAACTAGATCTGAATCTGGGTTTTTTGGTGGTTGGCATATCATAAGGCAGAAATGCATACACATTAAATAAGACAAAAACTGATGGAGAAAACTAAACCAGAGCAACTTGAAATAAAACAAGGGCTATTAAAAAGTATCTCCAACAGTTGACTTGCTTTTATTACAGATAGGCTATTTTTAATTCCCACCAAATTGCTAAAACACTAGTTCTCTTTTCTCCATATTTTTTTTCTATAATCTGCCTGTTTTTCACTCATGGGCCTTTCTCAATAAGTTAAAGAAACTAATGTAAAAGTGGACTAAGTCAGAAGCTTGAAACATTTAATAAAGGTCAAGTGTTCAGCAAGACATTCTCAATTGTGGAGGTAAAGAAAGGATAAAGTCAAGGATATCTGATATTTCTAAAAACCTTAAAGATTAAGTCCACCTGAACCACAGGTGAAGCTAAGCTAGCACCATAGAATTTCTCTTAACCGTGTAGGTACAGTCACCTTTTGGTTGTGTTTTTAACACATTCATTCATTCATTCATTCATTCATTCATTCGGAGTCTGTGTTGCCTAGGCTGGAGTGCAGTGGCCCCATCTCTGCTCACTTCAACCTCCACCTCCCAGGTTCAAGTGATTCTTCTGCCTCAGCCTCCTGATAAGCTGGGATTATAGGCACACACCACCACGCCCAGCAAATTTTTGTATTTTTAGTAGAGACCATATTGATCAGGCTGGTCTAGAACTCCTGACGTCACGATCCGCCCGCCTCGGCCTCCCAAAGTGCTGGGATTACAGGCATGAGCCATCGCACCTGGCCTTTTAACACTTTTAATGTCTACCATATAGAAACACATCTACAATTTTTCGAAAAACACAAAATACAGTGCTGTTGGGTGATCGGTGGCTTCCTATATAAACTACAATATAAACTATAAAAACTGAAACATAAACTGTAACCATTTAAACCGCTCTTTTCATGGCCCAAAGGGCTTTGCAAACCCCAATTGTTTCCCATGAGCAAGCACATTGAGAAACACTGATTTAAGAACAGTTCTAACATTTGTTAGAACACTAGCTAATACATTTTGTATTTCCCATGCACTTCAAGTCTTCCATAGGGGCTCTTAGAATATACTATCTTAAAATCTCTTTTCTAGTTTTAAAATTTTCTTACCAAAGAATGCACACATGGCAACAAATACAAGGGTACAAAAACAGTTTCAAATGAAGAACAAAACTCTCTAGTCTAACTTTCCGAGCCCAGAGGTAAATGTTTAAAACACTGATTTACTATTAGGACATTTTTTCTGCTGATTGACATCACAGCTCTAAATAACATGCTAATATATTTAAATCTCTAGGCACTAAGATGAGAATTTAACATGTATATTCTGTCACTTTTGTCTTTTTTCCATATTTTTCTACATAGTCTTTACAAGTTTTTATTCATTTAATATTGTATAGTTATAACTCTACAGTTATTTTTATTCATTTAATAAAAATATTAAATGAATATTTTCATTTAAATATTCTATTATTATGTTATAACTACACATAGTACGTTTCCACTTTTATGTCTGGTTCCCTTGATTTGAATCAGGATCTCAAATTCCCTGATTGAAGTTATTCAATTTTTTTCTTTTCTCCTTTAGTTTCCAGTTCTCAAATTATTTCAGCAACACTTACACATTTATTTATTTATTTTACTTACTTATTTATTTATTGAGACAGAGTTTTGCTCTGTCGCCCAGGCTGGAGTGCAATGTCATGATCTCGACTCACTGCAACCTCCACCTCGTGGGCTCAAGCTATTCTCCTGCCTTAGCCTCCCCCGTAGCTGGGATTTCAGGCACACACCACCATGCTCGGCTAATTTTTGTATTTTTACTAGAGACGGGGTTTCACCATCTCAGTTTGTCCAGGCTGGTCTCAAACTCCTGACCTCAAGTGATTCGCCCACCTTGGCCTCCCAAAGTGCTGGGATTATAGCCTTGAGCCATTGGCGCGTGGCCCATTTACACTTTTAAATGTCCAAAAACTTTCTAACTGAAATATTCTGTCTTTTAACTGCAACTCATTGTTCCGGACTTTGTCTGTGAGTGACTCTAAAATTTGAAAGCTAATAAACAACAGTATCATAGTTTTAATTTTATTAATATTTTTGTTTGCTGGCTGGATAATGTGACAGAATTAGGCTTCTTTTTTACACTTGATCTTAGCCAAAAGGCCGAGAAGCTATTAGACTTCTTCTTTATGCTTTCAATACTACATATCTTGGCTCGTTCAAAAGGGAATTATTTTAGCTTCAAGCAAAGTAGCTTCTCTTTTCTTATTATCCATCAACTGCTTAAAATTCTGTCTTTTTGTCTTCTACATATATAAACCATGTTTTCCTAGTTTCTTGTTGCCTTTATTTTCTATAAACCATGTGTTTTTATTTTAATGTAAAACAAATTTTCCTCTTCTTAGTCATAAGTCACAATGTTTTCAGCCCTACTGGTCCCATGCTTTCTGCCTTATTCATCCATCATTCTACCTGCAGACCCTAATTCTAGACTTTCTCCACGATCTGACCTTACACTCCTCTAGTTTTCTATTCCACGCACTTCCATGTACTCTATGGTTTCTAGAAATATTTAAAGCTTTCATCTGTTGGCAATCTCAAACACCTCTGTTCTTTTGCAGCTATATTTCCTTTTTGTATCTCTTTAAATTTAAGAAAATCTCCAGAGAAAAGAGATTGTATGTGTAGAATCTTTGTGCCATTTTGAAATATAGAGTTATTTTTAAATGTGTTTTAAATAACAAATCTAAAGAAAAGTAATCTTAATTCCTAAAAATGTATATTCATCCAAAATACCTGACATCAATAGTTTGCAGGTAAAGGATTATTGTTGCTCATATTTGACCATAAAAAAACTATTCCATTTAAATAATAGGCTTTCTTAGTAACATTTTGCCATGAAGAACATGATTTAGGATCATGTCACTTCCTCTGAAATCTTCTGGGAACTCTTAGAGTTACTTTCCTTTTCTTGGAATACATAATTCCTTCCATCATGAAAATAATATATGACAGCTAAAACTACATTTTTAGCCTTCCTCTGTTGCTAAATTTCCTTTGTCTTTTAAGTAAACTTTTTAAACCAGTTCTCCAGATCTTTCTGGATAACCATTTGCATTTTGTAAAGGAATCTTGGCTCAAAATAAGTAAACATAAAGAAAGGCAATCACAATAAAGGAAATGTACTAGTGCTATAGATTTCTGTTAATTACCTGGCAAAATAATCTGGCTGCCTACGCACCTCCGGGATAGTGATGTTAACTCTTAAGAAAAACAAATCATGGATCAAGTGTCAGTCTACTAAGCCAAATTTCAAACTACTCCAAAACATTCCACAGGAAAGGGCCATATACTGCATAACATACCTTGGCAGGAGTTCCCACAGCTATTTTCACTTTATCGTATAAATCCACAAAGGAATACATTAAAGACAACACAGGGTTCAAATAGGTGATAAAGGGGATAGCTGAGCATGGAAAATGGAGAGATAAAATTAGTCCTAAAGCAATAAGGTATCCTGGCCTGGCGTAGTAGCTCATGCCTGTAGTCCTAGTACTTTGAGAGGTTGAGGTAGGGGAACCACTTGAAGCCAAGAGTCCAAGACCAGCCTCAGCAACGTAGCAAGGCCCCATCTCTACAAAATTAAATAAATATAAATATATATATACATACACACACACACACACATTTGGGCATGGCGGCACGCACCTGTAGGCCCAACTACTTGAAAGGCTAAGATGAGAGGATCACTTAAGACCAGTGGGTTGAGGCTATAGTGAGTCATATTTGTACCACTGCACTCCAGCCTGGGTGACAGAGGGAGACTCTGTCCCTAAGGAGGGAAAAAAAGAAGGTATGTTGGAATACAAATATTGAGGTGGGTACGCCTGTATTGGCCTTCTAGAATAGTGCATACATTACTGTTTTTATCTTGAAAAAACTACTGGGAAGATTACATGAAATAATATATGCAAAGTACTTAAAGGTAGACATGTTCAGAATCCATAATGGTATTGCGGTTTGCAGAAACCATTATCCTCCAGATACTGAGGGCCAAATAAACAGGAGAAATTACAAGACTCCTATGCTGTATGTCCAATGCTTATGATCATGATTATATAATCATTAGAATATTCTGTATTGATTGTAGAGAGATTAGTTAATATAGCAAAGACCTGAAAACAATGAATTAAAGACAAATTGAGGAGGTGGGGCAGTTTGATAAAGTTGTAAGTAAGAAGCTGAACATGCAGACTTGCAAGAAGGATGGAATTCAATCAGTGCTGACAAGGGGGAAGGATGCTCCCTACGTGGACATAACATGTTTCCTGCATCTCTGTGGAGTTTTGTTCAAGGACGGATACATAACGTGTTTGGGCAGATAAAATAATGCAAAACAAATGGTTCTGACCTTCAGAAAATAACCCAGAATAATGAAGCATACACAAACATATAAATATATTTTAATTTGAATTAGCAAGTATTGAAATAAAGATATAAGTAAAGTACTTGGGAAGGGAGGGGGAGGGGTTGTTTACTCAGTTTGTGGGTATCCTGGAAGACTTCAAATGAGTGATAATATTTGAACTTGAGTAGGAATTATTTAGTTAGTAGAAAATGATAGAACAGAAACACCCATGTAAACGTGTGAAAGAATGTGATGTCAGTAAACATTTAAAATTTTGGTATGAGTGGAGAATAGTATATGTGGAAGAGATGAAAGTGGCAAGATAGATTGGGACATGCAAATGAATTTTCCTGTGTGTTGTGTTAATGAATTTGGACTTTTCCCCTTTTAGCAATGTTAGGTTAAAAGGAACATTCAACTCAAAAGTATACATAAAGAAATTTGTATTTTAGAAAAATATAATTTGGACAGGAACTTGAAGGAAGAAAGTCAATCTGGAGTCAAAAAGACAAACTAAGAAGTTTCCTTTTGTAATAGGCCAGCTGAAAAATACAGGACAGAATTCAGCCTACAGCAACTGGAAGACTGCAGGAGAGACTGGGGACATTTTTAGGATACAGGCTTTTACGTCAGCATTACCTATTTGAAATAAGGCCCCAGAAAGGCTCATTCTTCTCATGTGGGTAGCTGAATGAATAGTGACAACACAGACCATCATAGGAATAAAGGAAGAATGGCAAAGTTTAGAATGATGTGTGGACAAGGAAATTAGTGAGTTCATATTAGGAACATTAAATTTTAGCAGGTTTTATGAGATACGTAGTAGATATGTAAAACATTTAAAATAACGTTCAGGAGTTTTAAAATGTGTTGAATGTTGAGGTTATACATTTAAGAATTATTGGTGTAACTGAAGACATAGGAGTGAATGATATGTAACAGACTTTAAGTAACATTAGAAGAAGCAGGGCTACAATGAGATTCCTGGGAAAGCACTGATGTCTTCAGGAATGGCAGAGAAAAAAGATCCAACAAAGGAGCCTGAAGAGGTGAGAGTGGGAGGAGAGTAGAGAATGGGACACATATCTAAAGGGAAAGAGGACTTAGAAGAAAGGGATTATCAGACAGGCCAATTTCTGTGCAGTTTTTGAAGGTTTTTTTAAAAGTAGGTTCTATTATCTCCTTGGGATGCCCAATTTTAGTGCCCATCAGTTTATAATGACTACATTATAAGCATGTAGTCCATGGCAGGCACTGTGACTAAGCCTGAGGATAAAAAGACAAGATAAAGTTCCTCATCTCAGTGAGTGTGCAGTCTAGTAGGGATGACAAATGTACGTAGAGATAAATACCACACAACATGATATTATGATAATTGCTGTAAAACAGAGTCATAATTAGAAACACAAGGGAGGAAATAATGAATATTGTTGGGGATGGGTCATAATAAGGCTTTATGGTGGGAGAAAAGTTACAAGTCAAGAGCAAAGTTGTTTTCCTCAAGGGTTCAACTTTTAAGACTTTCATCTCATAGCTAAATGGAAAATTTCTGATTAATTACAATTACTAGCTTCTTTCAAAAATTTACCTTTATTTTAAAATTCATATTTTATGATTTAATTTTTAGAATGCATAATGTTAATGTTTAAAGACCTCCTGATTTAATAAAAGAATGTATGAAAAACTTAACTATGTCTGTAAGAATAATAAGCATTTATCAAATGGTATGTAACCTTATAGAGATAACATACAATATATATATAAAGACATTAAAGAAAAAACTAAGACATATATTTATGGATAGAAAGATTAAAAATAATTTTTAAAGGTCTGTTAAAATTTAACTACAGAGTAAATGCCATGTGAATAAACTATAATACGATTTTTCATAAGGCTTGATAGCATAATTCTAAAATTTACATAGGAGAGGGAGTTATCAAGAGTAGATAAACCACCCTTAAAGAATGAGAACATATGGAGGCCATGACCTACTAGACATCAAGCCTTATTTTATAGCTATGGATTAAGGTACTGGCACTCACCCAGAGAAAAAGAAATAGGCCACTCCAACAGATGTGAAGCCTACAAGCAGATCCATTTTCAAATGTAATGTGCTCATTCATCCACTCAATTAGTATTACTGAGCACGGATTATGTGCCAGGCATTTTTCTAGGTTTTGGGTTTCCAGCAGTAAATGAAACCAACAAAAGTCATTTTCCTTATTGTGTTTACGTTTTAGTGGGAGAGAGACACAATAAGATAAATAAGACAAGTATATACAAATACAAATAGTCACAAGAGTATTGGAAAAAATAAAGAAGGGATGTGGGATTGCAAAAGTTTGGAAAAGTATTGAATTTTAGATATAAATGGCCATATGTGGCCTCACTGAAAAAAAATGACTTTAGAGAAAAAGGCTGAAGGAAGTACAGAAGGGAGTATGTCACTGCCTAAGGGAAGAGCACTTCAGGCAAAGGTCAAAGCAAGTGCAAAGACCCTGCAGTTGGGGTGTACCTGAGGCAGATATGTCGTTGTCATTCAGCGGAGACAGAAAAGCCAATGAATGAGCTGGGACAATTGTTTATTCTTACTGAAAAATAAAGAAATGAATTTTGTATCCTATACAAAAATTTCCAGTAGATCATAGACTTAAATGTGAAAAGCAAAATTTTACCTCATAAAAGAAAAATATTGTAATGGCCTTACTGTAGGAAAATATTTTTACATAAGACAAAAAAAAAGCTTACAACAGCTTGGAAACTAAGAACATTTGTTCATCAAAAGTCACTAAAAATAACAAAAAGACAAGTTACAAATATGACAAAGGATTAATATCCTTCAAATGTAAAGGACTCCAACAATTTAGTAAGAAAATCATATTCTAAGAGAAAATGGATATTTCACAGAAAAGGAAACATTTATACCAATAAACATAAAATTATTCTTAGTCTCTAGGATATTTACTGAAAAAAGTCAAAATTACTTTTGGATTCTATTTTTCATCTAAAAGATTTACATACATTTAAAAAAATATATAACAGAATCACTAATGAAGATGTAGAACAAAAAGAACTCTTATACATCTAGGTGGGAGTAAAAATTAGTAGCACTTTTTGGTAACTTCTACTGAAGTTATGATCCTAGTACTATAAGACCCAGCAATTTCTTTTCTGGGTAATAGACTGTAAAGACTCATGCAGCTGTGGACAAGTAGGCATGTGCAAGAGCATTATTAACAGCAGTCTTTGTAACAGCAAAAGCATGGATCCAGATATCCATCTACAGTAGAATAGACCTGCACCCTATGGTCTATTCATACAGCAGATGAGCTACACAGCACAATAAGAAAAGAGTGCAGTTAAATGCGTCAACATGGATGGGTCTCAGACACATAACAGGGAGTGGAAAAATAAGTAATGGGAGGTTACTATGTATATGTATATGCTATGATATTTCATAATGAAACATTTTTTATTATGATTACCTCTGACAGGGAGGCAGGGGGATATGACCAGCAGGGAGAAGCACAAATTATTTCAAAGGTGAAAGATAATGTTTAATTTTTTAAGTTGGGTATGAGGTACATGTTGTTTATATTATATTATGCTTTTATAATTTACATATATACTATGTATATTTGTATACATCAAATATTTTATTGAAAAAAGCAAAATGAGAATTTATAGAATAATATAACTTTATAACGAACTTTTTAAAATTACACTATAAAAAATGAATTACATTGTTTTTATCTGTTGAATTTTCATCCTGAAAATGGCCCAGACAACCGATCATTCAGTATAGTCAAAATTAACAAAGTGGAGGCAGTGAGTGTTCTTTCTGCTTTTCTTCCTTTCATTTCCTGGTGGGAGATGAGCAGAGGATGTAGTATTAACCCCCAAAATACCTATAATAGCTATCCAATGCTGTCGAATCAGTGAGAAAACCTAAAACATAAATATTCAAATTAATTGCATTTCCATTATATTTTTTAGACAGTAAATTAAAATATTAAATATGTACACAGGATGTTTATGTTACATGCTAGACGTAGTAACTCAAAATAAGTATGAAAAATGTTTCAGGCCAGACGCAACTTCTCACACCTATACGTATACTTAGCACTTTGAAGGCCAAGGCAGGAGGATCACTTGAGCCCAGAAGTTTGAGACCAGCCTGGGTAAAATAGCAAGACTTTGTCTCCACAAAAAAAATTTTTAAAAATTAGCTGGGCATGGTGACATGTGCCTGTAATCCTAGCTACTTGAGAACCTGAGGTATGAGGATCGCTTAGCCAGAGTGTTCAACCTGCAGTGAGCCAATATCATGCCACTGCACTGCAGCCTGAGAGACCATATCTCAAAAAAACAAAACAAAGTTTTATGAGGTTCCTCATACTTTCTTGGAATTAAATTGGAATCAACAGAAATACCATATTATAAATTGTTTTACGAGTGCCCCTTCAATAAACAAAATAATTTGATAGTATTATATTTTACGTAACCAAAAGGAAATGAGAAGTCCGTTTGTTCCTCTATCACTTAAATACCTCTCAGGAGGGGAACATCAGTGAATGGTTAGCAAAACAGAACAAAGTGAAAATGAAATTTAATAGACTTACAGAATCATTATTCACTAAGATTTACCTTTAATGAGTTGATTACATGATTAATAATTGTTCAGTTTTAAAAGTCAATATTTTAGTCTAATATGAATATAAATTAATTTACTAGGTACTCATAAATATTTGCTACATTGTCCTCACAAAGAGAAAACACACAGGCAATAAATTTAGTATGTGTTAACCTGCTTGGGGTCACACCCTGAACCTCCATTTACCAGGAAGCACTCAGCTTCTGAAATCATAAACTCATTCATTCTGTCCAGAAGTTTCTTTGAGTCTGCTTTTTTTTTTTTAAATTAGAATGAAAAGTTTATTTGTAAGATGGTTGTTTACTCTCTCTCTCTCTCTATATATATACACACACACATATATATATGGGGGTAGAGAAAGAGAGAGAGGGATTGTCATAATGATCCTCTAGAGGACTCAAAAAGGCCTATATAATATACACCTAAAGCTTAATAATTCATATTAAGTATTCCTTTTTCTATTATACTTTATGTTCTAGGGTACATGTGCACAACGTGCAGGTTTGTTACATATGTATACATGGGTCATGTTGGTGTGCTGCACCCATTAACTCGTCATTTCCATTAGGTATATCTCCTAATGCTATCCCTCTCCCCTCCCTCCTGCCCCACAACAGGCCCCAGTGTGTGATGTTCCCCTTCCTGTGTCCAAGTGTTATCATTGTTCAATTCCCACCTATGAGTGAGAACATGCACTGTTTGGTTTTCTGTTCTTGGAATAGTTTGCTGAGAATGATGGTTTCCAGCTGCATCCATGTCCCTACAAAGGACATGAACTCATCCTTTTTAAGGCTGCATAGTATTCCATGGTGTTTATGTGCCACATTTTCTTAATCCAGTCTGTTATTGATGGACATTTGGGTTGGTTCCAAGTCTTTGCTGTTGTGAATAGTACCGCAATAAATATACGTGTGCATGTGTCTTTATAGCAGCATGATTTATAATCCTTTGGGTATATACCCAGTAATGGGATGACTGGATCAAATAGTATTTCTGGTTCTAGATCCTTCAGGAATCGCCACACTGTTTTCCACAATGGTTGAACTAGTTTACAGTCCCACCAACAGTGTAAAAGTGTTCCTGTTTCTCCACATCCTCTCCAGCACCTGTTGTTCCCTGACTTTTTAATGATCACCATTCTAACTGGTGTGAGATAGTATCTCATTGTGGTTTTGATTTGCATTTCTCTGATGGCCAATGATGATGAGCATTTTTTCATGTGTCTGTTGGCTGCATAAATGTCTTCTTTTGAGAAGTGTCTGTTCATATCCTTTGCCCACTTTTTGATGGGGTTGTTTTTTCCTTGTAAATTTGTTTGAGTTCTTTGTAGGTTCTGGATATTAGCCCCTTGTCAGATGAGTAGATTGCAAAAATTTTCTCCCATTCTGTAGGTTGGCTGTTCACTCTGATGGTAGTTTCTTTTGCTGTGCAGAAGCTCTTTAGTTTAATTAGATCCCATTTGTCAATTTTGGCTTTTGTTGCCATAGTTTTTGGTGTTTTGGACATGAAGTCCTTGCCCATGTCTATGTCCTGAATGGTATTGCCTAGGTTTTTTTCTAGGGTTTTTATGGTCTTAGGTCTAACCTTTAAGTCTCTAATCCATCTTGAATTAATTTTTGTATAAGGTGTAAGGAAGGGATCCAGTTTCAGCTTTCTACATATGGCTAGCCAGTTTTCCCAGCACAATTTATTAAATAGGGAATCCTTTCCCCATTTCTTGTTTTTGTCAGGTTTGTCAAAGATCAGATGGCTGGAGATGTGTGGTATTATTTCTGAGGGTTCTGTTCTGTTTCTTTGGTCTATATCTCTGTTTTGGTACCAGAACCATGCTGTTTTGGTTACTGTAGCGTTGTAGTATAGTTTGAAGTCAGGTAGTGTGATGCCCCCAGCTTTGTTCTTTTGACTTAGGATTGTCTTGGCAATGCGGGGTCTTTTTTGGTTCCATATGAACTTTAAAGCAGTTTTTTCCAATTCTGTGAAGAAAGTCATTGGTAGCTTGATGGGGATGGCATTGAATCTATAAATTACCTTGGGCAGTATGGCCATTTTCACGATATTGATTCTTCCTATCCATGAGCATGGTATGTTCTTCCATTTGTTTGTGTTCTCTTTTATTTCACTGAGCAGTGGTTTGTAGTTCTCCTTGAAGAGGTCCTTCACATCCCTTGTAAGTTGGATTCCTAGGTATTTTATTCTCTTTGAAGCAATTGTGAATGGAAGTTCACTCACGATTTGGCTCTCTGTTTGTCTGTTACTGGTGTATAAGAATGCTTGTGATTTTTGCACATTAATTTTGTATCCTGAGACTTTGCTGAAGTTGCTTATCAGCTTAAGGAGATTTTGGGCTGAGATGATGGGGTTTTCTAAATATACAATCATGTCATCTGCAAACAGGGACAATTTGACTTCCTCTTTTCCTAATTGAATCCCCTTTATTTCTTTCCCGTGCCTGATTGCCCCAGCCAGAACTTCCAACACTATGTTGAATAGGAGTGGTGAGAGAGGGCATCCCTGTCTTGTGCCAGTTTTCAAGAGGAATTCTTCCAGTTTTTGCCCATTTTTGATGTTGGCTGTGGGTTTGTCATAAATAGCTCTTAATATTTTGAGATATGTCCCATCAATACCGAATTTATTGAGAGTTTTTAGCATGAAGGGCTGTTGAATTTTGTCAAAGGTGTTTTCTGCATCTATTGAGATAATCCTGTGGTTTTTGTCTTTGTTTCTGTTTATATGCTGGATTACGTTTATTAATATGTGTATATTGAACCAGCCTTGCATCCCAGGGATGAAGCCCACTTGATCATGGTGGATAAGGTTTTTGATTTGCTGCTGGATTCAGTTTGCCAGTATTTTACTGAGGATTTTTGCATCGATGTTCATCAGGGATATTGGTCTAAAATTCTCTTTAGTTGTTGTATCTCTGTCAGGCTTTGGTAGCAGGATGATTTGGCCTCATAAAAGGAGTTACGGAGGATTCCCTCTTTTTCTATTGTTTGGAATGGTTTCAGAAGGAATGGTACCAGCTCCTCCTTGTACCTCTGGTAGAATTCGGCTGTGAATCCGTCTGGTCTTGGACGTTTTTGGTTGGTAGGCTATTAATTATTGCCTCAATTTCAGAGCCTGTTATTGGTCTATTCAGGGATTCAACTTCTTCCTGGTTTAGTCTTGGGAGAGTGTAAGTGTCCAGGAAATTATCCATTTCTTCTAGATTTTCTAGTTTATTTGCGTAGAGCTGTTTATAGTATTCTCTGGTAGTTTGTGTTTCTGTGGGGTCGGTGCTAATATCCCCTTTATCATTTTTTATTGCGTCTATTTGATTCTTTTCTCTCTTCTTCTTTATTAGTCTTCCTAGCGGTCTATCAATTTTGTTGATCTTTTCAAAAAACCAGCTCCTGGATTCAGTGATTTTTTTTGAAGGGTTTTTTGTGTCTCTATCTCCTTCAGTTCTGCTCTGATCTTAGTTATTTCTTGCCTTCTGCTAGCTTTTGAATGTGTTTGCTCTTGCTTCTCTAGTTCTTTTAATTGTGATGTTAGGCTGTCAATTTTAGATATTTCCTGCTTTCTCTTGTGGACATTTAGTGCTATAAATTTCCCTCTACACACTGCTTTAAATGTGTCCCAGAGATTCTGGTATGTTGTATCTTGGTTCTCATTGGTTTCAAAGAACTTTATTTCTGCCTTTATTTCATTATGTACCCAGTAGTCATTCAGGAGGAGGTTGTTCAGTTTCCATGTAGTTGAGCAGTTTTGAGTGAGTTTCTTAATCCTGAGTTCTAGTTTGATTACACTGTGGTCTGAGAGACAGTTTGTTATAATTTCTGTTCTTGTACATTTTCTGAGGAGTGGTTTACTTCCAACTATGTGGTCAATTTTGGAATAAGTGTGATGTGGTGCTGAGAAGAATGTATATTCTGTTGATTTGGGGTGGAGAGTTCTGTAGATGTCTTAGACCCGCTTGGTGCAGAGTTGAGTTCAATTCTTGGATAGCCTTGTTAACTTTCTGTCTCGTTGATCTGTCTAATGTTGACAGTGGGGTGTTAAAGTCTCCCATTATTATTGTGTGGGAGTCTAAGTCTCTTTGTAGGTCTCTAAGGACTTGCTGTATGAATCTGGGTGCTCCTGTCTTGGGTGTATATACATTTAGGATAGTTAGTTCTTTTTGTTGAATTGATCCCTTTACTATTATGTAATGGCCTTCTTTGTCTCTTTTGATCTTTGTTCATTTAAAGTCTGTTTTATCATAGACTAGGATTGCAACCCCTGCCTTTTTGTTTATTTACTTGGTAGATCTTCCTCCATTCCTTTATTTTGAGCCTATGTGTGTCTCTGCATGTGAGATGGGTCTCCTGAATATAGCACACTGATGGGTCTTGACTCTTTATGCAGTTTGCCAGTCTGCGTCTTTTAATTGGAGCATTTAGTCCACTTACATTTAAGGTTAATATTATTATGTGTTAACTTGATCCTGTCATTATGATGTTAGCTGGTTATTTTGCTCGTTAGTTGATGCAGTTTCTTCCTAGCATGGATGGTCTTTACATTTTGACATGTTTTTGCAATGGCTGGTACCTGTTGTTCCTTTCCATGTTTAGTGCTTCCTTCAGGATCTCTTGTAGGACAGGCCTGGTGGTGACAAAATCTCTAAGCATTTGCTTGACTGTAAAGGATTTTATTTCTCCTTCACTTATGAAACTTAGTTTGGCTGGATATGAAATTCTGGGTTGAAAATTCTTTTCTTTAATAATAATGAATATTGGCCCCCACTCTCTTCTGGCTTGGAGAGTTTCTGCTGAGAGATCTGCTGTTGTTTGATGGGCTTCCCTTTGTGGGTAACCCGACCTTTCTCTCTGGCTGCTCTTAACATGTTTTCCTTCATTTCAACTTCGATGAATCTGACAATTATGTGTCTTGGAGTTGATCTTCTCGAGGAGTATCTTTGTGATGTTCTCTATGTTTCCTGAATTTGAATGTTGGCCTGCCTTGCTAGGTTGGGGAAGTTCTCCGGGATAATATCCTGCACAGTGTTTTCCAACTTGGTTCCATTCTCTCCGTCACTTTCAGGTACACCAGTCAGACGTAGATTTGGTCTTTCCATATAGCTCCATATTTCTTGGAGGGTTTGTTCATTTCTTTTTACTCTTTTTTTCTCTGCACTTCTCGCTTCATTTCATTCATTTGATCTTCAATCACTGATACCCTTTCTTCCAGTTGATAGAGTTGGTTACTGAAGCTTGTGCATTTGTCACGTAGTTCTTGTGTTATGGTTTTCATCTCTATCAGTTTGTTTAAGGACTTCTCTACATTGGTTATTTTAGTTAGCCATTCGTCAAATCTTTTTTCAAGGTTTTTAGCTTCTTTGTGATGGGTTCAAACTTCCTCCTTTTTCTCTGAGAAGTTTGATCGTCTGAAGCCTTCTTCTCTCAACTCGTGAAAGTCATTCTCCGTCCAGCTTCTCCGTTGCTGGTGAGGAGCTGCGTTCCTTTGGAGGGGGAAAGGTGCTCTGATTTTTACAATTTTTAGCTTTTCTGCACTGCTTTTTCCCCATCTTTGTGATTTTTATCTACCTTTGATCTTTGATGATGGTGATATATAGATGGGGTTTTGGTGTGGAGGTCCTTTCTGTCTGTTAGTTTTCCTTCTAACAGTCAGGATCCTCAGCTGCAGGTCTGTTGGAGTTTGCCCGAGGTCCACTCCAGACCCTGTTTGCCTGGGTATCAGCAGCAGAGGCTGCGGAAGAGTGAATATTGCTGAATAGCAGTTGTTGCTGTCTAATTCTTGCTCTGGAAGCTTCGTCTCGGAGATGTACCCAGCCGTGTGAGGTGTGAGGTGTCAGTCTGCCCCTAGTGGGGGTTATCTCCCAGTTAGGCTACTCGGGGGTCAGGGACCCACTTGAGCAGGCAGTCTGTCTGTTCTCAGATCTCAAACTGCATGCTGGGAGAACCACTACTCTTCAAAGCTGTCAGAGGGACATTTAAATCTGCAGAGGTTTCTGCTGCCTTTTGTTTGACTATGCCTTGTCCCCAGAGGTGGAGTCTACAGAGGCAGGCAGGCCTCCCTGAGCTGTGGTGGGCTCCACCCAGTTGGAGCTTCCTGGCTGCTTTGCCTACCTACTCAAGCCTCAGCAGTGGTGGGCGCCCCTCCCCCAAGCTCGCTGCTGCCTTGCAGTTCCATCTCAGACTGCTGTGCTAGCAATGAGGGAGGCTCCGTGGGCGTGGGACCCTTTGAGCCAGCGGCGGGATATAATCCCCTGGTGTGCCGTTTGCTGAGATCCTTGGTAAAGCGCAGTATTAGGGTGGGAGTGACCCAGTTTTCCAGGTGCTGAGTGTCATGGTTTCCCTTGGCTAGGAAAGGAAATTCCCTTCCCCCTTGCCCTTCCCAGGTGAGGCGATGCTTTGCCTGCTTCGGCTGTCACTCGGTGGGCTGCACCCACTGTCTTGCACCCTCTGCCCCACACGCTACAGTGAGATGAACCCGGTACCTCAGTTGGAAATGCAGAAATCACCCATCTTCTGTGTCACTCACGCTGGCAGCTGGAGGCTGGAGCTGTTCCTGTTTGGCCATCTTGGAACCCCCCCCCCCAGTCTGCTTTTTTATCTCACTATATCATGTTTTTAGCCACATTTGGAACAGTTTTTTTCCAGTTGTAATTCCTTCTCCAGTATCTAGCCTAGAAATCTTTGTCTTTCATACCAATGGTTTTCATGTTTCAGTTGCTCCACTGTACTTCCAGCATATTTTTGTTTAAAAGTTTTCATCATAGATCAAGCAAACCTCTGACTTCTTAGCTATTTGTATTATTATGGTTCATCTTTACTGGCTATTTAAACCCAATACTCCCTGTTACTAGCAGTGAGATAATAACATGTGACATATAGGCATGCTGTGGAGATTAAGTGAGATTATATTTGCAAAGGACTTAATTACTATAGTTTCTGGCATAATTTCTTCATAATTGGGATTTATGATTATTAGTTGTTTTCTTAACTTATCTAAACCAAACACCTATGTAGATTTCCTGCTGGTTTCCACATTCTTGCTGCTTTTCTGTAAGATCCTTTATAAGATACGGCTCCTCTTCCCATAAGTTGAATGATACTGTTCTTCAGTATTCCATCTGTATTCCAATCTGATGATTTATTTATCTATTGTGATTTAGTATTCTTGTAAAAGGATACTACTTTTTGAATCATAAACAAACAGCAAAAGAAACAAGTTAATGATTGCTACAGATGGCAATACATTGATGTGTCTTGCATTACCCTCTTCTAATTGTGTTCTGTACAATAGGATTTATATTTTCTCACAGCGCTTTTCCTCCTTAGTAATTTTGTCTTCATGGCAAAAAAACAATTATTGCATTATGTGTAATTTTCTGCTCTTTGAAAAAGAGAACAAAAAAAAAATCTATCTGCAATAAAGCTTAGGTTTGCTTAAACGCCCATTCTCATATCAGATCGTTTAGATGAGAAAGGAATGGCAACTTCTATTTTAGGAATTTGAATCCCAGCAACAGGTACCTTTCAAGAATAAAACCTATTCCATTGTCTTCTAAGTAGAAAACAGTTAGAATCTGTCAAACAAAGTACAAAACTTCCACAAGGGAAAAGCATTCTAGAACATAAAGCCATTCATTGATCTAAATCAAATGAAAAGGTGGTGGATCTCTTAAGCAAGCCCTTGTTTTAACATGTTCTATTCCCTACATTGCTACAGGGCAGCAAGGGCTGAAATATGCCCTGCACAGCAAGCTTCTGACCGACTTGGAAATGACATCATGTGTGGCAGATCCTTGCGTGACCTCGGAGTATCCTTCACACATCTACAGCCACCCAGGAATAATAGCTTCAGGTCACCAAATGCCTTTTCCCAGCTGCTGTGTGTCATGCTTGTGCTCATCTTTCTTTTCTGGTCACTCCCAACTAGTCCTGCTTGAGATCTCTCAACTCAACTCACTTCTTGTTTTATAATGAGGACTCTGGCTATCTATCTTTTTCTTTCTTTTTTTTTTGAGACAGAGTCTCGCTTTATCGCCCAGGCTGGAGTGCAGTGGCGCGATCTCAGCTCACTGCAAGCTCCGCCTCCCAGGTTTATGCCATTCTCCTGCCTCCGCCTCCCGAGTAGCTGGGACTACAGGCGCCCGCCACCTCGCCCGGCTAGTTTTTCGTATGTTTTAGTAGAGACGGGGTTTCACCGGGTTAGCGAGGATGGTCTCGATCTCCTGACCTCGTGATCCACATGTCTCGGCCTCCCAAAGTGCTGGGATTACAGGCTTGAGCCACCGTGCCCGGCCTAGCGATCTATCTTTAAAGGAAGGACCTGGGCTGTGATGGCCAAGGGTCTGGGTTTTCTCCATCCTTCCCTACCGCTCCTAGCTTCAAGGCTGCCGTTAGCAATGATTCCACCTCCCAATCCATTGCCTCACTTCCCTAGACAAATCTTTTTCTCTTTCTGTCTTTACCCTTGAACCAGATCCAACTCAGGGCCAAAACATTAAAAACAATTTCTGAAATGGAAATAGCTCTTACTCTATCCTTTGTGGACAAAGTTCCATGATTAACGTATTTTCTGTACGAGTTTAAAAAAGAGAAGGCCGAGGAAGGGGCAGAGAAGTAAATAAAAGCCTTTTGCCATCTCTTGCCTTTAGTATTAGTAGTAAATCTTTCTTTCTGAACACAGTCCCACCTTACTCAAACGTATGTGTGAGCACACACACATGCCAATATGTACACACAATGCATTTTAAAAATATGAAAAGGGTTTATTTTCCTTCTGGATTTTCTAGATATATATTATAGATTTTTAAAACAATTACAGTGAACAACAGGAAAGAAAATGTAATCTGAAACCATGGCAATAAAAAGAGATAAAAAAAATAAGCTAGCCCTTAAGAAACTGTTGAAAAATGAGAGAGAGGTTCTTGGGGAGGCAAAAGAAGTGTCAGGGCACTGGTCAGAGCTAAGAGGCTTTCTGATGGATTTATCCCACCATAAAGACCCAACTCCACTGCTGCTTCCTGTCTAAATCCTGGTTTCCTAGAGCAAAGCTTGACCTATTAATGAGTGGTTATACTGAAACAGTTGAGGCAGTATCACTAACTATAAGGAGACAGTAGACACACAGCTTTTCACTGGAGTTGCTGACCCACAAGAACACAGGGAATGAAAGGCAAGAAGCAACTCTAGCACATAGGACTTTTGCATGATGGAGTTCGTCCATCCAGGCAATTCTAAAAGTTGTTCTTTTATCAATTAAAAACAATTAAAACCATCAGTTAAAACCATACCAATTCTGTATAATGCTTTACACCAGACCTACCAAGATCATTCACACTTACTTTTCAGTGTCCGTTTGTTCTCTGGACTTCCCATGGTTGTAGAGCTAGCTAACAGATGAGGTCTGTGTATTTTTACTTTAAAACAGCCCTGTCTCAGGTTAGCTTCCCAGAAGCCGACTCTGAGACAAAGATTGCACCGTGCAAGTGGTTTTTAATGAAATGCTCCTAGGAAAGACTAGTACACTTGAGGAGAAGCAGGATAGGGATAGGGAAGATGCCAATCAACAGAAGGATTTCAGGCCCAGGCTGTGGAAAATGGCTTCAGCCTGATCCCACAGGGGTTGGAAGCAAAAGTACATCAAAGTCCAGAAGGGTGCACAGATATTGTAAACGGGATTGAAGGGGCCTGAGTAGATAACTGATGGTGTCCACTAAAGGCCCTTTAAGCCGTCATGACATAGCCACCGGGAATTTAAAGCTTAGTGATCAGTCTGACATGAATAAGTATTGGGGTGAAATATAAGCCAATCCTAAATTGTAAAATTCCCTGTGCCTTGCCTTGTGCCAAACAATTTTTAAAGTTTTCAATAAGTTTAATCCTGTGTTTATTCATAATGTTATTCATATCTACTGGCCATAACTGATAAAAAGAAGATCCGAGACCCATAAACTCATGACCTGTGATCTAACTTTCCTTTATAATGAGCTATTGAAGCCATTATAATTATAAACACATTTTTAAAAACACACTGACATACACACAGCTATGTATTATATAGTCAAATCAAGTAAAGTACAAAATTAAACTGCGCATTTGCTATCACAGGTAAAACCAGTAGTTAATTACATGCTCTTTTTATAACCAGCATTAAAGAGTTGTGACATTTTCCAGCCCAGGCTTAAAAAGATATATTTGTCTTAATAGAACTTAAACTGGGAAAAGGAACCTATAAAATATGCTTACCAGTGCTCACATACATGAGGGGGCTACTGAGTTTTATCAGATATCCATCAGACCTCACCCAATATTTCTCTCAGGGACAAGAATAAGTTTGGTTCTTTGTTCAAGGTCCTATAAATGCCTGTAGTGGAGACTTTTCACCTTTATTCAGTTCTTTGCTTCAACCTCCAAGCAAGCCCTATTCACATATAGGTCTTCAGGCTGGCACACCTGGGAGACAGAAACATATATAACCTGCCATTCTCATTATATATATTATTATATCCCTATATATATGTATATACATGTATGATATCCCATTATACATAATATATGCTTTATGTATGTGGCACATGTAATATAAATTATATATGTAATATATGTATTATATAATTATATATGTTTATGTAATATATATGTATGTAATATATACATAGTAGGAAAACAGTGCACCTACTACATGAGCAATGTTGAATACCAGACCATCTCTAGAAATTGGAATGGACTGATACTTAGTTTACTATTTTTTAATTTTTCTCTTTTATCCCAGGACTCTATGTTCAATGTGATCTAGCCAAGGGCAGTACTTACTATCATGGAATACATTGTTTTCAACAGAATCACATTTTGTCCAAGTGATTTTTGAACAGCAGAAATGATGATAAAGCTCTCTTAGTGAAGCAAACTAAAACTGTTTTCAGACATAAACTTCTAGTCCAAGAAAGGCAAAGTAAAGAAGATAGTCATGAAGGTCCAGAGTGATCTTTCATGAATACCAGCTGTATCATATGTCAGCCCCCAATCCTTCATTTCTATGTGGTTTTCTAAAACAAAAAGCCCAAACCTAATTCTTACTTAAGTATCTTTAATCTAGAAGCACAAGTATAAATGCGATTTCACAATGCAGAGGCATTTTTATTTTCAGGTGGTAAGAACCAGCAATTTAACAGCTTTGTCTAAAACATAATGAACATTTAGCTGCAGAAATTAGAAACTCTTTGTCCATTACCTTTTAACTAAAAGGAAAAGATGATACAGGAAAGAAAGTTGTCCAAAGTTTGTCAGCCAACTCTGAATTTCAGTTTGCACAGCGGCAAGGAGGGAAGAGGATTAATTTGAGTCGGAAGCAATTAGTGCCAAGCACTTCAGTAATTTTATAACACAAAAGGATAAGTAAAATAACAAAGCAAAGATTATAGAAAGTTACAAACCACACTATTGAGTTCACAGAGCTGAAGATACTTATAAGAGTGAGAACTTACTATTCTTCAGAGATTCCAAGTCTCATTTTCAAATAGTCTATAAGCTGAATGACACAGGCAAGAGACATATTCTTTATCTGTCAAATATATTCTCATTTTTTGAGGTGATATTATGAGGAAATGAGAGCTTAGGGGTGCAACTAGTTTTATTTATTTTTTTAGAGACAGTCTCTTGCTCTCACCCAGGCTGGACTGCAATGTTGCAATTATGGCTCACTGCAGCCTCAAACTCCTGGGCTCAGGCAATCTTCCTGCCTTAGCCTACTGCACAGCTAAGACTACAGGCAACATCATGCTTGACTTTTTTCATTTTTTTTGTACAGTTGGGGGTCTTACTATATTGCCCAGGTTTGCCTTAAACTCCTGGCCACAAGCGATCCTCCTGCCCCAGCCTTCCAAAGTATTGGGATTACAGGCATGAACCAATGTGGCTGGCCACAGGTAATTTTAATTCCCCTTCATGCTCTTAGGGATTTGGGTAACTGCCATACCTATGTTTTCTCTTCTCTTCATAGGTAAGAAATACTGTCAAAGTTAATGGTGGCGAGGAAAGGAGATCTTTACGACATTCCTTGGCTTCTCCCCTCACTTTCAGGCCTGAAAACAACTAATTCAGCCTAAGAATGCATCTGTCTGCTAATTCACTTTGAAGAAGAAGTTGCAAGATAGAAAAGGTATTATCATGAAATTATTTAATAAGGTATTTATAATTAAAGAGTACATTTTTAGATTTGAAAAAAATACCACTGACCGAAAACCAAGGCATTTTATCTAAATAGGGTTTGTTTTAAAAATGAAGCTATGTTTTAGTACAAGGTTTAATCAACTAGTTATAATTTACAACCTAACTAATTAATTGCTTCATTTTCTTCCTTGGTGGGGACACTCATAGGATTATTTTCAAGTATTATGTGACTCAAGAAGACCTATAATTTATACCACATTGGTATTTATTAAATAGAATAAACGATGTTCCTGCAACGGTATTCAACTGTTAATTCAAAAAAAGAAAAAGAAAAGAATGCAAAAGAACATGAGCCATGATCTCTGCTTCCACAAAACTTGTAAATGTAATGGACACCCAGTATCGGCAACATACAAATGAAATGGCATAGGAATTTATAAAGGAGAAAGAGAATGAGAATGATTTTTGACTGGTGTAAAGAAGGAAGACTTAAATGGAAAATAGTTTTAAAGCTCAGACTTGAGAATTAGGTAGGACCATAAACAAAATGGAAGGAGTGGTGTGAGGCACATACAACAGGGCAATTACACGTGAAAGTAGATGGAATGTAAAAGATATAGAGGCAAGAAAGCATTTTCAGCCAAATGGGGGTTTTGTAATTTATCTGGAACATTAACCTAAGCGGTTTTAAGATAAGCTCACCAAACATCTTGAGAGTAATTTTGAATGGGTGGAAAATGGCATCATGGACACCTTTAGAAGGTGTAATCCAACATTCATCTGGAAAGGTAGTTAAGTAGGGAAGAATGAAAAGACACAGGGATCTCTTTTATATGGCAATGATCCAGGCAGCACTTAATGGGTATAGAAAAGCAAAAGATGATCTGGCAGGATGATTGAGATTACAAAGAAGAAGAATTAAACAGAATTAATATTTATTGATTTACGTGCTACCTTAAAGGAAACTACTACTTTATAGAATACTTATAGCAAACACATTTCTAATAATTCATAAGGGGCTGAATCATTTATCATAGGAGATAACCATTAGAATCTTATAGAAACCAGTCCTGCAAATAAATGCTGATTTTTTTCATCATTTTCAAAGAAGGTATCTGTAAAGATACACTTAGCTTAATATATACATGGGTAAAATTATACACATACATCTCATTTCTGATTTCAGAGTTCTAGATTTAAAATATGTTTCAAAAAGGTAAGGATAAGCAAGAGATCATAGGTTACATGCATGTAGCTTTTAGCCTAATGAGTGAAAAAATCCACAATAATAATTTTAGAAAACATAGAAGCATTTTAAAACTTGCTCATTATAAACATTTACGAAAAATTGCTGTCAGGCAGCACAAAACATATTCCCAACTGGAACATCATATGTGAATAAACTGTATTATTGGACTATAATTGAATTTAATGACAGTGAAGCAGTGTCTTTGTTCAAAACTGAAGAAAGTGAGATTTCTGCCCAACAGACAAAAGACTCGAGTCTCAAATAATATCTGTTGACTTGGCTACTGAGAGAAAAAAATGACTCAATATTTCAAGCATAAATTCATGTCCGAAGAAGTTATTTTTACTTTAAACCACAAATTAGGTACTGTGACTTAAAGGAAATAAATATCTGAGGACTTGATATGTGAATGCTAATTTCTAACACAAAACACCCAGGAGTTTCATGATATATGTTCTTATGGCCTCTCAGGTAAATACCAAAATTACATCTTATTTACTCAATTTTTAAATGATTCCAGAGTTCACTATGTTCCCTTATGATCAGAAAAATGTTACATTGGGATCATCTCCATGCCTGAGCTGAATGGAACAACTAGGTGTCCTTAGGTCTCCCTGCCATGTTTGAAACTGCTTCCAATGTTGCATTTATTAAAGATGGCTGAAGAAATTTCCACTAAAACAGTAGTGACTTCCAAATAAACTTCAAATCACCTATTTTTAAACGTGAATCTGGTGTCACCTATAAACTTTTCTACAGGAGGTTACCAAAATGCGAATGCTTTCTCATTGCAGACTAGCTTTATTACAGACTGACATCCAGCCTACTCTCAGCAAACAGAGAGCAAACCATTTGATCAATTTGGCTGAACTATTTTTTTGTATATGTGAGGGTAACAAAGTTGAAAAAGGATTCCAGAAAGATCTTTTGAGGGATAAGTCATAGTGTTTGGCAAATACCAAATACTGAACACATACTACTGAATGAATGAATGATGTGTGGTATAAAGAAATAAAACATTAAACAAAATTTCCATTTTATACTTTTAAAATCAAAATTTTTCCTAAGTTGCCAAAACACGTTTTTCAAAGTTTGCATAGGAGACAATTTCTCCTGGTGGATGGGAATAGCTACTATTTATTGAAAATCTGCCATGAGCTAATCCTTTTGCTGACTATAATGATCCATAGTAAAACATGGAGTTTGATATTAGTCTTCCTATTTAACAGATGAGGAAAATCATGCCCGGAGAGGTTATTTCCTTAAAATCACTAGGATATGTAGGATAAATAAGCTGATCAGAAGGTACTTTAGTTGAAAGAAAATAGTAGAATAGTCTGAAGATTTAAAAATCTCCAAGAAGCACCCTTTCTCCCTCCCTCCCCGCCTACCTACAGAGACTGGACTTCACTGGCAAAGGACACTCCTGTTGCAGGCATGTGAACCAGAGCAACTTCATCTTGAATATGAGCTGGGTCAAATGATGTTGAGACCTACTGGACTGCATTCCCAGATGGTTAAGGCATTCTAAATCATAGGATGAGATAGGTGGTCTGCACAAGATACAGTCATAAAGACCTTCCTGATAAAACAGGCTGCGGTAAAGAAGCCGGCTAAAACCAAAACCAAGATAGCTGGGAGAGTGACCTCTGGTTGTCCTCACTGCTACACTCCCACCAGCCCCATCACAGTTTACAAATGCCGTGGCAACGTCAGGAATTTACCCTATATGGTCTAACTAACTAGGGGAGGCATGAATAATCCAGCCCCTGTTTAGCATAATAAAGAAATAACCATAAAAATGGGCAAGCAGCAGCCCTCAGGGCTGCTCTGTCTATGGAGTAGCTATTCTTTTATTCCTCTACTTTCTTAATAAACTTACTTTCACTTTATGAACCTGCCCTGAATTTTCTTCTTGCGCGAGATCCAACAACCCTCTCTTGGGGTCTGGATCAGGACTGCTTTGTTGTAGTACTTCCATTATCACTGATAGTTTTATTGAACAGCATTGAAGAGATGAGCAATTTGTGTTATAGCCACCAGAAAGGTTAAACTATGCCTCTCAATAACATCTGAAAACCCCAGAACAAGACCCACACTCATTAATACCAGTCTTAATTAAAAAAAGAAAAAAACAGTTTTTAGCCTTATCACTCCATATTGCTGATTCTGCCACTACTCATGCAGAACATCAAATTGGCTTATTCGTGATTTATTCTTGAATGCAAATTTAAAACTGATATCATAAGATATTTGAAGGAAACTTTCAAAATACAAGACAGAGACCTAACAAAACAAAAATAAAACACACACACTAAGAGCAAATACAGAGGAAACGAGCAGTGCAGGTAACAAATTAACAGTGTATTCATAAAAATAGAAAAGGATGCTGTTGAATATCCAAAAGAAAAAAGAATGCTCTGAGAAATTATAAATATGAGTATATACATATAAACAGGTTTTAAAGATAAACTTGAGAAAGGTTCTCAAGTTTAAAAATAAAGTCAAAGGGATGAATAGATTAGAAGATAATGAAATTAAAGATTAATTCTGGAGAGCCGTCTTCTGATTAATGAAAATTCAAGAAAAAAAAAAAATCCTGACAAAATTTGCATAGAAACTTGTAGTAGAAGCCTATGGAACACTTACTATTTTAATAATCCTAATGAATAATTCATAATAAAAATGTTCTTTTTTAAGGAGGTTTTTATTTTTCACTATGCATGTGAATCACTTTAATAACAAATAAAAATTATTTGAAACCACAATTTTACAAAACAAGGTTGAATCCATATACTCCACTTGATGGGTCACCAAATTATTTAGAAAGTCACACCTGTGACCAGTTCTGCAAAAGATTTCTTTATAAAGCAGATGTTAAACCACAGCCAGGACAGATCTGAATTCTTCCTGCTGACTCATTTGCATGAATGAAGTAAAACAGTCAAAACCGCAAGAAAGATAAAAACTCCAGCTAATGAGGCCATTTGTGCAAATTCATTAGCATGAACACTTCCAATTGATTAGCACAAAGTGTTACAAGGAAACCTCAGGAGTAAAAAGTAACACAAGATTGTAGGCTGCTGTCCCAAGACGGAGAAAATCCCTAGGGATGAGGCACTGGAGAGTTAAGCATATGGCCTCCTTTGCTAATAAATCTAAAAAGAAATAGCTACCAGAGCAACTTCTTCACTTTTATAAGGTTATTAGAAGTGAAATCATTTAAGGAAAGCAAATTTTAGTGCTAATTATTTGTAAAACGTTACCATTATTTGATAAATGATCACCACACTTCTCTTGCTCACAAACACCCAAAGATGCCCTGCTCTCTGCCATGCAGGTAACTGTTTTTCGTTAGTGATTCTAAAGACATCGGTAGCCCTTGAGATGATTTTTAGCAGTCCCGTCCCCTGAACTTGAGCTGATCAGTTCATACCTTGGTGGTGAGGTGCTCCAATTAATACTACTCAGACTTCCCTACATGTCTCCAATTGGAGCACTTACCCCAACATTGTCATCATCCCGTCATTTGGTCTTTACTCTCCATATGTTATGCTCAGAGAGAATAAAGCATGTGTATTAGTCCATTTTCATACTACTATGAAGAAATACCCGAGACTGGGTAATTTATAAAGAAAGAGAGTTCCACATGGCTGAGGAGGCCTCACAATCATGGCGTAAGGTGAAGGGGGAGCAAAGGCAGGTCTTAATGGCTGCAGGCAAGAGCGCTTATGCAGGGGAACTCCCATATATAAAACCATCAGCTCTCGTGGGACTTATTCACTACCAGGAGAACAGTATGGGAGCAACTGCCCCCATGATTCAATTATCTCCATGTGGCCCCACATTGACACCTGGGGATTATTATAATTCAAGGTGAGATTTGGGTGGGGACACAGCCAAACCGTATCAGAATGGGACTGTCTTTTCCATTGTTCTACCCAAAGCTAGTTTTGGACAATCTAGCACATTTTGGCGAGTGTGCAAATATTGATGAAGATAATAAATGAATGGGCACATGGAACTCTTACTTTACAGATGAGGAAATTCAGTGATGGAGACCCAAGTACCAGTGCAGGGTTAGTAGCAAAACCAAGAGTAGAATTTAGATCTCCTGTTTCCCTGCATTTTGCATTTTCTAAAGTACAAACAACTCGGCCCACATGCAAGAGCCACTGAAATGAAATTATAAGCTACTTTAAAAACCTTCTCATCCACTACTCCTAAACCTCCAGATAAAAAGATCTGTTTACTGTTTAGACAAAACCCAGTCATACCCCCTTTTGCTGCTTTTATGCCTCTGTTTGTATGAGGAACCTTCACCTTTATAACTACCCCAAACTTATTATCATTCAGAGTCCAGCTTAAATTTCATCATGTTTATTTACCAAAATAAAATGAAATTAAAATACTGGACACTGTATATGTACCAAGCAATATAGGAGACAAGAAGATGCATAATAAATGGCCTCTCTTAAAGAGGCATGTGATTTAACTAGGCTATTAAAAGGTTGATTAATATCTAGTGTTGCTAAGAAGGTGAGGCAACAGCTTTCCTTATATAATGCTGGAAGATATGAAAATTAGTGCCACAGTTCTGTTTTGTATTGGAGGAAGGGAATTTGGCAATGTCTTTAGAAGTTAAAAGTGTGTCCCTTCAGACCCAGCAATTCTGCTTCTGGTAACATCATATTCTCCTATCCTTAGGTACATTAATGATGCCTTAATAGTTTTTGTAAGAGTCCAAAACTGGTAAAAGAAGTATCCATCTATAGATACTGGTTACATAAATTATGTTACATCTATACAGTTAATATTTTATTTGTAAAAAAAAAAAATGAGCTAGTTCTCTATAAGGTAATATATAAAAGCTTCAAACAAGTGACAACTGCAAAGTGCAGAACAATATGTCTAATATGATTACGTTTGTTTTAAAAATATAAATTTATATGCCTTTATATACATTAAATTATGAAAGTATAACTGAAAAGTACAAGTGGTAATCAATTTTAAATCTATGGATATTTAGCTAGTTGATGGGAAGGTGACGGGAGTGATGGGAAATTAAATGAGAGTGGTATTTTTTTCTGGCCTTGTAAATAGCGTTTCAGTAGGCAGGGATGGTAGAAGGATTGTGGGCATAGGGTGGGCTATGTTTCCCAGCACATGGTAGGGAGGCATAGCCATGCGATTAGTTCTAGCCAATGAAATAGGAGTAGAAGTAGCTTATCTTGACTCCAGGCTGAGGCAGTGAAAATCCCCCATATAATTCAGGTCAGTTATAGAGAAGGACTTGTGTTGAGTTGGTGAAACAAGAATAAAGCCGGCCAGATTGCCGAGTAACTCCAAGCAGAACTGCTGCTTTGGTAAGCCTCCTGAATCCTGAAGAGTGAAAAATAAACTTTCACTGCATAAAAACACTCAGATTTAAGGGTGTTTATTGCTGTAGGCAAATGTAGCCTAATAAAGATAATATCAGTAGAGGGAATAACATTGTAGGGAAAGGTTTTAGATATGGAGACCTATGTTTTTAACAGTGAGAGTCTGCTCTGTGTATAGAAGCAGAGATGGAGGAGATGCCTCAAAAGTGTCCTGGAGCTCAGAAATAAATGAAATTGACTGCCAATGTGGAGAAAGACATTCACTTTGTTCGGATTAACAAGATGCTGAAAATTTTTGGTTTGTTTTTGGTTTTTAAGCTGGGAAGTGACATGATTGAAGTTAAGGAATTTCTGTTATGTAGGAAGATTAGTTTGGCAGTGTTATGCTAAGAGGGATACTTCGTTTTGGAAATGAAAGAGGAATACTCAGCAAAGAACACAGAAAAGAGTAAGAGAAAGAGTATTTTGTGTTCCAGAGGCACAGAAAAGGCTGAAGAAGGAAAGGGTGACTCCCAATGTGAAATTCAAGGAGGTGAAATGAGGTGAGGCCTGAGAATAGCGGCTCTGGTGATAAGCAGATGAACTTAGAGAAGGTAATTAGTAGAATAAGGTGGAAGGAAACTAGGTTGTAAGAGTGTGAGTGAACAGTGAGTAGGTGGTAAGGAAATGGGGTCAGCTGCTGTAGGAAACTCTCCAAATAAATATGCAAGGGAAGAGAAGAGGAGGAGAGAAATGGGAACAGCTTGAGGACAATTTCTAAAAGTTAAGGAAAGGCTAGTTTTATGTATATTTATTTGGCTGTTTGTTTATGTATAAAAGATAATGAAATATTTGTGGACAAAGAGGAGCCAGGTCAGGAGAACAGAACACTAGAGGATGGTGAAGAAAGTTGCCTTGGGCATACCTCTGACACTAGAGAGAGGCATGAGAATGAAAGATTCTAAAGTGTACAAGGGAGAACTTAAATGGAAATTACACTTTGTCCTAACACTTCTTAGTAGAAGAAATGAAAGGCATGTATGGAGGATGAGTATTCATCAGAGTATAAAGGCTGCAAGAAGATCTAGAAATGAGGCCATTGGAGGAGGGCTGTATGGGACTTGGGGATGTTTAATTTATAGGAATAGATGGGGAGCTGGGAAGGAAGACACACAAGATATGTGAGCCGCACTGAAGGTACAGATACCAAAAGAATGGATTTGTATTGCACTCAATATAAATGTTGAGCAACCCTCTTCAGTTAGGCACAGCAGCAGCTCTGGGACAGAGTGAAGAAATCAGAAAATAAGGGTAAGAAGAGTAAGACAGAATGTGAATCATACCATGCCTATCGTTAAATTTTCTAAAATCCTTGCCACACGCAGTACCTGGTGTAGGGAACTAAGTGTGTGCCTATTATAGGAGACAGGCCAAGCAACAGAGAGAATGGTAGAAAGACAGACATGGCGTAAGCTAGTTAATGAAGCTTTTCCTAATCACACTAACTAAAAGGGATCTCTGCCTCTTCAGGAATCTTTCAGCATTTTCGTCTGACTGATTCCCATGGCATTTATGACCTCTTCATGCCTCAGTTTCCTTATCTGTAAAATGGAGATAATAGCAACCACCTGTAGGATTAACATGAAGATTAGTTGTTAAATATCTCATTTATTCATCACTGCCATCTGGTGAGTGATCATTAATTGTAAGGATATGGATGAGGACATTGAAAGATTCTTACCCTGATCTTTAATGAATTCTTAAAACGTCTGAACATAAAATACTTCATAAAACAGCCCACCTCTAATCCACACTATCCATTTGATTAATCAAATGAAAGATAATCCATGAACACAGGAAAACCATGTAATGCACATCTTAAAACGTGCAGACTGTGCTGGTATTCTCTGTTGGCCACCTCCTTCCACTCTGACTTTCTCTTGTGTCCTTTGTTACCCAGGGGACTCAGTCTATGGCTCTACCATCTGCATTCTTTCCACCTGACTTCTGAGGCACAAATAGGAGAACTGAGGGACTGAGATGAGAGAAGTCAGAGAACATATTCTTCAAACATTCACATCTCTCTGAGAGTAGCTGCTTCTAAGACGATACTCAAGTCATGCAGCCTGTCCCACACAACCCTTGCTCCTCTGGGCTCCCGCAACAGTACCTCTCACCCTTCTGCCTTCAGGACTAAGGGTGGTAATGATGCTACCTCTGGGTGCCTTGACATGACATATTCCCGTAGCCGTCCTCTCACCTCTGAGCATAACCCTTTTATTAACTCCCCTCCACTAAATGCTTTGATTTTCTTCTTCTTTTTAGTACCCTGATGGATCCACAGAATGTATATGAAATACTATATATTTGATGTACTAAATGGAACACGATTAATACATTTTAGATCCATGGGTGACTTTAGACTGCATTTGATATAGATGAAGAAATTGAGCCCTGAAAACGTAAATTGGCTCCAAGGCTGTGAAGCTAATAAGAAGAGAACAGAGAAAGGCCAGGTCTCCTAACTCTCAGAACAGATGACCTGTGCTCTGTCATGCAGTCTCCCACAAGGCGACCTGAACTGAAAAACAAAAGGTTTGGATTATAGGAAGCCATCTGCAAGACAGTGACTGTGGCTTCTATTAAATAAATTCCATTGTCAGACCTTTCCACCCCATTGTCAGAACAGCCCTGCCGTCTCTCTCTGTGGAGATAATTAGGATTTAACCTCGATGTTGGAGGCAGAAAGCTGCTAGCTTTCAAAAAGAGATGTTGCTTAAGGGTCAAAACTATTTTCTTCTGATCAATTCTGCTGCAAATGGATGAAGTTCTTACATCTGCTTCTTGTTTTGGGGCAGAGGGATATCCTGTTCTCTCTCCCTGTCTTGTGTACTCATAGCAAACCATACATTATCAGGCAAGTTAAGGAATGCAGTCTCCTACTAACAATTCCTCACCTCTGAGGCACTTACAGAGTAGGTAATTTATTTAACATTAATCAGAATTAACTTTCTAAGTGTGTTCTGTTCTCCTCAAAATTATTCTTAAAATTGATGGTGTGTACAATAATCAGTGGCATCTCAAATATACACACACACACAAATATATATAAATAGGAACATATATACACAAATATATGTAGATACACATACAAATATATATAGAAAAACTAATATATTAATTTCATCTATAATAAAAATGATGTATCTTTATTGTTTAGTTGGGGAAAGTTTGCATTAATGACTTAATGTCATCCTCCAAAAACTGTAAGTGGCATTTATTTTTATTGTCATTTAATATATGATAAAACTGAATCATATTGAAATTAATAAAACCAGCCCAAGCTAGCACAGCTAGTAAGTGCAGAAGTTCCAATTTGAATCTGGACCTTTCTATATATAACAAGTATATACTCTCTGTATTTGTCTCCTGCTCTGTCATTATCATTATCAAGTTTATCCACAGAGAACAATTATACTGATGAGGCCAAACAGTGTCCTCTGCCAATCATTTCTTTCAGTCCTCATATCTTCTTCTTGGAAAACTACCATATACTTTGGTTCTTGAAGAGACAGAACCCATCTCTCTCCTGGAAGTTTATATCTGGGTTTTGCAGATACTGGTTTAGGTTCTGTTAGTGCTTGGATGAAAGCATCCTGGGGAAGCTTAGGCTGCAGCCCAGCATGCATGTTGGGGCAGGAAAAGCTAGTAAGAGAGACAGAGGAGGACAACTGCACATCTCCAGGGAGAAGCAGAGATGAGAGACCACTGAATTATGGAGAGAAAAGAGTAAGCCAGGTCTCTGATAGCTTTCTGATCCCATCCTTTTAAGAGGCTTAATTATCTTTCCTACTTCTGAGTTTTCCTGAGATGTCCCTTTATTCTTCCTGTAACTTATATGAGCAAGTCTGAATTGTATTTTGTTACCTGTAGCCAAATAACCATAATGAAAAAATGTAATTTTTTTTTTTTTTTAGTCTTTCTGTAACCCAGACTGGAGTGCAGTGGCATGATCTCAGCTCACTGTAACTTCTGCCTCCTGCAGTCAAGTGATTGTCCTGCCTCAGCCTCCTGAGTAGCTGGGATTACAGGCATGTACCACCACAGTCGGCTAATTTTTTGTGGTTTTAGTAGAGACAGCGTTTCACCGTGTTAGCCAGGATGGTCTCAATCTTCTGACCTCATGATCCACTCGCCTCAGCTTCCTAAAGTGCTGGGATTACAGGCGTGAGCGACCGCGCCCAGCCATAAATTTTTTTCTGTTAATTATGTGTGTCTTTCAGGATTGTCATTAGTAAAATTTCTTGCTGGTTATTAAGCCATAAGCATTAAGGTAATATCAGATAACTAAAAATGTAGCATTTGCAGATGGCGGTTAAAAATATGAACTCTGTATTTAGATTACCTGTGTTTAAACCTTTGCATCAGTATACTAGCAAACGAGTTCTTTTTACCTATTCTGCTTCTACTTCCTCTGCTGTAGAATATGAAAAATAATTTACCAAAAACAGTTGCTATGAAAATGAATTAATACGTGGAAAGCAGTTACCAAAATTTCTGACCCATACATAGAGTTCAAAAAATGGCTATGAGTTTTGTTGTTATTTTAACTCTGATCGTCTGCAGAGCGACTTTTCCCATGTTTTACCCTCTAGATAGAGCCTGATTTTTGGTTTCATGTAGAAGTCAAAATTCTATCTACAAATGAAAGTAGTTCCCAATCCAGTTGTGAAATACAAGCAGGGCCTGTCATAGTCATTAGTATTAAATTGTATTGTTCTTCTTTATCTTTGTTTAAATTTCCATTAAGTATCATCCATTCTTACATGAATGTATTGAGATGATGAGACTTCACTGACACAAGGAGGAAAAAAATTTTAAACATCTTGTCAATAAGTCAGAGAATCTTGAGATGTAATCAGGTATTTAATATGAAAATAATTGTGCTGTCCTTCATAAATGTAACTATCAAGCACTTTCATGAGGAGTTACCTGGGAATTGTTTTCCCACCTGTGCTAAATAACTTCTTTTTCTGCCCCATATCCCGAAGCAGGCATTTTCAGAAGAACGCTAGAGTAAAGTCCATATTCCAGAATAGAGTAAAACCTACTGGCCCACAGAGGGATTTACCCACCACATCAGTCTCATTAACACACAGCTCTCACCAACTGAGCTAAATAATTAGGGTCAGCTATAGATAGAATTACCATTAATTGTTTTCAGATTTCAGTCTCTGGGCCTTTCATTCCAGAATCACTAATTATAATAAGAAAAAAAGTGTTCAGAAGTCTACAGTCAGTTTATGCTTCATAATAATCTATTAGCAAGCCAAATGGCTCATTTATGGAGAATGCTATCCAAATCGGATTTTCTAGTAGTAAACATTTAAATTCCAGGCACTTGAGGAAAATGTTGCCAAATAAATTCTAGACACCACTGTTTTGAGTACTTAACAAACATGTCTTCCCATCATATTTCTAAGAATAGGTCCATCCCTTCCCCCTAGAAATAGGGGTGGGCTCGTGAATTATGCTGAGCCTTATAGAGTATCAAGCTTGACCCATGGTGGTAATAGTCATTGGTCCAAGGTGCCAGTACAGAACTTAATAGGGCCAGTAATACTTATCGCTGGGATTCTTTTCAGAAAGCTAAAAAAGCATGTGTTCCCTGACACTGTGGTCTTGGAACTGTTAATATATAAACTACAGTGGTTTAAAGTCATTTCTAAAGCCACACAAAGATAAATGGAACTCACATGCAGAGAGAAATAGAGAGGAAATAAAAACTAAAAAGCAAAGAGTGGCCTGATGGGTATTTAAATTCCTCCTTCTATATGTCCTTAGCTTTACTCTTACTGTTTCCAGTTATGCAGGCAAATAAATCTCCCATTTTTCTTAAACTAAGCCAACTTTTATTTCTGTCACTTGTAATCAAAATGTCTTATTTAATAAGCCACTATGCTGTTATTACCGTCTTTAAATACTGTGTAGCCCTGCTTTATTTCAAAGACCTTAAAATTATAAGAACAATTTAGGCAATAGTCACATCTACCCAAAGAAATGTGATTATGCATATATATGCATAAACATAGAAATATATTTTTATAAAGGCCTCATAATGAGCTTCTATTACAACAGAGGACAGATATTGCGGTGCTAACTATATAAGAACACAAATACCAGGATATGACTCTAAAACTCTCCTTCCCTTCCTGGATTAAGGAATAGAGCAAGATAATGATATTAACTTTAATTGAGTTATTACAGTGTACCTGGCTTAGATATGAGCACTTTACCTATCAACAGATTTGATCCCATAATAGTCTACTATGATGTATTAGATATCTATTGATATATAACAAATTACTACAAACTTACTGGCTTAAAACTATAGACATGTGTTATCTCACAGTTGCTATGGATCCGAAGTCCAGACACAGCTTAGCTAGGTCCTCTGGAAGACTGCAATCAGGATATCAGCCTGGAATGTGGTCTCATCTGAGGCAAGGCTGGGAAAGAATGTATTTCTTCACATTCAGTTTCCCATGGACTGTTGAACTAGGCCTCTTGTGTGCTGCTGGCTTGAGGTAGCCCCAAATTTCTTGTCATAAGGCCCTTTCTATAAGCAACTTACAGCATGGTAACTACTTCAAAGTCAGCAAGGAATGGAATCTCCATGCACCTCTGTTACAATCTTATGTGACACAATCACATATATATGATCACATTGATCCTGTCGCCTTTGCAGTACTATTGACTAGAAGCACATCACAGGTCCTGCCCATGTTGAATTAGAAAGGCTACACAAATCAGAATACAGAAGATGAGGTTCCTGGGAGCCACCCTACCATCTGTCTGCCACAGAGGTATGTATTATCATTTCCCATTTTGCAGATGAGATGCTGAGGCACAGAGAAGTTAAGGTGCAGAGCTGTGCTTGCAATCCAGGTGGGCTGTTTCCACTATGCTATTCCTTCTGGAGGAAAAGCAAAAACAAACCAAAAAACCAAAAAGCCTAAACCACATGTGGCAAGTTCAATACCAGTCTGAGACTTTATGTTTAATAACTCCATGAGCTGGAACAAAAGTCTTAATCTTGCTGATCTTCGCTTTATTTTTTCTCTATAAAGCAGACATGACAAAATCATTTCTGTTTTTTGTGATGGCCAAATGACATAATGTATATGAATATACTTTGAAAGTATAAGTACATTATGTTAAAAATATCCTATATAATTACGATAGAGAATGAATATGTTATAAACTAAACTGTTCTAATTTGCTATAGGCTCATGAACCCTCATGGTCAAGGGCCAATGAATCATTCATTGCTTTCTGCAACAGTGATACCAAGTTCAGTCTTGTTAGATAGAAGGAAGGGAAGATAAAAGTACTTGAAGATGGCATGATGCTTTACCATCACCAAGACCTGAGACCTGAGCACGCTGACTGGAAGAATAGACAGGTTTGCACAAATTCAACCAAATTATTTTGCTTGTTGTAACTCAGTATACTTTTATAAAGACTAGACTTACAGCTATGTCTTTGATAAAAATGGATGCAAAACTGAAGGAAATTCACATCTTGTGAGCATCTACTGAAAGTTACCATCATTCTAGGCAGTTCACAAATGTTACACCATTTAATCTTCAGGAAATTCTGTGGAGCAGTTATTATTATTGTTATTATTATTATTATTATTATTATTATTGAGATGGCGTATTGCTCTGTAGCCCAGCCTGGAGTGCAGTAGCATGATCTCAGCTCAGTGCAACCTCTGCTTCCTGGGTCCTGGTTCAAGCAATTCTCCTGCCTCAGCCTCCCAAATAGCTGGGATGACAGGTGCGTGCCACCATGCCCAGCTAATTTTTTTTTTTTTTTCTGTATTTTTAGTAGAGACAGAGTATCACCATGTTGGCCAAGGTGGTCTTGAACTCCTGACCTCGTGATCTGCCCACCTCAGCCTCCCAAAGTGCTGGGATTACAGGCATGAGCCACCACGCCCGACTGGAGTAGTCATTATTAACTATTTTCAGATAAAGAAACTAAAAATCAGGGCGGTCATATAATTTATTCAATGTAGAATTCAAACCCAAGATTTCTTCAGGCTAGTCAATTAGGGAAATATATGTTTAAATAGGTATACTACCTTGTGGGAGAACCTATTCATTTGTTCAATTATCAAATGACAAAGGATAATTTAGCTCTTATATCAGTCACAGACATATAAAAGCAATGAGAAGTCAGATTAATTGCCACAGCATTTTGAAAGAGAAACCATTGACTCGGAGCTCAAAAGACATCTATCCTGCATCTTGTGCTATTGCT
Source organism: Theropithecus gelada (assembly GCF_003255815.1). Classification (NCBI taxonomy): domain Eukaryota; kingdom Metazoa; phylum Chordata; class Mammalia; order Primates; family Cercopithecidae; genus Theropithecus; species Theropithecus gelada. The sequence continues at coordinate 168,192,870 of NC_037669.1, forward strand.
AAAAAGCCATGCGTCCAAATCAAATGATTTATTAGAATCTATAATCTAAACCTCAGTTTTTCTTCTTTCATAAAAGGTGACACTTACCTTTGCTTTTTTTTCCCACAAAGCAGTTGCTGAGATCAAATTAATTCACATGTCTATAAAATAAAGCACCTTAAATGTAAGACATTTTCACAGTTCTAGGTGAACACACGAAATCTTGAACCAATTTAGCTTTGAATAATGGTCAAAAAGCAGACATCTTCATGCAACATCTGTTTTTTTTTTTTTTTTTTTTTTTTTTTTTAAACCAGGGTACTTAAGAATACCCTCTGAATTCAATGCTAGGCTCATTACAATAGGTTCATATTCAGATTTAAACTCTGACCCTGAACATATCTGTTATACTTCAAGGTGAGTTAGAAAGTGAGTGGAAATAATGTTCTTAGAAGTCATTTCTGTAACAGCATGAGTAGCATCAAACTTATTATACAGGAAAGTAACTGTAAACCACAACAAATACATTTCATTAAAGTCAAGCTGACTGTATACCCAACTCAATTTCCCCCATGAGTCCTATTCTAAAAATGTTCTGGGGCTACCCCAAGACTACTCAACCTGAGAAGATAGATGAAGAAAGAAATCAGAAGATAAAAAACAAATGTCTTGACTGATTATATTTTTATAATCCTACTTATTTTTTTGGCAGTTTTACACACACACACAAAAAAGTGACCATGTGAACACATTGATAGGGTCCTTCCTGGGTTTTTAGAAACAAGTTTTACAAGCAAGGGGTCCTGAAACAAGCTTCTTCAGTTTCACAAAAAATCCTCCTCTGTGGGTTACTGACAGCATACAAAAGGACCCAACATCACGTGACATTTGGTCAAGACGACCCTTAGTGAATGTCCCAGTATTGTAATTACATAAACCTCTGTTTACTTATTCATTGAATGGACCTTTGACCCCTTACAGCAGTAAATAGGTAGACCTGTCTTATTATTCTAGGACAGATGAGAATATTGGGGTTGAAAGTTGGAGCTAAGCATGTGAGTGAATCATAGAAACATGAATTTGTAGTGGAATAGACACTGTTAATCCGCAGCTGAATTCCATGCACATCATATCCACGTTTACTTGAGCAATCGCTGCTCCATGTTATAAGGTTGTTTTGTGCAGAAACAACATTTGCTGGTTTGCATGAACAAACTGCTATATGAGTTGGATCCCAAATATAAGAATGACTCAAACACAGAGATGGTTCAACTCTTGTGCACAAGATTATAATAGGTGGGTGGGCAGGCCTGAAGTGAGATTCATTTGTGTGTGGTCCCCCAAGGACCCTAGATGACAAAAGTTCTGCCTCCATTTAACATCTGATTTTCAATGTCATTGTATTAGTTTTCTAGGACTGCCATAACAAAATACCACAGACTGGGTGGCTTTACTAATAGAAATTTATTTCTCACAGTTCTGGAGGCTGCAAGTCAAAGATCAAGGTGTAAGCAGGTCTGACTCCTGAGGCTTCTCTCCTGAGCTTATAGATGGCCACCTTGTTTCTGTGTCCTCACATGGCCTTACTTCTGTGTGTTCAGGAGTCAAGCAACTCTCTAGAGTCTCTTCTTCTTATGAGGACAGCAGTCAGATTGGATTAATGTCTTCCCTAAGGGGCTCATTTCAACTTAAGTACTTCTTTAGAGACCTTATTTTAAAATACATTCATATTCAACATAGAAATTTTGGAAGAATATAGTTCAGACCCTAACAGTCCCCTAGAGGTTCTCATGATTGCAGTCACACAGGAGTGGACATGAGCATGGAGGAACATGGATAAATGGCATGGGGTGATTTTTTGTTTTTCAGCCAGCCCTGAAGTACAGTTTTTTGTTTGTTTGTTTGTTTTTGAGATGGAGTCTCTCGCTCTGTCACCAGTCTAGAGTGCAGTGGCACGATCTCAGCTCACTACAACCTCTGCCTCCCGGGTTCAAGCAATTCTCCTGCCTCAGCCTCCCTAGTAGCTGGGACTACAGGTGCACGCCACCACGCCCGGCTACTTTTTGTGTTTTTAGTAGAGATGGGGTTTCACCATGTTGGCCAGGATGGTCTCGATCTCTTGACCTTGTGATCTGCCCGCCTCGGCCTCCCAAAGTGCTGGGATTATAGGCGTGAGCCATCGCGCCCAGCCCCTGAAGTACAGTTTTATCAGGTGCAGATACATTATTTTAGCTAGAACCCAGACACACACATGGCTATAGTCACAGGAAAGCTGGGAAACATACTACTCTGAATAGCCATCTGCCAACAAAAACTCCTCCAGTGGAAAGCAGAAAACATTTTTGGTGAAAGATAAGTGATATGTTTTGGATGTTTGCCCCCTCCAAATCTCGTGTTGAAATGTGATCCCCAGTGTTGGAGGTGGGGCCTAGTGGGAGGTCTTTTGGTCGTGGCAGTGAATCCTTCGTGAATGGCTTGGTGCCCTCCCCATAGTAATGAGTTCATATGAGACCTGGTTGTTAAAAAGAGTCAGGGACCTCCCTCCTCTCTCTCTCTCGTTCCCTTTCTCAGCATGTGATAAGCCTGTTTCCCCTCCACCTTCTGCCATGATTGGAAGCTTCCTGAGGCCCTCATCAGAAGCAGAGGCTGGTGCCATGCCTTGTGTACAGCCTGTAGAACTGTAAGCCAAATAAACCTTTTTATAAATTACCCTGTGTTAATAGTAACACAAAATGTACTAATAACAGTGGTGTCTCTGAAATGGCATCATATTCAAATTTGTATGCTCCATGTCAAAATGTAACACAGACTCACACATAGAAGAACTCAACAAATATGAATTTATTCCATTTAACTTCTGTATTTTATTCTCACCCCAGTGTTTTTGATTTTACCCTCTAATCATTTTTTTCAACATCAAAACACTAGAGTTTTATTGTTTTTTCAATTGTCCTTTGCTTTATTTTTCATTTTCTCTTGAAAGCCTTAGTATGGTTAGGGTTGCAGGTGGCTAAACCATCTTATAAGGCCTCCCCTATCTAATTTCTGGAGAGAATGACTGTAAAGAAAATGGAGAAAGTGTGTGTGAGTGTGTGTGTGTGTGTGTGTGTAGTGGTTAAAAAGAATCAATTTTTCTAAGACCTCATTATTCAGTGAAAGAGGGGAAAGGCATACCAAGCTTTCAGAATCTGAATGGTTTTATTTACCTAGGACGGGAACAGACAACTTTCGAAAGGCTAATCAGAATTAATGAATAGAAAAATGAAGAAATAGAATTAATTCTTGGAAAACAGGAAACGAAAAATTGTAATCAGGCATCAAGTTTGCTCAATTTAAATAAGCTGAAATCTATTAGAATTAAGAAAAAACTACCTCAAGGCTAACCTTCCCCTTAAGATTAAAAAAATGAACAAAACAAAAGAATTACAAAAGAAAACCAGTCTAACAGTAATCATATAATGATAATGTATACAATGTGATTAAAATAAAGGTCAACCAAAGGGATGAGAACATACAATTCAGGTGGGTGACCACAATTCATGCTATTTCCTTGCAAAGGAATCTGGGTAATAGAAACAGGGCAAGGAATGGCTTAATTTTTGTTTACTGCTGGGAATATACAGATATCTGACTCACTGATAGTGCTAAATTAGTTGCTTCTCCACTGATGCTAAAGATACCCTTCAGTACCTTCCATGAGAAAATCAATTTCCTTGCAGGAGAATTTTTGAAGGAGGTTGGGGGCCTTCTACTATTATGCTAAGTAACTAGTCACAGCAAAATACACTTTTATTCCTAAAGTGACCTCTACAAAACAAGGCGTATTATTCTTGCAAACCACAAATGTTTCTCTAGCCTTTACATTTAACTAGTTTTATCATAAAAAAGAAAAAAATTCATGTTCCCATGCTGATTTCATATTGCCTATTATACTTAGTATATAGTTTGTTAAAACATCTCTAAACAATAGTGAACATCTCTGGAAATAGCATTCATTAACTATAACATTTAATGTCTAAATGCACAGGACAAAATACTTTTCATGGTTTTTGTGTGTTTTTGATAAATCAGATGAAAATTACTAACACAGGTCACTTTGAAGCTGGGACTTCAATGTTATTAAAGGAAATGTGTACATTGTCATCACTTATGAAAATGCAATAGAGTTCTTTATAGCAGCAAATATCCAAATTACTACTTCGTTTTCCCTGATTATTTTTTGAAAGGTCTCACAAACGTCAGAAGGTACCCTATCTGCCTAAATCACAAGAACACATTGATTTTGCCACTATCACATATCTTAAAATACAAACCTCATATTTTTTCTCTTTGCAGGAGCCTGCATTTGAGCAATCTCCTCTCTGACCTTGAAACCTATGACATCAATAACAATTTCTACATTTATAAGCCTTAATGTGTTAAGTATTAGAGAATTCTGGCTTCTCTAGCCACTAAAGATACAAAATTTTCATTTCTAAGCTTACACTTAATAAAACTGATGGCAAGGTCTCTCAGCTCTCATGTGCTCAAAACAATAACCTAAATTCTTCATGCCCAAGTTTCCCTGGCAAGAACTCAGGGTGTAATGTGGCTGCTGCATGCAAAGAACCAAACTAGGTTTGCAAGAGCTGGGTTTGAGTCGTAGCTCTGTTATTCACTAGCTGTGTGACCTTGAGGGAATCACAACTCGGGACCTCCTGTGTGCATCTGTAAAAAATGGTATTTGGATTAGATGCGTGTTAGTGATTGCTAACATTAGAGAGTGCTCCTGTGGTCCAGATAATCCCCACTGCTTTATGTATATTAGTTCACTTCATCCTCAGAACAACCTCAAGAGAAAGGTGCTTTTATCATTTTTGCTCCACAGATGTGGAAACCCAAGACATGAAGTTAAGTATCTTGCCCAAGGTCAAAACAGCAAGTGATTGAAAAGTGGATTCGGTTCAGGAATAAATGCTCTTGGCCACTCCATTTTATGGCTAAGGTCCTTTGTTGCACTGATGTCCTTTGATGTCTATCAAACTGTTTTATAAAGTACTTAGCTCTAGGGCCCTTGGTAAGATTTTTGAGACTGCATGGTGGAAGGGAAAGAACACTGGATGAGGAGCAAGGAAACTGGCCTTCTTTCCCTCCTGCACCCCGAAGAAGTTGTGTGCAGCCAGGAAAGTTACTTTTAAGCTTTCTGTAGCTGACAAACCCCTAAAGCCCCTTCCAGTTCTCCATTTGTGGGATTTTAATTCTGAATTAACAAATGGCATGTCTCTCACTGTGAATGAAAGGCTAGATTCCTGGTATAATTATTTCTTTTCTCCTATGTAGTGGGTTGAATAGTGTCCCCCACCTCCCTGCAAAAAACAGATATGTCCATGTCCTAATCCCAGAAACCTATATTATCTTATATAGCAAGAGTGTAAATTTTACTTTATTTGTAAAAAGGGTCTTTGTGATATAATTAAGGATGCTGAGAGAAAGAGATTACCTTGGATTATCCTGGTAGGCCCTAAATCCCATTGTAAATGTACTTAGAAGATAGAGGCAGAGGGAGATTTAACAGACAGACACACAGAAAAGATAGCCACGTGAAGATGGAGACAGATACTGGAGTGACGTGGCTACAAGCCAAAGAATGCCAAGGATTTCCAGAAGCCAGCAGAAGCTAAGAAGAAGCGAAGAAGGATTCTTGTCTAATGCCTTCAGAAGGAGCCAGTCTTGCCATACCCGATATTGGACTTCTGGCTTCCAAAACTGTGACAGAATACATTTCTGCTGTTTCTAACCATTGTGTGGTAATTTGTTATAGCACTCCTAGAAAATTCACGTAGTGCCCTATTCAGAATGAATTGGATAAAAAGAGGCATGTCTGAATGGTCTTTATATCCCAGTAATTACATAGTCAATAGTAACAAATATATATTTTTAAAATATAAAGTGACATAAATCAATACACCTTAGGTTCTTTAAGTATAAATTGGGAAACACTGGCAAGGATGGGTATCTTAAATAAGGAAAAAGGTCTATTAGTTAAAGGACAAAAGTCTACCCAACATAAAGCAATACAGTAGTGAAACCAAGGGCTAAACTTATCTGCCCACCAAACTTAACTGCAAACTTGCTTTTAATCACTTCTAGTCTACCTTAAAACTCCCACTAGCTTCCGTATAGAAAACATCTCTGACCGTGGGTCACTACAGTAATGGGTGAAATTGTTTTTCAGAAACGAGGGGATAGCTCTTGTCCAGGTCAAGCCAGTTGATACTAACAGTTCTTCAACTGGGCCTGCACAGGTGCCCAAGGAGTGAACTTCTGACATCAGGGAGCCAAAACTCCACTCTTAGATCATGCTAATGCTGCCATTTTCTGCACATGTCCTATGGCAAACCATGTAGCTAGATAACACTTGCACAGAAACCCCAATTACCTCACCTTTTCTACCCACCAGTCACCTCTCCCCACACTTTAGACTGTCCTGTTTCTTATCCTGTAAGTATACCCAAGTCCTATTTTGGGGGAAGCAGATTTGAGATTTGCTCTCTCATCTCCTCGCATGGCAGCCTTGTGAATACAATCTTTTATCTTTTGCAAAAAGCCATGCTCACAGTGACTGACTTGTTGTGCGTGGGTACAATGCACCAGAAGACTTGAAATCTAAAGCTATCTTTCTTAGGCATCATCGTGTGTCTGTGTGTGTCTATGCATATAAGTATGAGCATGTACATATTTAGGTTCAACTAGGTATGTCTGTAGTCTTTACTTTCTAAATTCATAACCCGTTATCCAACAAAAACAACACTGATAAAACACAAATCTGATGTTCACATTATTCTCCTGTTTAGCACTAGCACTATTATAAGACAGAGACTCTACTCCATTAGAAACTCCTTGAGGAGAACAAGTCTTTGTCCATCTGGGGAATGGTGGTAAGGGTTGCAAATTCTGCAGCAGCTTTTGTTTTCCCAGCCCTGACCTGCTGAGCGACTAATGATAGGAAGACCCCACTATATTCTAGACCTAATTGCTAAGGTGATTCGGGAAACTGCATCAGATAAAGAGATACCCAGAACTGTGGTAACTAGAATCCCTAGTAATTTGTCCACACTGTGCCTGAAAAAGAATGAGGCTAAGTGTAAGCCAGGAAGCTCTTGCAAACCTAGTTTGGTTCTTTGCATGCAGCAGCCACATTACATCCTGAGTTCTTGCCAGGGAAACTTGGGCATGAAGAGGGTACTGACACACCCCTCTGTTCTGGATCCCAACCATGCATCTCTCTTCAATGAATACTAACAAATCTAATGCACAAGTATGATTAACTGGACTAAAAGCCTCTAAGAATTAACACTGTAGGTATTCAAGGGCCTGTCTACAAAACATTTGCGCATATTTTAGCATAAGGGAAAGTTATTTTACAAAGAAACAGTGTACACTAGAAATACAGCATGAGGAAGTTTATGTTTGAAAATAAAAGCAGTCAGAAATCTCTGGCTGCTGTGTATTTTAAATCAAGGCCAGAAAGGATCTAGGCACTGGTCCTCTAATATCTTTTCCAAAACAGAGGAAGGATGCTTAAGATGGAACTGACCACTACTCAAATGAATCATTATAGCTCATTACAGAAGAGTCCTAAAAAGAGGGGAATTTTTAAAACCTTCTCTTCCTCTGCCCCCATCTCCTAAATCCCCTCTTAGTGACTCTTTTCAGCGAATAGGCTGAAAAGATTGGGGTGAGACTTTTTCCATCTTCCTCAGCAGGAAGCTTTATGTGAATAAAGCACCATTTTATATTAACAAGCCGATGATGAGTATCCTTCAATGCAGACATTGCATACAGCTTGGGATGCATACTACCCTTATGCCAGGGCATTTTTCCTTTAGCACGTCAGCCTGTCCTTTTAGCATCATGTAGCACTGAATGTCAGGCAAGATATTTCAATCTCAGCCCACTAGTTTTCTCATTTGAATGCCCTTAATCTATTTGATTCCGAGTTTCATTTTTGCCTGACAGGCTGAATCCTGAGTCATACCCCCAACAGGAACATGGGTGATTGTGATACAGTGCTTGCCAGTACACTTAACCCCTGAAATGTCTCAGTAAGAGGTATTTTCCACAACAGTCTCAAGAGGCAGAATTGACAAGGCACACGGAGCCCCAAAAGGGAAAGCTACACATGCAAACCACTAATGCTGTGTTATTACTTTGCAAAATCATCATAAGTGAATTCATCACAAATTAAACACTGTACGTAAGCAAAGCTCTGTGCCTGTGTGCTTATACTGTGCCCATAGGCCTGCACGTGTGTGCGTGCCTGTGCGCGCACGCACACACACACATTATTTTCTGAAGCAGGAAATACCTGGTTAACCATTAAGCAATGGAAAGCAATCTTTACATTGTAAAAATCTGTGCTACTTACAATGATGTTAATAGGGAGGCTGCAAAAGCACAACTTTTAAAGCTGGACTCCTTGCTGCAAATACTGGGTGGCTTTTTCCCCTGATAATTATGCATTTGCTGTCTAAGATTAATCAGGGAAGTTAATGATGCAAAAAATTACATTTATAATCCAGTCTGAATACAGCTGTACTGCAAGCTAAGTTCTAAGTCCTATTAAAGTAAATGGAATTAATGGGCTGTCGCTGGCAATCTTTATATCTATCAGTTACTAATTAACATTCTTCTGTAAAGAATAGTTTGTGGTGGGGAAAAAATAAAGCATACCTTAGTAGCAGCTATGGCAAAACATAAAGGAGAGTCATTAAAGGCAGGCTGCAGCAGTGGCTACTAGGTATGAAAATTCAGGTTGTTGACAAGGCAGTGAACAAGAAATTTGCCAATTCGCTGTGTCATCAATTAAAAAAAAAAATTCCCGTGTGTGTGTGTCTGTGTGTAAGTGCACTGTAGTTTGCTTTATGCAGCAGCAAATGATCACCACTAAGGATGACCTTTCCGTGAGAAATGTCGACTTAGCTAATAATGCAAGGACAGAGGCATGTGAGCTGTAAAACAGGAGAGTTAAATTAGCTACCGAGGAAAAATGAATGTAACCTGTTATCTTCTGAGATACTCAAGCACATTTGCTGCTCTCATCACAAAAAGCTCCCAGTTTGATTACTAATTTTATGTCTTCTTGTATTAATTTGAAGTGTTCCTTCCAACCCGTTACCACTGTGTGTGTGTGTGCGCGCGCGCGTGCGCGTGCGTGCTTTATTCGGAACTTAGTCTACAAGAGGAAATGTGTTACTCTTCTGGATTTTAACTTTCTGTATTTTTGTTTTGCTTTTATTCCTTAGCCAGGAACGTGTGCTTTGTCATTTTACAGTCCAGAAGAGACTCAACCTGCTAATAAAAGGTGCAATTTCTTTTACAGGAGGGACCATGAGCTTCCACTCATTTTTAATGCACTCAGTTTAAGACTCTGATGCCATAAAATCTCCCTTAGCTCTTATCATAGATAAAAGATGAATCTATTTTAATAGGAAAAAAGTGATTAAGGAGGAAGTCATTGAAAAATAAAACTTCAAAAAGAAAATAAAGTCAAAAGCAATTGTCTTCAAACTTTCAATATCTCAAATTTGCCTTGACACAAACAGCCCTGTCCACAGAGGTCATTTGCTTATAAACTTTCCAGATTCCAAAGCTTCCTTTTTCACTTAGTTTGGTACTGAACCTGTCAAAGCAGAAAGGAAAGCTAATGCTTTGGGAAGTCAAGTGATGGAATAAATTAAAGCCTACATTTTGAGTGAGAAGATCAAGGTTGAAACTGTAGTTTTGCCACTTATTAGGAGAGAAATCCTGAAAGTTAGATTTTCACCCATCAAAAGGAGATAATCATACATGACCTTTCTTCCTCCTAAGGAGGTTCTGAGATGTTAAAGGCTTCACGTGATATTACGGATAAGAAAGTGTTCATACATGTCAATTAATTCTCTGTATTGAATTCAGTCCATCTATATAGTTTGAAAAGTTTTATTTTTAATTTATATTGGTAATGATTATTATTTAGCTTTTTCATCTAAAATAAATAATATAGTTTGCTTAATCATCAATTTATTTGATCATGGCTATAATACTTCTATAACCCAGGCTTATTTTAACCAAAATTCATGTCTCTAAATTTATCTGTTCTTTCAACATGATTTATGTGGAGGATGAAAGCAAAATGTAATGGCAAAGGAAAATCACATTTTTATATAGCTTGCCCCAGATGAAAAAGAAAATGCTTATTAGCCTTTCTTTCCCAACTTGTCACTGAAACAAGTTGATGCTAAAACAATTTTCTCAACTAGAAGAACAAGTATTTAAATAGTTAGAGGCAGAATAACATGTTCAAGCACAGGGGTTCAGATTTTATACTGCCCTCATTTATCTTAGAGCTCTGCTGTTTACTGCCTGTGTGATTTTGGCTCCCAGTTTCCTCATCTGTATGTAAAGAATACAAAGCATCTGCCCCACTGGGTTGTTGTACAGATCCAAAGAGACAATGTAGTTCAAGCACTTATGCATGGTATCTGAAACCTAGCATATGTTTAATTGATATGTTTCTATTTTATCATAAGTCATAAAATGATGTTTGGCATTTATAACACTTTTATTACAAATTAATAACCAATCTCAGGGAAAAAACATTTGTTTTTGTTTTTTACTGAAATGATGGCTCACACCTGTAATCCTAGTGCTATGGGAGGCCAAGGTTGAAGCATCTCTTGAGCCCAGGAGTTTGAAACCAGCCTGGACAACATAGCAAGACCCATCTTTACAAGCAAATCAAGAAATTATCCAGGCATGATGATGCATGCTTGCAGTCTTAGCTAGTCAGGAGGCAGAAGTGGGAAAATTGCTTGACCCCAGGAGTTCGAGATATGATGGAAATTGAGCCCATAATGAGCTATGATGTCACCACTACATTCCAGTGTGGGCAACAGAGAAAGACCCTGTCTCTTAAAACAAAAACAAAATACCACAATGACTTTCTGTACACATGATCCTTAAAATATCACTACAGTGTATGGTGTGGTTGAAGATACCAAAGCAGTTTTGCTTTGCTTCTTTTTATAATACATGTCCCGATGATACTGATTTTAAATCATTTTCCCCCAGTTTACCATGACTATTTGAGCTGAAGATTCTCTTTCTTGAAAAAGTAAAGCAATGTAACTCTGACAAAATTAGTACAGGATTATGCATGTTGATGGGTTTGAAGTAAAAAGCACAAATATGTTAAAATAATCAGGTTGTATTGAGAAAAGGAATGGCTTTACGATGACTTATGGTAGTTTGCTTTTTCAGAGACATAAATGGATTGCACCATAAATCTAGTCAAGATGGAACCAGAAAAAGTGAAGAAAATGTTAAAATTATCCAATTCAGCTTCTTATTCCCATTTCACATGCAACCAATCAACATCATTTAATTTATGGAAACCAACCACACTATTTTAAGAGATGCCTCTATTCATAAAAGTGCTCTTGATTGCCATCACAACACAGTTTTGGAAATTACAGTTTGTTCTGCCCTTGGAGCTTCCCTGCTTGGCCACAAACCTTAGCACGGAGCCCAGCTTTGTCCGGCAGGGTGATCACTGTGTCATATATCTGCTTTTCGGAGTGACCTCCAAAATTAGTCCTATATTAAATATGAACATTAATGGAAGTAATTTTTTCCCCATAAAGCACTGCAATAAACATAACAATGCTATTTCCAGCCAGACAGATACATATAAAAGATGAAAAAGATATGTTACCTGCATTGGGAGAGACTTAGTTTCTTTTAGAATGACAGAAATCTGAAAAATAATCATATTCTGAGACTTTATAATGACTGCTGGCAAGAACTGGATTGGTGGAAATCCAGGCAGCTTGGAAACTGCTGGCTTCACAACTTTCCAGAGAAACCTTGAGTGCCTACCTAGAACTTAGGAAGGAAACCATTACTCCCCCCTTTTACCCACCAAGCTCAGAGGACCCAACTCAAGCAGCATGCACACTTAGTGCTGGGAATTCCAGGAAAACGATGAGTCAGTTGCAATCTGAATCCTGGAAGGTGAGGAAACAACATCTTATTTCAACTGAAGTCACACCGCAGCTGCCAAATGTCTTCCTGTTTCCAAGTTGAAGCCAAGTTTGAATTCATTAAAGAGTAGAGGTAAAAGTTTCCTTCTCCTCAGAGTGACCTGCCAAACCCGCCTTACTTTCATTCCCAATCACATAGGCTTTAAAAGGAGGGATAAAGAGTCCATAAAAATTGAACTTTGTAAGCATCCATTCATGCATAAATATTCTCATAATATACCTCCTAACCATCTCCCAAATATTTTCTTTGATTCAGTTTTAAGAATAAATTTGTTATAATGTAACAAGATAGATCAAAATTGACTTTCAGAAAATACATAAAAATATTTTGATAACAGACCCCAATGGTCGGTAAAGTACTAAGGATATCACCTAATTAACTTTATAAATAAGAAGCAAAGGAAATGATTCCAATTTTAAGGTAAGAGGCTTCCTAAGTCTTCCCAAGGTTCACATTTTTCAGATGCAGGCATTTTACATGCTTTTGCCGTTCTCGTTGACAGTTAATATATGAAATGATCCAAAGGAGGACAATCAAGAAGGATGACATGAGACTTTTACAGGGCATACTGAAGTGGAAAGTTCCTAAACCAGCTGTGCTAAAGATTTTCAGCCTTCTGTGACAAAATCATTCACACAATCCTTGTCTGAATCCAGTCCTCTTAAACAAGAATACTTAGCAACATTTTTCTATTCCTTCACTGATGGCTATAGAAACACACACATATTCATTAAAAATGAATGACTCAAGAGAATAATGTTACTTGCTTACATTAGGAGAAAGAGTCTTAATTTGGCCATAACTATAGTCCTTGGCAAATAGCAAAGTGTTCAGAACTTACTTTTTTGCCATTTTGATGACTGGTTGAGACACAAAAAAGTCATATAGCTCCTATTCCTGTGCTATCCAAGATCATGGACTCTAGTTAAATGTGACTATTCAAACTTAATTAAAACTAAAACTTTAGTTATATATTTTACATGTTCAACAGTAGCACACAGTGAGTATCTACCACATAAGACAAAAATAAAATACTTTTATCATCACAGAAAGTTCTATTAGTCAGTGCTGCCAAAGTAGTCAAAGCAATGTGAAATTATCATTCAAATTACCCCTCCTTTCAGGTTTCTTAAAGCTAACATTTTATTTAAATCTTACTATTGGTTAGGTACCCTTCACTTTGTATCTCCACTTAATTCTCAGAACTGCCCACTGAGATAAATAATATAAATCCCATTTTACAGTTGAAGAAACTATTAATAAAATTGACGGAAGTTACACACATCACCCAGGGTCACATACCTAGGATTCAACACCAGGTCTGCCTAGTCCAAAGCTCTTGTTCTATGCACACTATGAGGATTCTGAAATTTATATCTACTGGTCCAAGATATGTCAGAGGCAGAGGTTGTAGAGCAAACCCACACAGAAGCGCCTCATATGTGTCCTTTGGGTAAAAACATGACAGAATGAGGAAGAAAAGGAATTAACATGGATTGAGAGCTGCTACTGTGCCAGAAACTATGCTATACATGTTATCACAATCTTCACAAAAGGTCCATATAATGTAAACACAGAACACAAATAGGAAAAATGATACTCATTAAATTTAAGTAATAAAATGGCTTACTTATGTAGAGGATGGAATGTCATCTCTTAAGATAATGTTTGGTTCTAATCTGTGACATTTCCTTTTGCTCCTTGTGGGATGTTCCTGTCTGATTTCAGGTAGAGATTCCCGGAGGCTATGTCAGGATAAAGCATTGAGGGGCTTTATGGCTTTGTTTCCATTACTATATGGGTGGCCAACCTGGGCTACTGCAGTTCATTTCTCCTCTGAAGGCATGGCTTAGTAGGTAATGCAAGTGCCTATCATCTTTGGTTGAGATGCCTGAATGTGATGGGAAGTGCAAAGATGGAACCTGAGAAGTGAATTCAAAATGGATGAAAATGCTAGAAAACCTAAGATTAATATTTGAAGGCAGAATAGGGAGAGAGAACCAAGGAGAAAGAGAAGCAGGCAAATGTGTTAGAATTTGTAAGTAGGCAGGGATCTTACTGAGTGTCAGAGCCAGAGGCCAAGGCAATGCACATCAATGTGGTCCTGATAAGCATGTAGAAAAGAGCTGGGTATTGAGGGGCTTAGGGAAAAGATTGTCAGTTAGGGATTTGGTGCCTATCAACGATGAGATTTTCAATATTTTACAGTGAAAAATAAAAAACTTTTTTGGACAGTTTAGGGAGGTTTTTTTTTTTTTTTTTTTTCCTCCTATACAACTAAATAACTACAATTACAAGATTGTTTCCCCCACTAAGATTATGTCTTTCGTGGTTAAATATATTTTTAAAATGAAATGACATTAACAGTATTTGCTAGGCTATTTGTTTCAGTGTGTTTACTTGGCAAAATTAAATACTGGCAATCTTATGCTGGTTCAAACAGGTGTAGGGTGTGTGTGTGTGTGTGTGTGTGAGTTACTACTGGTTTGTGAAGGTCAATCACTATGCTATGGGACAACTAATGAGGAAGGTAAGCCCAGCCTCCATACTCTTAAGACCTCCGCATGCTTCAGTTTACACTGGGTCCAGAACCTTGTTAAGAATGATCCTTTATTATATCATTTTTTAAATAAGAGAAGGTGAAGTTTACCAGACAAAAAAAGATGCTGTGAAAATCAGGTCTATTAATCAGATCAAGTGTCTGTTTCTCACCATCTATCTCATTCCCATCACTGAAATTCTATACTCCTTTCTTTATTGGGGCTGCTATGCTATATACATCTGAGTTATCACAAACAGCGGAATCGGAATAAAGGAAAAGTAAAATGCAGAAAAAAAGTTCAAAATAGTTGCCTTAGGCAATGTACAATAGTATGTCTACAAGATTTTCCCGTGAAACATAACAAAATGTGTGCAGCTGCAGTAAGCTTTACCCCAGGAATTATCTACTGTTCTGGAGGGGAAGTAAATTTTGTATTAAAGTTCAATGTCCCAGTCACTTAAAAGGAAAGAGGTCTGCTGGTCATCCAAGTGCCTTTGAATAAAGCAACAATGAGGGTAGATTTTGATTTATACTACAAATTTAATCTGATCTAGAGTTTATTTTAAATTTTGTTTGCTGATAAAAGCAGAGCAGACTAATAAAACATGTCAAGTGCCTTCTTTGTGAATATATTAATAATCTTTTGTCTGAGATTTGCAAGACAAAATTGAGCAATGCTTGAATGAGTTTACTACTGACATCAACAATTGCTTTTTCCGTTCTGCCCTAACACTATGGACAAAGGCCTGTTTAATGACTGCAACTGGTTGTTAAAAGTTTGAAAAGCATGGAGGGTGGTGAAACCTGAAAGTAGAATTCAGTAAAAGGCTGTTGCAAAAAGTCTTCACTCTGACACCTTGGGCTTTAAGGTGGCATTTCATTGTCAGATGGGATTCAGTTTAATTGCTCACAAGCAACAATCTTGCTTTTAGAAAGGCAGGTGGCATTAACTGAGGAAGGTTGTGTGGTTCTAGGGAGAAAACATTAACTGGCAGTGGAAAACAAGGAGGATTTATTCCTTAGTCTGCTACTAACTGATTGTGTTACCTTAGGCAAGTCATTTTTATTCATTTCCTGAAGGTTACTCTTGGAGAAAAAGGATTTGTACTCGTTTATATGAAAAATCTAGATTTTAAAAAAATCTATAAGATAAGAAAAAAAAAGGTAGTCGCTTAATGTCTCCAAGTCTTGATTTACTTCCTGCCTAAAAAAGAAAGGTGAGTTTGTCAGTGGTTGCTAATTTGTGGCTTACTGCCTGCCTGCCAGCATTGGAATAAACTGAAATCTTCTTTAAAATACAGATTCCCTAGAACCTGTACAATTTTGGCTTGGTAAGTCTGGGAAGGAGCCAGGGAATCTGAATTGTGATAAGCACTCCAGGTGATTCTGACACAAGCAAAAGCGAGAATAGAAGCACTATTAATAATAATAATAGCTAAATTTCTATAGCACTTACTATGTGCCAGTGACTCTACTAAAATATATATACATGCCTCCTTAAATGTGACCTATAATATCCTTTCCAACTCCATGTTTTATGACTCCACGTACATTTTCACTTACATTTTGCCTGGGAAATGACTATTAAGAGCAAGACCAACAACTTTTTTACAAAAGAAAATCCCTCTGGCAACCAATATTGACCATTACAATGAACAGATAATCTGTAAGGTTGGTTGGCTAAAATGCAGAGGATCAGGCCTTAAAAAAAAAAAAAAATTGTGATCTGTTCCCAGTCAGTTCTGGGATAAGTGGATCTGACATTTTGGGGAGGTGCACCCTCCTCTTTTCTTGAAGACTTTCTAAAAGTTGTCACGGGTCAAAACCATTTGCTGTGTGCAGGAGAGCCAAAAAATGTGTGGTGGTCTTTATCAGGCCTCTTCTGGCCACAACTGCCTAGAATTTCAGGTGGAGGTTGAGGCCTACAGAAGCTGATCCTCCCTGCATAGCATTCTATAAAAATTGACTTCTCGTGTCCATGTTTTTCTCCAGGTTTATTTGTCTATTACCAGGTAAGAAAGTTCATCCTTAAAGCATAAGAAAAAATGAACACATACATTTTATGTTTCCTTGTTTACTTTGAGAATGAAAAGAATAAAGACATGAAAAATGACTACTTGTTCAAGAAATGGAAACTGCTGTCCATGACAGCTTAATCAGGCACATACTCTTGTCTGCCCATGTAGAGTTTCTTTTCTTTTCTTTTTTTTTTAACCCAATCAGCATTTCCTCAGGCTTCCTTCTAGGAAAGGTGGCCTCAAATTCCACCAAAAGATGGGGAGGCTCCCCTTTGGGCTACTCTTTTAAGCTCTGTTTACCACTGGTTCCCATGGTTTACCAGAGAAGGGAATCTAAGATGCAATACACATCACAAACTCATCTGGTTTTTTAATATCTAGTCATGGATTAAGCAGAAAGAGGTAAAACTGGAACACACTGGACTGGCCGACTCTAGAACTGCTTTAATGGAATTATATTGACATCATTTCATTAATCTCTGCCAAATAAAGGTGAGGAAATCCATCACAATATTTACTGCCATTACGTGGTTAAATATTCATTGTATTTATAATATTTTCTCTGGGAGCACCTATGGAGAAAGTGTCCCTCTGTATATTTTTCCTCACTATGTCCTCCCAGTCATCCTATGAAGTTTATTATTATCACAACCATTTGATACAGAGGAAAATTAAGATGATAAAATTTAAAAATTTTTCTCAAAATTTATTTACATATTTAGCTAAGAAATGGTAGAACCAGCATTCAAAATCAGGGTTGTTCAAACCTACCACCTTTCTTTTCTTTTTTTTTTTTTTTGAGACAGAGTTTTGCTCTTGTTGCCCAAGCTAGAGTACAATGTTGTAATCTTGGCTCACCACAACCTCCACCTCCTGGGTTCAAGTGATTCTCCTGTCTCAGCCTCCCGAGTAGCTGGGATTACAGGCATGTACCAGCATGCCCAGCTAATTTTGTATTTTTAGTAGAGACGGGGTTTTTCCATGTTGGTCAGGCTGGTCTTGAACTGCCGACCTCAGGTGATCCGCCCACCTCAACCTCCCAAAGTGCTGGGATAACAGGCATGAACCACTGTGCCCAGCCAAACCTACCACCTTTATTTTCAAAATTGTAACTGCACTTCTGAAACACCCCCTATTTCCCAGCACCACTAACATATTATGTACACTTAGGCAGCTCTTCATCTTTTTGGGCCTCACTGCACATCTGTAAAATAGAAACATGGGGCTAAACAAATTGGAAAACATATCAGAGTTTGGATGTTCTGATGACTTACTAATCATTTTTCTCATCAGAAATGTGGAATGAAAGTTCCTCTTTATTGTCATCATCACCATCATCATAATCTCCATCACTAGTATCATTGAGTACATATTATGTGTTAATCACCATGTTAGGAGTTTTATGTCTCTAACATACCCAGTAAGGTAGGTACTATTGGTGTTTCTCTTTTAGAGAAGAGGTAGGGGGAATTAGTGAGATGAAGTAATTGCCCAAGTCCACATAATTAGTAGGTGGTGAAGATACGATAAAAATCCAGATCATCTATCGAGTATCGTAGTTTCATAAATAGATACCAGGGAACAACCTTTCAACTCATATGAGAGAATGTTCTAAAGGATATTTATATTTAATGGTTTGTACTAAGGATCTGGAATGTTACCCTATGTGGGCCTATGTTTGGGGTTGCACAGAAGGTGAGGTATACATACTCAATGAAAACACTGAATAGAAACTTTCTGATGACAATTTCCTTTTCCATGCTGCACTTCAGTGGACGGTTGGGAACAGTAGCATCTGGTTCCTCACTTGTTTCCTTGCAGACTTGGTCACACAGATTAAGAGTTTTCCTCTCCTACGCTTCCAAGACATGTCAACCCTAAACTACCTTATAACAATCAATATTTCCAGAACACATGTCTGAACTTCCTATATTCAACATGATCACAAGAGCAGGCCTACCTCTTATCAACGTGTCTCCCCACCCTACTACCATTATAAATGCAGAGGTGATGTATTTGGAACCAATCAAAAATGTTTTTAAAAATCCCTCTTTGGAGAAAATACCATCTTTAATATCAAGAAGATCACCATAGATAACATTTTCTTCCTTTTTGCTAAGAGTCGTTTGTCCTTTACTCTATTAAAAACAAAAATGTGTAATGGCATACATTTTTCCAAATACCCACAGTGACTTGGGCAATCTAACAACCTTTTCAACCCTCAGCTTCTTCAATTTTAAAGATGGACATCAAAAGGGATTTCCAGCTCCCCAAACCCTTTTACTTTTTGGCTTTCTTTTTTAAACTAAGTTAGGATTTGAGATACAGGAAACTTCCTGATGCCAGAACTTGGGTCTAACATAAGAAGGTGTTGTGGTGAGCACTGGGATAAAGCTCATCGGAACATTTTAGGGATGCAATCTCATCATGTTCCTGGAAACAAAAGCATTTCATTTTAAGCCTTCAGCTTCCTAGAGGCATATCCTTATTAATTTGGACTTCATCTAAAATCCAAACTTACATAAGTATATTGGTATGATGTGTATATCTAGTTACGAATATCCAGTAAAGATTTCCCTCGTTTCACCAATATTTATTAAATTCCAAATGTGTGTCAGGCACTATTCTAGGCACTGTGACACTGTGGTGTATAGAACATAACAATTCCTACTATCACAGAGATAATATTCTTGTAGTCGGAAAGATAGTTAATCAAAAATGGGGGGAAACTTAGAATAATATTTCTACCCTCAGAGAGCCTATTTCTAGTGGTAGAGAGATGGATACAAAATACATTTGTAAAATAATGTCAGATATTTGGTAAGCATCATATAGAAAAATAATACTAGAAAAGAGCTAGACCATAATGGTGAGATAACGAAATTGGTAAGTTTTAACTAAAAGTGACCAATTTGAGACTGGCTTTCTTAAGTTGTTCATTTACTGAGTTTATATCATTAGTTTAAAATGATGGGAAATATATTAAATTTTTACTTACGTCTCATGCTGATTTTTGTCAGTTCAAAACAGTTCTGCATAAAAGCATTAAGTTAATTTCCAAAGGAATGCCGTTAAGAGGGGAAAGGGCAACATAATAGTGTTTTGCTCTGGGAGATTGAACAATAACACACAATACAAATTGGACCCATGGAGTGTATTCTTTAATGAAGGAAACCAAAGAAAGGACAAATCTATTTTCAGATTCAGCTGACACAAACTGTTGCCTTCGCTAATTTGCAGTGGGTCATACATCATCTCTGCTGGATTGGATGTGACAAAATTTGGGGAAGCAAAATAGAAACCATTGTTTTATACGACAACTGGAATCAAGTTACATTGTCATCAAGCAATGGGAAGTCCTGAGAAATTATTTTTCATGTATCTTAGTCAAATATCATAATATGAATAACTGGGACATTTGCATTCTATCTATTTTGTTTATTTACTTAATGAATTCATTTATAGGGAAGTTTTTGTTATCCATTTACTCTAATACATTTATTTCGAACAAATCTGTGATGTTATTAGAATGGAATATTTTTAACCTACTTGAAATGAAAATACACAAAAGTCTAAAATTTGGTATATTCTGGAGATTTAACAGAAAAAGTTATCATTTTCTTAGCTATCATAATCTGGTAGTTAAAAGCAGAGAAGGAAAAGGAGTATGTGTAAACGCACTTGCTTGGGTCCTTTATAATACAACAGTAAAACTAAATTGTTAGAAGTAGAGCAGTTTTTATTTTATTCTGCCAGTCATGATTATTCAATTACCTCAAATAACAGCTGGCTATAGCACTTGGATTATACAAGCCAAATTATTGTGTATGTCAAAATGATGAAATTTTAACTGGGAGTATGTAAAAAATATGGAAAAACAAAACATCTATACTAATTATAGTAACAACTATATAAACAACTAACAAAATTATATAAACAACTATACTAACAAAACAACAAAACTAAAAATGAAGCAAAATAAAACAAGAAAGAGCAAAGAAGTAGGACAGGAGAAAAAACCTTTAATACACATATCTGTATTCAACTATTGAACCTGGATAAATTATCAAGAGATTATTATTACAGCATTACAAAGATTGCTGGACAAATAACTATCTTTATGCTGCTCTGAATATTAGTTCTGGGCTGTCCTGACTTCACTGAGGAAATATCAAATAGTATTTTAAGTTATTTAGGCAATCAATAAATTTATTATGATTCTCAAAGATGGATGTTTTAGCATTGTATTCTTGTAGTGAGTCTAGTAAACAGGAAAAAGTATAATAAAGAATAAAACTGCCTATTTCCTCTAACTCCAAACTTTCTATAATGTATACATTGCATTATTTATAACATTTATAAACCTAATAAATCTATGATCTTATACTATAATAATGTCTTCGTTAATGTTTTAAACCAGTGGCATTAGTGGTTAAATAGAGGAAATGGCTGGGCATAGTGGCTCACATCTGTAATCCCAGCACTTTGGAAAGCTCAGACAGGTGGATTGCTTGAGCCCAGGAGTTCAAGAACAGCCTAGGCAGCATAACAAGACCCCCATCTCTACAAAAAATAGCTAAGCATGATGACACACACCTCTAGTCCCAGCTATGAGGGAGGCTGAAGTGGGAGAATCACTTGAGTCCAGGAGGTTGAGGCTGCAATGAGCCATGAGCATGTCACTGCACTCCAACCTGGGTGACAGAGTGAGAACCTGTCTCAGAAAAATAGAAAGAAAGAGAAAGAGAGGAAGGGAGGAAGGGAGAGCAGAAGGGAAGGAGGGAGGAGGAAAGGAAGAAAGGAAAGAGAAAGGGAAGGGAAGGGAGAAAGAGAAAGAAGAAAGAGAAAAGGAAGGAAGGGAAGAAAGAAGGAAAGAAGGAGGAGAGAGAGAGGAAAGAAAAAAAGAAAAGAAAAGAGGAAGGAAGGAAGAAGAGGAAAGAAAGAAAGAGGAAGGAAGGAAGGAAGGGGAAGAAAGGGAAAGGAAACAATGGCTTTTCTTTTTCATAATAAAAATAAGCCATAAAATGTATTATAAAAGAAATGTATTATGCTCCAGCTCTAAATAGCATTGTATGTTACACATCTGTTTTATATATAAATATATAAATATAAATATATATATATACTGTTTTTTAGTAGTTAAGAAGTACTTATCAATATTTAAATTTTTTTTCAGTCAATAAAATGTGAATGTCGGATACACTTATTTTCAAAGGACATAAAGGCTAAGTAACATCCTTCTAGCTTTTCTAACTACATAATATATCATTCCTGTTAAATGCATGTATGTTTTGTTGTTATGTTTTCTTAAGTATACAAACATCCAGCTATTGAAATTACATGGAAATAAATCAGTGTTCTTAAATGTGGTATTTTCCTTCAGTATGTTCTATGATTTGGCTTACTCTTTTTTTTTGGATGGCAATATTTTTCTTTTAAATTTTATTTTATGAAGAGACAAAAATTGTCACTTAAAAGAAATGTAACTTAAAATGTGAGTCAAGCCAATGAATTTATTCATGTATATCAGGATAATTTGTGTCATAATTTTAATAGGAACAAACCATGATTTCCTGCTTCAAGTTTAATTGTGCTATCAAAAGGCACTTCCTAAAAATCAAAGTGGGTCTTTAGGCAAATAGAAACCCATAGACCACATACATATATGCAGAGAACAATATCACAGAAAGACAGATTTCTTTTATTTACCTATTTAGTCAATATTAATCAAGCATTTACTTTGAGGCATTGTCGTTGCCTAAAAATATAATGATATGTAAGTTAGACCCTGCTCCTATCCTTGTAGAACAAAATGCGTTCTAAAAATGTCATTGGTTTATAAAACAAAAATAAAATAAAATCTATAAATAATTAAATGATCTCTAACAGGTAAAATGTATGAGTGCTCTCTACATGCCTGATCTGTTCGACATGATTAATATATATTAACTAATTTAATTATCATGACAGTCCTACAAATTGTGTTTCAATATTGTCCCCTTTATGTAGATGAAGGAACTGAGTTACAATGAACTTAAGTGACCTGGACCAAACTTCATAGTTAATAAGGTGCCTAGGACAGGATTTCAGCTCAGGCAATGTAGTTCCAGAGCCACTGTTTTTGTTTGTTTTGTTGTTGTTGTTGTTTACATAGGTTTTGGGGAACAGGTGGTATTTGGTTATATAAGTTCTTTAGTAGTGATTTGAGATTTTGGTGCATGCATCACCTGAGCAGTATACACTGAACCTAATTTGTATTCCTCACCCTCCCTCCCACCCGTTCTCCTGAGTCCCCAAAGTCCATTGTATCATTCTTATGCCTTTACATTCTTGTACTTTAGCTCCCACTTACGAGTGAGAACATACAATGTTTGGTTTCTCATTCCTGAATTACTTCACTTAGGATAATAGTCTTCAGTTCCATCCACATTGCTGCAAATGTCATTAATTAATTCCTTTTTATGGCTGAGTAGTATTCCATTCTACATATATACCACAATTTCTTTATCCACTTGTTGATTGATGGGCATTTGGGCTGGTTCCATATTTTTACAATTGCGAATTGTGCTGCTGCAAACATGCACGTGCAAGTATCTTTTTCATATAATGACTTCCTTTCCTCTGGGTAGATACCCAGTCATGGAACTGCAGGATCAAATGGCAGTTCTACTTTTAGTTCTTTAAGAAATCTCCACACTGTTTTCCATAGTGGTTGTATTAGTTTATGTTCCCACCAGCAGCATGGAAGTGTTCCATTTTCACCACAACCACACCAACATCAATTATTTTTTGATTTTTTTTTTTTTTTATTATGGCCATTCCTGCAGGAGTAAGTTGTATTAGTCAGGGTTCTCTAGAGGGACAGAACTAATAGGATATATATATATATGTGTGTGTGTGTGTGTGTGTGTGTATGTGTATATATATGAGTTTAAGTATGTGAGTTTAAGTCCTATATAAATATAGGAGTTTCTTAAGGAGTATTAACTCACATGATCACAAGGTACCACAATAGGCCATCTGCAAGCTGAGAAGAGAAGAAGCCAGTCTGAATCCCAAAGCTGAAGAACTTGAGTCTGATGTTTGAGGGCAGGAAGTATCCAGCACAGGAGAAAGATGTAGGCTGGGAGGTTAAGCCAGTCTAGGCTTTTCATGTTCTTCTGCCTGCTTTTCATTCTGGTCACACTGGCAGCTGATTAGATTGTGCCCACCCAGATTAAGGGTGGGTCTGCCTTTCCCAGCCCCACTGACTCAAATGTTAATCTCCTTTGGCAACACCCTCACAGACACGCGCAGGATCAATACATTACATCTTTCAATCCAATGAAGTTGACACTCAGTATTAACCATCACAGGTGGTATCTCATTGTGGTTTTGATTTGCATCTTCCTGATCATTAGTGATACTGAGCTTTTTTTAATGTGTTTTTTGGCCATTTGTATATCTTCTTTTGAGAATTGTCTATTCATGTCCTTAGCCCACTTTTTGATGGGATTGTTTGTTTTTTCCTTGTTGAGTTTCTTGTAGATTCTGGATATTAGTCCTTTGTCAGATGTATAGATTGTGAAGATTTTCTCCCACTCTGTGGTTTGTCTGTTTACTCTGCTGACTGTTCCTTTTGCTGTGCAGAAGCTCTTCATTTTAATTAAGTCCCACCTATTTATCTTTGTTTTTGTTGTATTTGCTTTTGGATTCTTGGTCATGAAGTATTTGCCTAAGCCAGTGTCTAGAAGGTTTTTTTCCTGATATTAACTTACAGAGTTTTTATAGTTTCAGATCTTAGATTTAAGTCCTTGATCCATCTTGAGTTGATTTTTGTATAAGGTGAGAGATGAGGATCAGGTTTCATTCTCCTACATGTGATTTGCCAATTATCCCAGAAGCATTTGTTGAAAAGGGTGTCCTTTCCCCACTGTATGTTTTTGTTTGCTTTGTCAAAGATCAGTTGGCTGTTAAGTTTGTTAATTTGGGTTTATTTCTGGGTTCTCTATTCTATTCCATTGGTCTGTATGCCTATTTTTATACCAGTATCATGCTGTTTTGGTGATCATGGCCTTAAAGTATAGTTTGAAGTCAGGTGATGTGATGCCTCTAGATTTGTTCTTTTTGCTTAGTCTTGCTTTGGCTATGCAGGTAGAGCCAGAGAGCCACTGTTCTTAAATACTGCAGAGCTTCTTCAGCAACTGATCCTGTGAGAGCACCAACACGAGTCCACATTTGCCAAGTAAATTTCAAAGTGGGGTTTAAAGAATGTATGGTCTACAAGTAGTTCACTTGTTTCTTTCTATTCTTCTGGCTTTTCCTCCCCAGAAAACCTAGATTCTAAATTTTAAATGAACTTAAATGAATAACTCTCAGGAAAATTGCTTCTTTGTTAAAAGTGAAATTAAATTTTAAGAAACTCCTGATTATTTCCACAAACTCCACAAATTGAAAACCTCTAATAATGACTCAGGGTTTAAGCTGAATCTAAAATTTAGTCTTAATGCATTTGCCCTATACTTTCCTATCCTAATCTGTCATTGAACATATCATCCACAAAAATTCCAAATAATAATCAGAGGAAGTTTAAAGAAGCTTGGCCGTAAAAATAAAATAATACTGGTCATTATGTTGTGCTATGGACATATTAACAGAGAAACTTCAGCCAGCATTTTTCCTCAACATACCAACAAATATGAACAAATTCAAGAAAACAGACAACATTTAGGAAAATACAAATAACTCACAAAAAATTAGTATGCAATATACAGTTGAGAGACAATTCTCCATGAATCTTATGTTTCTGCACTTCTGAGAAAAGGGCCTTGATAGCACTGTTCTGGACTATCTTTTCAAGGATATTTATATAACAAACAGGTTTGGAAATTAGATAGTGTTTCCCTCTGAGCAGAGGGCAGATTTGTTTCCTGACTGGTGTAATACAGATAATGTCTTTCTCTGAGACAAAGGTTGGGAAGGTGTGCAACAAGCCTCCTTCAAAAGATTTTGGTATTTCTAAGTGCAGGAGTCCTCAGCTGTGATACGAACCCAATACATATGCAGCATCCACCTGAGCCCATCCCTGCATCGCCCTGTGGGACTTGGGAAGCAAAAGGAACCAATGAGAACATAAAACTCATGGTGCCTGATATGACATCTGTCATAAAGTTATTTATCTCTGACCTAGAATCTCATATCTTCTGCCAGCATCTATTAAACTTGGGAGACTAACTCAGTAGCTTGCCAATAGTGTAAAGTCTCAGACCATGTACTGTTTCTGACATATTCCAATCAAGAAGTACATTGGTTTTGTACATAGAAAACTACTTTAGTTATGCTTTATTTAAGACTTTATCTACATCTTGTAATACTCAGGTTTCTGGAAGAACCTATACTGAAATATAAGCTTGTACTGGAACTTGACAAGGAATTTCGAAATGGCAATCACATGTGAACCCTTTATCTAGAGAAATTTCCTCAGTAGCTGAAGCATACACACATATGCATTGGTAAGAAACCACAAAGAAACGGAAACTCTGATACAGAGTATAAAAAGCAGTTTTTAAAATTCACCAGATAGATCTACATATATGCATACATATTTTAACATCAAAAAGAGCAACTCTAATTTGTAAATCTGACTTACCTAGAATTTCAGAACCTAGAGAGCAACTAATTATAATTTTTCAAATTGTTCAAGAACAACTAAGCTAATGAGCATATAGAAATATACACTGATCACTTCCACATGCCCTATATCTCTTCCCTGCTTCATTTTTTTTCCAGAGCAGTAAGCATCTTCTGCAATACTTTATATATCACTTGCTTATTTATTTATTATCTGTCTCCCTTCACTAAAATGCAGGCGGCATGAAAGCAAGAATGTTTGTGTTTTCTAGATCCCAGAGCTTTGACAGCATATGATATATAGTAAGTATCCAATAAATGTTTGTTGAATGAATTGACAAATAAATAAATAAATAAAGCTAATATAATTTTTAACAAAATTGGAAAATTACTTAAAATGCAGTTTTATATAATGCTTTACAATTTGTCATGAGTTCTTCTTTATGTCATTAAATATTCTTTCAAAGCATTATTTTTTATGACAATATAAAATACAGTTTTACTGATCTATCATAATTTAAAGATTCCCTCATTGGTAGACACTTGGCTTTTGTCCAGCATTTTGATATTATAAATTAGCCTGCCTTGTATTTCCATGAATGTTAATATTTGACCATCCTAACACTGCTTATGCATGATAGTCTCATTTTAATGAAATTCTCTATAAACATTGTTCACATAAAAACCAATTGTGTTATAGACATGCCCTGCTTTAAGCAATTTTGATTAAAGTCTAATTATGTATAATAGTTATAGATTTTTTATTTTAAAAATGTTCATCATGTGAGTCTGCTGAAGAGAAATTCCTTCACCATACTACTGTAGTCCAGAAAAAAATAAAATTAAGACCAAACATTTCAGACATAATTTTATCATATAACAAACAATCCAAAAACACTTTTAGGCTTTTAAATGATCTTTCTGGATTATTCTTCTTTTCTAGCACTTCCAACTTTTAAAAATTTAAATTGTTAGCCTTAAATTATTTTCAATTTTAAAATCAGAATGCTTTCTTCCTTTATTTAAAGTTTTCACTTATTCTTTTTTTTTCCCAACTCTTTGATAAATAAAGAAGCTTGGACTCCACTCTGCTGTGAGAGCTTCACAGATCTAGTACTGGTCCTCACAAGCTTTCTAATTCACATGTTATACTGCCGTTAACATGGTGGAAATTGGGCCTTGTTCTTTGGTTGCCTGGTTTTTTTCCACTTTTTGATTGAGCCATGGTAGTGACTAAAGAAAAGTGTGAAAGAACATCCCGTTCCACACAAACCATGCTCTTAAGGTCTATCTCCAAATAATGGAAAATCTCAGAGTCACCATGCTAGAAACTCAGATGCTTACTGTTATGGACTGAAGTCTGTCCCTGCAAGATTCATATGTTGAAGCCCTAACTTCCAATATTATGGTATTAGGAGGTGAGACCTTTGGGAGGTAATTAGGTTTAGAGGTGATCAGGAGAGTGGAGCCCCCATGACAGGATTAGTGCCCTTATAAGGACAAAGATATTAAAGAATTCTCTTTCTGTCATGTGAGAATACAATGAGAAGATGATCATGTACAAGCCAGGAGGAAGTCCTTTGCCAAACACAGAATCTGCTGGCACCTTAACCTTAGGCTTTTCAGCCTCTAGAACTGTGATAAATGTCTGGTGTTTAAACCACCACCCATTCTATGGTATTTTGTTATAGAAGCCAGAGCTGACTAAGACACTTACTATTTTCCAGTTCTATTATAAATTTTCCAGGCACTGAAAAACACAATGTCTACTGAGGGTGAAAGTACCTCTAGTGATAGGGAGCTACCAATTCACTAACATTAACAATGACCCAGAATGTTTTGCAAATGTATTATTTGGTGTGTGTGACTGCACATGTGAGAACCCACAGCTTTGCCTACTAAGAGGCATATGAAGGAGTGGGATGGTATGAAAATGGTCACTGTTAGAGTCTAGATACCCCAAGTCATCCAATCAGAACACTTAATCATAACTAAGACTATCTGGATGCCTACCTTTATGTAGTAGAATGTCCCAAATTCTCAGCAGTATTGTAAAGGCTGGAAGTAGAGTTATGGTTATCCTTTACATGCTCTTGTTATAACTATTTTCCTACACGTTCCTGAAGTGAGCATCCTTTCTCATTAGTCCACTTTCATCAACACTGGAAATCACTCCCTGCCTTCCATTTTCCTAGTGCTCTTGGGTTTAGTTGAGTGTTAAGGAGTACCTAGAGCAAATTTTAATATGAGGAATGAAGTACAGTACCAGACAAGTTGGTGAAGAAGAAGAGGAGCAAGAGGAATAAGAGGAGGAGAAGGAGAAGGGAGGGAGTGAGCAGAGGAGGGGGAGGGGAGACATATGTGGGGGAGAAAACCAATGAAGAAGAAAAATTATTATTTATTATTATTATTAATGTCTCATCACTGGGAATTTCAAAGGTTATATTCCTCTATTGTCTGGTCCCCTTGCTGTGTAACTTAGCCTTCTTTTTCTTGTTACACCATTATTACATCTCTCCATTCTCTCTATTAACACATATCACCAACTTTCTATGACTGGACAATGTACAATTTTTTATCACTTTACTATGCAGAACAAGTCAGCTCTCTTTTTCTTTGTTTTGTTTTAAATATAGAGATGGGGTTTTGCCATGCTGCCCAGGTTGATCTTGAACTCCTGAACTCAAGCGATCTGCCTGCCTTGACCTCCCAAAGTGCTGTTGATACAGGAGAGACAAAGAAATTATTTAGACAGATAGTGAGTGTAAAAGAGTCCTTGGCAGACTTTCTCTTTTAACAAAAAGCAGCCCCTAAATCATTTCTTTTCTAACGAAGGGCATCCTAAAATATGAAGCTGCAAACGTAAGTAAGCAAGCTGGAAGCTTGCAGGGGGGAATGCCAGCAGCTGTGCCAATATAAAAGGACTACCTGAAGGCAAGGCATGTCCAACATTGAGGCTCCTTCTTCCCTTTTCTTTGTCACCACGTGTACAGTAAAGAAACAGGCAACATGGCACTGGCCAGGCAGAAAACTCATCTGCATAACAAAAGATTACGGTGCAGTGGCCAGATTTTCACACCCTATGCAAATGGCACACTTAGCCTTAACCAGTGTTTTGCGCTTTATGCAAATGACACACCTAGTCCAACCAATCTTTTATGCTGTATGTAAATCAGACACTGCTTCCTCAAGCTCATCTATAAAACCCTTTGCATTCCATCACAGAACCAGCAACCCATTTCTCCAAGACCCCTTTCTCTGCAGCAGAGAAATCTCTTCTCTTTATTTAGCCTATTAAACCTTCCCTCTTAACCTCACTCTTTGTGTGTCCACGTCCTTGATTTCCTTGGCATGAGACAACAAACCTCAAGTATCACCCCAGACAAATACTGCCACTTATCTGGGATTACAGGCGTGAATCACCACTCCCAGCCTCAGCTCTCCTTTGACACAATCTCCTTCCATAGCATGATATACCATATCTTTTACAGGTCAAGATGCTCCTTGAGGTATTTTCACCCTACCCACATTCAGTCAGCAGCATTCACTAATTAAGAGAAAACAGAGACTTCTGAGTATATTCTTAACAGTATTGAAAGTGGTGACTCAGACATATATTTGCACACAAATGTTTATAAAAGGATTATTCACAACAGCCAAAAAAGTATAAATGACCAAATGGATGAATGGACGAACAAGATGTGGTTTATACAGTGCATACAATGGAATATTATTAAGTCTTTAAAATGAAAGAAATTTTGACACATGCCACAACATGGATGAACCTTGAGGACATTATACTAAGTAAAATTAGCCAGACACAAAAGGACAAACACTGTATAATTCCATTTATACCTTGTACCTACAGTAGTCAAATTCATTGAGATGAAAAGAAGAATGGTTGCCAGGATCTGGGGGAAGGGAGAAATGATGAATGCAGAATTTCAATTTTGGGAGATGAAAAATTTCTGAAGACAGATGGCAGTGACAAATGCACAATGTAAATATACTTACATTTAAAATGGTACATTTAAAAATGGTTAAAATGGTAAATTTTATAGTATGTCTATTTTAACACAGAAAAAATAAAGCAGAAAAAAATGTATTTTATTTTCAAAAGCCAATGTTTTGAATTGTAAGAGCTGGGCATTTGAGCCACAGTGTATAAAATCTCCACCATAAAAAGACAAATTGAGAGAAATGCATGCTCATGTAAGAGCTAACTTTCTCAGTTCAAAAGAAAACACCAATCTTGTGGTAAAGAAGAGAGGAAAGAGAGGAGAAGATAAAAAGCTAGCATTGGTTGTTAAATAAGAAGGTGAGTAGCAGAATGACAGGATAACCATGTAATTTTTGGAGAAAATAGACAAAAGGAAACCTATTCCAGGCTGTATCCTCCATCTTCACTCTACCCTAACACAAGGAAGGGCTGGTGAAACAGCAAGTACCCAGAGTTTCCTTGTGCCCACCATAGTTCAAAAGAAAAATATATGTCTGCATGAGAGGTAGGGGAGATCTAAGCAAATGAGTCTGAGTCAATCTCACAGAATCCCAGAATGCTCCTGTGACAGGGAGTTCAGTAGAATGAATTCTCATGCACCTCAGAGTAGCCCTGATACTATCATTGCCTTAGAGAGCCCTTTCAATGTTCCAAATATTTAGAGTGTCATGGGAGGAATGACTGAATATATTTCAAAACACTTAATGATGTGTAGAAATGGCTGAAAGTGTGGTGATCTGCAGAGACCCTGTGGTTTAGAACTGTGGTGTCCAATGCTAGCCACATGTGGCTAGTGGCTACCCATTTGAACAGTACTGATATAGGACATTTCCAAAACTGCAGAAAATTCTGTTGTACAGTGCTGGTTTAGAACAGAGGGCAACAATAGCAACTTATGTGGCTGGGCAACCAAAAGTCATGTGGATAGACTCGAGTGCATCCCAGCTCTGCCAATACGAACAGAAAAGGACAAAGAACAAGATGTCTCCTGCCCCTTGACATTTTTAAAGCACCCAGGATTTAGGTATAGTAACTCTTCACTGAATGTTGTCAATGAGTTCTTGGAAATTGCAACTTTAAGCAAAACAACAGACAGCAAACTAATTTTACTACAGGCTAATTTATATAAACAACTTGTGTTTCTATGGCATATTTCTGATTACAAAAACATCACCAAACTTCTACATGAAGACTGAAACACTTCTGATATTCAACATTAAAATAAACATGAGCTATATACATTTAAGAAAGATTGATGAAAGCAAGCAAGATAATTATTTACCCAGTTATTCCAGCTCAGGGTCACAGGTGGCCAGAGACTCTCCCCACAGCTCAGGGTGCAAGGCAGGAGCCCACCCTGGATAGGACACCGTTCCATCACAGAACGCAGGCTCACACACAGTCACACTCACTCACACTGAGACAAGGTAGGCATGCCAGTTAACCTCACGTCAACATCTTTGGGATGTGGGAGGAAACTAGAGTACCCAGAGAAAACCCACGCAGACATGGGAGAAATGCAAACTCCACACAGTGGCCCTGGCCAAGAAAGTACATTTTTTCTCTTCAGTTTTATAACAAGATAACATTGAAGTAAATGATTTTATTTGAGTACCTGCTATACATTCCAGGAAAGACTGAATGCAATTAAAATTGTATCTTTACAATACAGACAATGGAGTTTCGAAATAGAAATTAAGTTTGGTTTGAAGGAAAAAAAGTAACTTTCCTGCATATGTAGCCTCATGGATTAAAATGTATACTACATCACACAGGAATCACACTTCTCTGAGATGAAACAAGCCACATTATTGTGTAAAAGTGACTGCAACAACTTTTTAAAGTAAAAATTGCATTCCAATCAGCACCTGTATGAAATGCCCAGCACAGTGCCTAGTTTATCTGCCTAGTTAATAGATGGCACTCAAAACTGATTGCTTTTCTGATTACACAAAATAAAAGTACTATCTGAGAAGAAGCAAAATTCCCATGTCTACAAACAACAAAGCTAACTTTGATAATAAGTGGGCAATGAGAGCCAAATGACCTTGAAGTCTTCTAAATCAGAAAACTCAGTATATGTTTGATGCAACGGTCCCTGAGAAAGTTTTATGATTTCAAAATCATATACTATATCAGGTTCTTTTGCCCACCGGCAGTACCGGAATTGGCAACAGCTGTACTGTCAAATTCACACTAATCAGTTAACAGTTGTCCAAATCAAATTGCAGTCAAGGTTGTTAGAGTCACTGATAAAATAAACAGTTGTTGAGAGGGGGTGGCACAAGGCAGTGAGATCACACTAGCAGCTGGGACTCCGGGTGGGAAGATCCTTGCGAAGTCGGGAGACAGTTAAGACCTCCACAACCTACACATTTGCAGACACTAGTTTAAGCCAATGACTCCTTTAGTATTGGACTCTCCTAAAGGTGGGTGATCTTAACTGCATTTGCAATTACCAGAAAAGGAAAAAGTAAATAAATGAACAGAGAAGCCTCAGGAATATTATTCCTAATGTACAGCCTCCATTTTGAGGATGAGAGCAAGGCTTAGGAATAAATGGTAAACCTCTGAATCCACTGGCAATCCAAATGGCGAGATTTAGAGCCGGCCTGGGAATTTCAGAAAAATAGAGTTGTTAAATTAGCTAGTTGGTACAATTTCTACAGATGTTTTTTTGTGAGCTCTGAGTTTCTGGAAAAGCTAAAGTTCCCTGCAGTCTCCACCTACTTCCAAAGCAGTCACCATGGCTCACTGTCAGCCAAGTTTCCTGCCAACAGTCCCTGTGTGGGGGAAGGAAAGAATCAAAGAAGGACAACTGGACAAAGGTAGTATGACTTCATCCAACTAGATATTTTTTCCTCCCCCATTACTAAGTCACAGTTCTGGGTCTTTTTTAAGTTGACCTTTTCTAGGTCCATGTTCAGCATTATGTATAGAGAAAAACTGTACATTTTCACCAGGAAGGGTTTGTACTTGTTCAGTTTGTAATTCAATATAGGTGAGTTTCAAATTTGTCTTCTACCTCAAAATGCAGCAGATTCCAAGAACTGAGTTTAAATGTGCAATGTGTAAAAAGCTCATTCAGAGAAGCTCAGTCCTCATTTACAGGAAAGGAGAAAATACCTAAAAAGAGTGTGGATGCTAAGGCCAAAGTGTCAAATATTGTTTTTTAAAGAAATAAAACCTCAAGGAAATTTTTAAAAACTATTTTTCTTTTTAAAAGAAAGAGAAATATATAATTTTTAGGGTGTCGAAACAGGCCATGTAAGTATATGCAATCATGGTTTTGATTATGTTTAAGTAAATGAAGGGGAGAGGAAACTGTCATACTTATGGACCTACTTGTGATTGTGCTTATTACTGTATGTACATCTCACAGTAATCTACAGAGAGCATAACAACAGTGCTACACACTATTAATCTGACTCCACGGTGAGACACTGAGAAAGGTGAAGTAAGTGGACTGAGAGCCACAGCTCCCAAGAGCAATGCTTGGATAGGAACCCAGATCTTTACCTTCAAAGGTAAGCTACAAATTCAAAACCTAATAACCACAGACTATTTTCAGTAGTAACTGAAACTAATTCAGCAAACACTGAGTGTCTATTATGTATTGACCACCTAACAAATAGTGAATTTTGGAAATATATCAGACCTAGATAGACTCTGATAATCTCGACAACTCTTCACTCTCCATTTACTTCAGAGGCAGTTAGAAAAAAAGAAACAGGCCTTTCTTCCCTTCTCAACCATCAGGGGCCTGTATAGACTATAGACCCTTCCATTTACTTTCCTTCTTTATATCATCTGGGAATGTATTAAACCTGCATTCTGGGCCTACAGCTTTCATGCATTAGGTCACAAATAGAAAGCAATGGAAAGTCCAGGGTTGCTACCTGTAATGGCAGTCCTACCCAGCCCTTCTCTGTCTGATGCTAAGGCTCACTGAAATCAAGGCCAGACAGAATTAAGGACCAGTCCAAAATTATTCTCTACTCCATCATTTATTCTAAGCTGCCAGTGATCTTTATAATTGGTAGCTAATTTCTTAATGGCATATGCAGTTTCTTGATAAACAAAACAGTGGCAAGGAAAACAGCAAATATGGACAGATGTAGGATTTTTAATATTATATTTACAGACAATCCAAATGTTCAGAATAACTCTCATCATGCAAATTCTGATTTGGCTTTTAAGTGAAGTATATTTTCTAAGTACTAGTATTTTAAAGGAATTGCCTAAATATTATGTAACAAAAACAAACAAAACAAAATCTCATACGAGAGTTTCCTTGTTGTCTTATTGTAAATTATTCCAGATCTACATTTCTTTGGCAAAATATTCAAATATGGCAATAGTGAATTAATTAATCCATCCTTCCTTCCTTCCTCCCTCCACCCTCCCTTCCTTCCTCCCTCCCTCCCCCACTTCCTTCCTTTCTACCATTCTTCCTTCCTCTCTCCCTCTCTTTTCCTTCTCTCTCTTCCTCTCTGCCTTTTTCTTTCCTTGCTTCTTTCTCACTCTCCCTGTCTCCTACCTTCCTTCCATTTACATACTACAATTAACACGACAAACCCATGCTTATTTTTCAGGAGCACTTATATCTGAAGAATCTGCAGTAATATAGCTAATTATGTAATACTGATTCCAGAGCTGAATCCCGAAAATAATGATTTCATTCTACTTTCACTGTCTGTTTATTTTACCCACAGAATTAATTGTAATGGTAAAATATGTTTCTCCCTTTATATTCCTGACTGGTATAATCAAATAATTTCTTAAAGCACATCACTTTTCATTTTAAATGTAGCTTTAAAAAACAGGTTAACAACTGCCTACATTTAACTGTAGATTTTATGTGCTATAATATTATATGTCATCCATTACCAGTTTTATAGGCTTAGCAGAATAAAATAATCATTGATCTTTTTTCATATGAATACTATTAAGAAAAATGGTATACACTTCAACCGATTAAAATGTTACTTAAGATGCTTTATTAAAATTTATTTTAAAGCAGTTTTTCTCATTAAGACTTGACAAATCTAGAGAACACCTCATTTAATCTCCTTTATGAGGATGTTTTGCATGCAAAGAACAACCTGAGGGAGAGTGAGATTCCAGAAAGGCTTGGGCTAGGGCTAATATGGTTTGGCAGTGTCCCCCCTGCAAATCTCATCTTGAATTGTCATCCCAATAATCCGCACATGTCAAGGGAGAGACCCAGTGGGAGTTGATTGGAACATGAGGGGCGGATTCCCCCATACTGTTCTTGTGATAGTGAGTTCTCATGAAATCTGATGATTGTATAAGCACCTCACATTTCCCCTGCTTGCTCTTCTCTCTCCTGCTGCCATGTGAAGAAGATCTTTGCTTCCCCTTCACCTTCCGCCATGATTGTGGGTTTCCTGAGGCCTCCCCCAGCGATGTGGAACTGAGAGTCAATTAAACCTCTTGTCTTTATATGTTACCCAGTCTCAGGTATTTCTTTATAGCAGTGTAAAAACTGATGAATACGGGTCGTATAGAGTGGTAGGACATGTAAACAGTTCTTACAGAACTGCTGTGCAAATTGCTTCTTGCACAAATCAAGATGGGAAGAAAGATGGGAGAATCACAATCTTCTCTGTAGTTTTAGTTTTTATAAATATTGATAACAACTGGAAAAAGGAACAATTGCCAACTAAAATCTCTGTATGATTCTATAAGAATCTCTTATGATTACTTGCTTAAAATATCCCATAATAGGAAATCAACAAATTTGAAGAGTGTTAATTGGAATAGAATTGGAAAGCCTCTGCTAAGAAACAAGAAAACAGCCGTCATCATTGCCACCCTCACAACTACCCAAGACAAGTACAGTATTACTAAGGCTAGGTATGTTCCAACAAATAAGATATGGAGTGATATTTCATTTAGTCCACATATAACCCGAGGGGCACTTAGTAGTATTTTCCCTGCTTTGGAATCTTTCTAGCCATAGTAGCATTATCTCCATTTTACATGTGAGAAAACTGAGGCACAGGGAGACCAAGTAACCTTCCCAACATTATATATCTAGTAAGTGGTAAATCTACAATACAAACCTAGGACTCTGTGATTCCAAAACCCATGGTCTTAAGCACTACCATCATGATACTCAATATGTAGTCTGTGGACAGGCATCGTCAGCTTTACATGTGGCTTTTTTAGAAGTACATAATCTGATTTAATTGCATACTGACATTCAGAAGCACTGTTCTATATTATAACAATAATATGAATAATAATAGCATATATGACATTATATAATTATTTATAACTTTAAAGTATGTGCATATATGCTACTTAACTATGGGCAATACAAGGCTGGAAAGCAAATAAGGATGATGTTTTAGAAGAAAAAGTGTCCACATTGATGTTTCTGAGATAACATGGACACCGTGTACTCTTGGAGGATTAAGAGGGAGTCATCATAGATTCATGTCCCCAGGAACTATTTAGCGGGATGACATCATGGAAATTTGCTAAATTTTGCCCAGGAAAGGTTGTCCAGCCACATTAAGAATCTTACCAAGAGTGACACTAAGAATATAATGAAGAAAGCCATTTTATAAGAGTTTTAATTTATACAAGAAGAAATCCTGGCAAAGCAACTCTTTAGACGCAGAAGGTATTTAAAGCTTCAGTCTCTTTCATTGAAAGTTTTAAATAGCTCAAAGCACCAAATTTAATTAATTTATATTGAATGCAAAACTGGATATAATTATTTTACCATAAATGCAAGTCAGCTAGAAAAACAAAAGGATAGGCTAGAATTTAATTTTTTTCCAATTCTTCGACTTTGTCCAAATAAGAGCCAGTTCACTAAAGAGAATCAATCTGTCAAATTGGTAGTACTGAATTTACTACTTAAATTATTTAAAATGTGTTGGTTTCTTTTGCCTGTCTCTTTACAAATTACAAGCTTTAGTCTTCATTTATTCCACAACATTCCATACACATTTATGATTTGCCAGTGTCAGTTCAATATCATGGCTGCAGACCACCTAAAACATGCAAGGAAGAAAGACAACAGCTTCTATTGAAGCAGATCAATAACTAGAAACGGAAACAAATAGTGAATATAGAAAAAAAAATTGCAAACACTAAAGATGGCAGGAAGATCCAAAGATGTGAAAGGAAGGCAGGTTATCCTGGAATCCCAGTATTTCAAAAACTGAAGATATGGAAAGGTGACCAGAGTAAAAGCACAATATGAGGAATTACATATGTAATAAAACATTTCCATGAAACTACAGAATTGCATATTAAATATAAACACAGTTCATCTATTTGTCAACTTTAAATCTCCAGAATAATTTCAGGAGCCAAAACTCAATTTGGAATATTTCTCTTTGCTCCTGTAGTGAGTACCTTTTTCTTCAAATTTCTCTTTTAGTTTCCTTGGCTCTAATAAAAGTAAAGCTAATTTCCTCTCTCCCTGCCAATTACTGTAAAGACCATCTAAACCAGTTAAATATAGGCAACATGATACAAAGATGAGAAAGCAATATCTACATCCATTTATTTTTTATTAGCCAAGAATTTCTTTAAATTTATTTTAAAGAAAGACATTTTAAACATTTATTTATTTTTTAAAACAAACTTTTAAAAAGTCCTCTGAAGAGCTCATAGGCATCAGCAAACGATATGCAGTTTAAAATAACATATATAATGTATCATGTTTTCAAAGGAATTCTGAGAGTAACGTGAGCTCTCCAGTTCTACATGCTCACCTCTCACAGATTCTCAACACTTCCTAATGAAGTTAGAAATCAATGAGTTTAACACAGGCATTGAGATTTTCCTCATGATTTAGGACTAAGAGTTTCTGAGACCAGTGTATTTGACCTTAAACAGAGTGGAAGTTATTAAGCAACACCTAAACGAAGAGTTAACTGATTGGAAGTTTTTTGCTGTTGTTGATATGGATTCTTTTCCTTTTCAAGGCGTATGTTAGCTTTTATTTTTGCCACAAATATGATTTTCAGGACCTTGCAATTATCTTAACAACTTGAAGTCTTAAAAAAAGAAAAAAGGGCCAGGGGCGGTGGCTCACGCCTGTAATCCCAGCACTTTGGGAGGCCGAGGCGGGTGGATCACGAGGTCAGGAGATCGAGACCATACTGGCTAACACGGTGAAACCCCGTCTCTACTAAAAATACATGAAAAAATTAGCCGGGCGTAGTGGCGGGCGCCTGTAGTCCCAGCTATTCGGGAGGCTGAGGCAGGAGAATGGCGTGAACCTGGGAGGCGGAGCTTGCAGTGAGTTCAGATCGCGCCACTGCACTCCAGCCTGGGCAACAGAGCAAGACTCCGTCTCCAAAAAAAAAAAAAAAAAAAAAAGTGAAAAAAAACTCTAAGGCTAAGAGCATATAAAATATTATCTCATTTATGTTCTGACTCAGGTTATTTTAATTATTTTCATTCAGCTAAAATTGAACATATTCATCAGATCTATCATATAGTATGTCTGTCATCACTAAATTATATTATGTGGAAAGAATGGTTCTATTTTGGCTGCTAGGCACAGCAATCTGGAATTTTTTTTTTCTTTCTCTCTTTTTTCTTTTTGGTAGTGACGGTGGTGGAGAATGGTTTCTCGAAGTCATTGTGAAAACTATTAGAATAATGCCATTTATATAGCAAGTTAAATGTATAGACAAGTCTGTTCTGCCAATTTAAAATTTAAATTGAACTTCTTAATCTCATTCAGGAGTTCTGTGACAGAAATAGTGGGATTAATGACCCTTGCTTCTAAAAGTAAAATCTTCCTAATACTCAGAGCCCAGTGCTTATCTAAAAACTATAGCAATTTCTTGAAAAATAGACCTTTCTATAAAAAATTAAGCATTAAATTGACATTTTAAATTTTGCAAGCTAGATCAACTTCTTTTAAGAAAGTGTAAATAAAATTGACCGCTTCTGAGAAATAATTAAAGGGCAGTGCTAGAAGGGTAATGTTAACTTGTTCAAGACTCTAAAATACCATCCCTACTCTGAAACTTGATGCAAGATAGAACATCATCTCAATCAGATTCCATTACAATTCATACTAATATAAGCAGCAATTAATAAAAACCAGAAATTTTACTAATCTCTTTTACCTTCACTGAATGTGTAAGTGTTTAAAGTAAATTATAATGTCTTTAATAAGTAAATTTAAATTGAATTTTAGGAGTATGTTGCCAAGCTTCATAAACACATTTTCCGATAGACTTTTCAGTCACTTCTAGATAGTAGAAAGTTACAAGAATCAATGCATCGACCTTTCTACCTGGATGTTACATCGTTCTACTATAAGGCTTTTGAACAAGCCAAAGTATAACTGTAACATAAAGACCACAGACCTGGGGCATGTTAGATATACCTCGCATGTCATGTCAGATAATACAAACAAGTATCTGAAGCTGTCACATTTAAGTATTTATATTGGATGGATCCCAAACTAATGATATATTATAGGTGGCAAATATTGCAATAAAGTATTAATATTTTGCTAAAGGTATTTGCTGCTTATAAAATTTGAAAAGCTTTCTAAAATACAAAATCTATACAGATGACATACTAAACAACAATGTACTGATCAACTAAGTATTAACATGTCTTCATTTTTGTTCAGATATTTCTTTTTTTAAAATAACAAAACTTGAACATTACAGAGATCTGGAAGTTTCTTTTGTTTTCCTTACCAATTCCATTGTCACTCACTCCTCAGAACCACCTGCAAATAAGGACTTGTGTGGTCTCCCAGTCTATGTTGTCATGTATTGTAAATTAATTTCAGTCTCCCTCTCTCTCTCCTGCTTTCTCTTTCTCATTGGCATGTGATTTAAAAATACACACACATACACATATATTCTATAATTCTATTACATTTTGCAACTGGTGTTTCTTGACCCAGCAGCATTGAGCTTTTGTGATATTTCCATGTGAAAACAATTCTTTCATTCCAATTGTCTCTTAAGGTATATTTTATAATTGGATCTTAATATGTGTATATATAGTATATATATATGTCTATGTATGTATAAATGAAGTATATCAATTTCCCACTAATATTTATATTGTTCTTTTTTTGCTACTAAAAACAAAAATGAACATTTTTGAACCAAGTCTCCTTATACACATATGTAAGAGTTTTTCTACATACCTGCACTCAGTATTTTAAACCATGAACCACAGTAAGAAGCTTGCATACATGCATGCATAAACATATGTATACATACACACAGGTATATATATATAACATATGTATGTTTTTTCTCTCCGAAATTATAAAAGTTTCACTATGATTTTAGGTAAGTAAAATTAAAAACAAACTTGAAGCTCAAAATAATTATTTATCTGCCTCATTCCAAACAAGGCTCTTAAAACCAGATTCTGTCAATAGTTCCTCATAGGTAGCATAACTAATTAAGGTGATTCTAAAAATCAAATATGTATTTAATGAATTTTTTTTACCTAAAAAACACAAGTAGGATTATCTGGAAAAAGGGGCATTTTCTTTATAGAGCTCCAAAAGCTCCATCTATCTGAGTACATAAATTCTATATATGTTAGAAAGTGGCAGGAAACACTGGTTATCTCTTTTATATCACAGGTTTTAGGAAGGCAAAAACTGTTGCTTTGCGACATAGCATGTGGTGAAAGTCACAGAAACATTAACATGGTACATATGCACAGATGTTCTAAAGAGCATAAAGATGTTTTGATAAAACTGATTATTTTTCTATGTGATTTCTTTGAAGAAACTGCTTTAAAATGCCCCAATCTGTTGTACAACTGGACTGTCATTTTTCTTACCTTCCATTAAAAAAATAACTTGAATATAGAAATTAAAAAATAAAGTTTCTTATCCCTATATATAGTCACTTAAAATACCTAGTTTTTATTTTAGTCCCTTAAAATTATTTGACAGGTCCTTGAAATAAATTTCATTTTAGAATGTTCAGGGAAAGAAGTTCAAGAATTAACCACTAATTTTATCATTTTAATATTGGCCCAAACTCTAGATAAAATGTGGAATAAGAGGTTATGCTTCAAAGAAAGGCAAAATGCAAATTTTCTTACTTTTACTCTACTACTGTCTTGATTTATGAGCTTCAGAAAGAACCATCTGACATTGGCACACCTCTTCAGGATAAGAGAAATTACACAGAGCTAAAGGAATTTGAGTAACAATGTACTTGTGGCTCTCAACCATATGTTACATGAATTACTTAAATAACTGCTTCAAACTCCCCTTCCTTTTCTACAGGTAGATGGAACCATGAAATCCTAAACCTATAACAGAGCAGTGCTTCTCAACAATCTTTGCTGAAGGACCAGCACTACCCCCATCAGTCACAGACCAATACTTTTATAAAATAAAATAAAAATGAGTTATCAGGAAAAAATAAAATGAAATAGACTTACAAAATATAGCCATAATTCTTGATTGGTTTTCACAGATGTAAAACTGCTCTGTTAAGTTGCTATAAACACCTCTAAATGCTCACTCTCAATTTCCATACTTATCACCCATAAACAGTTCTCAGATCAGTATGGGTCTGTGTACCACACTTGGAGAAGTACTGAGTCATGAAACAAATATACTTCCTGGCAAAAAGTTCTCATTCCTTTGACTAAGAGTAATTGTTCTTTACATTTGTGTTGGCGGGAGGGAGATGTGGAAGAGGCAACTTTACTCAAGTGATAGTCTGAG
The DNA here is from genome assembly GCF_003255815.1 of Theropithecus gelada. Lineage (NCBI taxonomy): Eukaryota > Metazoa > Chordata > Mammalia > Primates > Cercopithecidae > Theropithecus > Theropithecus gelada. The sequence continues at coordinate 168,234,812 of NC_037669.1, forward strand.
AAAGTTATTCTTTCATCTGTACTTAGCTGTGAAAATGGATTTTCCCACTAATTTTGGCCATGGGGTAGAACACAGTGACTCTCAACACTTAAAGGGCAAAGAAATCACCTTGGGGAAGTGCAAAAAAAAAAAAAAAAAAATGCTTATTAAGGTTTCAACAGCAGAGACTCTGGTTCAATAGGCTTCCTCAATGCCTGCAATTTCTGTGTTTCTCCTAACCTTCAACACCTTTACTCACTCCTAGAAAGTCAATATGATTATTCTAGTTTCACAGATGAGAAAATGCAGACTCCACATTTTTGCCTTAGGCTGTAGATAAAGTATTAAACATAGAACTCAAATCTTCTAGATTCAAAGTTTAGTGTTGTTGCTTTTTCTTATGTATGTCCTATAGTACAAAAGAATATTGAGTTTTAAAAAGCCTAAATTGTTACTGAGATAGCAATGTATGTTTAAATTTATTACCCATTTAAAGTTATTTATTCCCCTGACAACAATTGCCATATACAACATAAATATGTGTGTCGGTGACATTAGACAGCATCTTTACTGTCTGCTGATGTCCTAGACACTCTTTTTTATGTCATTCAATCACAGCCAGACTCTTGTTCAGGAAATACTTTGCTTTCTCAGTGAAGTCCCTTGAGGTATACCAAATTATTAGTTAATTAGCTATTAAAGTATACCAAGGCTCATATAACTGATTTAAAAAATTACAACCATTTGCAGACAAGAGGTAATCTAGCTATGTTGAAAACAAATTGTGCTGGACTTGGATCAAGGAATCTGAAATCTAGCCATGAGTCAGTTATTTACCATTTGTATGATTTGGGGAAAATAATTTTCTCTCTCAGTTCAGTTTCCTTATCTATATCTTTTAGATAATAACCTGTAATATGCAAGTCTCTTATGAAATTAGATTTTAAAAATAACGGGTACAAAAATGTTTTCCCTGCAGTCTTTGTCAGTTGATGATCAATACATTTTTTTTTCCTGTTAAAAAAGGCAGTATGTCATGTGTTTACTTCTTTGGTTCATAAGAGTTACAGGGTAGGGGTGGCTAAACTAGCTCCAAATCGAGAACTTTCTTACAACTGTATGTAGATGACCCATGAGGTAGTCTCTCACCCCACATGTAGGCTTATCTACTTTCACTGGATGTAGTCAGGTAGGAAGCTAGATTACCAGTTGTCAGGAATATTGCAGAAGAGATTCTAGCAAGTGTGGGTAGGCAGATCAGATGGCTGTAAATATCCTTTTCCTGTTAGGGTTGTCATCATAATACCATAGACTGAGTGGTTTCAACAACACACATTTATTGTCTCACAGCTCTGGAGGCTGGAAATCCAAGATCAAGGTGTCAGCAGGGTTGGTTTCTTCTGAAGATTGTTAGGGAAGGATCTGTTCCATGTCTCTCTCCTTGGTTGTAGATGGCATTCTCCCTGAATCTCTTCACTTTATTTTCCTTCAATACAAGTTTTGCGTGCAAATTTTCCCTTTTTATAAGGACACCCGTCAGAATGAATTAGGGCCTATTGTAATGACCTAATCTGAACTAATTACATCTTCAATGACCCTATTTCCAATTAAGATAACATTCTAATTCACTAGGACTAATGACTTCAACTTATGAAAATTTGAGGGACACAATTCAACCTATAATACTATTATTCAATGTTTAGCATCTCCACGAGCAGTAGAAGTCAGGAGTCCCAGTTTTCTCTTAGTTTTGCCACTTGCTAGCCATGAAACTGGACATCACTCAATAAGTCTAGGCTTACCTGTAAAATAAGCATATTGAAGAAATAAATTAACTCTAAAATGTTCTTTCATTTTAACATGTCTATGTCCAAGTGTGGAGTAGAGGTCTCCAAAAGAGCTACTGGATCACAAAATGAGCTGTAAGCTTCCATATTTTCTTATTCTGGTCCTTTTATTTACCCAAAATCCCAGTTAGTAAGGAAGTCACAGTAGGAAATAGGTCAAATATATTACTTGCAAAGCCTCATCTCATTGTGATTAGGCTGACTACATAAAGAATATCTATATATAAATATATAGATATGTGTGTGTATGTGTGTAATGTGTATTATGCCTCGATCTTTAATGAGAAGAACAACTAATATATGCATAAATCAAATATCTTCAGAAGGATGGATACAAAAGCCATTTACCACATTGCTTGCCACTTAAGAGAGAACTAAGTTACAGGGGAAGAGCAGTCAGGAAATTCTTTCATTCTCTTTAGATTTTTGAATCACAGGAAAATGTGCTACCTATTCAAAGAGTAAACAAGGATTAAATAAGAAAAACATTCATGCATTATGCATTTGTTTAACCTTTGGTTTCTAAGTCTGAATAGTGTATATTGAAGTCATTTTGTGCTTCGAGGTCACTGTAATAAGTACGTCTGACTTTGACAAACTTTCCATTTTGCAGAAAGCTACAGGACTCAGCAAACATGCTTAGATATCTGCTTCAGTGTGAAACATATAATGAAAGAAGACTTCATAACCAGATGTTTCTTAAGAAGCTTCTGTTATACAAAAATGACACAGTTAATGAACAGGAGAGCAACCTGCTACATCTGTCTTCAAAGGACAAGGAAGTTAGCAATCAATACTGTATTTACGATAGCATTTTTCACCTGAAAAGTTTCCACTTACCTACCACTTGTGTCTAAGAAAGATAGGCTTTTTCTTACTCAAAATTTCACCCTTGCTGCTCACCTATTTTAGTGACAGCAGCAGTTGTATAAACTTAGTAAGAACAGTTATTAATGTGTAAACCAAATTTAATTAATATATCGTTGAACAAAACAAATGGCAGTATGCCTTACCATTATTTTTATCACTGGCTGAAAGATAGAAGGCATTTCCATAACTGGAGCAGGTAATAAAATACGAGCCAGAGAAGAGAGCACTATTCAAGAATCATTTTTTAAAGGAAAGAAGACGAAGTTTGCCAGTTCCATTTTAAAGATGAAGGAAACAAAGATCCTGAAGGGTATATGTCCAAAGATAATAGAAACATGAAATTGAAATTTTCTGTCTTGGGTTCTGTATTTTTATCCGTAATATTATAAGTGTATATTTAAGCTAAAGTTCTAGAATAATCTCTATATGTTAAGCACACTTAATGCTGTCTTAGAGTCCTAAAATGCCTCACCAATACTTTGTCACTATGACAGCCCTTATGGACTCACACAAAACAGTTGATGAATACTATAAAGAATTGATTTTTAAGTGCATTCTTTGGGCAACCACTGGGATTTTTACATCACTGTCCTTTTATTAGCCACAGTAAACAAATACATAAGCCAACTTAAAATTACAGATGCAAATTAAGGAGATGACTCGAGTCTATGCTTGCTTTTCTTTCCTAATAAGTGATTAAATTAATAATTTCTGTTAGATGTCAGTTATCTAACACATAAAACAATGAGTGCTTAGAATTTTTCTTTCGTATTGGCACACTTCCATCAATTACACTACTTATGGTACAAATGTTATGGCTATTTCTCTTCTATCAATTATCTATTATGTGTTTTTCCTGTCTTTTTATTTATCTATATCTATTACCTATCTACCTATATGTGTGTCTATTCCACTCTATTCATTCATTCAAAAAATTTGTGTTGAGTCTTTGCTATGTTTCATGTTCTATACTACGGTTACCTTAATAAAAAATATACATATGGTATTTATCTCAGATTCCAAAGCAAACCTTAACATTTACCATAGAGCTTTCCTTGGCCACCTGCAAGTTACCTTTCCTTCCTTTGAACTCAGGTAGCATTTACTTTTAAAGAGCTTTAAGCATTTAATTATAGTTCTTTATAGAATGATTTAACCACTACACCTCATTTTCAACAAATGAAGCAAACTCTAGAGAGTACCTGCCTGTGTAGAGTACACTGTTTAGTTTAATCTATTAACATCTAGATGTTTTTTGGTAGCTGATAGAAGAGAATGTTTAAAGGAGTACTAATCAACTATGTCAACTTCATAGGTAAAACAACCATTCTTCCTCCTTCTGCTTTTCCTCCTCCCTCTTCTTTTTCTCCTCCTCCTCACTGTCCTGCTTCTTCTCCTTTAATCTTTCTCAGTGTTGTTATTGTTGCCATCGTAATTCTAGTGTCTAGTGTCTACTATAGTCAGACACATTATCAGTGCTTAATAAATGCCCAGTAAGTGAATCAGTAAAAAATTACCTCTTCTCCCTCCTCATACTCTTCATTATATTTGTTAATGTTATGTTTTTAACAGGTGCTTTTAAATGCAGTTATTTTAAGTAGTCACATTTTTCAATATACAGAATTATTGAGTAGGACTCAAAAGTTTGTAAAAGGAAGAAATCATTGAATGAATTAATAAATGAAATACTTTTTTTTTTTTTTTTTTTTGAGACGGAGTCTGACTGTTGTTGCCCAGGCTGGAGTGCAATGGCGCGATCTCGGCTCACTGCAACCTCAGCCTCCCAGGCTCAAGTGATTCTCCTGTCTTAGCCTCCCGAGTAGCTGGGATTACAAGTATGGGCCACCAAGCCCGGCTACTTTTTGTATTTTTAGTAGAAATGGGGTCTCACCATGTTGGCCAGTCTGGTCTCAAACTTCTGACCTCGTGATCCACCCGCCTCAGCCTCCCAAAGTGCTGGGATTACAGGCGTGAGCCACCGTGCCCGGCCATGAAATACGTATTTATGTATTTTCCTCAGCAACGTTTTTGAGATCATGACACACACAAAAACTTTTAAAATTTCATAGAAAAATGTTGGTCTTTAATCAGCTGAAATGCAAGTGATATCTGGCATGTAGTAAGCATTCAATAAATGGCTGCTGTAACCAGAGTCCTGAACAATGTCATACAAGGAAGGCTCATGGCATTTCTGGAAGCTAAAATACAACCACAGAAGGATCATTCTTGAGATCCAGCTGTACCTATAGATAATTCAAATTTCCCCCATCCGTCCTCTTCCCAACACCCCACCACACAAACACCAGAAGGTAAGTTCCATAATTGTAGGAACTTAGTTTGTTAGTTTCACTACTGAATCCTTAGGGCCTAGCACATAGTAGGTATTCAATAAATATCTGTTGAATAAATTTTTTAAAACCCCACTGTTTGGGAGTGTAAAAATTGTTCAATGTATTTCATCTTTCTCCTGCCTTCCCCTCCCTCCGCCTACATATGTTCAAAATCTCAGGCCCCTCCTCAGAACTTTTGACTCAGAATCTGCACTTTTAACATGATTACCTGTGATTTCATAGGAGAAGCACTGCTATAAATGATATAAATTTCACTTTTCTGTCCTCCAATGGATAAAACTCCTCAACTTGTTGATCAAAACCCGACCTCACGGTATACTCAAGTTTCTAGCAGTTGGTCCTTTGTAGAACTAGGAAGAGCCAGAGTGGAGTCAGCTGCTAGGACTTGATCTCTCTCTCTCTCTCTCTCTCTCTCTCTCTCTCTCTGTCTGTCTTTGTCTCTTTATCTCCCTCTCTCCCCACTCTTCTCTTTGTTCTTTCCCCTTGCTTTCGTGATAAAATCATGTTATACAGAGGAGCAGCACAGTGTCAAATTTTCTATGCTAATTTACATTTTTTAATGTTAAAGAACCATCAGCCAAAGCTAGCTAAAGCAAAATAGTTATCCTCTTTTATTGCTCTTTTATTCTGCCTCTTTACTTTCTATGTGACCTCCTCACTCTTCCTTGTGCATCTCCTAGAAGGCAGAATAACTAAATATTTTCTGAGTATCTGGCATCTGCAGGCACAGAAAGTCAGTTTTCCTCATTTAATCTTTATACCAACTAGATATACAGCCATAGGAATGGGGGCATGGAATCATGCTCAGTCAGTCCTCATGAACACATTCTCCAAACGTAGTACTTTTTCAACGACATTCTAAAAGTTTATTATTGTCACAACTATGAGTTAGAATATGAAGAAAATATGTTAGAAAAATAAAGAATAAAAGGGAAATGGTGAGACCCCAAGAGAAAACTGTCATAAAATGTGGCCATTTTTTCATGATTACCTTCCATTCTGAACAACATCCCAAAGTCTGGCCCAAGCCATTCTCCTTCAATCTCTAGCATTTTAAAAGCCAGCTATATCTCTGATAACAAACCTAAGCATCTGGGTTTTTAAATTATTTCTTTATTTTATTGTACAGGACACTGGGGCTCTGATAGATTTAGCCTTTGTCCACAGTAACAGAGACATTCAGCTTTTCTGATTCTACGTAGTGCTTTCCATTCTATCAGTAGCATCTCAGCACCAGGGCCACCCCTGCTTTACATCCCAAAGACTGGAAGCCTGAGTCTTATATGGCCACAGGTATCTTAGATGTGTATTAGATGCCACTAAAGAGAAGTATTTCACAGAATTTGGATGGAAATAACTGGGATTACTGAGTGTCCTGTGTCTGCAACTCCATGACTCCATGAAAGTGAACAGAAAAAAACGAGAGCCAGCAAGTCTTCTCTGACCTGTTTGTCGAATACTCCCCAAGGTTTTGTATGCACCTAAATCCTTATATTAAATTATTTCCTGTTCAAATGCCTAGAATAGTTTCTATTTTTTTCACCCAGCCCCCACTAAGACAACCATATAGCCATTCACTCCTATACTCAAGCTAACATTGTATGCTGTACATCTTTCCGTATAAACATATTTCATTAACAAAAATTTCCTTATTTGTCAACTTCACCTTTACAAACTGAATTGTTTTCATGGCAGAGGACATAACATAATCTGTTATCATTGTTTCTGGCACATAATGATGCCAGACAATTAGCTGAATAATTGCTGAATAACTAGCAGTTGTCTGAATGAACTAAGCTCAAGACCCTTTCTAATATTTCTTTCCTAAACATCATTTATCTACTCCTGTGACTGTTTCAAGAAATATAAATTCAGAACGGGATCACTGGGATCAGAATATTTTTAAGCACTGAAACTCTAATGTCTTAAGAGATTAAAGGGCAGGGTGGGAAATACGTGAGGAATTCCAGGAAAGCTTTCTTTTGTGTGAAAGCTACTAGAACATCAAGGGATACATTTCTAGGGAATAGCTTCTGTTGTGATTCCTTAAAAGTTGTCTTTGAGGAGACTAAGGGATCCTGATAGTCTCATTGAATGTCTTCTTTTATACCCATAACTCAGTTCTGATTCTACATCTGTTTCCTTTCCCTCCTAACTGTGCTTAGTTTTATAGACATTTCATTATTCTTGCTGATTCACACCCAAACCTCATGGTTTATGCTCTTGTGGAAGATAATAATCAGAGATATCCACTTATATTTTTATACATTTTATAAGCATACATTTAAAAAGTTTTCCTTTATGTTTCTGCCAACTCTATCCCAAATAGAGAGATGACTGCATATTCATATCCTCAGGGGAAGAATATAGTCTCTGCTCACCAGGCAGACAGTCTCTGATCATCATGGACTTTGCTTTATAAAGGTCATATGGGTAAAAGTTGTTGGGTGGCAGAGTTCATCACTTATCGTCAAAGAAGGGATAGCTGTGTTGTGGATCTAGGTAGGAAGGACTGCTGACAGACTTGCAAAGTTTGTGCGTCTAAGCATGGCACAGAACAAGCTGAGAGGCAGGTGCCTAAAGGGCCATGCTAGCCAGGTGCTGACCATCTGATGAATGCCTATGTGGATAAATAACTTGAAGACCAGAGGAAGTCTCCCACCAAAGCCTTATAACCTGTTAGATAATTATAGAGTCCAAAACCTTAGCATATCCTGAAACAAAATTAGAGTGGATTTCCCTCCAGCCTGATGAAATGGGCTCTCTTGAATGAGAAATAAAGTCAATTTATGGCTGTACAAATTATGTTTTATACATACCGAATTTTTGGATTGTGATTCACATCTGCTACAAAATCAAGAACTCAGACTGTTACTGAAGGAGATGTTCTATGCCCTAATTCTCAGTCAAAAGCTACCTTATTATGGGCTTTCCAACAATTCACTTCAGTTGGAAGCAAAGAATGACTTCATCCTTATCTGGCTATATCTTGACCAGCACTGGAAGGGAATAACCAAGGAAAAAGCAATAGTTGGAGCAACAGAGGGCCTCTTGGTTTAAGTAGAATAAACATCAACACAAGTTAAAATCCATGATAGAGGAAAAAGAATCGAGTCAAACTTTTGCAATCAGTTAGCCAAGGAACTGTCAATTCAGAATCAGAAGGGTTTACAAGCTACTTACGAGCATGCTGCTTATCACTCAGATAGTGCTTGTTATACACCAAGCCCCATTCTAAATGATTTAGCCCATACAACCCTTACCACAGACCGATGAGGCATATTATATTATTAGTCCCATTATATGGATGAAGACATGGTGGCCCATGGGAGTCTTGGGACCCATTCAAGGTCATATCTATGGTAAGAGGCAGTTCTGAAATTTGAACTTAGTCAGTGTAGCTACAGAGTTCAGCTTGACCACCACACAATGCTGCCTTTGCCCACGAAAAAAACCTACAAATTTCTGAATGGTATAACCTCCCAATAAAGAGGCTATCAGGTCCACACCTTTTATTTTAAAGATGAGGGAATAGCAGCAAAGAAGGTGCAGAGATTTGCTCAGGGTCATGTAGCTCAACACATCACTCATCTTTGTTTTATATATTAAATGATATATATGTTTATCATTTGATATATATGATATAAATGTTTATATAATAAATGATATTCATTGTCAATCAAATTAATCACTTTGTTATTAATATTTCCCAAGAGGCAAATCAAAAGTTTTAAATCCAGCCTTTTATGGCCTTCCAGGAATTTTACCTAAAATGCTCTTAAGCTGACATGGGATGGGATGCCAAGTGGTCTCAGAGGCCAGAAAAAGCACCTTGATGGTTAATCCCCTGGGTGTCTGGGACACAAGGCCGTGCCAGGAAACCACTTAACAGAAGAGCAGGCAAGAAATCAGGGAAAGGGAACCCAGAGGACTTCAGTGTAGTCATTTAGGAATAAGGGAATTTGATGCGGAGCAGGTTTCCTCTACTCTAATGAAACACCTAGAATTAGAAACCTGTATTTTGTAAAGGTGATCTTTATGTTGCCTTATTTATGAAATATCAATTTCAAAACAAGGTTTGGAAAATTCCTTTCCCTACAAAAAGCAAAGGGGTCATTTTGATTCTCCCTTGCCTTTTAGCAAGGACTAGCATATAACTGTACTGACTCATTGACATGTCCAAAGTCCATGTGACAAAGTACTGTTAAAGAAAATAAGACCCACTGCTGTCTCCTAAAGAATTATTTAATTGTGAGCCAAATATATATATTTTTAAATCCATCATGGGGACAAGATATTGCAACGAGAAAGCTGTATTATTTAGATCACTGGACATTTAGTGACCTGTCATCTTAATCCTTCCTGCTCTGGTTGCACTGACATGTCCTGTCATTGACAAGCTCAGACTTGCCTTATAACAACCACTGTTGTTATCTGAAGGCTGAATAGATAATATTCAAAAAAAAAAAGTCACTTACTTACTTGTTTCTAACCTTTTCAACCCTTATTTCAATTTTCATCCTAAGAATACTCTGATTGCAGAAAAAGAAGCACATGATGATGAAAATGATGCATCTGCCAACTTACAAAAAGATATCTTAAAAGTGAAAATAGAGGTAAGAAAGTAATTGAACCTGTGCTGAGAGGCTATTGACAAAGCCCAAAGAAACAAAGAAATATGAGAGTTAACTTGGGCAACAATAACACACACTAAAACTCTTGCTACCAGAACCCTGAGTTGTTTTAAGTTAATGGCGGGAAGAAAGTGCTGTATACCTGAAACATAATCACTGCTGTCATTGTCAAGGTCCTATTTATTAAGTTAGAGAAACGTAACAGATTTGGAAATTAAAGCAGATAGAAGAAACACATTTTTAATTTTTAAAATATGTACTGAAATTCTAATGTTCTCTCTAATAAATACATTGTTTCAATTTGGATGTATGCCTACAAAGCTATAGATTTGTTGCACTTGCCCAGAAGACACTAGAGGGGAGACATCAAGTCATGATCAACCCAATCGGATCGAATCTCTTTTTATTTTCCTTGAAGGAGCCTGGTTCTGGGGATTTTTCCTAACCAGGCAAACAACTAACTTCATTATGGCTTCTAGACAAACCATGCAATGAACAATATAGCAAAATGGAGGCAGTGACCAAATCAACCCTGGCCTTTAAGGTTTTCCAATACCTTCCACTCAGGCAAAGACAAATTCGGCAGGTACTTACCGCATTGAAATTGGGGAACAGGTTGACTGCAGCTGCAGTGTCAAGAGGAAAAGGAAGAAATGGTTTAATATCCAGCGATGGTTGCAGAGGAGGGGCTGGTGGACGGACAAGGGCCGGGAGAGCAGGACTCTGGCATGTACCACCTGTGAAGACCAGAGCAAAGGGAGCAATCAGGGACACCACCATGGAAAAAAACACCAAAGTTGCTTTTGAGACAAAAAGGCCAGCTTTGTGGGTCACTGGAAAAAACAAGACATGGACTCTATTGACCTCAACTGGGAACTGGCCAATGAGCAAATTTGCCATTAGGCAGAGCGAGCTAGTTGAACTGCTCCGTTTTCCTTTGATTATAACTATCTGGTTATGTAAGTAACATCAACATTTCAAATGCTCCAACCTGTCTTTATTTTCCTGCCTAGAGCTCCAGATTGGGTCAGTCACAAATTTGCAACCAAGATCTCTGAATTCAAAGGGAAGACCCCTTCATCATGTGCCCATCCCTCTTTGAAAACTAAAGCACTCACAATATGCATTAAGTCTGAGTGATTATTTTACAGAACTGCTCTTTGCTACCACATCCAAAACTCTGGCAGCAGCATGACATGAAGCTGGCACATACAAGAAATTTAACCTCAAACTCAGGCAGCTGTACCTTACTGCTCTAGCAACTGGAGGATTAAAAACCAGCAAAACCAGTGCTATGATGTCTGAACTGTTCAGCACCCCTACAGCTCTGATTATTCAACAACTCCCTGCCTTCCTCCCAGTCAGGAGTAGGTGGAATTTAGATGGCCACTGTTGAGCAGGCAGTGGGAATATTATGCCAACAAAGACATCCCCTTTGCATGCCAGTAAGTAGCCAGCCTTTTGCAAGAGAGCGCATACCTTTGCCCCCTGTTATAGGACTCCACCACACTCAGGAGCTGGAAGGATGGAAACCCATCTTTAGTGTTCAGTCTCCCATATTTTGGTAACATTCCAAAACATCAATTTGCTGTTAATTAAAGGCTGTTTGAATCCTAGGAAACTGTTAAAATATGCCAGCATTCTTCTAATCTGAGAGGCAAGCAACAGACTGTAAAAACCTGCTGGTGAGAATCCAACAAGCATTAGGAAAACAAAATGCAATGGGCTATTTTTCTGTCTAACAGTAAAGAATTCTAGGAGACATGCTTGTGCCACTTGCCTGCCATCTCATTTTTAAAAACAAGGTAGAGTCAGTCTCCTCGTATAAATTGCCTTTACAAATTTCACAACAAACTCTCTGGCCAACTGCACACAGAACATCATCTTGCCCTCAATCAGTTACCTGAGCACAAAGTTAACATTCTGAAAATGATTCCCCAATGATAAATCCAACCCTATGGGGCCACAGAGGATCTGCTAACAAGCTAGATGACTTAGTACCTATAACAGAAGCCATCAGCACAGGATTTAATTAACCATACACAAGAACCATCAGCTCTCCTGCTCCCAGGTATAAAATCAGCTGGAGCCAAATTAAGAAAAACCGTATTTCCCCCCACTGTCTTACCTTCTTTCTTGAAATAATAATAGCATGGCCAACAATAGCAAAGTCAATAACTGAAGTCTATAATCAGTAAACTAATTTGCAAAGTAGCACAAGGCACTAAATAAAGGGCAGATGTCAAAACAAATAGAGATAACAACGAAATATAACAAGTCTACATTCACCAGAGCACACTATAAACTTAGTTTATTGTCCACTTGGTAGTGTATTGAGTGTGAGTGTGTAACCATTTTTAGAGAGGGCATCCGTAAAACTTTGGTGATAGACCTGTCATGAGTTTAGTGTTGTTACAAGTTTCTCTTTTAATAAAAAGTTTAAAACCCAAAATAACTTTTTAGATGGTGCATCTTTAAAAAACTCAGAAGTAAGGTCGGGTGTGGTGGCTCATGCCTGTAATCCCAGCACTTTGGGAGGTCAAGGCGGATGGATCACTTGAGGTCAGGAGTTTGAGACTAGCCTGGCTAACATGGAGAAACTCCATCTTTACTAAAAATACAAAAATTAGCCAAACGTGGGGTGCACACCTGTAATCCCAGCTACTTGGGAGGCTGAGGCAGAAGAATCACTTGAACCCAGGAGGCAGAGGTTGCAGTGAGCTGAGATTGCACCACTGTACTTCAGCCTGGGCGACAGAGCAAGATTCTGTTTCAAAAACAAAAACTCAGAAGTAAAGTAAGCTTTGGTTGAAATCAGTGATGTGGTGAAATTTAAGAAGTAATTTTAAATTACTTTTATTTTTGTTGTTGTTCTTTTTGAGACAGGATCTCACTCTATTGCCCAGGCTGGAGTGCTGTGGCACCATTATGGCTCACTGCAGCCTCAACCTCCTGGGCTTAGCTGATCCTCTCATCTCAGCCTCCCGAGTATCTGGCACTACAGGCGCATGCCACCATGCCCACCTAGTTTTTGTATTTTTAGTAGAGATGGGTTTTTGCCATGTTGGCCAGGCTGGTCTCAAACTCCTGAGCTCAAGCAGTCCACCCACCACGGCCTCCCAAAGTGCTGGGATTACAGGTGTGAGCCGCCATGCCCAGCCCTAAATTACTTTCATTTGTGTCACACATCATTCTTTGCAAAGGATATTCATTTACATTCACTTGGTTTGATTCTAAGATTTCAGAAATTAGGTAAGGGTTAACAACATAACATCATGTAGAGAAAAAAAAAAACATGTTGATAAACTCTTCAGTTGTTTATCTTGCTTCCGCAGAAAATTCCATGCTTATAATAACAAGGATGCAATTTAGCAAGAAAATATTCTACAATTGTTTCATTTTAAGCCCTCCTCTGGTTTAGGGTATCCAAAGAAGTGAAGGAATAGCTCAAGCTGATTTTTTATCTAGCACAATGAGAGACATAAATAATAAAAATATGTCCGTTCAATTATCAGGTAAATTTAATTTCCCATTCTCTCTTTTAGGATATCTATTTCATTTATACTTGTATAAACAGTTCAAGGTCCTCTCTTAGTGGTGCAACTAGAGTTTCCTTCCTAGGGGATTAAAAAAAAACCATCAAAGAAGAGTCATAAAAACCTTAGAAAGTTCAAAAAAATATTTAAGCTCATCTCTTCTCACCTGTTAGAAAGGAGCAATGTATAAGATTGTAGGAAAGCAGAGGACATGTGGCTACATATTTTTAGACTATTTGCTATGCAAATACAGGTGTAGGGGTTGCTGTGGGTCTGATTCCCAGAGCCCCTTTCAGCACCAAGGCACTCCTCTCAGTTGCTTGGAGTGCTGGTGGCTGATGTCCCTAGCCCAAGAGCCTCTTTACAAATTGCCCTGGGCCAAAGGGAGCTGCCTCACCTAAGGTGACCCTCCTAAGTGGAGGATTTGATAGCCTCAAGCAATCACTGATTCATGCAGGAGTCTACTGGCTTTGCCCACTTGTCTCAAAGCAGGAAAACTCTGAAGCTCTATTTTACCTCCAAAGTTGCTAATGGCATCTAGGGTAGGCTGAGGCCTCTGCTGTGACTACATCACAGTCCAGCTCCTTCCTCTTCCCAATCCTGTATCCCTCACTTCTCACAAATGATGTCTCTATGAGCACTCCCCAGTAAAGTCTCAGAGCTCACTTTAGGAATAACTTGATCTGTGACACCAGGATACAGCAATTCAGGTGTTTAAGTAAAATATAAAATTGCTTTATTCTAAAATAGATGCTTGCCTCCAAACCTATAGCACTGATATTGAGGCACGAAATTGAAGCTACCTCTTCAAAATTATCTGTGACTAACATTTCTGCTTTTGAAATCTGGATTAGTCCTAAAATATTTTACTTGTACCAATCTGTACTTGCTCAGCAACAAGAATACTGTTTGCAAATAGTGCAAAATCAAAACTGGCACATATAATATGTTTCATCTGTAAAGCAAACTAAAATACTCTCTTTGAGAAAATAGCTATTTCATTTCCCCATATTTAAATAGAAATGATTGCATTTAAGATATGAATACACGTTTATTATTTTACTTATCATAAAATTACCTTGATAACTATAAACATGAAAATATATAATAAATTCATAGACATTTCTATAGGTGAGGAAGTTTTGTCGTTAATGTTTACCAATAATGTCACTTTATTCATTGGAATGTCACACTTCTGGAAATATTAATATTCTTAATTTGAGGCAGGTCTTTTAAAGCCTCAATGGATTAGGGTCAGAAAAATATACAAACTCTGTCTATATCTAGTACCACATATTTCATAGCCTATGCTATTTTATTACACAGTTTTAACAAATTAGTCTGATTTCAGAGAAGATACTATCTCTCTATACCAAAATTTGTTGTATGACATTAAAGTCAACAAATGACAAAAACGTTTATTAGTACAAGAATAGTAATTAGTACTGAATAAGGTATTGAATAATTAAGGTAAATTAAGTGATCATTAATGTTCACAAAATTCTTCTCCCTCCTCTTTTGATGTTTTCGTTAGTTTATGTTTAGAATTTAAGTTGCAAATAGTGAACTACAGAATAAACATAATAAATATTGCTTTGGTCAGTTTATAAGAGCTGCATATTCACAAAAGTACTAACTTGTGAATTTGAAAAAAAAAAAAAAAAACAGAGTAACTAATTCCTAAGTATTTGTTAATAGAGACTGAGAAAGTAAGATACATTCATTTCAGAAGTTTGCATTTTTGAAAAGCAAATTAATATGTAAATTTAGACATGTTTGTTTTGATAACTCATACAGATAAACAGGAACTCTAAACCAGTGGTTGTCAGTTGAAACTTATTGTATTAGATAATATATATAAAGTGCCCTAACACAGTTCCTGACCAATTGGTGCTCACCACATGAGAAATATATTTTTTAATGAACCAAAGAACTTCCAAAGCAGCTACTGAGGCTTTCTGAAAGCAGTCAGTCAAGGTAATTTCAAAGCTACCTTCATTTTTTTCTCTTTGCTTATCTGGACTGCCTCAGAAGAATGATCACAATAAGAGAGTACTTTGTAAATTAATATATGGAAATACTCCATGAGAGTGAGGTGGTGTTCTTTCCATAATACAACTCTTTTAACCTTGAACTTCTGCACTCGATCCATT
Source organism: Theropithecus gelada (assembly GCF_003255815.1). NCBI lineage: Eukaryota > Metazoa > Chordata > Mammalia > Primates > Cercopithecidae > Theropithecus > Theropithecus gelada. Next base: position 168,250,182 of record NC_037669.1, read on the forward strand.
CAGTGTTCGTCAGTCATAGATATCCTGCCTGACAACTCCATCTTAATCTTAACCTTCATCTACTATTTAATCTTTCATTTCCGCAGGTGACAAAACTGAAGTTCAAAATGATCAGGGATTGCCACTGTTAAATATTCATGCCAGTGGAGAATTTTGTGCATCATTAAAATATGTATATATTTATAGAAAACAGCAGAAACATCTAATTTCCTGACAGGATAATTTCTATAGTATCTTTAGTATCTTTTCCCTTCATCATCAACTTATCTGTATTGAAATATATATACTTATTTATATTAAAATATATATGCATTTATTTATATTGAAATATATACTTACCTATATTTTAATTATGTGTATTTCAATAATAAGCTATGATTACATTACTAAACTCCAAACATTCACATATAGCAGGAAATTATCTAGAGCATTTTGTATAATATTAGATCCTAAGTATTTAATAAGCAACTAATTTGATAAAAATGGATAATTATTCAAATCCATTTTCAAATATTTCAGTTAGAATTTGCTATGTCCATGGGGCAAGAGAGGGACTCACTATAGGAATTCAGGGGTCTATGTGATAGTGGGCATAAAAACTTTAGATCTGATCCTACTAATAAGAAGTAGAAAATAAATAATGGCATAAAGGCTGAGAAATAAAATGAAATCCTAAGCACCCCCCGCCCCACCCGCCAACTGAATGCACCCACTTTGGCCAAGGAGAACCCAAAGAAACCTTGAAAACTGAGTTATCAGCCATGAAGGGATGGGAGATCAGACACACCTACTTACACCCCCTCCCTCACTAACAGCCATTAGCCTTTCTTCCCTATGGGCTAACCAGAAACTAGCCCTTTCAACCAAACAACTGATGCCTCTCCCTTCTACAGTTTCCGCAAAACAATGGACCAGCATTCCTTCTGGATAAGAGACTACTGATGGCAGAGTGCTTCTGGCCAGTCTAGGGAGAATACACAGTGAAGGTTTTTGTGTCCTCTGCTACGCTATTTGACATCAGAGGGCTCCAGACTTCAGCCTTGGATCATGCTAACGTCGCCATTTTTTGAACACAGGTCCCATGGAGAGGCACAGAGCTCAGTTGTGCATGTACATCTTCTACTTTCATAAATATTCATGACTCGTTATATAGCTTATTATACATGTATTTGGCCACCTCTTTCAGCATAAATTCCTGTTCCCTTTGTCCCTTCCTTGAAGTGTCTGTTTCTGGCTTCTGCCTGGAGGCTATGCTTCCCAGCCTGTCAGAATAGCCAGCCTGCAGGCTGCAAACATTTATGAAAAATAAAGCTCACCTTTCCAAATTTAAGAATATCATCATTCTTCAGTTGAAAAAGCAAAACTTGATTCGGCCAAAATGTTGGCTATGGAGTGCTGTAATTAATGGAATTGGCCAGCCAGGGTGGGAGTAAAGCTAGAGAATATAGATAATTTAATACATCTGTTCATTAATTGGCATGGATTAGCCTTCCATCCTCTTAATTCTTTTAAAGCACACAATTCTGCCAGGTATCTCTTATAATATCCAATTTATAAAATCAAAAGACAAGCTTCTAGGAAGCAAAGTATCTTACCAGAAAGAAACTGAGCAACCCTAATGATTTTTAATGCACTGATACAAATAGCTTTTGAACTAAAACAACAATATGATAAAAACAAAATAACAATTTAAAAAAACACCTTACAGAATCATTTTGTCAAATTAGTTCCCAGACATAATTTGATAAAGCCAGCAATTTTTATTAAAGGAAGGTTTTTATAAGGAAGGAAGGGAGGGAGGGAGGGAGGCAGGGAAGGAGGGAGGAAGGATTACATTCCTTGTAAAGGAATATTCAGTATTTATCCCTGATTTGTATCCCCAGCATGGGAACATGCTGGCACTGCCTTATATTTGAAGAAGAATCCAGAAAGATGTGAATATCATATCAAATATATTTCAAAAACCCTCAAATTTACATTCTTTAACATCTACTGGCCAAATTGGATAAATAAGTATGTGTTTGCCACATTCCCTGGCATGTCTGCTTCTCAAATATTCAAGGTTGTTGGTTGGGGATAACAATAGGCAATTCCCCTGTTGAGATTTTTTACTCTTTGTCTAGGCAAATTGTGTGTTTACCATGTTTCCTTAAACCTTAGTCATCCAAGCTCCATCCAATTCCCATCTCTGTTCGCAACAGAATGATACAACTACAAACGTATTTTGACATAATATTTACATGTAGTATGATTTGGTAACCATTTTTCTTTCGTTGTGTTTTTCTTTTGTCTTTTTTTTCTTTTGTTCCCCCCACTCCCCTCCTCTGTTTAGGATTGTTGATTCACCGACTAGGTTTCAGAAAGTTGATCCAGCACTTGCTACCTTAGAATAAAGCTCCTCATTGACCTAAAGTGAACTGGCCTTAGCAGGTCAACTCAAATGTTGAAACAAGGTCTGATCCCATAAGGGCAAATTGTCAGCCCTAATCCACACAGGATGGTGACTGCTGTCTCATACATCCTGCTTTTGACCACAAAGAGGAATGAGGTGAGAATGGGAGTATGAGTCAGGGCAATTGGACCTCCATTCTGGAAATACTGATTCAAAAACATTTGCCCATGTCAATGGTCAGTGATTCGATCTTTTCTCATGAAAGAAATCACATGGAAGTGATCTGGGTTTTCCCCTTGTCCAAATTATTTTTTCATTTTCAGTTGTGGTATTTAAATATTCCAGTAAGTCACCTCAACACACTTGGAAGGAAGCTAGGAAAGAAGCACTAATAGTATTTTATCGGTCACTGTCATTAAATGCCATGACCAAAATCAAAACACTGATATCATCCAGTTGCCAATATCCTGAATCAAGGTCTCCACTAGAAGAAAAGCGGGATCTCTCACTTATTTAACTAACTTTGATGACAATTTCTGATGCCCGGAACATAATAGAGAAAAATTATGTTAGGAGTGTCAGGCAAGGAGTTTTAAATATTTAACCCCAAATATCCCTCTGTACTGCAGCCCCTTTGTCAGGTAGATAGTGAATAATTCAGGACAGGTGCCTGCTTTATAGGAAATCAAAAGATTTTGCCTGGAAAATTCCTCTCAAGTTTACCGCTAGTGATATAGAATATAAAATCACAAAATTTCCCTCAAGAGAAATTTCTTAAAATTTAATTTCACACCATCAATTATAACTAATAAAAGAGGTATCATGCTGGGATGTCCAATATGGTGGCCATTAGCCAGCCACATGTGACTATTTTAAATTTAAATTAATTAAAATTAGTAAAAATAAAAAAAATTCAGTTCTCAGTCACACTAGCCGCATTTCAAATGTTTGATAGCCACATGGGGCTAGAGGCTTCTGTATTGCATATTGTAGATGTAAAACACTTCCATTCTCACAGAAGGGGCTATTGGACATTACAGTTCCAGTGCAAAGCAATGTTCTCAAGCAGCAAATAATTTGCAGATAAGATGCTTGATACAGTCTGTTTCAAAATGAATTGCTGATGGGAGAGTAACTCTTGCTTTCTCCTGGGTCCTTCGACTTTTTAGATTGAGGAGAAGAGTTTTCTCAGAACTGAATGTGTCACTGTCAGAAGCCAGACACTGTCGTGACCATGCCAGAAAGGAATCATCGTCCATTTCTAGAGATGACCATGGCAGTCTATGAGTCTTCCATGTGTGAACAATGATGACAATACTCAAAGAACCTAAATTTTAAAAAAGTTAATGATTAAATAAATACTAATGAATAATGTGTGCTTAGATAAAAATGATACCACATCTTTGAACCAAGCATGCATAAAGGAGCCAGTCCTAGGGCAAATGAGTGTTTATTAGTATCTGATAACCCTTGGAAGTACAATCACAAAGTTTTCATTTCTGCTAACAAATTGTGTCAAAATCTAGTCTCATTAATGGTCAAGTGTTTAAACTGAGCTAATGTAGGCAGTTAAACCTGCCTTACTATATCTGTCTCTCTGGGAAATTTCACTCGTGATATCTAGGCTTTGGTCATCTCACACTTTAAAAAGAAAAAATGATGCTAAAGTCTTGTTACATGGTCTTGTTTATTCATGATCTGTACCTCTTAACTGTGACTTGCCTGCATGAACTTCTCTGTGCCAGTGGGGCTGGGCAAAAGGGAGAGACTGTTTAGAAAAGGAAAGAATGGTCAACATTGTCTCAGGCTGCAGAAGGATCAAGTAAGATGGTAATGTCTGATAGATTTAATGTCATGGAGATTTTTGGTGACCTTTATGAGCCATTTAAGGGCAGTCATTTATGTGGGTCACATTAAAGAGAAGCCACTTTTGAGGAGGGTGAGGAATGAGTGAGGGTATCATAATGGAGACCAGTGGAGACAATTGTCCTGAAAACTTTGACTGGGAAGGAAAAGTAGAGTGGGACACTATACGTATGGGTACATAAGTCTTATAGGCATAGAAAGGAACTGATTCAATCCAGAATATCTAATAAAACTCACTTTTGGAATGTCACATTTCAACTAGCAATTTAGACCCCAAAATGTGAATCATAAAATGTAAATTATAACCCCTGAAAGCATAGTAAGCAATGTAATTTGGGTTATCTAAGTTACTTTGCACCCAACTTGCTCTTGAAACCTACATCGAAGTATGGCAAAGAAAACCAATCATCTATTCCCGGTGCAGGATGCAGCTCAAGCACGAGTTTCTCTATTCAGTATTTCCTGGACATCTCTGGAGAAAGAGCACTCCCTGGTGCCCTGCTCTGGCCTGCACAGGCTTCCTTCTAGCCAACATTACTAGACTTACTTGACTCTGTGTCTGCCTCCCTATATGAGGAAGCTGTTTGTTAAGAAGAATATCTGTTCCATTCTTTCTTGACTTCTATGTGTTAGGAGGTTCCTGGTATCTATTAAGTGACTTGTGTATTGTGTTAGAAATGGATGGATGGATGGATGGATGAAAAAATGGGTGAGTAAATAAATGAATAAATGAAGTTGAATCATCACAGCCTGCTGAGATATTGTACCCCTTTTTTATTGTGTCCAAATTAACAATGGTGTACATTTACAAACCAGCAGCTTCTCTGAAGAACTAGAAAAGAAAAGGGGATTAAACTATCAGAGTTTATTGGAGTACACTGCTAAAAGGCGAGAAACACTTTATCAAAGATTTTTAGTGCAATTAAGCTCCCATTATTGTTTTCTTCAGAAAAAAAAAAATGGCCCAAACACACTAAGTCCTACGCATTTTATTAACATCTTTTCCTCTATGTAAGTTTCTCAAACATGGATTTCATTTTTAGGTGTAAATTTATGCTATCTCGTAAACAACTCCCCATGATTCCAGTGGCATAAAAGCAATATTATTTCTACTTCCATACACTGGGTACTGTACTGGGTCCTCTCTGTAGGATAGCTCCTTTGATCATTTAATAGTCTAGTGAATAAAGAAATGGAGCAATAGTAAGGTTAAAACAATTGCTCAGGTTCATGCAGTTAGTAAGTGGTAGAGCCAGGATTTGTCAACAAACATTCTGCTTCCAGAGTGTAAGTTCTTATATCTACATTTTATTCAGAGATTGCCACTTTTTTGATAAAAGGTGGTAGAGAAAAAATGTATAAACAAAAAGCTAGTTTCGATTAAACTTTACCAAAGCAAATCAAATCAGTATATACTAAGAGGCAATCATTTGTAAGGCAAAGGATTATTCAAGAAGCAATGTCATAAGCACCTTGCCTCCACAAGTTTATAATGTTTATAATCCAGTATATTGTAGATTATCCATATGTTGAGTCTACCAGATAATCATGTGTTTTTCCATAGGTATTAGATTTGTATTCTTTTTGTATCAACTCATTATTTGTTCAGTTGTCCCTTTTATTTTGCCTGCATAGTTTAGAAGAACAAAATAGAAACTAAGTTTGCATTCAACATAACTAATTCTAATTAATGATGATAGCTCTCTAAAAGCATTCACTTGATTGTGAATGTTTTCACTCAATGTTCCATTGTGATTTTTTCCACATTTTAATCTAATTTTATTTCATAAAGACCATGGCACAAATTCCCTAGGAAATCTAACTGTTGTTGTCATGTCACTGTCACCATCATGAAATTAAATAAAATTTATTAAGAACAGTGAATACCACACTGTCACTGTTTTAAGGGCCTATATTTAGCGCATGTCTAGCATTTGCAGTATCCATTAGCTTCCACGGTTTAGGAACTGTGAGTTCTTGGATTCCATTGCTTTGGTGAACATTCTTACAAACTCTATAATACCAAAAAGATATTCTGATTTCAATTTCCTCAAGCACATTCCCTGTGGAGCTGACTTGAGCTCTGTTTAGTCTCGGCCTCAATGTGATTGTTTCTTCTGGCAGGTTGTGCTTAAAACAAACCTTACTTTATATTTTCTTTTAATTCTGAAACATTTAGTCTTTGGAGAAGATGTAAAATCAGTTCCTAATGGAATTGTAGTAATTGTGAAATCCCGAAAAGGATTTACTTTAAATGGAAGAGAAATAAAATGCTTATTAAATGATTGCAAGCAAGAAGATCCACACAACAATATTTTATTTTTATAAGGAGTCCTGCCCCTTTGAGCGTATATTATGGTCTAGGTTCTTTGCTAGATAACTTTACATACATTATTTGTATAAACAATGAATATATCCTTATTTTCATTTTACAGGTGAAGAAAAGGAGGTTTAGCAAGATCATCTTACTCAAAATAAACCACTCACTAAATGGTAGAGCTAGGTAGAATTAGAAACCAGATAGGGCTGGTTTCAAAGCCCATATCTGTTGGTTTTGTTTTTTGTTTTGTTTTGTTTTTGTTTTTACTGTATTATACCTCTTTCCTTTTCAAATATCTACCAAGTCCTGATTTCCACCAAATTTAAAGAACAATTGATGGGAGCAGAAATTGCCTCCAAGGAAAGGACCTACATTTTCACATTCAAATGGCCAGGAGACAGCAGATACAGGATTTACAAATCCAGAAAAAAAGATAAACTGCTTATAACCCCACGTAGAAGGAAGTCCTCATATCAGGGTTAAGGAGCTATCACCAATGCAACACATAACGAAAGGGACATCTATATTATGATAAAAGAAAATATTTCATAAAATAGGGCAGTTAAATGGAAGGATTAAAGCTAAACTCACATGAAAAGGAGGCAAATAATCAGTGGGACTTGTCATTGCTGGGAGCCATGTCAGTGGAGATAATGAGCATTAAAGGCTAAATCTGAGGCTTTTGGGAGGGTCCCTGGGCCATGAGAATCCCAGCACTGACCAGAAGTACAAGATCAGAGGCCAAGGTTAATGAGAAAACACAGGTTTTTCTGGTTGACATCATCATGTTCTCACCCTCTTGTGAATTGCAGCCTAAATATACAAATCTGGAACTTGGCATGAGGCACATACACATCTTGACTTGTACAACGAATTCCCATCCATTTTACTCAACTCAGGCTGAGCCAGAATTAACTAACTAATGCAGAATGCCACAGAAATTGCATCCGATTTTTCTTTGGCTGCAAACTTACTAGAAGCTCATGCTCTTACTATTCCTTAGAATTTGGGAGTCTAGAAAAGCACAGGCCTAAATAAATTTCTAAGAGAAAAATTTAATTTAACAATTAGAGTAAAATAGTCTGGTAATGAAATCGTATTCTGCTGGTATATGGTGGATCATATAGACTGAATTATTTAAAGCAGTCCCAATTTCAAATAATAAGGATAACCAGTAAAATAATAATAATAACCACTCTAAATTTCGAGTAGTTTATATATACATAAGCTGTTAATTTTCATAGCAATTCTGTTAGCCCTTAATAACTTAATATTTTAGCTGTGGAAACGGGAATCTATGAAATTAAGTACTCTGTAGCAGCTAATTCAACCTATTCATATATAGGTTGATTGATTTTAGTACTTGCTCTTTGTAAAAATCATATTATCTCTATTGTCCCCATAAGCCAAGTATAAGAATCCATTATAGCACTCCCCTTCCAGTACTCAGGGCATATATTATTCATCAATTACATTTCCAGTCAGCCTCAGAATATTCCTTAACACAACATACCACTATCTAATCCAGTTAATCACAGTTTACTATCCCTGACACAAACGCCCAACATTAGGGCATCCGAAACTCTATTCTTCTTGGTCATCAATCGGGCTAAAAGATGCACAGAAATCCTCTGTAAGTTTTGGAAGACAGATAGTAGAATAATGCTGACAGTTTCCTTATACCTTTGGCAAAGTGTCCAGCCGTCTTTTGGTTAGAATCCAGTGAGAGGACTAAGAAAGGCATCTAACCTTAGATTTGTCTGTCAAAGCTTGCCCAGGTTATGAAGATAACTGGAGACTTACATTTGTACCTCAATAAATGGGAGACTTTCATTCCTGGACATTCTGCAACAGTCAGTGGCGACCTGGTAAATCTACTTGAGATTCGCTCATGATTCCAATGTGACTGAATGCCTTGAGAATATACAGCTCCCTCATAGCTCTTCTTCTTTATTGATATGTCTTAGACAGGAGAAGTTCGTGGAGTGACCTAATCACTGTAAACCCAAACGTTTTGTAGAAAACACAACAACAAATAACCCTAAAAGGAAACTGGAGAAGGGGCTCTGATCACAGCCTCAGAGAATTGGAGTTAGTCCCTTCAAATTCATGGGCCTGTTTGACTTAAATCGTAAAGATTATTTTGTGCTTTTGAAAGGACATTAATCCCAAAGGAAGAACAAACGGAATGAGTCAAATTGCTTTGAGCAGGAATGCCTGCTGAGAGAGGAGAGAAATTCTGTAAGAAGCACGGCTTCTGAAATTGGCCCTGCATTTTCCTGAATGATTCTGATCTGTACCGCATATAGTTTTCAAAAGTCATTATGCCTTCCAAGTGCTAAATATTTGCTTCCCAAGTTGTCAATGTCATTATGACCTTTTCTTGCCTATTTATGCAATTTAATGTCCTCCTTATAAGTGAAGATAAGAAAACTACTTTTTAAAAATTTTGTAAATTTATGTTGTTCTTCAACTGCTCTCTGCCCTTCAAGGTTCAGCTGAAAGCCCCTGCCACCCACCCCCCAACCCCATCCACTTAGCATGATAGTCAATTTTCCCTTCTGCAAACTTCTATAGAGTATTCTAAGTGCTTAAGAGCACAGGCTTTGTCATCAGAAACCTGCATCCAAATTCCAGTGTTTTCATGTCCAAAGGATATTAACAGCTATTTCGGTTCTCCTTCTATAAAATAAGAATAACAGCTAAATTCCAGGATTTCTGTAAGGCTTACAGGGAGAAATACTTAATAGAGCAAATACTAAATTATAGTAACTATTCTTAATGTCTTTTTTACTCATTATTTTATCAAAATGATATGAAATAATGGAATATATTTTATTAAATTTATTAGCATTATTGCTTAAATCATTAATAGATATCTCTCTTATGATGCTTACATTTTGTTTGCTAGTAATTTGATTCTGAGTTAAGCTTTTGAAGGGGAGTATCCATGGCTGGATCATCTAAATTTTTTTCCATGGTGTCTAAGAAAGAGTTTTGAAAATTATAGGCACCCGAGTACTTTTCAGTGAATGAATAAATAAGACATTGTTGCATTGAAAGCTAATCCAGAGAGAAGACATGAAAATGGCAAACTATATTTAATGTCATTAATACTACTAGGTATCTGTTTTCAATGTGCTCATTGTGAGGTGGTAGGCATAGGAAACAATATAAAAAGAGAGAGAAATGACAAAAAGGAGGGGATGGAAAGAAGGAGGTTTAGAGGGAGGGAGACTAGCAGGGAGGGATAATAACAATTTGGAGAAATAATCATATCCAAGTGACTTACTTGACCTCAATAGAACTGTTAGTGAAGCAGCCTGCGAGTAGCACTAAAAATACCCCCAAGTCATCCTATATGGAAATACCCACTCTTAAATGATCTCATGGTAACCCATAGAAGTATATGTCTTTTAAATTGGAAAGTGATCAACCGAGAGTGTGGCATTATCTGACAAAATATTGTATGAGAGAGACTAACTCAGTGCCTAATACATAGTAGGTATTCAAAATATGATAGCTGACTTGGAATCTGGGACATAAATATTTAATATTATTTATGATCAGTGGAAAAATAGAGTCACATTAATTCATTTCCTCCCTTTTCAGCTTGTTCTCAGTTTGTTACCTGTTCTGTCACCTCTTCTCTCTTGGCTGCCCTCATCGTTCATTCCTCTCAGATTTACTTCTTGGCTCACTCGTTCTTTCTCACAAACATTCATCCAATATTTATTGGTTACCCACTTTCTTGAATACACTGGGTAAATTTCAATAAAAGTAAATGTGATATTAAGCCCTTTAAAGCAAGGTCAAGCAATAGTGAGAGAGTAAGCAAAACTTTTTTTTTTTTTAGTTCTTGTTCTTGCCGGCTTCTCCTTCGGAATAATCATTTTCTCTTATTTAATAAAATAAAATTATCTTCCCTAACCATCAACTAAAAACAAGTGCAATTTTCTAATATTATCACATAGTAATAAAAAGACATTGGTAGACCACAATTTGTTCTTTCCCGCATATTTTCAGAGTTTGCAACCCACTTCTTTTAGCAAATAGCCACATGTGATGTTTAACTAATAATATCAAATATGATGACTGATGCTTTATCAAAAGTTAATATGTTCTACTAATCACATGGACTAGAATCATGGCCATTCAATTTTATAAGTGGCTTTCATGTTTATTTGCTATGCTTACACCAACTACTCCAGCCAAAGTTTTAGATGGCATATTGGGACTGGGAAAATCTTGATAATAACTGTTTATGGCAGTCTTGCCTGTAGCTTAAGAATTCCATTAGTCTAGCCGAAATTTTAGTTACATTTTTTTCAAATATTATAGCTAAATCTTAAGTGCTACACAGTTCAGCTTAGAAATAGCCTTTCTTCTCTACCCTTATAGGCAAGCCCATAGTCAGACAGTCCCTTACATCGCCATGTTCCACAAACAGCCTTTCAATGACTGCTGCCACAAGGCAGGGAGATGCTTTGGATTTTATTTCTGTGTTTTTAAAATGTTGTCTTCCATTGAATTGCCCTTAGCTACATTTTCATTTAGCTAGTCTGGGCTGGGTCTCAACTGACTGGTAAATTCCAATTACAGATCTGAGTGTAACAGAATTATTTCAAGGAACTCAGGCTCTCCTATCACATATCAGAGTATTATACTGTTGCGAAAGACATCTCAAGTCCTTCCCTTATAACGTTAAGAATATGGTAAGGTAAACCTTACGACAAAAAAAATTATTTTTATTTTATGTAAGTCATAGATTCAGAAAGCCTATGTGAATATATTCCATCAAGAACAACAACAACAACAACAAAAAACCCTACATTTTTGGCACATGGGAAGCAAATTTGATTGGCATGAAACAAATTATGTTATTCATTATGTTTCTGGAAAGGTAAAGGCTGTACAATTGGTAAATTAAAAGTGATTATTTCAGTAATGAGATATTTCAGATAAGCAGGGTTTAATCTGCCAAAGGAAATGGCAAGGCATACCTCAAGGGGAGAGCTTAGAAAAGCTGGCTGACCCTCAAATAAATCTGTTTTACCAAAAGCACAAATATACATCACAGTTAAAGTGGGTAGAAGGGAAATCAAAGGAAACAGAACAATAAAGCTGCGTATATTTGGAACACAAACACACACACACACGCACACATTTTCTAAAAGAATCCAGACTAAGAATGATAAAAGAAACACACACAAAAAGGAAATAAAACAACCAACCAAAAAAAATCACATGTATTTTTGGTGCCACAGATTAGAAAATATCAAGACTGTAAATCAAACTTAATGTGATGAAATGAGGGAAAGAGAAGGCAGAGATTTCATTGATTAGTTAATTTACTGATCCATTGGCCAGGTATTGAAAACATGGGAAGAAATGGGAAAACGAATGTAAAATGAAAGTTGGGTACCCAGAGTATGTTTAATGAACTGGTCAGCCAATGAAAAATACCAGACGATAGCGAAAACCATCATGACAAATGTTTAATATCACTGAGGCCAGACTCAGAAAGTGAGAATCCACCACAGTTGACCAATTTTAAAAAGCGTAATGTAAAGGATGTAAGCCACATTCGATGGATTACAAGCAAAGATATGGTTGGAAGATGCATCATTACATAGAAATCTAACAAAATAAAAAAGAGCTGAATCTTGGACAATTGGCAGGTTGGTTTGTTTTTAGTTTACCTTTGTCCTTTTAAGTTAGAAGCCAGAAAGATTGGCTAAGTATGTTGAAAATCTAATAATTTATGAAAGATGTACACAACCTGGAAAATAGCCAAAGCAGAGAAACAGACATGATTAAAGGATAGGCAAATAAGAATAAGGGGAAAGCTAAAGGTATTGGCAACGTTTTTGTGAGGAGACTCAGGGTGACTTAATTGCCTTCGAATATTTAAAAACTAACATGGAAAGAATGGCGAACAGATGTTCTTCATTTCCACTTAAGACAGAAAAAGCCATCAGAGGACTGAAAGGATAGTGGCAGTCATGTCTGGAAGAAAGGACACATTTTCAGGTCCTTTAATAGAAATGGAAGTCGAGGGTTAATCTTTTTTAGGGAAATGAGCCTCCAAATCTCATATTGCAATTTTGTGGGATTCACATGGAAGCTGTACAAAATTAGAGCAAGTTACAGCTGGATGAAACCTTGGCAATCAAGTAATCTACTTCCTGAGCAGGAGAAGACAAACTTTTTTTTTTTTTGAAAGGGCCAGATAATTAATATTTAAAGTTTTGTGAGCTATCAGTTCTATAGTGCAACTGCTAAGTCTGCCATTGTAGTGTGAAAGCAGCCATAGGCAATATGTAAACAAATGGACCTACCTATTTTCCAGTAAGATTTTACTTTCTAAGATAGTCATCAGCCAGATTTAGTTCTCTGGCACCAGCTGTTGTTAGCTGACCCTGGTCCAGAGAGCACTGGCTCTCAAACTTTAGTGAGCATCAGAAATACCTAGAGGGCTTATTAAGACACAGACTTCTGATGTCTTCCTACCCCTACTTCGAGTTTCGATTTCTGAGTGGGAGCTGCTAATTTGCATTACTTACTAATTCCTAGGTAATGCCGATGCTATTGGTACAGGATCCACAAATTGAAAACACTGAGGCCAGAGAACAGAAATGACAAACCTAAAGTCCAGGTAAAGATGTGTGTCTCTACACATGCTTAGCAGAATTCTATGACAAGCCTCAAGATTTCCTGCTTCCTGCTGCATACACCCTACATCATCTCTAGGACTATTGATTTTGTGGATATTACTTTTGTGATTAGGTTACGCTACCTCATACAGTTGACTTCAAAAAGAAGAGATTCATTTGTAATCCCAGCACTTTGGGAGACCAAGGTGGGTGGATCACGAGGTCAGGAGATTGAGACCATCCTGGCTAACACGGTGAAACCCCGTCTCTACTAAAAATACAAATAATGCCGGGCGCGGTGGCTCACGCCTGTAATCCCAGCACTTTGGGAGGCCGAGGCGGGTGGATCACAAGGTCAGGAGATCGAGACCATGGTGAAACCCCGTCTCTACTAAAAATAGAAAAAAATTAGCTGGGCGCGGTGGCGGGCGCCTGTAGTCCCAGCTACTCGGGAGGCTGAGGCAGGAGAATGGCGTGAACCCGGGAGGCGGAGCTTGCAGTGAGCCGAGATTGCGCCACTGCACTCCAGCCTGGGCGATAGACCGAGACTCCGTCTCAAAAAAAAAAAAATAATACAAATAATTAGCCGGTCGCAGTGGTGTGCACCTGTAATCCCAGCTACTCGGGAGGCTGAGGGAAGAGAATCACTTGAACCTGGGAGGCGGAGGTTGCAGGGAGCCAATATAGCGCCACTGCACTCCAGCCTCCGTGAGAGAGTGAGACTCTGTCTCAATAAAAAGAGAAGCCATTGTTCAGGTAGGCGTGAACTAAGCACATGAACCATTCAAAGGCAAAGAACATTCTCCAGCTGGTTGCAGAAGCAACAGAAAGATTCAATGTGCCCTTAGTGGCCTGAAGATGGGCCACATGTAAAGGAATACAGGTGGCCTCTAGGCGCTAAGAGTAGCCCCAGGCTGATAGCAAGGAAAGCGAGACCTTCATTCTACAACCACAGGAATTAAATTCTGCTAACAAGAACGAATTTGAGAAACAGATTTTTAACCCAGAGTCTCCTGATGAGAACTCAGTCCAGCCAACATCTTCACTTCAGCCCTATAATACCCTGAACAGAGAACATAGCCACATCTGTGCTGGACTTCTGACCTACAGAACTATAAGCTAATAAATGTGTGATGTTTTAAGGCACCAAGTCTCTGATAATTAATTATGCAGAAATAGAACTCTGACACTGTGAGTGTGGTATATGGCCCACTTTAGACCTAAAGCTCCCTAGTTGAACTGGTTACATATCCACTGCCAAACATCACCATCTCCTCTAACAACTTTCAGGCACGCTCTCTTTACTCTTGGCCCCTTTAGTTTATAAAGTGCCATGTTTAGGAATTGTCTCTCTTTAACTGAAAATACTTTCCCACTGCTGGCCGTCTTCTGGTTAGAGGCTGTGGGAAATGAAGGTAATAAATATCTCGTATGTTTGACAAACTTCACCATACTAAAACCATAAATGGTTAACTGTTCTTTCTTTCTTTCCAAGTAGCTTTACATTCTTTAGCATCAACTGTGACCCAACCCAGACCATTTCAATAACAGAACCCTTTAAAAAGTCTTTAATAAGCCCAAATTCATAAAAAGTTCAAAAAATACCCTCAATAGTTAAGTATTATAAAGTCACATTAATTTTAAAGCATTACATTTTCTGACATTTAAAAAGTCTCTGACATGGCATATCCATAGTTTGATTTTTCTAACGTTCTCATAAAGGTCATGTTTATGGTATAATAAGCACACATTTGCAAGGGTTATTAATCAGAGCAAAGCTGGGTGGCAAACAGATTTCCAAAGAATTTTCCATTTTTATTCTGAACATATTAGCTAGTTAAGAATGTCACATTTTTAAGAGCCTACTTGGAAAAAAATTAACGATTAATTTTGTTCAAAGCGATGTCCTCATCTTAAGTGAAACTGGGGTGCTTCTCAGGAAAGTAAATGACAGCGATGCATTTTGCTTGTTCAGCAAACTTGTATGGCAATTTGGAAAATTCTAATTTTTAAGCTAATGCTTTAGAGCAGTTAGCAAGGAAACCAATGGGCTCCATAAGCTTTATTAAGAATCCAGTGGGTATTGGCAAAAGCGTTTCTGACTTGCATGTGATGAAAGGAATATACGTTTTTAACGCTAAGAAAAAAATACTGCAAAATCCTGGCCCATACAGGTGTTATGGCCTATTATTTCAAACAATTTCCTTTCTATTTTGTCTCAGCAAGAGAGAAATAGATTCCTTCTCATTGAATGTAAAAAAGTAGATTTCCTTTAATATTCAAGAAATGCAAGAGGAGTGTCCCTGAAGATTTTATGGCTACTGGCTATTTGGAAACATTACTTGCCTTGGTGACAAGAATTCAACCTACGCTTGAAACATAAGCACACTTTCAAAATGTTAAGCTTAACAAAGAGAAACAAACACAATATGGTACAGCCTAAGAGTTCATAAAAGACAGCAGAAGTGGCAGACTTGTAAGCATTTGATATTCAAATCTCTACATCTCTCTTTGTTTTTTCCCTATGAGTTTCTGGAGCTTTGTGATTAACTTTACATATCAAACAGACAAGCAGACTTGTTGGAGTCTTGCTCCAACAAGAGGAAGTATTAGCGCCAAAGAGCTGCTTCACCTGATGGATGTTGAAACCAAATGGTCTAGCCAAATCTCAAGGACTCTGAATAGCATGGCTCATAAAAAGACAAAGTACAAACTCATTAGAAAATAATGAAATTAGTAATTGGCATTACCTAATTATCCCAGAATTCTGAAAAATCTTTGTATGGAGCAATACATCTGCCTGTCTTATTTAGAAAATGAAGTGCTAGAGGTACAAATGATTAGCTACCCTGAGGTTTTGGCTGAGAAACACAGTAAAGTAATAAGCCAAGCATGAAAGCGAGGCAGGTGAATTCTCCCAGGCAGTAAGTCCTAAACTGAGACAATCGGAGCAGGGAGAATGGGTGAACCAGGAAAGGAGAAAGAGAACGACGGTGGAAACTGAGGGGCAGGCAACTTTGGTGGTCACAGATGTCCAGCCTGGCTTCCCCAAAAAATGAGAGACAAAGGCAAATCGAAACAGTCTAGACTTTCATGTGACCTACATAAGAATGATTAAAGATAAACAATAGAGAAAAAAGAAATAGTAGCACAATGGAAATTTAAAAGTAACCTTTTTTAATGTCAGATGATTTGTTAGTTGTAGATATTTTAGGAAAGCGTACAAGTGTGTACTCAAATCGTAATCTTTCATTTCTAAATCTCTTCACTGGTATAACACCAAATTATTATTGTGTTTGGGTTTTTAGGTTGCTATAATTATTTTTGGCAAGTGCAGATTACACGTAGGTATACAAAGATATAAATATTGTACTTTGCTCCCTAGCCATGGAATTGTAAAAAAATAACCATTTGTAGTTGCTATGAGAAACTGTATGAAAAGCATCAGTGTATACAGCAATACTTAACTATTGCAATGTAATGTAAGCCACAGAAATGAGTCACATATGCATTTTTAAATTTCCTAGTAGCCACATCAAAAAGTAAAAAGAGGTGAAATTAATTTAATAATATATTTTATTTAACCCCAGTAAAGGCAAATCATAATGAAATATTTCACACTCTTTTTCATGTACAAAGCCTTTGAAAACCAGTGTGTATTTTGCACTTACAAACAGCACACCTCAATTTGGACTAGCTAATTTTAAGTGTGCAGTAGCCACAAATGTGGCTAGTGGCTATTGTGTTTGTCAGTGCAGACATAGAACTTAATGTGCAATAGTTTTTAGTTAAGAATATTATTTTAATATGAAATTGAAATTACTTATAGATTCAAGGTTTAATTGTCAAAACACATTTTATCTGTAACTATGGGATCTTGCCTTTATATTTGTGGTCATCCCGTGGGACAAGTTAAATACAGCCACTAGTACTTGCTGATTCTCCATCCTGAAAGGGAGTCTATTTTCCCATCCTATGAGTTATCATTGGCCTCATAACTTGTCTTCACCAATGGAATGGGGCACAAGAGACACCACATGTTTTCCAGAGCCCAGGCCTCAAGAGACCTTGCAGCTCCTGCCCTGGCTCTCCGGTGATACTGTCTGGAGAACAGTAAGTAAGGAAGCCAGTCCAGCTTCTGGGAGAGTAAGAGGTTATACAAACAGAACCCGGATCCACAGTCAACAGTCAGCAACCTCCAGAAACATGAGTGAGGTCATCTTAGACCTTATAACCCAGGTGACCCACAAGATAAATGCTGCTATATGAATGAGCCAGATAAAATAGGCAAAGGAAGTGCTCAAACTCAAAATATATTATGAAAAATAACATTGTTATTGTGTAAGCCAGTTGCTTTTGGAGTTCGTTATGTAGCAATAGACAATAAAACGAATATGTATAACTCATAATTTTTTTTATTAATAGACCATTTTTTGGAGCAGTTTTACGTTCATAGCAATATTGCACAGGAAAGTACAGAGATTTCCCATATACCCTCTGCCCTTACACATGTATAGCTATTCCCATTATCAACATCCCCCACCAGAGTGGTTCATTGAACCTACATCAACACATCATTATCACCCAGGGTTCATAGTTTACATTAAGGTTTACATTAAGGCTCACTCTTGGTGGTGTACATTCCCTGGGTTTGGGCAAATGTATAATGATACATACAGTATCATAAAGAATAGTTTTATTGCCCTAAAAATTCTCATAAAATGTTTTTGACTAAGGCAAAAAGTGGATCTAAATTCATAGGAAATAAACATAAAAAGAAAAAACTGATGATTCACCAATGATGATCATGTACAATTTTGATTTGTTTCATTTGAGAATAGCTGAATGGCTTAATAAAGCTATATGGCTATTGCAGAAAAGTTCGACAATATAAACAAAATCACTTTTTTTTTTTTTTTTTAGATAGAGTCTTGCTCTGTCACCCAGGCTTGGAATGCAGTAGCATGATCACAGCTTACTGCAAGCTTGAGCTCCTAAGCTCAAGTGATCCTCCCACCTTAGCCTGACATAGTGTTGGGATTACAGGAATGGCCAGAAAATTTTTTTAAACATCATGGTAACTTCAGTATCATAAGCCATGTCTATTATTTTTGGTGTCTCTACTGCTTTGCTTCTTTTTTTAAAAAATTATGTATTAGAGGGGAACAAACACATTATTTTACAAAAGCATAAGTGCTTGAAACCATCTTTGTTCTGTTGGAATAATTGTATATCTTAACAAATATACTTCTAAAACATAATTTTAAATTCTGACAAGTACTCTATTTTAGGGATATACCATAACTAGTTTAAGCAATGCCCCATCATTGGTCATTATTGATATGTACAGTATTTATTACAAATAAAGCTGACATATAGCAATTTTATAATGATAAATAAGTTATTTCAAATGAAACACAATTTAAAGGTAATTAATAATTTAGGGAAGGAAAAGCTAATGAATACTATGAGACACATAATGACATTATTCATTAATTATCTTTATATAACAAAACTTAGAAAACAAGTCTTTTTCACAGCCAGACATTAACTACATTCTTTCTGAATCGTAGCTCCTTTAGGTGGTTTTATCAATGTGTCTATTTCCATAGTGCATGGATATCCAATAAACTGTCTTTTAAATCCATGAATTCTTCCATAAACTATTGTTGTCTGATGGAATTCTAATATGCATTTAATTAACAACTCCAGGAATGCAACATGAAAACTAAATACCAAGCTATATAATTTTTTAAATGACACAAAGAGAATTTTCTCAGTTCCCACTCAACAGCTTTGTATTATACCATATGTTTAGAAAATCAATTAAGAGCACAACAGGGTATCTGAAAATAGTATGCTATGAAATTATTATAATGTGCTTGTGTTTCCAACAACATACTACAATGTGTATATAGAGAGATAGTCCTTAACCAAGAAGATTGCCATCTAGTTAAATAAATAAGCCAAGAAAACATTTTCAGTGACAAAGAAAGATTACCTGAATATACAAATCTTACATAATTCTTATGGCTGGGACTTGCAATCTCAACATCTAAAGATTTTTCTGATGTAAAAATATTTAGAATCATCTGTCCTGCCCCACCTTATTGAAGCAAAAAAATACTATTCCATTTAAAGACTGAATAGTCATATCTCAGAGCAGTTAGCCAAGCTGCCTATGCTCTAATAAAATACAGTACTATAACAATAGAGACCAGAGAGAATGAATTTTGCTGTTTATCTTGTGCATCACCAACTTTAATGGACCACTAATACTCAGTGACTGAAAAGGTGTGTGTTCTGTTGCAGGGCAGCATAAGCTCGATTCAACTTACAATACCTAGATGAACTGTTGCTCAAAATGTCCCAGTTCCCTTTTCTTCCGTGCTCACCAAAGAACCTGCAGATTTGATTGGGTGTCTTCAGCAACTTGAAAAGGGTGGACTTGAGGAAAAGCTATAAATACAATAGTCACTGGAAATTCTGTGTAGACTCGACTACACATTAGTAATTAGACACTTAGGTTTAGATTTCATATGCATTTAGTTCACAGGTATCAATCTTTGAAAACCTGCTTGCTTCTTAGTAATAGCACAGATTATGGAGGAGGGCAGTCAGGTAGCTGTCTGTGGTTAATCCATATGTAAGAAGCTCTAAAGTGGTGATCAGCAAAAATATCTGTAGGGCTAATTACCACACATTTCTTGGCCTTCACCACCTTAGAATTTCATTTCTAAGAATTACCCAGGCGATACTGATGCTACGATTTGGAGACCTTGAGAATCACTGCCCTAAAACATTCTCAGATTACATTGGGAATGTCTTCCAAGAAGGGTAAAAAATTGCACACACACAAAAAAAGTAGCAAATAGTTGCCAATGAGAAATACAGAAATATATTTTGAATGAGACTTTACAACTCTCTTAATGAGTGCGAGTGAAACACTAATATTTTTGACTGACAGAAAGACTGAAATTAAAGATAACAAATATGTTAAAATGTATGGCATGCATTTTATAAAAATATCCTTTACTCTAGGCATAAAATGTGTATATAATTTGTATACATGTAACATATTTTAGTAAAAAATCCATTTTTCTTGTTTACATATAATTTTAATATGAAATAAATCTGTATATGTTTGTGTTGTGTTTGTGTGTGTGCATATATACTTATATACATCCATACACACACACATATTCATATACATCCATATAGATACATACACATCCATAAAACAAAAATTCAAAGAGTATTGATTTGAAGGGACAATAAATCTGCAAGCTATCTGGGATGCATACGTAATTAATACAACCTCGCCTAGGAGTCCTTCTACTATCCGACGCTGCAGACTCACAGTGCCACCTCAAAGTCTGGACGCTAGGTAAAGTCCTGATTAGATGGTCAACAGGTCAGCCTTGCAGAAAGTACAAGCTGAACCCCCATACAACTTAACTTCTTAATTTTGCATTCTCCTAGTCATCATCCTCTGACCTTCTGCTCATTTCCTCATGTTCTTTGACAATGTTGGCACCTAAACAGAGCCCTCTTTCTTTATTTTCCACTGTGTATAACATCTACTTTGAAGACCCAACCTCACCACAGACTTTTCTCTAGGCTCTACTCCAGTGGTTCTCAAAGTATGATCCCCAGGCCACCAGCATCAACATCAAACGGGAATGTGTTATATGTTCAAATTCACTGTTCCCACCCTAGACCTATGGAATCAGAAACTCGGAACATTAGGCCTCGCAACGTGTATTTTAAAGAGTCTCAGATGATTCTGATGCACGTTAAAGTTTGAGATCAGTGCTCCATGTCATCATTCATATCCACTTGCCATCACCCTGTGCACCTACTTGATCAATATCTAAAACTGTTCTTCCTTCAAAATCCTGGAACTCTGGCATTCTACCCTCTGATGGAAATCCCTGTTTACTACCTTTTTCCCTCATTAAAATCTGTGGTCCCTGAATGTTGCCCAGTCTCTTCTCAGTCTCTCAACCCCTCCTTTTTTCCTTTCTTTCCTCTCCAGCCTGGACCACATGGTCAAACAATTAAATTGTATTCTCATGAGTACCCTCAATTCCCTCAACTCTTTAACTTTTGACCACAACTGTCTTGCCAATGCCATACCGTAAATCAATCCAGCTGCCTGTTTCTCCAGCTTGTTTCTGTGTTGCCAAGTACTGCTACAGAAAATGACATAGCCATGCTCGCTGGCTCCATTACAAATTTATCATATCCAACCTTAGCTGTTTCCTCTCTGCTACTTGGCAATTTTTTATTCTTCCCCAGTCTACTTCCTTTCCCACCCACAGCAGATGTTCCACAATTTTGTAACTTTCCCCATGTCCCAACCTCACCCTCAACCTCCACATTCATTCACCAAAAGATACAAGTCACCTGTCAGACACTCCTTAAACCTCCTTTCCCTCTACCCCAAAATGGACCCAAATATTTGTGCCCATCCTTTTCTTTCTTTCTTCTAAGAAGAGGTGTCTTGATTTCCTTTCTTTAGCAAGCCATCCCCTCTTTTTTCTTTGATCACACATCCACCAAGATTGTGTCTAGCTATTTCATAATTCTGATCATCATTGCTATAAAACTGCATTATTTGGGCCAGGTGCAGTGGCTCACGCCTGTAATCCCAGCACTTTGGGAGGCCAAGGCAGGCGGATCACGAGGTCAGGAGATCGAGACCACGGTGGAACCCCGTCTCTACTAAAAATACCAAAAAATGTAGCCAGGCGTGGTGGTTGACACCTGTAGTCCCAGTTACTCAGGAGGCTGTGGCAGGAGAATGGCGTGAACCCGGGAGGTGGAGCTTGCAGTGAGCCAAGATTGCACCACTGCACTCCAGCCTGGGCAACAGAGTGCGACTCCGTCTCAAACAAACAAACAAACAAACAAAACTGCATTATTTGTATTCACCGACCACATTCATTCTCACAATACTGTTTTTTAAGTGATAACATATGTAAACATAAAATTTACCATTTAAAAATGTTCAGTGTACCATTTAAAAAGCTGTAGTGGTATTAAGTACATTCGGACTGCCATGCAGCTATCACCACTATGCAAATCCAGAATGTTTTCATCATCCAAAAGTGAAATTCTGTCCTCATTATACAATAACTCTCCATTATTCCCTCCCCTAATACCTGGTAACCATTATTCTACTTTGTCTCTATGAATTTGACTACTCTGAATATCTCCTATCCCTGGAATCCTATAATATTTATACTTTTGTCTTTACCTTATTCCACTTAGCATAATGTTTTCAAGATCCATCCATGTTGTAGCACATATCAGAATTTCATTCTAAGGCTGAATAACATTCCATCGCACATATATATTATAATTTGCTTATCTATTCATCTGTCGATGAAGATTTGGGTTGTTTCCTCTCACAACACTTTTCTGGGTGGCATATATTTTTAACCACATTTTCAGACGAAGACCCAGAGGTTTAGGGAGGTTAAGGAACTTGTTCATATTCACACAGCTGTTATGCAAGTGCAGGAGCTGGATTTGAACCTTCTGGCTTTATATTTCTGGTTTTTCCTGCTACATCCCTGATTCCATCTCACACACTCCCACTTTGCTGGAGTTTCTAATATCTCCATTTCCTACCCTCAGTTAAGCTGATTTTCTCTCTTACCAATCACTCTTTTCTAAAATCATACTCAGTTCTGTCCAGCCCCAAATAATTATTTATCAGTTTTGATTGCTTCCCAAACTCTCCAATATTTGGCCATTATAACTCACCAATGATGTCCTAAGTGCTTCTCAACCCTCCTCTTCCTACTTGACACTGGTCACTTTGTGCCTTCACAGTCCAGCGCTGGTGTATTTTTCCAGCTTGAGCTGCTGATGACACCCTTGCTACACTCTACACAGAATGCCACAGGCACACAGGACACCTACGTCTCCCAAAGAGTGCATGTCTTCATTCTTCTTCCTGTATTCTCCTTAGAATGTATTCTTTTACCACCCCTTCTTCTGATACATTTTGCTCAGGCTTAGGTCAAAAGTTGCCTTTGTGAAGTTTTTCAGGCCATCACAATTCCCATGTGTCTCAGGCCGAATGACCATGTCTTTGTCTGAGCTACCGATATGGATGCTACTGTCCAGCATTTTATTATCATTATCCAAACACCTGTCAGCTTCCTCCAATATACTGCTCACTCCTTAAAGGTAATCACTATTTTAAATAAAGTGGAACATTTATTTATTGGACATTTATTGTGACTTCCTAGTAACTTCTTTGCTATCTTCTCCAATTATACTTGTGGCAACGAGCATCACACAGACAACTTTGTACCCAGACAACTCCTTGCCTACAATGGGTACAAAGAGTATCTCTGACTTTCTTCCCCAGAGCTTTTCTGATACCTCAATGAGGGATAACTGTGGAAGCTGAGTTCACATACATGTGCAAATTTGGATATATTAACATCCCACGGTGACACTCATACCCACAGGGAAATGGGAGCTGGTGCACAAATGCTTCCTTCTTCTGTGTCTGAGTGGAAGCTTCTGAGATTATTGTCTGTAGCAACACAGAGGAACCCAGTGTTATTGAGCCTAGTTGCCCATATCAGTGATCATCTTGGGGGCATACCTTTGCTTCCCGCTTGTTAGTCCCACACTCTTTTATTCCTCCTTTGTTTTAAATGAAACACTTACAGTATAGACCCTTGTCTCAGGCTCTGCTTTATAAGGAAACTCAAGCAAAGGAAACTTATCATCAGAACACAAAAGGTTGGCATGGCTTTGCCATTTTTAAGCTCTGTAAACTTGTGTCACTTGACCTCCTTGAGTTTCCATTTTTCTCATCCATAAAGACAGGATACCAAGAGGAATCATGCTAAAATTCATAAACCAAAAAGTATATGTCCTTTGTAAAGTATAATAGGTGTTAGAAATATTGGAATCATCCCCCTATTGACTATTTTTAAAGGTTTTTAAACATGTTTCATAGATGTATGGAAATCAAAAGCCAAAAAATGTTTTATGAATTTAGAAAATAAAAAATGATGTATCATTTAGCTGGAGAAAAGTGTCAACTTCAGGGAAAAATATTAATGCTGTAAAACTTTAGGAAATCTGTGGTTTTTTTGTTTTTGTTTTGTTTTGTTTTGTTTTTGAGACGGAGTCTCACTCTGTCACCCAGGCTGGAGTGCAGTGGCGTGACCTTGGCTCACTGCAAACTCCACCTCCCAGGTTCAAGCAATTCTCCTGCCTCAGCCTCCTGAGTAGCTGGGACTACAGACACGTGCTACCACACCCGGCTAATTTTTTTTTATTTTTTATTTTTTGTATTTTTAGTAGAGACGGCTGGCGTTTCACCGTGTTAGCCAGGATGGTCTCAACCTCGTGATCCACCCACCTCGGCCTCCCAAAGTGCTGGGATTACAGGCGTGAGCCACCGCATCCAGCCTAGAAAATCTTCTAAGGAGTACCTCCTGATGCAAGAAGGGCTCATAAGACAAACCTCACAATTCTAGTACACACTCAAAAGCATCAGAAAAAGGTGGAAGGAGCTCAGGTTAGGGGATCCTCCTGCTCAATATGGCCTGAATCTGCTTTCTCTCAGCCCTCTGAAGCAGTAACTGGTCACCGCCAGATCTGGGTACTCAGGGAAGATTCTTGGATCTTGCAGCATCCCATGCTCGATAGAGAAAGACAATTCAGAAAACAAAGAGAAATCAGAATTATGGTGAACCATGGTGAACTAATCCCCTGCTTGGCAACTTGAGTGCTCATTTGCGTGCATCTAGACAAAAGATGAAATCTTGGGTGTTCGAACATGTGACAGTGATTAAGCATAACTTAGAATGCTTCTTGTTATGTATTTTAATTAAGCAACCTTATGACTCCAATTGGGATCCACTTCTTACTAACTGTGTAGTGTCAGGCCAGTTATTTAACTTCACTGAGTCTAAGTAAAACAAACAAGCAAAAAGAAGGAGCATTTTTAAAAATAAATGAAAGGAGATGTAAGGGAAGAGAATGAAAGCAGAGAGGAAGGGAAGAAGAAAACATGTATAAGCTTGGCTTTTAAAGTGAGTCAGTCCTGGAGTTGAATTTTAGCCCCACCACAAAATTGCTTCTGTGATTTAGTAAGTCATTTAACTTCTCTGTAAAATGGGAGCATTATATTGAAGATTAGATATAGGGTATGTAAAGTGCCTGAAACATAGGAGTTGTGTATAAATGAACATATATTTGCCATCGTCATTGTAAGTGTTAGCATCTTATCACCTCCCAGAATACAAAAGCGCAATGTGAAAAGCAGAGTCAGACATCCAAAGGACATCACAAGAAGGGCAGTGTAATGGAGTTATTTTTCTCTTTTAAAGTAGCTTTTGGAAATTACTTTTCTTTTCCCTTTTAAATTAATCTTTGAATGCCTCCGGAGACAGGTGATTTTCAAGAGCTGAGAGAAAGTGAAGCTGATCCACAGTGGATGGTAATACTCAAGGGATATAGCCTGGTTTGCAAAATGTGTGTCATCAGCAAGATGCTACCTGGTGCCGCACTTTTTAGTTCAAAGGTTGCAGACATGTGATTTTAAGCAAGCATCGCTGCAGGATACAGTATATATTATAGCCTAAGTGGAAATGACCAATAGCCCATCCAGCTAATGCCAGATCTTTTCCTCAGATAATGCCAGATGCTTCAATGGAAAGTGTAAAACTCGGCCGGGCGCCGTGGCTCAAGCCTGTAATCCCAGCACTTTGGGAGGCCGAGACGGGCGGATCACGAGGTCAGGAGATCGAGACCATCCTGGCTGACACGGTGAAACCCCGTCTCTACTAAAAAATACAAAAAACTAGCCGGGCGAGGTGGCGGGTGCCTGTAGTCCCAGCTACTCGGGAGGCTGAGGCAGGAGAATGGCGGGAACCCGGGAGGCGGAGCTTGCAGTGAGCTGAGATCCGGCCACTGCACTCCAGCCTGGGCGGCAGAGCGAGACTCCGTCTCAAAAAAAAAAAAAAAAAGAGAAAAAAAAAGAAAGAAAGTATAAAACTCGTCAAATATTCCTTACCATGCCCTACAACACCATAGATGAAATTTATTCTTGACCTCAGCCAGTCATCAAGCTACACCCAGGAGTACAAGATCTTATAATCCTCATAACAATTTTATCCTTGCTAATCAAACTGCAGATGCTGTTAAATATATATTATATACATACAAAGTCAATAAAGATATTTCATTTTATTCCTTTAAAAAGTGTTCCCTTATCATTCTAATTGCTGCTACCTCTTGTTACAGTGAAAAGATGTAGTGTAAATAAGAATGGTATTTTATTCTCCCAAAGTACTTTGTAATTATAAAGATAATTGCCATTTCCATGTCTTCTAAATGGTAGACCCTGTGCTAAGCAACTCCCATATATGAATTCTCATCATAACAGTGCTCGTGGTATTACAGCCCTGTTTTACAAATAAGAGAAGTGAGGTCCAGATGGGTAAATCATTTTGCCCTATTTCCTACAACTATTAAGTGTCAGAGTTGGATGCGGACTCCATTTTGTTTGGCTCCAAGGCCATCAGAGTGTACTTCCTCTGAAGTGTTTTCAGAGAGTAGAGAGAAGACTGAGGACTGGTCAATCAGGATGTCTAAAATGTAAAGGAAGTGGTGGAGAGTTTGAATATGGATTTAGGAATTAGATTATTTAAGTGAGAGCCCTGACACTTAGCAGGTGGCCAACCTTTGGGAATTTACTGAATCTCTCCATGTCTCAGTTACTTTACCTATGAAATGGAGATAGTAAACTCTCATGCCTAAGCATGCTGGAGATAATCCCTGGTCCCTTACATACCTGTCACAAAGAAAACACACTACAAATGTTGGTTGTTATTATTATACTCATTGTGTTGTGACAGCACATAATCATTATATACAGTCATGTAGAAGCTGGCCCATATGAGTGAAACCCAGACAGTAAATTCAGCTACCATCCAGAGTACTTAAACATTTCCCTCTTACACCATTTAATCAATGAATAATAGGCTTTCTGATCCAATCAGCATAATTGTGTATCCACACTACATACCCATATCCATTAAACAGTAGCTCTTTAAAAAATTGATCATTGTCCATCAAGCTTCCACAATGCACTTAGAAGGAATCATCCAACAAAATAATGAAACTTAGCTTCTACAAAACAGTGCTTTATTGTGGGGGAATATCTACTCCTGAGTCAACATCCCCATAAATCAGTAGAGCATGCAATTACTGGGACCTGAAGGGAGCAAGCACATTACCTCTGAATTGGTTTTCTCTGGCTGGTAATAAGGAACCTGAAGTTAGTATTTTATTTACCTGTTTGTATCCTGTTAATATTTCTTTGTTTTAATATTATTTAAAAGAAAGGAAAATTATAAGAATACTTTAAAAAGTATAATTTATATATCATTCGCATCAGTGTGTTTGTGTATTGTTTAATTCAGCAGAACAGCTTAGGTTAAGTATTTATTCTCTAAGAGCAGCCTGCCTAGGTAGAAATCCATTAACTGGCTGTGTGACTTAGGGAGAGGTACTTATCCTTCTTGTACCTCTGCTTCCTCATCTTTAAAGGGAGGTGGTAAAAGCTGAAGCTACTTCATGAGATTGCTATTCATCAAAAAATATTTGAGTGCTTACTTTGGGTGAGATGCTATTCCACAGATTGCAGATATAACAGTGAATAACACAGATTAATTTTCCTGCTCTCAAAAAGTGTATAATTACATGAAAAAAAGACAAGAAATCAATATATAATGTCAAAAGTGGTAAGTTGAATTCTGTCTTTATCTCTGACAACAAAAAGTTTCGTGATTTGTTTTGAGTATCCTATTTGCCCATGCTGAACTTTATATTAGTAAAACAAATAAAACCAAAGTAGTGTAAAGGGTATAGAATTGTACTGTCTAATATGATAACCACTAGTCCTATGTGGCTGTTGAATACTTAAAATATGGCTGGTCCATTTGTGACTAAGTACTCAAAAGCAAATGCAGCAAAACCAAAAATGGACAAATAGAACTTAATTAAACTAAAAAGCTTTTGCACAGCAACAGTAATAATCAACAGAGTAAACAGACAACCTACAGAATGGGAGAAAATACTCACAAATTATGCCTCTGAAAAAGGACTAATATCCAGAATCTACAACAAACTCAAATAACTCAACAAGAAAAAAATGAATAGAAAGTGAGCAACTGACATAAACAGACATTTCTCAAAAGAGGACACATAAGTGACCTGAAAAATATGAAAAAATGCTAAATATCATTAATCATCAGGGAAATGCAAATTAAAATCACAGTGAGATACCATCTTACACCAGTCAGAATGGCTATTATTAAAAAGCGAAAAACCAACAGATATTGGCATGGATATGGAAAAAATGGAACACATACACTGTTGGTGGGAATGTAAATTAGTGCAACCTCTATGGAAAACAGTATGGAGACTTCTTAAAAAAGTAAAGGTAAAACTACCATTCAACCCATTAATCCTACTACTTGACTATCTACTCAAAGGAAAAGAAATCATTATGTAAAAAAGACACCTGAACACATATGTTTATTGCAGCACTATTCACAATAACAAAGTCATGGAATTAACCTAGGTGCCCATCAACAGATTATTGAATAAAGAAAATGTACTCTCTATATATCACAAAATAACTATTCAGCCATAAAAATAATGAAATCATATCTTTTACAGTAACATGATGGGACTGGAGGCTATTATCCTAAGTGCATGACTCAGAAATAGAAAATTAAATACAACATGTTCTCACTTATAAGTTGGAGCTAAACAAGGAATACAAATGCACCATAAAGATAAAGATAATAGACACTGTGGACTCCAAAAACAAGGAGGCTGAGAAAGGACTGAGGATTGAAAAAGTACCTCTTGGGTACAATGTTCACTATTTGGTTGATGGACACACTAGAATCTCAAACCTCACCATTATGCAATATATCCATGTAGCAAGGCTGCATATATGCTCCCTTAAGCAAATATCCAGAATCTACAAAGAACTTAAGTAAATTTACAAGAAAAAAACAACCAACCCCATTAAAAAATGGGCAAAGGATATGAACAGACACTTCTCAAAAGAAGACATTTATGCAGCCAACAAACATAAAAAAAAAAGTTTACTGTTACTGGTCATTAAAGAAATGTAAATCAAAACCACAATGAGATACCATCTCATGCCAGTTAGAATGGCGATCATTAAAAAGTCAGGAAACAACAGATGCTGGCGAGGCTGTGGAGAAATAGGAACGCTTTTACACTGTTGGTGGGAATGCAAATTGGTCCAACCATTGTGGAAGACAGTGTGGCAATTCCTCAAGAATCTAGAACCAGAAATATCATTTGACCCAGCAATCTCATTACTGGGTTTATATCCAAAGGATTATAAATCATTCTACTATAAAGACACATGTATATTTATTGTGGTACTGTTCATAATAGCAAAGACTTGGAACCAACCCAAATGTCCACTGATGATAGACTGGATAAAGAAAATGTGGCACATATACACCATAGAGTACCATGCAGCCATAAAAAAGGATGAGTTCATGTCCTTTGCAGGGACATGGATGAAGCTGGAAACCATAATTCTCAGCAAACTAACACAAGAACAGAAAACCAAATACCGCATGTTCTCACTCATAAGTGGGAGTTGAACAATGAGAACACATGGACACAGGGAGGGGAACATCACACACCAGGGCTTGTTGAGGGGTGAGGGTCTAGGGGAGGGATAGCATTAGGAAAAATACCTAATGTAGATGACAGGTTGATGGTTGCAGCAAACCACCATGGCACTTGCATACCTATGTAACAAACCTGCACATTCTGCACATGTATCCCAGAACTTAAAGTATAATAATAAAAAAAAAGAAATAAAGTAATTTAAATTAAATCCAAAAATATGTGGCTGGTCCAAATTGAGATGCATTCTACATGTAAACAGAGTGTATTTACCAGATATACTCTGAATGTAAATACAAGAGTTTGAAGACTTAGTATGAAAAAGGAAATATAAAACATCTCATGAATAGCTTACATTGATAATGTTGAAATGATATTTTTGACCTATTAATAAGTAAAATACATTATTTAAATCAATTTACTTGTTTTGCTTATTTCAAATATGACTACAAGAAAATTTGAAATTACATATGTGACTTGCATTTGTAGTTCATGTTATGTTTCTTTTTTTTTTTGAGACAGAGTCTTGCTCTGTCACCCAGGTTGAAGTGCAGTGGTGCAATCTTGGCTCACTGCAACGCCCACCTCCTAGGTTCCAGTGACTCTCCTGTCTCGGCCTCCCAAGAAGCTGGGATTACAGGTGCATGCCAGCATGCCCAGCTAATTTTTAATTTTTATTAGAGACAGGGTTTCACCATGTTGGCCAGGCTGGTGTCAAACTCCTGACCTCAGGTGATCCACCCACCTCAGCCTCCCGAAGTGTTGGGATTACAGGCATGAGCCACTGTGCTCAGCCCCCCATGTTATGTTTCTATCAGGTAGCACAGGGCTAGAGAATGTTGGGGTCCAGGTTGTGGGGGTAAAGGGGTTTAGCATGGTCAAGGAAGACCTCTCACTTAAGGTGATATTAGGACCAGAAGGAAGTGGGGGAGTAAGCCATGTAGGTATCTAGGGGAAGAAGCACTCCAGACTGAGCGAATAGTCAGAAATAAATGAAATAATTTATGCTAAACAACTTAAAAGGCATCTGACACCTAGTAAAGGAGTAAACTTTAGCTCTACTGATTTTTCAGCCCCGAAGCCTGAACTTATATAGATAAGCATTTATACCATATGATTAATTTTTAAAATTAGTTTTTTTCTTTTCCTGAGAATGAACAGCCAGGATTAACTCATCTTTAGGGATTATAGAAAATCAGCTGGAGAGGACAGAAGACCTAAGTACGCTCTGGCTCTGACAAGTTTTGTGACCTTGTGATATTCGGGAACTCACTTGGCCTTTCTGATCCTCATTTACTGGTATGTAAAATGGTGAGGAAAGATAAATAAGAATACCTGTCTTGCTTTCCATAGAGAGGTGTTGTAAGGCTTTTGGAAAGTTATTTAAATTGTATAATGCAAGAGAGTCATGTTGGAATACTTAAGTGATATGTATTAATGTTAATGTTAATGTCATGATTGAAATGTACAGGTAAGACATCCAAAGCAGTTCCAGTTCATCTCTGTTGCAATTTCCTATAATGCTTTATGTCAAAAATGATTTCATTCAGATTAAAACTATATCTTAAATAACTGTTGTGGATATTTTTTCTCTGTCTCCAGGTGTACTCTAACTTTCTCCACACTTTGAGGCTGTCCTGCATGGACTGCATTAATGCACTCTTCTGCTGGATTTGGTCATTGGGAGCCAATAAACAATCTGAAGATAGAAAGAGTATAAGTTGGGAGGTATTATTTCCTGATGAGTTACCATGGATTGGCTGTGACCCTCTACCAAACCTTCTGTGAGACAGCATTCTCCACATATGTATTGTCCATTTTCACATTGCTAATAAAGACATACCAGAGACTGGGAAGAAAGAGAGGTTTAATTGGACTTACAGTTCCACATGGCTCGGAAGGCCACAGAATCATGGAAGGAGGCAAAAGGCACTTCTTACATGGTGGTGGCAAGAGAAAAATGAGGAAGAAGCAAAAGCAGAAACCCCTGATAAATCCATCAGATTTCGTGAGACTTATTCACTATCATGAGAATAGCACGGGAAAGACTGGGACCCATGATTCAATTACCTCCCCCTGGGTCCCTCCCACAACATATGAGAATTCTGGGAGATAGAATTCAGCTTCAGATTTGGATGGGGATACAGCGAACATATCATTCCACAGCTGGCCCCTCCAAATCTCATGTCCTCACATTTCAAAACCAATCATGCCTTCCCAACAGTCCCCCAAAGTCTTAACTCATTTCAGCATTAACCTAAAAGTCCACACTCCAAAGTCTCATCTGAGACAAAGCAAGTGGCTTCTGCCTATGAGCCTGTAAAATCAAAAGCAAGCTAGTTACTTCCTAGATACAATAGGGGTACAGGTATTAGATAAATACAGCCATTCCAAATGGGAGAAACTGGCCAAAACAAAGGGGTTACAGGGCCCATGCAAGTGTGAAATCCAGCAGGGCAGTCAAATTTTACAGCTCCAAAATAATCTGCTTTGACTCCAGGTCTCATATCCAGGTCACTTTAATGCAAGAGGTGGGTTCTCATGATCTTGAGCAGCCCCATCCCTATGGCTTTCCAGGGTATAGCCCCCATCTTGGCTACTTTCATGGGCTGGCATTGAGTGTCTGCAGCTTTTTGAGGTGCATGGTGCAAGCAGTTGGTGGATATGCCATTCTGGAGTCTGGAGGACAGTAACCCTCTTCTCACAGCTCCACTAGGCAGTACCCCAGTAGAGACTCTGTGTGGGGGCTCTGACCCCACATTTTCCTTCTGTACTGCCCTAGCAGAGGTTCTCCATGAGGGCACCACCCCTGCAGCAAACTTTTGCCTGGGCATCCAGGCATTTCAATATATCTTCTGAAATCTAGCTGGAGGTTCCCAAACCTCAATTCTCGACTTCTTTACACCTGCAGGCTTAACACCACATGGAAGCCCCCAAGGCTTGGGGCTTCCACCCTCTGAAGCCACAGTCTGAGCTCTACGTTGGTCCCTATCAGCCATGGCTGGAACAGCTGAGACACAGGGCACCAAATCCCTAGGGTGCCACAGCATGGGGACCCTGGGCCTGGCCCATGAAACCACTTTTTCGTCCTGGGCCTCCAGGCCTGTGTTGGGAGGGGCTGCTGTGAAGGTCTCTGACATGGCCTGAAAACATTTTCCTCATGATGTTGGGGATTAAAATTAGACTCCTTGCTACTTATGCAAATTTCTACAGCCAGCTTGAATTTCTCATCAAAAAATGGGTTTTTCTTTTCTACTGCATCATCAGGCTGCAAACTTTCTGAACTTTTATGCACTGTTTCCCTTTGAAAATGGAATGCCATTAACAGCACCCAAGTCACTCTTGAATGGTTTGCTGCTTAGAAATTTCTTCCACCAGATACCCTAAATCATCTCTCTCAAGTTCAAAGTTTCACAGATCTCTATGGCAGGGGCAAAATGCCAGCAGTTTCTTTGCTAAAACATAACAAGAGTCACCTTTGCTCCTGTTCCCAATGAGTTCCTCATCTCCATCTGAGACCACCTCAACCCGGACCTTATTGTTCATATCACTATAAGCAATTTTGTCAAAGCCATTCAACAAATTTCTAGGAAGATCCAAACTTTCCCACTTTTCTGTATTCTTCTGAGCCCTCTAAACTGTTCCATCTTCTGCCTGTTACCCAGTTCCAAAGTCGCTTCCACATTTTTTGGTATCTTTTCAGCAACGTCTCACTCTACTGGTACCAATTTACTGTATTAGCCAATGTTTATGCTGCTGATAAACACATACCAGAGACTGGGAAGAAAAAGAGGTTTAATTGGACTTACAGTTCCACATGGCTGGGGAGGCCTCAGAATCATGGCGGGAGGTAAAAGGCACTTCTTACATGGCGGTGGCAAGAGAAAAATAAGGAAGAAGCAAAAGCAGAAACCCCTGATAAAACCAGCAGATCTCATGAGACTTAATCACTATCACAAGAATAGCATGAGAAAGAACAGCCCCCATGACTCAATTACCTCCCCCTGGGTGCCTCCTATAACATGTGGGAATTCTGGGAGATAGAATTCAACTTGAGATTTGGGTGGGGACACAGCCAAACCATATCAATATAGCTCAAAGATAAGCATTCTTCTCCTTCCCCAGGATATTGTGCAATCCTTGGTTGCCTCAAACCATTCCCAATCATTGTAAATAACCCCTCTATTAAAATGTTTTCAATTACACAGTTTCAGCATGCCATTTATTTCTTGCTGGGTGTGTAAAATAAAAAAAGAGTAGTTACTACAAGCTTATAAACATAACTCATGCTCTTTATCCTCTTACAAAAAAAAAAAAATGCCAAGACATACACATTCTCCTGTGTAAAGACACCACTGTAGTTCTTTTTGTATGTTGGTTCATGAAGCTGGCCATTATGCTGGTGAGTTGGCCAAATATGTTGTTATTTGTAGCATCTTCTCTTCTTGACCTTTGGGATTAAACTGAGCCCAGGCACTTACATAGCAATAGCTGCTACTCCTGCATGGTCAACTCTCACCACTTCCTTCCCTACACCATACACTCTAGTGCTATGCAGGTACTCCTTTAAGATCTTCAAGCATGCCAAACTCCCTTCAGAATCTGTGTCTTGCGCACTGTGCTATAGGTTGGTGGTGCTTAGATCTGCACTTTGTAGGGCCCTGCCTGTTTATGTCCTTTACCAACCGAAACCACTAAAAAGAAATTGTTGTGCCCCTTTTCCATATGCTTTTCAAAGTAAAAACACTCAATCATAAAAGACAAAACACATATTTGGAAGTTAGAACAGATTACTCTAGGGTTTCTGCTACCATGTAAGCTCCCTGAAACTGAACGTCTCTTATTTTTGAGGTGACATTGCCTTGCTGCTTTAACTTAGCTTGTGGTTGGTTTGCCTACTCAGTAAACCACCAATGTTCCTCTTTGTTCTTCAGGATCCTACTCAGGTCCTGCCAATAGCTATCGCTAAATGCTGAACTCCGGATGAAAAGCCCTACTTTATGTGTACTTGCAACATACTGTGTGAACCCCCTCAGAGTCCTGAGCACACCGTACTGTAATCACTGGGTTACCTGTCTTCCCGTTGAATACCATTCTTCATTTACTATCCCTTTCCCTACCCCATGTTATTTCATAGCCTTTACCAACATCTGATATTATTTATTTATTTAACTTAATTAATTCATTTATTTATTGAGACAATGTCTCCCTCTGTTGCCCAGACTGGAGTGCAGTGGTGTGATCTCGGCTCGCTGCAGCCTCTGCCTCCCAGGTTCAAGCAATTCTCCTGCCTCAGTCACATAAGCAGCTGGGACTACAGGCACACACCACTGTGCCCAGCTATGATATTATTTCCTGACTCATTATCTTTTTCTCTTACTAAAGTAAAAGCTGCATTAAATCATCTTTTGTCCATCACAGTATCCCCAGTACCTAGAACAGTACCTGACACATAGTAGGTCCTAAATATCTATTACATGAAAGAATAAACCATATAATCTCACATTTCTCACATAGTGCTAGAAAAAGTAGCTACTTAATAAGTACTTGTTTTAAGCTTAACCCTAGCATCCATCTACAGTGGGGTGCTATGTCATATATTTCCAAGAATATGTCTCATATGGCTTGGTGGTAACCATGGTGAATTGGAGAGGCCCAAGCCATCTGTAAGGGGCAGCTGGAACTCAACTCCAGACATGTATTATCATTCAAGAATGTAGGGTTGGTGTTGCCAGATCTTCCTATGTTTGAAGAAAAGCCAACAAATCTTTTTTTTTTTCCATGTTAAAATCTATCCATTTTGAAATGTAGCAATGAATTTAAATTATTATAAAATACTGTATGAACCAAATGAAATATCTGCAAGTATAATGCAGCTAGCATGCTATCAGTTTAAGAACTCTGACCCAAATCCCTGCTTAATAAAATGTATCCATAAAAGAAGGCAAACTTAGTAAATATCAACACCCTGGACTAATAAGTTATTTTAAAAACATCAGAAATATTTTCTTAATATAGTTTAAGAAAGAGCAGCAAGTTCTCCTATATTTATATTTTTAAAGAATGTTTTCTTATAGAAATCTTAAAAAGCATGAGACAAAACTGCTAGTTAGAAACAACTAATTAATTGGAAATGAACAAAAATGAATTCTACCGTGTTGAAAATTTATTGATCTCAGCGATCCTACAGTTTTCAATTTGTGTAATGTAGTCTTCTACTTACGTGGGCATGGGGAGGCAAAGAATATGAGAGTAAGAGGACTTCCTCAAAGGTCATTTCTTAATCTCTTCATTTTACACCTGAGGAAATTAAAGCTAAGAGAATAAAAGACTTGTCCATGGTCATATGATGGCAGAGCTGAAAATGAAACCTCTGTGTTCCACTGCTTCTTTCCACCACCCCCAAAATCCACTTGCTCCCACATGCCTCTCCTTTGGTTCAGACCATTTGCATTTGATGCGGATTTTGCTGTTCCACTCACATGTTTGGATTTGGCTGTCTGGACTGTCTCTTGCTTCCTGACCCTGCAGTACCCAATGGCTCAACTCCTGCCACTCCCACACCAAGTCCTGGTTGCCAAAGCCTCAGCCTGGGACATGTGCCCAGATGAGCTCAGTCACCAGGGAGAAAGCATGACTCGATCAATGATGGCAAAGGTGGGGGTGAGGAGTGGAAATTTACCATCCCTGTACACACGACGGAACATCTGATGCACTGCTTTCATTCCTCCAAGGATCTAACTCACTCTCATATGTCTTGTATTTAGAATAGTTACTCATTGGTTACAGGACTAATAATGACTGTAAGATTGCCTTACCTTTCTCAAAGGACAAAAACAGAACAGATTTCAACGAGGACATATGACCTTACATGATTTCACACTGGCAAAACAAAACTCCTGTTGAGAAATTTGTCCTTATCATGCAATCAGCATTTTTTTTCTAATAACTTGATTGAGATACAGTTCACATATTGTACAATTCATCCCTTTAAAGACAATCAACTTTTGACAGCTCATTTGACATGTTTACACTGGGATCAATGAATAACCACATATTCCTCCAAAAAAACAAGTACATCTTTTGGTAAAAACTACAGTGATGCCAGAAATTAATTTTGCACAAGTTGTAGCATACTTACGACTTGAAGAGACAAAAGTGAAAATTCTAAGAGTTTTTTCTAAGTTGTACCTGGCCCCTTAACTAGAGGCAGAAATTGGGGCTTTAGAAACATGTTCTCAAGCTCATGTCTACTTTATAAAGCGACCATCAGAAGTTTTCATGGACCAGGATGGTTTATTGCCATTATTAATCTTCTTAGGTAGAAAAGAGTTAATTATAGCTAAGACCAATACCCAGAAACCTATTACTTTGCATGCACCATGTACATGAAGGCATCTGTTAAGGTAACAGAGTACCACGTCACCTAACATTCCACTTCTGAGAGAGCAGCATTTAGATAGATAAATAGACACAAAGATAATAGATGATAGATAGATAGATAGATAGATAATAGATAAGATAGATAAATTCTAATCACAGAGACAAATCAGGTTTAGGAAAAGGAAAGATTATTGTCTTCCTCCTTCTTCAAGTGGCTACCTCAGCCTGCATCCCTCTGTATGTGTACATATATCTACAGGGACAATTTGAAAAACTTGATGAAGTTTAAGTTAAAAGACTTCCAGTAGCTTACCTTTAATAAAACCCAGATGTGATTCAAATTTGAGTGGGCTTTACTTGCCAAGAATATTCGTTATTTTTTTTTTAATTGAGCAAGCTGATGAAATGAATCACATTGCCAGGAGAAAGAGATGCTTAAATAGTTATTATTCTTTTTTAATAACTCCTATTTAGATTGGCTTCATTTTGTGACTTACAAATCACATCGTCTTTATTAAAGGCACTTAAAATATTCAACATGAAATGATAATCCCAGTGCTTGATTTACTATAAATTATGCACAGGTGTGGGATTGTTTACAGTCCTTTGGTACAGTAGGAAGTCAAGCTTTCATTTATATTTCATGGTGCAGTAAGCACCGTTTAACTCTGAAATGTTAGGATCATTACCAGGAGGCTTAAAATTCGAAGCAATTGTCAATGCAGATCAAATTTTAGACAGAACCCCCATCCTGATATCTCCTTTAATGACATTGCAAGTGCTTCTTTGTTAAAACCTTGAAAGGGAATGAAAGACCTCTACGTATAGAAAACGTTTAAACCCATAAATGCTCTAGGGAGAAAAAACGTTGCAGATTAGAGCAGTGTATGCTAATATGAGCAAAACCTGAAATGGGCTCCCCTGGGATGGCAGCATTTGGAAAGGGCATGGTCAATTTGAATATAGATATAAATTTATACTGAAAGTGAGATCACTTGAGAATGTACCAATTTCTTTAATGGTCTTGGTTAATATTTCCAATTAGTAATATCTAGTCCCTTAATCAGTCTTCAGAGATGGAAAAAATACAAACTGTAGAAGATGAAAGAGCCATTCTTTTAAAATTTTAGAAGTGAGAAGTGAGTAAGCAGGATTATATGTGTGCATCTGCACTTAGTGACCTGAAGTCACTTAGTGGTAAAGGGGAAGGAGCTCTGAACTGGGAACAAACAGCTGGATGTTTTAGTCCTGGGTCCGGCACTATAGGCATATAGGACTTTGGAAAGTAACAATCTCTATGTGATTCAGTTTCCTCATCTGTCAAAGAAGCAGCTAGAAATGATATCTTCATTTCCTTTTAGCTCCAAATCTCCATGGCAAGGTAAGCTCTAATATTAGGTCAAAGATCCTAAGCATCGGTTTAAATTTGTTGGTGCTTATAAGGAACAAAGTAAAAGGAAAATCAGTCTTTTGGGGTTAATTTTAGCTACTGTTACTCAAATGGGCAGCAGCAGTAACTGCTAAGAACTTACTACGTTCTAGGCCCTGGGCTGGGAACTTTGCAAGCAGTATTTCATGTAATGCTTACAGCAACACAATGAGGGTGGTGTTATTTGCTCTCAGCTAGAGTAAAGTAACTTACCCAAGATGGCACAGCTCATAAGTGGCAGAAATAGGATTTAAACTCAGGTAAACTCAGTTACTCTTGCCTAACACCACTGCTCTGAACTATTTATTCCCTCCTCATATAATTTATGATTCCTGAGTGTTCCAGTCTACTTATTGGCTTCTCCTGACCCATGGACATTCCTCGCCCAAGTCCCAAAATGTGGAAATAAATTTGAAATTACTCTATTACATTACCAAATTTTAAAAGATGCTTTTACTCCTTCCTTATCATTTTCTATGTTTTCACTGATTTTTTTTTTCATATTCAATGTTAAAATTATTTTATGACAGCTTGGTTTGATTCTCCCTTCATTCTAATATTTTTATTTCTTCATCAGCTTTGAAAAAGGAATACATTTAGTTGTCTAAGAATTTCAACAGATTTGCAACAGTAGACTTTGTTGGTTCTTTTTCCTTTTTACAATGTGTTTAATTAAGCCAATAATTAAAGCATCTGAGGTGCACTCACACATACACACACACACAGTAACAACAATACACTGATCTTAATGTCCTTACTAAAACTTAACTCTCACAAAGCAGTTTCTCCTTAAAGGCAAAGGTTTGTTTGCAGCTTCCATGGTAGAAGAAGCCGCAGTGAGAGATTTAGAGTAGATTGGAACTTAGGTTGTAATTAAAACTCTCACAGGCTCAATACTTCCCCTCATATTTCTTAAAATAAAATGCACAGACCACAAATATGATGCTGTCAGTAACACATTATACATTTTACATGAGTATTAATGGATACCATGATGTTTATTTCCATTTTCCATCTCCGTCAGGATCTCATGTCCTTTCAGAAACAATGAGACACATAAATTCACTGTGCTTTGATGAAGCAGTGTACTCAAAGGCAGATAGATTGTTTGTTTTCTATGCTAATCCTCCTTCCAAACATTCAATGACTTTCTAATTTTTCGAGCCAGAGTTATCTGTACTTGCTTTTTACTAATAATTTAGTCCCCATGAGTTTCCAGAAAGCCTCTCTAATGCTAAGCTGACCGACCATACTCTTAACAGAAGCAGGGGTTCTCTCAGACAACTTCATACCTCCTGAGGCTTCTGTGAAAAGAAAAAAGAAAAAAAAAAAACCTCACCTTTTTCTTTAGCCTCCTTGTCTACTCTTAAAGCATCAATTTCCTAAGTCTTTTCAATAGAAGTGACTCTTAAATGATATTAGAACTTAACACCTCAAGGTTGCATAAACTATAAGAGAAAAAATCACATACTAGTTTTAACAGAAGAAAACTCAACGATAAGAGGGACACCTCTACATATTTTTTTCAATATTTATTGTAAAAATAAATTCAATACTTTTCCAGTTTTGTATAAAGTTAAATATACACTTACTATATGACCCAGCTGTCCCACTCCTAGGTGTTTTCCCAAGAAAAGTAAAAGCTTTACCAAAAACCTATTTGTAGATGTATACAGTGCACTTTTTATAATCACCACAAACTAGAGACAAACTGTCCTTCAATGAAGTGAACAGATTGACAAGCTATGGCACACCCATACATGAAATTCTTCTTAGCAATGAAAAGGAACAAGTTATTGATACACAAAACATGGATGAATGTCAAGGGCTTTAGGATGATTGAGATGAGCAATTTCAAAGGACTACATACTCTATCATGGCTTCAATTATATGACCTTTTAGAAAAGGTAAAACTACAGAAACAGAAATCAGACAAGTGCTTTCAGGAGTTGGGTATGGGGGTAGGTGTTTACAATAAAAGGCATGAAGGAGTTTGGGGGAGAAAATGGAACAGTTTTATATTTTGATTGATGTGGTAGTGGTTACATAGACTGCATGTATTTGTCAAAATGTATAGGACTAAAGATTAAAAGGAGTAACTTACACATTTACAAAAATAGATAGATACTTGCTTTTTTAGTAAATTGGCTCTGCAAGACCCAATGATCTGGTGAGACTAGGGTAGAGTAATATGATTAAGATTTCCTGTCTAATTCCTAAAATCCAATTTATTTTTTTATAAAGTTCAACTGTATGGCTTTTTCTGAATTCCTTAAGGTACACCAGCCTCTTTTTGCCTTTTTCATAATCCTCCATAACCTGAGAATCATTCAATGCCACAATGCATATTGGTGAGCACTGCCCAATGTGTACTACATTTTAAAGTAGTGTGTTACAGTCCTCACATTTTCTCAGCTTTGATGCTCAATCGTTTTTACTTATACTCATGCATGTTTGGGACAAGAGCTCTTAAATCATAGACAAAAAAGGATCTATGATAACTCTGTAGACTTTTAGTGTTGGAAGCAATATTTCAGGTCTTTGAACCATGAATGCTTGAATATCTCCATGTAATGTTTTCTCCAGAGAGTTATGTAACCTCTCATTGAATACTTCTAGGGTAGGGGAATGCATTACTACATGAGCTAGGCTGATTAATTGATCCCCAGTCCTGATGTTAAGAAGCTCTTCTTAGAATTCAGCCATCACTCACTCATGACCATAATAATAAAATCACTTTGCTAATCTAAATGCTCTCTGATTTTCCCCATTCCTTCCTCTATCATAGCAATGTGACTTTTGTCTTCGAGCAACTTAAATCTCTCTAGGTCTTAATTTCCTTATCCCTCTAAAAGT
Organism: Theropithecus gelada; assembly: GCF_003255815.1. Lineage (NCBI taxonomy): Eukaryota > Metazoa > Chordata > Mammalia > Primates > Cercopithecidae > Theropithecus > Theropithecus gelada. The sequence goes on from NC_037669.1 coordinate 168,291,815, forward strand.
TTTATATAAATTAAATACATAATCCTTTTCCCCTAAATTGATTTCAAAATTTCTAATATTCTATTAATAAGTTTGTAAAGATTGGAGAAATCATTCAGAAATTTAGAAATGATTCACCTCATTCACTTCAACACATTTTTTTTTTCAAATAACAGTAATTAAAGGACAATTCTGTTAAAAGTAATCCAGTTCAGATAACCCCAGAACCCATACGTCATTGACATGCAGTGTGTTGCTATCTTATAGAGAAAACAGACAGAAATTCCACACCCCTCATCCCAAAAAACACTCATTCATTCTGCCTCTTCAAATTTTAAAATGCATCCAAGTAATTTGGATGTTTATTTTTGTTTTTACTGACATATGCATCTCCAAATATATTAATAGGAAATAAACAGCAACATCTAATGCTAAGCCCTATTTCCTCCAAGAGCTGTGAGAAAGAATTCTGAGATATAGTGTGGTGGACTGAGGTAGGAATTCCATCTGGTAACCCATTTTTCTACCTTTTTCATATCATTAGGTGTGACAATCCTACAGAATACAAGTAAGGAATTATAGACCAAACTGCTTTCTTAAAAAACATGCAATTATGTAAATGTCACTTTGCTAATTATAATCTTCCATAATATCCTGTAGCTGATTATAACAATACTATCTAATTCTTTACTTGGTGAAACATTCGAAATCTTTTGAAAAGGTGTACCCCACCATTTCTGGCCTCTTCTGCTACCACCTACCACCACAGCCCTTTCCCTCGATGGCAATAATCAGGTAGTGATTCCCCAAACTTGCTCTTTCCCACCTTTGCACCTCCATTCACTATGGTCTTTCTGCCCTAAAACATCCTTCCTTCTTGAAAACCATATGTGTCTCTGCAATCCTTCTCTCTCTCCATTGTACACATCTACTTCTAAGGCATCACAGTAGGAATCTGAGACCTGTGTTACAGAACAGGATCTCTGCCCATTTAAGTCAGGTGCCTTGCATTCCTTATTCTCCTGTGAACACCTCCCCCACCCACCCTAGCATAGCCCATTGGCTGGTTGAACTCACAGTCTCTTCTCTTACTTCATTATGTGGAATGTCACTCCCATCTCCACATCTGAACAATGTTTCTACAATCTGTAACATCTTTGCATACCTTAAAGAGGTTTAAGCCATTATAACATTTATTTTAAATAATAGAAAAGTAAACTCTTAAAAAAAAAGTCTGTCACTTGTAACACCGCTGTAAACTGACTTGAGAAATTTCACTATCTGTATATATTGATTTCTAATGTGAAAGTTTCATTCAGAAAGAAATGAGAATCGTTCCTATGAAGAATATCCCAGTTTGCAAATATATAAGCACTTGAAAACGGGTTTTACTATTGTCTGAATACATAAAACCTGTTGGTTGCCTTTATCTACTCTGAGCAAATATAGTTTTCTCTACTCTATCAAGAGTAATTTTTTTCTCAAATCTACCATAAGTTTTCTGCCTTTACTGTCAGTGAATTAATTCCTTCCCCATTTATCTCCCGAAATGTTGCAACAGACTCCTAACTGGCTTTGATGCTTTCAGTCTCAAACCATCACACACACAAATACACATGCACAAACGCTATTTCCAACTTGCCAGTGGTGCCACTATTTTGGACATAAGAATCGTTCTTCAATGTAAAAATAATTTTCTTTCTCCTGCCCACTATGCCAACTTGGCCATCCTTGGAGCTCCTATGCACTTAAATTAAGATGGCTCCTCTGTTTCCATTGTCAGAAGCCAAGGGCATACCCACACACATGGAGTTAAGAATACCGCTCACTGATCTCAAAGGAAGTACAGAGAACAAGAAGAGTCAGCAGTGTACAAGGGAAGTTCCAAACTAGAAAAAAGAAGACTGCCCATCTGCAGACCTGCACTTGTCCATAGCAGAAGTAAATTGAGAGCCCAAACTTGAGTGCTCTGCCATCTTCTTCAATGATGTTTCTTTTCACTGTCTTGGTGCTGAGGGCACTGCAGCCTCTGTAATCTGTCATGTGGTATCTGTTTTCTCTTCCACCCTCCTGATGCCACTGGGCCTAGAGGTGGGGTATACATTCTAAGTGCTCTTCATCACCATCTCCAGGCTGGTCTTCTTCCCTCCTTCTCTCTCCTAGCTTCAAATTTTATAACCTCCGAACAATCACTACCTTCCATTGCCACTGTCACTGCTAACCTGGAGCTACTCTCTTCTTGATGGTTATAGCACTTGGTTCCCTATCACTACACTACACTACACTACACTACACTACACTACACTACACTACACTACACTACACTACACTACACTACACTACACAACACCACACTACACAACACCACACTACACTACACTACACCTGATATAATTTTTAATGATTTTGATATACACATAGGCCATATGTCCAGTTCATTGGAGTATCTGATCCTTAGCCTTCTCCAAAAATCTTGTCTTCTACTCTACCATACCACTCAGTACCATGGAGACTGCATCTTGTCATTATCAATAACTGCAACTTTACTAGAATCTCAGTTTCAAACATCCTATTCTTCAAACACCACCTTTTTTCAAATTTACATGTCACTCTCCTATTATAGTCAACTCCGTCTTTCAACCCTGGGACCCAAAGTCTACGGATTCTACCACCTTTTCAGCCCTTCACCCTGTTCCTGATCTTTTCTCTACCCAGCTTAAGCCTTTGGTCAATCAATATAATAACACCCGTGCACACATCCTCAACCCTCTAACACTTCATTGGTTCTTTGCTCCCTTGGCTAAAGGAAATTCTGCTTAAATTTAAATCTTTGCCTACTCTTGCCTTCACCCATACAGCTGATTTGGTGAGAGAAGATATTAATTGTGCATATAACGACTGCTCTCAATTAAAACCCAGGATCATTAACAACAAGTGGGCCTTCCAGCAGGCCTTCCTGTTGCCCAGTAAACAAACTACCTTTCTGGACACTTACTGAGCACATTCATTCACTTTCCTGCTTCCCTAGACTAAGTATTTCATAAGTCTTTTATGTTTCAGTTTTCTCATGAAACCTCCAACACTTCTTTCCCCATCCACTTCTGAGCCTCACTAAAGCCTCACTAAAGACTCACTTCTGAGCCTCACTAAAGAATGGAAACAACAGAAGATAAGTATCATAAATTCGATATTCTTATCTATGCCTACCTGCTCTACCACTCGCACTTTTTATGGATGAAAGGTCAATATTCCAAGCTAAGGCCAATCTCTCCTCTTGATTCCTGCCCTGAAGCCTGCACACAGACACTACTCTTTTACTCCTCTCTTTCTCTTTTGCATCATAAATTTTTCCTGCTTACTGTGTCCTATTAATTTTCCAACATGTATTATTTCTCTAATCTTCAAAAATAAAAACAAGCAAAGCAATTTTCCTGATCCTATGTCCATCTCCAGCTAACACTTCATTCTCACCTTCCCTTTACAGCGAAGCTCCATGAGAGGGTTATCCATAATTTCTGTCTCCAAAATCCCTGTTCCTACTCTCTCTTTTTAAAAAAATAAATTTCATTGTGTATCTTTATGATATATATCATGATGTTATAAGACACACATGCATATTAAAATGGTTACTAAAATGAAACAAATGAATGTATACATCATCTCATATAGTTACCCTCCCCCTGACGCCCTTGACAAGAACAGCTATAATCTACTCATTTAGCAAAATTCCTGAATACAATACAGTATTATTCATTATAGTTTTCAGGTTTTATTTTAAATCTTTCCACTTGTTCATCCCACATATTTGCTATCTTTTTCTTTGCAATGGATGATGTACTTTTTAGTTTATATACATTTATGGGGTACAAGCACAATTTTGTTACATGCATAGTGTTAAATTCAAGACTTTTTAGGGTATCCATCACCTGAATAATGTACATTGTACTCATTAAGTATTTTTTCCTCATTCACCCTCCTCTCACCCCATTACTCTTTCAAGTTCCATTGTCTATTATTCCATTCTCTATACCAATGGTGTTCACCTTTCTTTTAGCACCCACATATGGGTGAGACCATGTGATATTTGTCTTTCTGTATCTGCCTAGTTTCACTTGAGATAATGACCTCCAGTTCCATCCAAGTTGCTGCAAAAACATAATTCCATTCCTTTCTTGTGGCTGAATAGTATTCCATTGTATAGGTATACCACATTTTCTGTATCTAATCATCCATTGATGGACACTTAGGCTGATTCCATATCTTTACTATTTTGAATAGTACTGCAAGAAACATGAGTGCAGGTGGTTTTTTTAATATATTGATTTTTTTTTTCCTTTGAGTAGACACCCAGTAGTGGGATTGCTAGATCGAATGGTAGTTCTAGTTTTAGTTCTTAATAAATCCACATACTGTTTTCCATAGTGTTTCATCCTTATAACTCATCAAATTTCTATCTATATGTTATCTATACTAATTTCTTTGGCAATCTCTTACAATCTTATGTTTTAAATATTATCTATCTGCTAATAACCCTTACATTTGCATCTCTAGTCTAGACTTCTCCCCTAGACTTCAGACTCCATATATCTAATTGCCTACTCAGCATTTACATTTGAAGATCTAATACGTATTTTTAAAGCCTTGCATGTCCAAAACCAAATTCCAGCTATTCACCCTTCAGATCTGTTTCTCTCAAAATCATCTTCATCTCAGGAAATGGCAGCTTCATCCGTCTAGTTATTCAACTTTGTATAACTTTGAGTAACCCTGAAAAACCATGAAACTTTGAATCAATCTTAACCCCCACGCCCTACCCCTCAGCAGATCCTGACCACTCTACTTCCCAAAGTACACATTTCTTACCATCTCCAGTGTCACCACTCTTGTACCTGGCACCATCAAGCTTCATCTGAAATATTTTGATAGCTTTATACCTAGTTTCCTTGTTTCTTCCCTTGTCCATATTCAAGTTATTCCCAACACAGCAGCCATACATATGTCAGATCACTTTCATTTATTCCTCAGTAACTGCCAACACCTTCCATCTCACTCTGAGTAACAACAAAGGCCATATAATATCCTAAAGTTACATCTTCCATCTCACTCTGAGTAACAACAAAGGCCATATAATATCCTAAAGTCCCCATATGATCACTCTATTATCTCCCTAGATGATCCCCACCATTACCATTCTCATCTCTTGAAGCACATCTCCTATAACTCTCTGCTCCTCTCATGTCCCTCCACCCCATGCTGGCCTCTGTATTATTTCTCTGACATGCCAGAGACAGTTTTCCCTCAGGACTTCCACACTGACTATTCCCTGTGCCTGGGATGATGTTTTGCCTAGATATGTGCCTGGCTTGATTTCTCGGCTTCTTAATTATGTTACTCAGAGTTCACTTTTTCATTGAAATCTTCCCTGGCCCCTTATTTCTCTTAATCCTTCCCTTCTTTATTTTTCTACTTAAAAATGTATTTCCATACAGCATAGAGAACACTTTACTCATTTATCTTGTTATATCTCCACTAAAATGTAAGTTCAATCAGGGTAGAATTTTTTTGTTGTTATTGTTTTTTGTTTTGTTCATTGCTCTGCCCTCAGTGCCTAACAAAATTTCCAGGCCAGTGTGGTGGCTCATACCTGTAATCCCAGCACTTTGGGAGGCTGAGGCGGGTGGATCACAAGGTCAAGAGATCAAGACCATCCTGGCCAACATGGTGAAACCCTGTGTCTACTAAAAATACAAAAATTAGCTGTGGTACGGTGTGGTGTCGTGATGTGCACCTGTAGTCCCAGCTACTCAGGAGGCTGAGGCCAGAGAATTGCTTGAACCTGAGAGGTGGAGGTTGCAGTGAGCCGAGATTGCGCCACTGCACTCCAACTTGGCAACAACAACAACAAAAATTCCTGACACACAGCAAATTCTCACTGAATAGTGGGTGAATAAATATATAAATGGTTACTTCTGAGTAGGTATGAACTGAAAAAATACAAGGCAAAAGTTTTTGTGAATATAGTTATATCTTTAAGTTCTCCTTTTTAAATAATAAAATCACTTAATACATTCAAAGAGGAGCAGAAAAGATATGCACAGGAGGATATTCTGAACTTCTCTTACAGAGAGTATTTGGAAACCACATGGGGTTTTCAAATTCTTTGTGATGACTTTCTGTTTCTCTTTGAGGTCCAGTCAATGCTATATAGTTCTGCCAATATAATCTTGCTAAAACACGAAGCCTCATCATGTCACTCCTCTGGTTAAAATCCTTTAGAATTGCTTATGACTTGATATAGTTTGGCTGCGTCCCCACCCAAATCTCATATTGAATTGTAGTTCTCATAATTCCCACATGTTGGGGAGGGATCCAGTGGGAGAGAACTGAATTGGGGGGCAGTTTCCCCCATACTGTTCTTGTGAATAAGTCTTATGAGATCTGATAGTTTTATAAAGGGAAACCTGTTTCGCTTGGTTCTCATTCGCTCTTGTCTGCCACCCTGTAAGACATGCCTTTCACCTTCTGCCATGATTGTGAGGCCTTCCCAGCCGTGAGGAACTGCAAGTGCATTAAACCTGTTTTTCTTTATAAATTACTCAGACTCAGGCATGTCTTTATTAACAGCATAAAAATGGACTAATACATTCCTATAGCAAAACTTTTGAAATTCTCATCTGCATCAGATTCATCAGGAGGGCTTCTTAAAACACAGACTAGTGAGTTGCATCTCAAAGTTTCAAATTCAATAAGTCTGGGGAGGGACCAGAGAATTTCCATTTCTATCAAGTTCCCAGGTGATTCTGTTGTTGCTGGTGTTGGGACTGCACTTTTTAAATCACTAGGCTAAATAAAAAGTGAACAGGGTTGCTTGACATATGTCTCCCACAAATGAATCTACATGATGTATTTCAGAAGTCAGCCATATAGACCCTCTAGGCAAGCCCACTGGGAGCTTTACTGGAATGCTTTTCCAAATTTACTTCTGATCAATCCTTCCATGGTTCCTACTCAGACTCCACTCTGTAATTTGATCCCCTGGGGTTGATATGAAGAATGGTTCTTACTCAGTCACCGGAGAAACCCTTCCAGGGACATTCCTGAAAGCCCAGTCAGAAGACTAAGTTCTGGGAACCATTGGTGTCTACATTAGTCAGCCAGCTATAGCCACCAGTCTACAAGGTATGATAACAACGAAAGCCAGTATTTATCTAAGCACTTACTAAGTGCCTGGATATTTGCTAAGAACTTTACGCATATTATCTTATTTAATCCTCTCAAAAATCCTTCAAGGCAGGTGCCATTATCTCTACAGATGAGAAAATGGAACTTTATCAAGATTAAGTATTAATTAAATAATAACTAAATAGCTTGTTAGTGGCAAAGCTTGGACTTGAGCCTAGACATTCACATTCCAGAGGCCAAAATCACAACCACACTTCTGTACTACCTTCTCCTAAATATAAATCCGGAAAGATAAAATCTAAAATGATTAAAGTATTTGGTTCTCAACCTGATTGGAGAATGTTCAGGCCAAACTGACAATCACAACGGAATCAAATAGTATTTTCAGCAAATAGTTAAAATTTAAAAAATTGTTAAAATTCTAACCCCCCAAAATTATGAAAAATTATTTGAAAACTTCTAAAATTTTAAATGGCTACAAGTTAGTCTAATATAGTGCCCAAGATACATTAATTTTCCTTGTAGTAGCTATATCTTGCATTTGGGCCCTTGGCTTCTATCATTTGCATTTAAAACACAGTACTGATAAAGCCCAGGCAAAGGTACATTTCAACCTTGACACTCAGTAGTCTGTGAACCAACCGTATGGGCAAAACCTGGGGGCTTATCAGAAATGCAGAATCTCAGATACTACCCCAGACCTCCTCAATCAGCATCTGAATTTTAACAAGATCCCAGGTGGTCACCATAGGAACTTGTTACTAAATTTTAAATCCAGGCATACTGGTAAGAAGTGTCATACAGTTAAAGTGCCCTGGTCCAGATGAGGCAGAATAGGTAGTCAAGGAACTGACCATGTTCTCTGGATGCAGCAACCCTGGTGACTGTACAGCCAACACGATAAGCCTCGGCATTTGCACTGTAATTGAGCTCATTCACGCAAAGCTATCTCCAGTAGGGAATTTCCTCTGTAGAGAGCATGCAGACTTTAATTTTACCGATCCTCAAACTGATCCCTTGCTCACTTTAATAGTAAAAAACACACCCCAGGTAGAGATTTAAGATGCTAATGAGACATATGATGTATGAACAAGCATGTATAGCTTCTGCACTTGTGCACCCAGAGGACCACCCAAAACATGCTTATTCTTTCCACCCCTCAAGAATAATCATGTAAGACTCTCTAGTGCCAGTCTTTGCTGTCCCATCCTTAGGATCAGCTCGCCCTGAACTCTTTCTCTCAGGGTATAACGTCTATTCTGCACCTAACTTACAAAATATTCTTTTTCCTTTGTAGCAAGTTATTCTATGCTGCATCTCTTTTGCTGTGTGTTTCTTGTTTAAATTCTTTTAAACTGAGAAGACAAAAACCCAGATATTACGTCAGCCGTCAACACAGACAATCAGGAGAATGCTCTCTCTCATAACTAGCTGTATGACCTCAGATGATTTCACTTCTCTTGGGCTATATTTTTTCATTTGAAAAATTAGGAGAAAGAAAAGTGGACCTAGAATAGTGGTTGTAAAACTTAGCTGCACACTAGAATCATCTAGTGTGGGATCCTGAAAAAATACTAACGCACAGTTCTCACCTCTAGAGAATCTAATTTAAATTGGTTGGGGGTATGGCCTGGGCATTGGAATTTCAAAAACTTTCCTTAGGTGACTCAAATGTGCAGCTAAGGTTGAGAACCACTGGCCTAGAATAGCTATTCTTAAGTATAGTCCCTAGACCAGCAGCATTGTCATCACCTGGAAACTTGTTAGAAATGCAAATTCTGGCCAGGTGTAGTGACTCAAAGCCCAGTGCTTTGGGAGGCTGAGGCAGGAGGATCCCTTGGGCCCAGATACTGTAAACCAGCCTCGGCAACATAGTGAGACCCCACTCTCTACAAAAATTTAAATGTTATCCAGGTGTGATGGTACACATCTGTACTCCCAGTTAGGAGGCTGAGATGGGAAGATCATTTGAGTTCAGGAGTTTGAGGCTTCAGTGAGCTATGACTGTGCCACTGCACTGGAGCCTGGGCAACAGAACAAGACCCTGTCTCAAAAAAATGCAAATTCTTAGGCCCTACCTCAGATGTACTGAATCCGAAGCCAAAAACTCTGGGGGTGAGTGAGGCCCAGCAATCTGTGTTTCACGAGCTGAGTGATTCTGCTGCAAATTCCAGTTTGAGGAGAATGACTTAGAGGTCTTTTTCTTTCTGCGTAGCTATAAATTTAGCACATATTTCTGATTGGATGTGTTAACAATATGTTTGCCCCATGAGTCCTCCGGCATTTAATTTAAAGACCTTCTATTTTAGGGTAGTAGTGGGGTTTGGGAAGAAAAAGGAGGTTCTCAGGAAGATTTCCATATGGTGAAAAAAATCCATGATTGCAAGCATGCAATTATTTGTACCTTTTTCCTGCAAGATTAACTTGATAGCAGAGCAGGGAGATAAACAGTATATGCCCATGTGCTAAATGACATGCTTTGCTTAGAATTTCTTCTATTTAATTTTTAAAAAACATATCCTTCATTATCAAAAGAAAATTGTAACAGGTTTTGTTTTTTGTTTCTCTTTTTTTCTAGTGGGCAAAGCTTATTTGAAAACACACTCTTGTGGTTTATATCCCTAGAAAGGGGCATAACTACCTTGCCCCTCCATTGCTACATTGGTCGTCTATGAGTCCCCTAGAAGGTCTCACACAGTGTCAGTGCTTACTCTGTAGGTTCCAAAACTCAGGACCAGTCAGCCCATTTAAGATTCCTACCTTCAGGTAGAAAGCTGAAGCAGAGTGGGTGAGATAAGAATATTGATGGACATTTCATTTGCTATGAAGAAAAGGCAACTAAAATCTTTAGACAGGCTCTGTCTCTCGATGGTCTAAAATAGCCTTCCCATGGTTATAAAAAGAAATAGTCCAGAGAAGAGAGCATCAACATTTGGCAGATCCTAAAAAAGATTCCACGCAAACAGAGGAAAATCCCCATCTTTAAATATAAAAAAGTAACTTTTTTTTTTTTTTTTTGCTTTGCGTTTCTTTGAAGTTTAATAATCAAAATGAGGACAAGAAAATCCTATTTGGTAGGCTATCTAATTTACTTTAAAATATTTTCGATTCTTAAATCCCTTAGCAATGATAGTAGTATCAATTCAGACTATTTTAAGTTATGCATGTGAAATGCTAGACTTTATGGGAAAGATGCATTTATAAATCCACAAAGCCGCTCCACTTTATTTTATAAAGATCATCATGGAGTCTGGCGCCAAGTCTCACATTTTAAGTCAGAACTATAATAGCATCCTATCTTAAAGAGATATGTACGGCCAGGCGCGGTGGCTCACACCTGTATTCCTAGCACTTTGGGAGGCCAAGGTAGGTGGATCACCTGAGGTCAGGAGTTCAAGACCAGCCTGGCCAAAATGGCGAAACCCTGTCCCTACTAAAAATATAAAAAATTAACCAGGCATGGTGGTGTGTGCCTGTAGTCCCAGCTACTCAGGAGGTTGAGGCAGGAGAATCACTTGAACCCAGGAGGCAGAGGCTGCAGTGAGCCAAGATCGTGCCACTATACTCCAACCTTGGAGACAGAGTGAGACTGTGTCTCAAAAAATAAAATAAAAAAGAGATATTTGCAAACACACAGCAGAGCAGCAGGGGTGGTGCTCAGTCCCAAAGGGGACAAGTAAAGTAAGTCAATGGCAGCCCCCAGCAAAGTTGCTGTTTCCAATAGACCTGCTTTACAACAGCGTTTCCCTTCCCTACAGCTGAGTAAAATAGCAAGCAGCTCTGAATAAAACCTTTTCCTTCAGCACCACTGTGTGAGCAATAGACATTTTGTAGGATGTTTGTATCTATTCCTCTTCCTCTCTCATCCTCTCCCTTTGCCCTTGAAAACCACCAATGCTTGTAACTATCTAGTGCTTAGGTCCTGTTTGCCTTGCTCTTCTCATTGCCAAGAAATGCAATGACACTCACAAATCAGGCCCAGACCTGCTTCTCAGGAGTTTAGGCTCCTCCTGCTAGAGGAAATTGTAATTTGGTTGTGCTCCCAGGTGGGCCAGTGATAAGATGTGGGCCCAACAGTGGCCTCTGATATTCAGTGTTGCTTTTCCTCAAAAAAAGTAGCATCCTCAGACCCATGAATGTTCCATGTCTCACACCTCACATTCTCTCTGAACTCTGCCCCCAATATGACCTAGATTCTTTTGCCAACTTCCACACAAAGGAGATCAGATCCTCTTCTCCATGTTTCAAACCAATTTTGAAGCCTGCTGGCACTGAACAAAGGTCCTAGAACTTGCAAGTGACCCTGACTGCCTTCTACAGTGTATCTACAGTATATTTGGTTTCATCCACCAGATTTTTCTGTCTTCTCCTCCATTCCTCATACCTCTGAGAGCTTGTACTACTTTTGGATGTTGGGTCTATGACCTGGTTGTCCTCAGTTGGTTCCCCTGGCTCAGACACACCCCTTTGAGTCCTGGTTCATGTATTTGCCACCCAGCCATGCGCTTCCTTCTGGTCTTGGTGCTTCAGAGCTGAGCCTGCTCATGTTAGGTCCCAGGAGGTTTCCCCAATATTATAAAGGGTGAAAAACAAAGGAAAACTAACAAACAGAAAGAAAGAGCATGTCCACTCAGAGACCCCTTCCAAAGGTCACCAACATCAAAGACCAAAGGTAGATAAATCCACAAACATCAGGAAAAACCAGCTCAAAAAGGGTGAAAATTCCAAAAACCAGAATGCCTCTTCTCTTCCAAAGGATCATAACTCCTCACCAGCAAGAGAACAAAACTGGAGAATGAGTTTGACGAATGGACAGAAGAAGGCTTCAGAAGGTGGGTAATAACAAACTCTTCCAAGCTAAAGGAACATGTTCTAACCCAATGCAAGGAAGCAAAGAACCTTGAAAAAAGGTTAGATGAATTGCTAACTAGAATAAGCAGTTCAGAGAAGAACATCAATGACCTGATGGAGCTGAAAAACACAGCATAAGAACTTTGTGAAGCATACACAAGTATCAACAGGCGAATTGATCAAGTGAAAGAAAGGATACCAGAGATTGAAGATCAACTTAATGAAATAAAGCAAGAAGACAAGATTCGAGAAAAAGAATAAGAAGGAATGAACAAAGCCTCCAAGAAATATGGGACTATGTGAAAAGACCAAATATACGTTTGATTGTTGTACTTGAAAGTGACAGGGAGAATGGAACCAAGTTGGAAAACACACTTCAGGATATTATCCAGGAGAACTTCCCCAACCTAGCAAGACAGGCCAACGTTCAATTTCAGGGAATACAGAGAACACCACAAAGATACTCCTAGAGAAGAGCAACCCCAAGACACATAATCATCAGATTCATCAAGGTAGAAATGAAGGAAAAAATGTTAAGGGCAGCCAGAGAGGAAGGTCGGGTTACCCACAAAGGGAAGCCCATCAGACTAACTGTGGATCTCTCTGCAGAAACCCTACAAGCCAGAAGAGAGTGGGGGCCAATATTCAACATTCTTCAAGAAAAGAGGCTAGAATTTCATATCCAGCCAAACTAAGCTTCGTAAGTGAAGGAGAAATAAAATCCTTTGCAGACAAGCAAAAACGGAGAGATTTTGTCACCACCAGGCCTGCCTTAAAAGAGCTCCTGAAGGAAGCACTAAACATGGAAAGGAACATCCAATACCAGCCACTGCAAAAACAAACCAAATTGTAAAGACCATTGACACTATGAAGGAACTGCATCAACTAATGGGCAAAATAACCAGCTAGCATCATGACAGGCTCAAATTCACACATAACCATATTAACCTTAAATGTAACAGGGCTTAATGCCCCAATTAAAAGACACAGAATGGCAAATTGGATGAAGAGTCAAGACCCATCAGTGTGCTGTATTCAGGAGACCCATCTCACATGCAAAGACACACATAGGCTCAAAATAAAGGAATGGAGGAATATTTACCAAGCAAATGGAAAGGAAAAAAAAAAAAAAAGAAGGAGTTGCAATCCTAATCTCTGATAAAACAGACTCTAAACCAGCAAAGATCAAAAGAGACAAAGAAGGGCATTACGTAAGGGTAAAGGGATCAATGCAACAAGAAGAGCTAACTATCCTAAATATATATGCACCCAATACAGGAGCAACTGGATTCATAAAGCAACTTCTTAGAGACCTACAAAGAGATGTAGACTCCCACATAATAATAGTGGGAGACTTTAACACCTGTCAATATTAGACAAATCAATGAGACAGAAAATTAACAAGGATATTCAGGACTTGAACTCAGCTCTGGACCAAGTGGACCTAATAGACATCTCTAGAACTCTCCACCCCAAATCAACAGAATATACATTCTTCTCAACACCACACCACACCTATTCTAAAATTGACCACATAATTGGAAGTAAAACACCCCTGAGCAAATGCAAAAGAACGAAAATCATAATAAACAGTCTCTCAGACCACAGTGCAATCAAATTAGAACTCAGGATTAAGAAACTCACTCAAAACCACACAATTACACAGAAACTGAGCAACCTTTTCCTGAATGACTACTGGGTAAATAACAAAATGAAGGCAGAAATAAAGATGTTCTTTGAAACCAATAAGAACAAAGACACAACATACCAGAATGTCTGGGACACATTTAAAGCAGTGTGTAGAGGGAAATTTATACCACTAGATACCCACAAGAAAAAGCAGGAAAGATCTAAAATCAACACCCTAACATCACAATGAAAAGAACTAGAGAAGCAAGAGTAAACACATTCAAAAGCTAGCAGAAGACAAGAAATAACTAAGATCAGAGCAGGACTGAAGGAGATAGAGACACAAAAAACCCTTCAAATAATTAGTGATCCAGGAGCTGGTTTTTTGAAAAGATCAACAAAATAGATAGACCACTAGCCAGACTGATAAAGAAGAAAAGAGAGAAGAATCAAATAGATGCAATAAAAAATGATATAGGGGATATCACAACTGATCCCACAGAAATAGAAACTACCATCGGAGAATACTATAAACACTTCTATGCAAATAAACTAGAAAATCTAGAAGAAATGGATAAATTCCTGGATACATACACCCTCCCAAGTCTAAACCAGGAACAAGTTGAATCTCTGAATAGACCAATAACAAGTTCGAAATTGACACAGTAATTAATAGCCTACCAACCAAAGAAAGTCCAGGAGCAGACGAACTGACAGCCGAATTCTACCTGAGGTACAAAGAGGAGCTGGTACCATTCCCCCTGAAACTATTCCAAGCAACAGAAAAAGACGGAATCCTCCCTAACTCATTTTATGAGGCCAGCATCATCCTGATACCAAAACCTAGCAGAGACATAACAAAAAAAAATTTCAGGCCAATATCCCTGACACATATCAATGTGAAAATCCTCAATAAAATACTGGAAAACCGAATCCAGCAGCACATCAAAAAGTTTATCCACCACAATCAAGTTGGCTTCATACCTGGGATACAATGCAGGCTCAACATATGCAAATCAATATACGTAACCCATCACATAAACAGAACCAATGACAAAAACCACATGTTTATCTCAACAGATGCAGAAAAGGCCTTTGGCAAAATTCAGCAGCGCTTCATGCTAAAAGCTCTCAATAAACTGGGTATTGATGGAACATAGCTCAAAATAATAAGAGCTATTTATGACAAACCCACAGACAATATCATACTGCATGGGCAAAACCTGGAAGCATTCCTTTTGAAAACAGGCACAAGAATAAGTATGCCCTCTCTTATCACTCCTATTCAACCTAATACTGGAAGTTCTGGCCAGGGCAATCAGGCAAGAGAAAGAAATAAAGGGTACTCAAATAGGAAAAGAGGAAGTCAAATTATGTCTGTTTGCAGATGACATGATCACATATTTAGAAAACTTCATCATCTCAGCCCAAAATCTCCTTAAGCTGATAAACAACTTCAGAAAAATCTTAGGATACAAAATCAATGTGCAAAAATCACAAACATTCCTGTACACCAATAACAGACAAACAGAGAGCCAAATCATGATTGAACTCCCATTCACAATTGCTACTAAGAGAATAAAATACCTAGGAATATAACTTACAAGAGATGTGAAGGACCTCTTCAAGGAGAACTACAAACCACTAATCAAGGAAATAAGAGAGGACGCAAACAAATGGAAAAAGTTTCCATGCTCATGGATAGGAAGAATCAATATTGTGAAAATGACTATACTGCCCAAAGTAATTTATAGAGTTACTATTGACTTTCTTCACAGAATAGGAAAAAACTACTTTAAACTTTATATGGAACCAAAAAAAGAGCCTGCATAGCCAAGACAATCCTAAGAGAAAAGAAAAAAGCTGGAGGGATTACCCTACCTGACTTCAAACTATACTACAAAGTTATAGCAACCAAAACAGCATGGTACTGATACCAAAAGAGATACATAGACCAATGGTACAGAACAGAGGCCTCAGAAATAACACCACACATCTACAGCCATCTGATCTTTGACAAACCTGACACAAACAAGCAATGGGGAAATGATTCTGTATTTAATAAGTGGTATTGGGAAAACTGGCTAGCCATATGCAGAAAACTGAAACTGGACCCCTTTCTTATACCTTATACAAAAATTAACTCCAAATGGACAAATACTTAAACATAAAACCTAAAACCATAAAAATCCTAGAAGAAAACCTAGGCAACACCATTCAGGACACAGGCGTGGGCAAAGAGTTTATGTCCAAAACACCAAAAGCCATGGCAACGAAAGCCAAAATTGACAAATGGTATCTAATTAAACTAAAGGGCTTCTGCACAGCAAAGGAAACTATCATCAGAGTGAACAGGCAACCTACAGAATGGGAGAAAATTTCTGCAATCTATCCATCTGACAAAAGGCTAATATCCAGAATCTACAAAGAACTTAAACAAATTTACAAGAAAATAAAAAACAACCCTATCAAAAATGGGCAAACGATATGAACAGACACTTAGGAGACATTTATGCAGCCAACAAACTGACGAAAAAATGCTCATCATCACTGGTCGTTAGAGAAATTCAGATCAAAACCACAATGAGATACCATCTCATGCCAGTTAGAATGGCAATCATTAAAAAGTTAGGAAACAACAGAAGATGGAAAGGATGTGGAGAAATATGAACGCTTTTACATGGTTAGTGCAAGTATAATTAGTTCAATCATTGTGGTAGACATTGTGGCAATTCCTCAAGGATCTAGAACTAGAAATACCATTTGACCCAGCAACCCCATTACTGGGTATATACCCCAAGGATTATAAATCATTCTAGTATAAAGACACACACACATGTATGTTTATTGTGGCACTATTCACAATAGCAAAGACTTGGAACCAACCCAAATGTCCATCGATGATAGACTGGATAAAGAAAATGTGGCACATATACACCATGGAATACTATGCAGCCATGAAAAAGGATGAGTTCATGTCCTTTGCAGGGACATAGATGAAGCTGGAAACCATCATTCTCAGCAAACTAACACAGGAACAGAAAACCAAATGCCACATGTTCTCACTCATAAGTGGGAGTTGAACAATGAGAACACATGGACACAGGGAGGCAAACATCACACACTGCAGCCTGTACGGTGGTAGGGGGATAGGGGAGGAATAGCATTAGGAGAAATACCTAATGTAAGTGACGGGTTGACGGGTGCAGCAAACCACCATGGTACATGTATTCCTATGTAACAAACCTGCACATTCTGCACACGTATCCCAGAACTTAAAGTATAATAACAATAATAATAATAAAAGAAAAAGCAGGTGCCCACCCAACAAGTACAACAAATACAGTGGCATTTTATCTACCAGACTCAGGTTATGGAAAAACAGAATCCAACGTTTTACCACAACACAGAGATTCAAGACCTCTGTGACACCATCGCAGGACACATATCCACTTTTAAAGAAATAAAGGCATTCAATTAAAAAACTTATTTGCTTACCTTTTTGAAACAAAAGTTGAGACCATCTGAATTTGTGATGATAAAATAAGCACTAGAAACCCTACAACTTTCTGAGAACCTACTATATATCAGTTGCTTTTCCAAGGTTAGTCCAGTTAATTCCTACAGCAGCAAAACAAGTTACGTATTTTTGCCACTTTACAGGTAAGAAAGTGTGGTCAGGAGCTTGCCCAATGTAGTGTGGTCAGGAGCTTGCTCAGCTAGTGAAGGTCAGGGGAGATTCAACTCATCCAAATCTTGGTTCAAATATTACCTTCCTAATGAGGCCCACTCCTGCAAGCTGGCTCACACCTACACAGCTTTGCAGTCATGGCACTTATTATATTCTAACATTTTGTATACTTCATGTATTATATATATTTTTTGTATAATAACTGTCTCTTCCTAAGAAAGTATAAATTCTTTGAGCACAGGTATCTTTCTTTGCTTTGTTCACTGATTCACCTCTAGTGTCTAGAACAGTGTTTGGAACATGGCAGAATTCAGCACATATGCAAGGAACCTACTAGTAAAATATTTAAATGTCTTCACTGTCTATGCTCTTAACTATTGTTCTGTAATGCCCGTATTCTGAGTACAGAAATAAAAATCCTATTTCATTTCAAGCTGAGCCACTCTCTTTGGCAAAGATTAAGGAAGGGTGAGCAAGAGGTCCTCTACCATTCTGGTTTTACTGATGGCAAAAATCAAAGTTACAAGTATTCAAGTATTCCTTACACCTTGAGGCATAAAGACATAAAAGCAACGAAATTTTTAAAAACAATAAAACCCTAAAATCAATTTGCTTATTAAGGCATATTTCTTTATATATTGATTTGCTAGTCATTGGCTGAAAGCCCTCATTCAAGCTATTTTAAGATTAAGAAGAAACACTTATTTTATAACCCACAGTGAAAATGGATTGTCTTCCCACTCCACTATCTTTAAAGATAAAACTGTCATTTCTACAAGCAGTGGAAGGCAGTGTGACTTAAGGACTTTGGCAATATTATCAACTCTGAGGAACTCCACTAGAATTGAGGTTTCCCTCTCCCCACAAGGTACTTTAAAGATAAGGTTGGGTTCATCCAGTGACTTACTAGACTGGGTTTCTGTAATCTCTCAGAATCCAATCTTGAATTGGGCTGTCAATTGACTAGGTGGAAAATCTGGCTCAAAAAGAAAATCAGAGGTTTAGAAAGACAGCAAAAGCCCAGAAAGCTAGGGCAAAAAACAGAGAATACCTTAATAACCCAGGGGGATGACATCACTCAGGATATCTGCCAGAAACTAGGCCTACAGTTGTAACTCAGCTCCTTGTATCTAGAAAGGGATTAATCGTATACCCAGTGTGAAATAAATCACCAAATGACTTTTTATTAAATTCCCGCCAGAGCGCTGGAATGCAGGAGCAACCTACTCCAGACCTGCTTTCACAATGCGTGGACTTCATTCATCTATTTATTCATTCTTCCTTCACTCACTTATCTTTTAATTACTACAACACTCCCTGCTAGATAATAGAATGCTACCATCTAACTCTTTTCCTAGTGCAACTAACATTGGATTATACAGACAACACACATTATCTCATTTAAGAACAACCTTACGAAGAAACAGACACACGCATCCAGGGATTTGACCATGGTCTTTCACCTTATAGGCGCAAGAAATGGGAGTGAAACTGGACAACCTGACTACAGAACGTAGGATCAAAATCATTTCTCAGCATTATACCAGCAATGACTCTGAGAAGTCTGCTACCTAAAAACACAGATGAGCCTTAACCACAAACATCTGACCTGGAATCTGAAACAGTTCCCAACAGGGTAAAAGATGATGCCCAACTATGCTCTCCAACATTGTGTGGGCAAAAGAACCACCTGGGAAGCTTTTGCACATATTTAAGCCATTTTAAACGAATACATTTATTATCCTTGTAAATGCAGAGATACACAAACAACTGAACAAAAAGTGGCTCATAATCCGTTGCCAGATAACTAACCCTTGATGAGAAAAAAAATAAACAATAATTCCACATACAGTTTAGAGCATCTACTATGTGCCAGGCACTGTCTAATGCTAATGATAGAGCAGTGAACAAAGGAGATCTAAACCCCTGACCCAGTGCCACATTCAAGCTGCACAAAATGATGTAAAAGAAAAAAAGTGCAATTCCTACTTCCAAGTCTAACAACTGCTCATGAGTTCTTACCTTTCTTTTTAGAAATGCACATGCTTATAGTAGCGTAGCTATCAAAAAGCCTTCTTAAATTTTTTCTCCCCAAAGGATTCTTTTTATCCTTTTGGGCCTTACTTTCATTATGTGCTGTTATAGTGTAGATTTTTTCCCACGTCACAAAGTACAGATATGCTTATTTTGTTCATGGTTGCACCCTATTCCAGCATTTTGGATGCATCATAATTTTACTTAATGCTTTTCCTACTGATTTTCACTTTTGTTGTTTCCGGTTTGTGCTTTAAAAACTAACAATGCATTAATATCTTTAATGATATGTCTAAGTAACCTTTTGGGAATATACAGTATATTCCTACTAAAAAGCTTATTAGGGTAAAGAGTACATGCTGTAAAATATATATTCATATATAAATATGATCAAGTCACTTTGTGCAGAGTTTGCAAAAATGTATTTCCTTCATATATTGGTATTTAAGAATGGCCCTTCCCACAGCCAACACTTAAACATTTGTTCAATTCTTAAAAATTTACCAATCCATTAAGTGAAGGACTAGATATATTCTATTATTTTTATTTACATTTTGTTATTATGAAGTTAAGTGCATTTTCATTGGCAATACATATTTCTTTATATGTAAGGTGTTTGTTCCTTTTCTTTTTTAAATAGACTTTATTTTTTAGAGTTTTAGGCTCACAGCCATATTGAATGGGAACGTACAGAGTTCCATATACCCACTGCCTTCACACATTCATAGCCTGTCCTGTTACCAACATCCTCCACCACAGTGGTACATTTGTTACAATTGATGAACCTACATTAACATGTCATAACTACCCAGAGTTTATGGAGTACATTAAGGTTCACTCTTGGTATTGTACATTATGTAGGTTTGGACAAATGTGTAATGTCATATCCTTCATTACAGCATCATACAGAATAGTTTCATTGTGCTAAAAATCCTCTGTATTCTGCCTATTAATCCCTTGTCCTACCATAACCTCTGGCAATCCCACTAATACTGTATTTTGAATATGAATTTGATAGAAAAAAAGCCACACATAAATGAACCCACACAGTTCAAACTCATGTCATTCAAGGGTCAACTGTAGTTGGAATAATACAGTATGTAGCCTTTTCAGATTGGATTCTTTCACTTGCTGATATGCATTTAATGTCCCATCATGCCTTTTCTTCACTTGCTAGTTCATTTATTTTTAGTGCTTAATAATATAGCATCATGTAGATATACCACAGTTAATCCATTTACCTACTGAAGAGCATCTTAGTTGCTTCCAAGTTTTGGCACTTATGAATAAAGCTGCTATAAACTTCCATGTTCAGGTTTTTGTGTAGACACAAGTTCTCAGTTTCTTCGGGGTAAATACCAAGAAAGATGATTCCTGGATCATATGGTAAAAAGAAGTTTAGTTTTGTAAGAAACTGCCAAACTGTCTTCTAAAGTGCCTATACCATTTTGTATTCTCAGCAGCAATGAATGAGAGTTCCTGTTGTTCCAGACTCTAGCCAGCATTTGGTGTTGTCAATGTTCTGGATTTTGACTGTTGCGATAGGTGTGCAGTAATATCTCATTGTTGTTTTAATATTTCTCTAATGATACATGATGTGGAACACCTTTTCATATGCCTATTTTCTATCTGTATATCTTCTTTGGTGAAGTGTCTGTTAAAGTCTTTGGTCCACTTTTTAATCAGGTTGTTTGTTTTCTTATTCTTGACCTTGAAGAGTTCTCTGTATATTTTGGATGACAGTCCTTTATCAGAAATACTTTTTGCAAACATTTTCTCCCTGTCTGTGGCTCGACTCTTATTCTCTTTATAGTGTCTTTCACAGCAGAATGTTTAAAATTTTGATGAAGTCCAGCTTATCAGTTCCTTCCCTCATGGATCATGGCTTGGCATTGCATCTAAAAAGTCATCACCAAATCCAAGCTCCTCTAGATTTTCTTCTATGTCATTTTCCAGTAGTTTTATTTTGCATTTTACATTTATGTCTGTGATCCATTTTGAATTACTTTTTGTGAAGAGTATAAGGTCTTGTCTAAATTCATTTTTTTTTCCCAAGTGGATGTCCATTGGTTTCAGCACCATTTTTTGAAAAGACTTTTTCCATTATATATTTTTTTATCTTTTGTCAAAAACCAGTTGCTTATCTTTACGTCAGTCTATTTCTGAACTTTCTCTTCTGTTCTATTGACGTATTGTTTATGCTTTCACCAATACCACAATATCTTGATTATTGTAGCTTTATAGTAAGCTCTGAAGTAGGGTAGTGTCAGTTCTTCAACTTTGTCCTCCTTCAATATTATGTTGGCTATCTAGGTCTTTTGCCTCTCCATAGAAACTTTAGAATAAGCTTGTCAATGTTTGTTCATATTCTTCATCAATTTTTCTTAGTTGTTTATCTTTATTGATTCTTATCAGGTCTTTGTTAATGAATAAAATTAGCCATGTGTCTGACATTGGTGTTGTAAATACCGCTTTCGAACTTTGTCTCTTTTTAAACTTAATTTATGAATTATTTTTCCAAGCACAAGTTATTAATTTTATGTAGTTAAATTTGTCATTTTTCTCTTTTGTAATTCTGGGTTTGTGCCCTGATTACAAAGACTTTCCACTGCAAGTGTATAAATTCATTTACCTTGCTTTCTTCTATGTATTTATAGCTTAAATTTTTATGTTTGAATCTTTGTTCAATCTTCAATTTATTTCAGTGTAAGAAGTGAAATAGGAATCCACTTTATTTATTTGTCTAAATGTGTATCCAGTTGTCCTCTATTTATTTAAGAGTTTGTTTCACCAGTGAATTGAGATATCATTTTTATCATAACCTAAATCCCCATAAACAAAAGTATTGAGATTTACTTCCTAATGTTCTAATATGGTTTTCATATTTGTCTATTATTCAATACCAAATTATTTAATTATTATGGTTTTTTGGTATATTTTAGAATATGTTTCCCCTATCAGAACACTCTTTTTTCATAATTTCAGAGAATATTCACTTATGTTTCTCCTTTCAGATAAATTATAGTGTCATTCTGCCTAGTTCAAGATCAAATACTATTAGTATTTTGAATGCAATTGCATTATGCTTATACATTAACTTATAGAGAGCCAACAATCTTGTGATATTAAATTAGGGAGGAGTTTGTGAAAATATTGATTCCTGGGCTCTATCCATGAAGATTCTGATTGAGTAGATCCGGACTAAGCAGTAGGAAACCTAGAACACTCAGGGGTTTTTTTTTTTTCAGATATGTTTGAGAAACATGGAAATTCAGAGAAAATAATAATTACTCTTTTTATAAGGATGTTTTCGTTTTTCTTTTTTTTAAAACTTTTATTTTAGATGGTCATCCTAAAGAAGGTGCCATTTGCAATGAACCTTATTGATGAATTTGTGAGATTTATATGCTCTTATATAAGATATTTCAAAGACAGAGGAGACTAACAGTGAATGGAAATGAGTGTTTACATTTTTGGAAATACAGTGGAAAAAAAATCTATGCATCAAGTAAGATGGACAACATGAGGTAAAGACACAGAAGGTTAAGAAATGAGGAGTGATTCTGCAGGGCTGGACCTGAGGATGAGGTAAGGAGGGTTTTCTAAAAATAAAACTTCAAGGTAAATTTGAGCCAAAACCTGAGCTGCACTGATCACCTAGATAAGAAATTTGGACTCTACATATCAGGAAATAAGAAACTTTGAAGGCATTTTCATATGTGTCTCTGTATTGTGGGATTAGCTTGTCTGTAGCTATACCGTGGGACAGCGAAGTTTTGTTTGAGGTGGAAGCACAAGAGAATCAAGTCAGGAAACTCATTAGGGATGATTATTGCATTTACTAGAGATAAATGATGCACACTGCTGACAGTGAGGAATGGAATGAGGGAGACTTGATCATGCCTTTGGGACTCGTGTGGGCTGCAGTGATTTATTGCTCCAACAAGTTCTACCCTTTTATCCCCACAGCTATGTAGGATCAGGAAATTTTAGGGCTGGGAGGGATCTTTGAATTCATTTAGACTCTGCCAAAGTGCAGAGATCCACCCACATTCAAACCTAATGCAAATAATGGCAGGCTGGAGGTTTGAATCCAGTAAGCAAAGATTCAACTTCTTGTTCCTCCACATTCTATATGACATTGGGAAAGTAACTTAATGTCAGTTTTTTTAATCCGTAAAATGAAGAGGATAATACTCATCTCCTAGAAGTGTTGTGAAGAAACAATAAGATAATGAACCAATGACCATCCCTTATATCCCTAGGAGAACAAACAGTACTAGGAAGTAGTCAACAGATCTGAATTCTAGGTGGCCCTAACTGTACCACTCACTACTGGTTGCTTACTCAGGCTAGGCAATTAAATTTGTTAATCTTCATTTTTCTTATCTTAAACAGAAGGTGAAATTATAAGGTGACATCCTTACATATAAAGATGTCAGATGTGATTCCAAGGTGCCATGTATATATAAAATTCTTCTATTGGATATTACAAAATGCCTACACAGTCACAAGGATGGGGGAGAACATTAAATGACTCAATGAACAAAGGGGATGTAAATTAGGACACTAGACTGATTTCTACACAGCATTTCTAATTAGCATATCATTAAGTGCAGTGATTGACTGCTTTCCTTCACTTAATTTTCATTGCTTCGACATCTCTGGGAACTGCAAGGCACATACAAAGCGACAGCAGGTAATTGGAGAATATTCCTCCAACACAAGAGAAAAGCTGGTTGCCTTGTCCTCCTCACAGTCTTTCTTGTAGGATTGGGCTCTCAGTATTGTTCATACTTTAGCAGGGATTGCAGTAATTGTCCTGAAGACTCTAACAGCAAGGGCTGGGAAAATGAGCACTTCCACTTTACATAAATGTCCCTACTACCAAGATTCCACAGAAGTGGCCCAAGAATTGTGTGCCGGACAGAAAATACCAAAGAGGAGTGTCAGTATTTTGGCACTCAAGTTGTCTACTCAGAAAGTCCTGGACTGAATCCTTTGCATGACATTTTCAATTTATTTCCCTCTTACTTGGTGGGAAACTTAACCTTCTAAGCTTCCTGAAATTGCCTTTTTTGTAAAATAGAGATAATGACATCTAGTCATTAAAACAACAACCTTGCTTTAAGGAGTAAATGAGTGCATGTTTGTAAACAGCTCAAGAGCTCAATAGATGGTGACATAATCACTGCTTGGAAATTTTCTTTCCTTAATAAACGTGACAGCTTCCTGTTTTACCATAAAGACATGCTACAGATACTCCAGTTTATTTCTAAGCCTATTGTGTGCTAAATAAAAATCATTTTTTAAAAAAATATGGAATTAGAAATAGAAGAAAGAATTACTGAAATGTGGAATAATACAAATGTGGTTTTGTCTCTTAATGCCCAACGACTGCTTAAAAAAGAAAATTTGCAACTGTATTTAAAATTACCTTTGGTTTTATAACTGCCTTAAGAGATCTTTCAAGGATCAGCCTTCTGGTTTTGAAGCAGAAGGGTAAAATTTCACTTACAAAGTGCATTCTTCTTGTTGCATTTATCCCCATTTGTAAAGCACAGGTCATCTTTCAATTTCATGGCACCACTGCTTTTTTGAATAATGAGACTAACATCCATATGGAATTAGCACAATAGAAGTGAAATAGAGAAGTAGGCTGGGGAGGGGAGAGCAAGGACAAAAAAGCAGGAAGCTGTTTCATGTTGTTCTATCCTACAAATCCATGCTCTAAGAGGTCTTCAAGGCAGTCTGTCAGTTTAAAAGCAATTATTCTACTTTTTAATGATAGAAATATATGTAGAAATTGATCAATAAAAAATTTCCATAGGGTATTTTAGCAATAAGCATGAGGATTAAATATGCTTTGCCCAAGCAATCCCATTTCTTTTCTTTTTTTTTTTTTTTTTGAGGTGGAGTCTTACTCTGGAGTGCAGTAGCACGATCTCGGCTCACTGCAACCTTTGCCTCCTGGGTTCAAGTGATTCTTCTGCCTCAGCCTCCTGAGCAAATGGGATAACAGACGCTTGCCACCACGCCTGGCTAAGTTTTGTATTTTTAGTAGACACAGAGTTTGATCATGTTGGCCAGGCTGTTCTTGAACTCCTGACCTCAAGTGATCCGCCCGCCTTGGCCTCCTAAAATGCTGGGACAGCAATCCCACTTCTATAGATAGATACGTGTGTCCATGTGACAAAGAATTATTATGCACTATGATAGTCATTGTTTTTACTAGTAAAATAATAGAAATAACTTATGTTTTTAAAGGCCAGCAAAATAAATCATTAGATACCATGCAGCCATAAAATAAAAAGAATGAGAATCAGTATATGATACATAAAACAATATGCAAAACAAGGTACATAGGATACTTCCATTACATGTATAAACAAGAGGGGGATATAGAAATATATATATACACATAAGATAGATATATATACATACAAAATATATACACACTCCCTTCCATAGAATTTAGTCTCTCAAATACAACAAAATGCACCTGTGGTGGTTGGGGGTGGGGATTTAGTTTTCACTATTTATACTTTTATAATAATTTAAAAACTGTACATGTATTACTTTTTCAAAATAATACAAAAATATTCTATTGAACATATTCAAAGCGGACATGTTCTCTCTCAGTTTCTGTGCTCCAAGGGTCTAAAAGATGTTTGGATTATTATCTGATAAGAAGGATCACTGCACATGTGGCACATTGCCTGATGTGCCCAGGAAGAAGAGAGTAAGAAAGAAGCCTGTCGTTCCATTTGGAAGAGTATGGTTCTTCTGTCAGGCACAAACTCACACAGGTAAAGATCATAGCACATCTCCTAGCTCATAGCACTCATGTAAAAATAGACAGCCATTACTGTGATTAGCATTATTTGTAAGTCACAATTTTGGAGAATTACAGGGCTCGGTGCTGTATGTTCCATGAACAGGATTTTATATCTCCTGCCCTGTGCAGACTTTCTGAAAGGGACCTGGAATCTTTCCCTGATCTCAGCCTCAGGCCCCACCTGCCAGGTGGCTGCTTGGCTTGTACACTGAGAGGAGTTTTGTTCGTGCATTGGTTCTCTTGTTAGTTTGTTGCCTTCTTCAAAACACTGCTGCTCTATTTGAATGGTGAGAATACACTCCTAGGTTTGAGTTGTCAGGGACTGGAATTTACTCAAGGTCACATAGAAAGGTGTGGTGAGGTGGTCTGTGTTATGTGGCCAGACATCTTGGGTATGACCTGACTTGGCCACTGATTTTAGTCTCATTTTAATGTCACTGTACCTTGGTTTTCCCATCTAAAAACAGGAATACTGATAATTCTTCCATAACGGGGCTGTTGTGAAGACTGCTTGGGTTGCCATACTTATAAAAATGGCTGTCAGGGACTAAGCGCTTACTAAATCTTAGCTATTATTAGTAAGTTACAGCCCTGCCTTGTGAGGTAGGGTGAGTTGCCATTATTATCTCAACTGATTCAGAAGCTGAGGCTCAGGACAATCCACCCAAATTCACATGACTGTCTCAGGACCTGGGTTTTAATGTTTAATCTGAGTATTAATAAGAGCCAAATATGAACATTTACTAATCACTTGGCCTCTATTTTTCTATCCATGAAATGGAGACTTTGGCCCCTTGTGTTTAATACCCTTTCAGAAGGCTTTAACTACAGCAAGCAGTGTTGAAAACAGACAAAAGTCTCCCAATTTTACCTCTAAAATGGAAATAAACAAAAGTGTGATTATGTTGGATCCTTTCTGCAATTGCCTTTGTACTTAAAGAAAGCAAGAGTAGCTTCTGCTTTGTCGCTCATTTGTTTTCTTATTTAAAATACTAGTTGGCAGCAGTTCAGGCCCAGTGACATCTATTGTGGAATAATCTACTGCTTGTAGCTGCCCCACTTACTAGTGATAATAGAAAAACAAAAGTGCACTTTGCTTCCCAACTAATCATCACATATCTAGCCCACTACATGCTCTGAGAAGCGTATGGCATTTGACAGGAGGTGAGTGAATTGACTTTCCTGGGTGGTGACTGGCAAAGCCAGCCTCTTTCTCTCAACACCATCCAATTGAGCAAGAGGAAGTAGAGCCTAAGGTCACTACTGAAAAGTCACTTGCATCAGAGAGAGATTCCCACAGCTTGCTATCACACTCCATAAACATTTATGAATCCGATGTTCTTGTGCCACGCTCTGTGCTAGGAAGTGCGTGAGTTAAATGTTTTTCTCTTTTTCTCTCCACGGACATTTTTAGTGGAAGCTGCGGTGGAGGAGCTGCCTTGTCTGTGTGTGTTGTTTTAAGGATATCGATTGTTAACACGATGACGGGTCAGGAGATGGAAGGCACAGTCATTAGCTGCAGCCGCCCTCATAAGTTGTTACAGAGCTCAGAGAAACACTAATGGATAAACAAGGTCGACAGGAACATGAGGGGCCAGATCGGAATGTCCCAAGGTGGCAAAGTCTTAGCCAGGCCTTTCTTTCCCTAAGCAGCAAACAAAAAAACATTAGTATTGATGTTCGGGGTAGGCAAAGTGTACAATGAAGAATGACTTCATTACAGCTTGCCCATCATAACAAGGGCAGGAGATGATTTAAAAGCTGCCCTCCTTGTACAGAGATGATGCAATAAAGATGATCCATGGTCACCTGCACTTGATCTTGGGGTATTTCTTCTTCTTTTCAGTAATGGAAGGGAGTACCGAGTCAGGTCTATAAACAGCAATAACCACTGTGAACATTTACTGAAAGCGAACCTTGTGACAGCGTTTCCAGTGATTTCCATATGCCATTTAAGTTCATCTTTACCAATACACTAGAGAGTATCCTTTATTATTCCTGCTTCACAGATTAAGAAACTGAGGCTCAAAGAGATCAAGTTGTTTGCCCAACTTCTCCCCACTCTTGAGAGTTGAAGCTAAGGTTCAAATTCAGTCTACAGAAACTAGAGTGACCAGTTCATCCTCGTACACATGAGACTTTCTGTTTTGACGCTGAAAGTCCAACATCCTGAAAACCCTCTCAGTCCTAGGCAACATGGAATCATTGGTCACCATAATTGGAGCTCAAACCATGGACCATGCGGTGTCTTGTAGAATAAATAAGTATGCTTAGGTTGGAAACTTAGACCTGATTTCCCACATGTGCATAAAGTGGTAGCTCATCTAACTGGTCTCTAAAGCGTAACTACTCAAAGTGTGATCAGTGGGTGGACCAGGAACATTTAACATCTGGGAGCTTGTAAGAAAGGCAGAATCTTAGGCCACATCTCAGACCCACTGAATCAGGACCTATATTATAATATAATCTTCAGGTAATTTGTACAAACACTAAGTTTTGGGAAGCAAGATTTCAAAATCCTTTCCAGAACTCTATTACTGTGATCCTGAATCAACTACTGTAATATGGACTTCTTTTGGGTACCAGCTCTATAAAGGATCCCAAGTAGAAAGGAAGGGTTCCCAGTCATTAGGGATGTTCACTGTGGAAACCAGGGATGGGCAGCACAGGCAATGTGTAACCAGGCCCACACTTCATGCCATACACTGATTTCCGTGAGAGGAGACAACGTGTCGTGGGGAAAGCACCCAGGCTTTGGACTCAGACTGACTTGGGCTGGAATCCTGACCCAGCCAACTGCTGCCGAGGTGACCTGGGGCAATCTGGAACTTCCTAGGGCCTCAGGATGCTTTCTGTAAAATGGTTAAAATTTCCCATCTCCGTGGTCCAATTGGACAGCCAGTTCCGGCTGTCCTTCATAATTAACTGAGGGGTATTAAAAGAAAATGCAGATGCCTGGCTCCACCTTTAGAGAATTTAGTTATAATGGACTGTGACAGCGCTTTGACATTAGTATCATTTCAAAGTTCCCAAAGTGATTCTTTTGTACAGCCAAGGTTTAGGTCCACTGATATTCCCCTTAAGGCTGGTGGTGAGGTACCAATGGAATAACTCATGGCAGCGCCTGGCACAGGCAGGCATTCAGCCCATATTCAATTCCTCTTCTGGGAGCAGTGGCCACATCACCGGTTATCACCTACCAGCATCAGGGCTATTCACAAAGGGCAGGTGAGAATTCTCAAAGGAAACCAAGAGGTCCATAAAGGTCATGCCTTGAGCTTCTCACTACAGTATTTGTACTTATTGATTTAAAAGTAAGAAAAAAACCAGATGGATACCATAAACAAAGTGATTCACCAGGTTAGTATTTAGGATCCGACACAACTTTTCTTTTAAAGGAAAAAAAAATTAATCAATCTGGTTTCCAATTTACCTTGTAACTGATACATTTTTCTTAGGATACAAATCCTAAGAATGCCCACAGACCTCTAAGCTATAGCCCTCCATTCCTCAGGGCAGCTAATTAAAACGCCTGATGGTAACGGTGACTTCCATATTGTGTGCTGCAAGGGAAACGCTTCCCTGCAGTTACGGTGGTGGTACCTCAAAACAAGAGCGTCGTAAGTTGTAAATTGTCACAGGACTTTACAAGCAGACCTGGATAGAAATCCTAATAATTCTATATGGGAGCAGAATATTTTGCCTTGATTTTTTTTTTTTTTTTTTTTTTTTTTTTTAGTAGTAGGTCCATTCAGCCAAAGAAATCTGTCTTTAAAAGTACAGCAACACATGGAGGTATAGATAAAAATCAATACCGAATTCCTCTTCATTTCCTAAGCAACATTAATAAACTCTCTCGGTTTTCAATATGTCTATCCCCATTAGAGTCTTGGAGGGGAAAGAGTATGGGGCATGGAATCTCAGGGTTCCTGCCCTGCTCACTTTCTCTTCCTGCCTCTCAGTCTGAATTTTCCCACTGGTATAGAATAATGACAAAGAATAGATTAGATGTGGCCTCTAAGGTATATTTAAACCACAATACAAGAGGCTATTTGATGAAGTTACCAAATGCTTCTCTCAATGTCCTCAGAAATCTCTGCTGGAATGTTAAACTGCAAAGCTGAACATTTATTTCCAAGTTGTTATTTTTCAAACTCCCCACTTCTTTTACTAATTCACTTGGTTTTTCACACCTTCATAACAAGGCCCATTTATACACTGCTTTGCAGATTATAAAGTTTGTATTCAAATTTCATTAAACTTCACAGTCAGACTTTTTAACTGATTATATTTAATACTGATGCAAAGAAAGATTCACTAATTTGTCCAAAGCCACACTACCAGAAAGTGACAAAGGACCTACTTGAACAAGGAGGATTGGTGAAGAGCTGCTGAAAGCTCTTGAACCATACTTCCTTTCCCTGTTAAGTGTATCTTCCCCAACCAAACGCTCACTGATACTTGAGGTGGCTTTGCAGAAATACTCTCCCATTTAAATTGCTACTTATAGATCAGGGGTAAGATCTCCCTGCAGGTCTTTGGCCAATTTGTCCTGAGATCTGTTCTTGCTCTTCCTCTAAGCTGCAGAGGTAGAGGTTAAAACCTGGAGGATACATTTCCCAGGCCACCTTAGTTGGCCTCGGCTCAGTTCTGCCAATGAGAGGCAGAAAATAATGGACTGGAGGGCAACAGAATGGGAGAAACCAAGGTATTTTTCTGTCTCTCTCTGAGTGTAATGTGGGATCCCCTCTATGATTCCAGCTTCTGCCAGGAGGCCCTGGGCCCCAGCCTTCAGGATTCTATCTCTTGTGTTTCCATCTATAACTATTAGTTTCTTGCTATTGCTACTCTATGAATTGTCTCACCATTCCCCATGTGGCTTCTATCACCTAGATACCAAATTATCTACATTAAATTATTTCTATGTAATTTACTAAGCATGGTTCCTAGTTTGACTCCAACAGGCAAAATCACTTTTCTCAATTTTCATACATTTGTATATGAGTTGGAAAAAAAGAAATAAAGAATTAAACTTAACTCACTGTTTACCATGTACTTTCCAGTGCTAGGCACTTTTATGTGTATAACATATTTTAGTCCTCCAAATAGAACCATGAAAAACATTATTATTATTATTTTACAAAGAAACAAAACATCAAAAATGTGAGATGACTTTCCCAAGGACACAGCAATACTGAAAGGAAGACACAGCAATACTGAAAGGAAGAGTAGGAAAAAGTAGGCCTTTTTCCTACTTATCAGTCATGGAATAAAGACTAGACTGGGATTCCATCTTGAACAAATGGTGGAGATGGGGTCACTGTAAATATCAGAGAGTTCGTAGCACAGATAACTTCAAAATTTTTCATAAGCATTGAGTTAAATAGTGAGACAGCTAAAACATACAATTAATATACAATTAGTATAAGTATACAATTAATATAAGCTTTAATATCTATACTAAATATAGATACTAGAGAAACTGAGGCAGTAGAGAAAGCCTGGATCCTTCCTGCCTGAGGCCAACTGTATTAGTCTGTTCTGGCTGCCATGACAAAATACCACAGACTGGAGGGCTTAAACAACTGACATTTATTTCTCCCAGTTCTGGAGGCTGGGCAGTCCAAGATCAAGGTGTAGGCCTGGTTTGGTTTTGCTTAGGCTTTCTTCCTGGCTTGCAGCAGTTACCTTCTTGCTATAGCCTCATATGGTGGACAGAGGAAGCTCTCACATCTTCCTCTTCTTATAAGGGCACTAATCCCATCCTGAGGGTTCCACCCGAATGGCTTCATCTAAATTTAATTACCTCCTACAGGCCCCACCTCCATACTATCATATTAGGAATTAGGGCTTCAATTTATGCATTCAGAAAAGAGGCACACAAACATTCAGCCCCATAACACTGATGCATGCCTTCTAAGCAGAATTCATATTTTCTGACTATTAATGATTTGACGTAAAAAGACAAGGCAGAATAAAATTATAAATTATGTTCAGATTTCTGTTATGAATTGTGATTTCACAAAGTCAAGTCAAAACACAAACACGTATTGGATCCCAATTATTTGACTCATTTCTCTAGCTATTAGCTGGAGAATGTTTTCAAGTATTACTATTACAAATAATCTTCCATTCATAAAAATATCTCCCTACCCCCATTCTCCATTGTAAAGAGCCCTGAAGTAAGTCTCAGAAGTACTGACATAGAGTCTACACCTTAACAGTCACTAGCTTTGTGACCTTGAGAAAGTTGTGTCAGTCATCTGGGGCTCAAATTCCTCACCTAAAAATAGGAATAATTATATTTCGTCTACTTCCCACAATGGGTCATTTTGAAGATAAAAAAAGCAAAATGTTGACACATTTTGAAAAAAGCAAATTGCTATACAAGTATAAGGGATCATGTTTATTAAAGTACATTTACATTCCTTATTGCATTTTTATCCTCAGAGCAATCTGCTGCAACTACTTTCCCTCATCAGCAAAATGCTTGAATATGAAAAAAGGTAAGTGTGAAGAGCAACTTTACTAAAGCCCTGCAAATTGTAGGCAAAATTATGTTCATTTTCTTCTGCCATCATAAATGACAACCTTCAAAACTGGAGACCTTCCTAAACCTTTTCAGCTACTTGTACATCTAGGGTCTTTTCTCCACATCCCAGCCTGCTGGCAAGGGAATGCCAACATCTGGAGAAAATTCACTTAAGCAAAGTGAAGCTGAAAACTGAAATTGTGACCAGGTGAGTTACTATAAACTATAATTTTGCTATCTTATAGAATTTTAAGTATTTTTCAGATGGCCTTAATATTCTATAGAGTTAACACTAGCTTTATACTGCAGAGTCCTATGAAAGAAGCAACTGGAAACAGAAAAAAAGATTATGGAATTTATTACATTTAGTTTAAAATTTAATTTCTATGGCCTAGTCCTTACTAGGACTTGGGTTAAAAAAAAAAAAAACAAAAAACCCACTAGTGTTTCAGCAACGAAAGGGATTGTTTCTCTTGTCAATGCCGGAGTATTAGCTTTCATAGGGAATATCAGCCTTAGGGAATGTGTGGAGGAAGTGGATTCCCTTCCTCTCTGCTCTCCAACATGCATTCAGTCTTGCACATCCAACACATATTTCTAAGTGCCTGGCACTAAGAAAAGTGCTGAGGATATAGATTAAACAACATTTATCCATTAAAAACTCTCAGCCTACCAACCCCATTCCTGCTCCCATAGCACCCATCTTCCTGTGGGGCAGACAGCATTTTCTGTGAGCATCCATCCTGATACTGCTGTGGATTTCCTTTCTGACCTTGGTCAGGTTACTTTTCTTTTTCCTCTCAACTTACAGAAATGTGATAATGCATGTGGGCAAAAAAAGAAAAAAACTGAAAGATTGATAAGAAAGAAAAGAGATTCACTACATCCCAGCCAGTGCCCTAATACAGGTTCATATGCATTTGAGGTTTTGGAATCAAGAGGGTTTCATGAAAATACCTTCCATTTTAAGGGCTGTGTAAACCTGGAGTTCATATTCAATCAGGGCTGACTTCCAGCTGCTTCATAACGATTTTAACGCTGCGACAGAGCAGAGCATCTTCCTATTTTCAATCCTAGCAATTTGGTTCAAGCATGATCTCAACCACTTTAAGCTTTGATATTTCTAGCCACCTCTTATGCTGTATTTTCTCTTAATGCCACCAATCATGTGTGAAATGCTGTTGCAAAACTAATCTTTGTGGGAAATGATATGTAATGGCTTCTTTAAAGAGAGACAGACAGAAAGAGAGAGGGCAGGGACTATGACCTTTGTTGTTTTTTGACATGGTTTTCGTAGTGCCATACAAATGGAAACATCCCTTTCTCAAGGTCAAAGTAGAAATAGGTTTCTGCTTATACAAGCATCATGCTTTCTTAGGCAGGAAAAGCTTTGAAAATGATCCTTATGACTTGATTTTTAGAACCTCTAATGTATATAATGGTTGCTAAACTTGAAAGCCAGCTGTGCTTAAAAAATACTTTAATATCTACCTTATTAAGTCAATACTTAATGTATTACATTTCAAATGATGTGAAAAGATCCAGGAATACATAAATGCTATGAATGAAGTATAATATTAAGTATCTATGTAACAAGGAACTATTTGACATTCCAGTATTAAACACACACACACCAACCAATACATCTTGTCTTATCAAGGGAGTGTTCAGTCAAAAGCAGCTGTGACCAAATCTTCTGGAATGGAAATCAGAAACCACTAATTTAAATTTTTCATTTGTTTTTTGGAACAATTATGTCACCCACGAAAGCGTAACTTTGCAAGTCATCATTAGCTCATGAATTTTGGAACTTATCCCTTAAATAAACGTATCTCATTTCCATATAATCACAACAACTATGGAGGTCTTCAGAAAAACTAGCTTAAAATTTAAGGGTGTGATAAGGAATCCATGTTACTGGTATGTTGATCAAATTTGGAATTTGGCTTTTAAAATAAGAACTTCACATGAAATTAAAAGGAGAATAGTCTTGAGGAAGAAATCTTTATGGTTTTTAAAGTTATCTTAGATTTCAGATTCTTATGCATGACCCTTTCTGATAGTATTCACCTGTTACATTCTCCAGCCCTGTTTTGTAGTAATTTATTGCATGTAATTTAGATTTAAGTGTAATAAGACATAATGGTCAGGACTTCAAGCTTTAAAAGGGGGACTTTAGACATAGAAGTTCCTTGCTGAATTATTCTCTCCCCTGTCAGCTTTGGGAAGATAGAAACACTGGCTGAGTGTTTAGAAATAGTCTAGTGGACCTAATTCTCCATAACAGATCACTCAGTACAAACTAATTAGAAGGAGTTAAATGTTTCCACTGAAACCACTAAAAAAGAAGAATGTTTTTCTCTGCTGCCTGCTGCTTTCTGATCATTTCCTTCCTCATAACCTTGCCATTTAAATGTTTTTCTGGCACACTAGTTTGGAGGTGAACTTGATGGTCCAGCTACAACCAAAAGTGTAAGTGCTGACTTGAGAATGTTCTAAACATTTCAGGGGAAAACAAAAGTCCTTCCTAAGACAATGTGCAAATGTGTCTACTATAGGCAGGGGAATAGGGTTCTGTCCTAGAATTTTCCCACTAGATTTTTTTTTTTTTTTTTTTAGCTGTTGTACTAAAAGCTTCCTCAGGTTTTTTTTTTTTTTTTTATTATTACAGGCACACCACCAAATGTGTTTCCTATTTTTCTTAGGCATTTTAATGAAGAGAGTTGATCCACAACTAACACCAAAGCGAACTTGAATGGTTCATTCACACTTTCTAAATTTTGCCTGCCCTTTTCTCTAGGTTTAATTAATATGTCATTAATAGTAACATTTAGGGAGAGCTCTAATATTTGCCTCTTAGTTCTGTTTAAGGTGTATCATTTCTTTTTTTTTAGGAGTATTATCATGGGGGCAAGCCCCAGCTCCTTCTTGGCTATAAGCTTACCACAGTCTCTACCTGCTTGACTCAGAATTGAAAGCTTACTGATATGCACCCACACAGAATTTCTTCAGTACATCAGCCTCCCATTTTCTCTCCCGATGGCAAAGGGTGAGACATGGCATCTCTCTGGCCAACCATGGGGAATCTGTGTGGTTGACATGACCACTGGCAACGACTCACCTATCCAGCAGTGGAGAAATGTGTCAGGCCAGATGAGAAGGGGGAGACGATTCAAACATACGGTGCTTAGAGCTGGAGACAGTGCACAGTTACAACCTTCTGCCAGGTGCGGAGCAATCGCCAGGGTGCACTCAAGCAAAGACCCTGCCCTTCATACCAGCACAGTCCTCTTAACTAAACTGTAACTGGGCAGCTCAGTCCATTGTACTGACAACCACCCACAGCCTCTTCTCCTTAATCTAGGGAGAAGTCCCCCAGCTGCCTTGCTTTTATTTCTGGATAAATTATTAATGGCTATTCATCTTTGGCACATGTAATTTTTAATTATGTAAAATATTGATGGGGGTGGGAGGGTAAAATCATAAGTATTTATATTTTTCCCTTGCTTTTACAGTAAATCACACTCAGTTTGCTGACTGAGATTTTCCCTGCTTCCTTCTCCCATATGAACCTTATATTTAACTCCAAATAGTGAATGCAAGATCCAAGATCGATAGATTAAGTAACAAAAGTATCCACGGTGACTGAACAGCAAACTCTTAAATCATGGCACAGGAAGTACAGATGAGCGATTATTGAAAACACTGCACTAAAATCTCAATAGGAGATAAGAGTGAGGCGTAAGTCATTAGAAAGCTCTATTAGTCTGGTAAGTCTGAGACAGCACGCTCCAAACATGAGCTGTTCTTGAGATCTGAAAATATTACATATTCCACCAACTTGCACACACACAACTGACTCCAACTAAGCTAGGGCAGGGTCCAGTTGTCCAGTCCCAAGGGGAAGGAGGAATGAATTGAAGCAGATAGGCTGAGCCAGGCTATTCAGGCAGTGATTCTTCAGCTATATTTGAAGGGGTAGGGGGGAGGGGGCAACACTGACAAATCAGATGATTTATAAAGGAAGTAAATATCCTGCTTTCATATCAATTCACTCCGTACCATAGCATCACCATGCTCTTCATCACGCTCTGCTGGGGACACAAATAAAGGACTTATGACACCTCTACCCCATTCTCACAAATCACCAGAAAAACCTAAGAATGCAGCATCGCTTTCCCTTTGTCCCTGTTCTCCCTGACTTGATAAACCATTTGCAGTTGAAAAATGAAGAAGTAATGGCCAACCAATTTGCAAAGTGAAAGCATTGTTTTGAAGAATTACCTGAAATCGCTACAATTTTGAACACAAACACATTAAGATACATACACATGTACACATATATGTGTGTACGTACATACATACATACATATATACATACATAGTCTTTAGGATTTTCAAACATTAGGATGCTATTGAATTTTAACATGCCTGAAGTATACTGCTTAATTCTTTTTGCCCTCGCTCTTGTACTACACATTTTTTTTTAGAGACAGGTGGGCTCCCAAAGTTGTGGATATCTAACAGCTTGAACGACAAGCTGCATAGCATACCCTGAAAGAAACGGCATTCCTGAATACCTAGGATTTCCTCTGGGAATAGAAAACCATTTCTTATACCAAAATTATGGTAAGACAATGTTCAAGACACGGAGGGCAACTTTAGCCTTGCCTTTCAAAGAGTACAGTGTCATCTGAAGTAAGTAGGACATCACATTTCAATTCGTACTATTAAAAACTTGTGTTACACAATGAAACTGATTACCCTATGAATCACTCTGCTTTACAAGAGGCTGAACTAGCATACAGTTAATAACACGAGCTAGCCCAGTGAACATTTCTCCAATAGTCACACGATAATCCAGTACAGCATGGATGGCCTTTGACCAGTACTTTTAGACTTTACTGCTATTCTAACTGGCCCTACTTCCTCATGACAATCACATAAGGAATTGTTGCAACAGGGTGAAAATATAAACTAAAATTATAATTTCATCACCCTTCAGTATCATTACTGATGCCGAAATTTTATTTTGTCCAAAAGACTTATTATCTTTACAAGCTTTTCCATTTATGAAAATATATGCATGATAAAGTCTAATAGTGGCCAATAAACAAGCTTACCACCTCCATCACTACCCACTGGAAAGAGATGGTTTTTAACTATAGATTCTGCTTAAATTTGGTGAAGCAATGAAGACTGTTTCTTCCAAATCATTTTCAGTTATTTTAAGACTTCTTTTCTAATATGACACAAATTATAGGGAAATCAAAACCGTCAAGACAACTAAAGGCATTTAGCTTTTGGAACTTAGGTTCCTTCCACACTCTCTCAAATGTCTCAAAGACTAAAGGAAACAAAACAGAGCAAATAGTACATACAGAAACAAATGCCCAACAAACTAATAGTGCCCCAACCTAAGTTTATCTAAATACCTCTTTAATCTGAAAGAAGACTCTAGATTTAATATTGAAAGCAAATCAAGAAATCAGAGAATTTGCATCTTGGATACATTTCTAGCCCCTCTCCAGTTGCTCTATCAAACCTTTTAATATCACATAGATGCCCTTAAATGATGATGCCAGATGGGACTTACAGAAGGAAAGCATAACTTCAGAGAGGACGAACAAATATTCAGTCCTTATCCTTGACTTCTTCTTATTTAGTGAAGGGGCTTGCCTCCTGTACTAGCAGTAAGTTGCAGCGTTAAGAGTGCAAATGCCCAGCTCCAAGCCCACTTCCAGTGCTCAACTGATAGCTCAGATCTAAGCCTGAACATGCTTTCTGGAAATGCAGGCAGCTCAAGTGAAAACCTAACTGAGGTTTCTACCGTGGCACAACACTAAACTGCACAAATATTTGACAGCTCCGAGACCTCTAAAGGTTTAAAGTAATATGCATTTTGTGCTAGGCTGCTCCTAGCTAGACAGAGCACTGAGATGATATAGAGAAGTGTTCTCAGCTGCTCAACCACTGCTCACTAGAGAATGTTTTCCTTCTCCGCCTCTGAACAAGAAAAAACAGCAAATGCTTAATGAAATGCTCATATTGACTAAGCTTTCACAGCATCAGTAGTATAGGAACTTTGTTTCACATTCCATTAAGTTTGCTCATGACTTCCCACGCTGCACCATTTCTCCTTCACCTAGCTAAAACAGCCAACTTCATTCGGGCAAATCAAGGCAAAGTTTGCCCCCCCACACACGTCCCTGTCTCTTTTCTTTTCCAACTTAAACTCATCCACGGCCAAATTAACAGCCCCAATAGTGGCACAAAGGAAGCTTTGAAGGCTGCACCGGCTTGGTCCTCCAGTTGCCAACTGGAGGTAGGTTTAATGTAATATATTCTTGCAGCTTAAAGAATTTTTTAAGGGCTTGTCTGCACTGATGAAGAGCCGGACACCCCCAGAATTACATCATCAGAGTGAACACTCACCAAAATACATTATGTTTCTCATTAATCAGACAGCTGGAATCCCACCGCGTTGTCTTCAGCATCAGCTCTCACCCAAGGCTGGCACGCAGAGCAGAGCCGTTTCATGCTACATTCGGTGGAAATGTCCCTGGCGTGGAGAGCAGTGAGCGCCGAGAGCGTGCCTCCTCCGCGGGATGAGCGCCTTGCAGCCTGCCTTTCCGGGGCTAAGATCCCCGGCGGCTGGAGAGTGCGCTGGGGCTGCCTGCTGCACTGCCCATCCTTACTGTAATCCGACTCCTCCTTGCGATGTCCTTGCCGCGCCTGTGACATCAGGACTGAGAGTACTACAAACAGACCCCTCCACCCCACCCCACCCCACCCTGGGTTAGCAGCCGCTCCATGAGGTGCTCCGATTGCCTGCCTGGACCAACCATGGCTCTCGGGAAGCTTTGACGAGCCCAGAGACTTGGGAAGGGGCGGAGTGAGGGGCGCGGGAGGCTCTCTTAAAGCGAGAAGGGTCTCGGGATCCACACAGGAGCACACAGGAGGATTTCACCACTGTGCAGGAGGGACGTGGTTAAGGCGAGTTCTGCCATTAACGTGTAAATTAGACAACACTTTTACCCCGCCCCTCCTATGAATGCCACCATTCTCTCCAAAATTTAACCTCCTCTACCAAGTGAAAACGGCAGTACGAAGAGGGATGGTGCCGTGCTTGCGTTCTCTTTGCTGTGGGCTTGAGGGTTTGTTGTTATTTTTTGTGATGTTTATATATAAGAGGAATAAAAGGAACGCCAGGGACCATTGCTAGGGTAATAGAGGTTTACACTTAGAAGTGATCAGATCCCAGAAAGCTAGTACTTGGTGAAGAGTAATTTTTTATTTCTTGAGTATTCCCTGAGCTATGTTGATAGAAAGATATAAAGAAAAATAACTGGTGATAAAAGTCACATCTCAGTTGCCCAGGATTTGCTGCCTCCCTTAGTAGGTAGTTATAAAGCACACTGAGGCTGAAATGATCTTTGACCTCCTGAAAGGGAGAGATGATTAGCCTGAAGGGCAACCAACATTGTGTCATAATTAAAGTCTAGTCACCAATTTAATATAGCTACACACACACACACACACACACACACACACACACACACACACTCTCCCATTAAATTTGAGAAGAACAGTCAAGAAAGGCAAAACTTAGCAAAGCCTCTGGCTCCTCCAATGGTATAATGAATTGCAGTCCTTATCTTACATAGGAAAGGATATTAGAAAGAAATCCCTGAAAGCTATGCTGATTAATACTTAAATGCACAGCATGGAAAAAATAAACTCATACAGCACGTTTCCTTTCCTAAGGACTCATCACTTTGGGAACCAATTTACGTACTGGGACATTTGAACTTATAAATTTCTATAAAAATTTATGAAATTATGAACCAAATATAAACAAAGAACTGTAGTCTATGGAAGAACCCAATTGATATATTTTTAATCTGGGCTTTTATAAAACTATGATAGCAAATATTTCTACATTTTGATATTAAAATATTCTATGGCAATTCCTTACACAATTCTGTGTCTCTTGGTGGATTTAATGTGTATAGAAATTAGGGGGCTGAAGCTCATAATAATAGCTTTCTGTACTATCTTGCATAAAAGCTTAACTCTGTATTCTACCTCTGTGAAAAGAGGGCAATGAACAATATCCTCTCTCACACTAGATTGTAAAGAATTTGGTGAGTGAAAATAGGTAAGCAAATATAAATCAGAAACATCACGGTGAATCTTAAGATAAATCTAGTACTGTTCTTTTAGAAATACTCTTAATTTAAAGCAACCAGAGGAAAATGTAAATAGTACAGGATATTAACTTTTTTACTCCCTTTTAAAAACTAAAATAAAAACAATGTTACAGGCAAGTGTTGAAGAAAATGCATAAATGTTTTTTCCTTTTGGACAAATGGAAATTGTCCAAAAGTACAATTAATAGTTCTTCCCTCAGGCAAAAGAACCATCTGTGGTAGAGCCTATTCATGAAGCCTGTAAGCTGCCTTGACCTCCTACATGTGCTAGGGGGCACTGTAGTTTAATGTTAGTGCTTTGGGTCCATTTGAGTTCCTGTAGTTGGAAGATGCAAGCATTGAGAGTTGAGTTTCAAATAGGAGATTTGAAACACTAAAGGACTACCTTAATCATTAATAACACCCTTGCATTTGCATGACATTTTACAGTGAAAAGGCACTTTCACATGTCATCTTTATTACTAACAAATTGAGATATAGAAAGGTGGATATTACAGATGTCACAGATGAAGAACCAGAGGCTCAGAGATGTTAAGCAACTTTCTCAATGATGTGATGAGTAAGAAACAGTTGTCTTACTATTTGTTTGTTGAATTTATATTAGAGTTCTCCAACAGGTTTCCTTCTTCAAATAAATGTGCTATTTATAATTGCTCAGTTAAAAGTCACCCCCAATAAAACAACGTCACTGCATGTTCTAGAAACAAATATATCTATATGGTCACAAATACATCAGCAGGGAGTATTTGGTAACAGAACATGCCAATCTTTGCCTGGTAGTATACCCCAAAAAGCAGCATGTAGCCTTTGAAAGAATTTGGCATTCTAGAAGCAACTGAGTGTAGTATCTACACAATGTAATTCTGTTCAAACAGAAAAAGAAGATGTCCTTTTAATTAAAGGTGTATGCCCCCCTTCCCTGCAGTTAAGAGTTATCTGGACTGTAGAAGCCTAAGAAACAAAATTGTTTATCTCCAGATGGAAAACAAGTGATTTTTGTTTTAATTTTATACTTTTTCCTGTTTTACATAAACTATTTTCTTTCTTTATTTGTATATATTTATAAAGAAAAAAATGTAACTTTTGATTGTTGTTGTTTTGTGTGTGTGTGTGTGTGTGTGTGTGTGTGTGTGTTTGCATTTTGTACTTTGACCAGCATCTCCCTAATACTCTCGCTCTGCAGCTCTGGTAACCATTTTATTCCTGTTTCTATAGAGTTTGACTTTTTTACACTCTACCTGTAAGTGAAATCATTGGGTATTTGTTTTTCTGTACCTGGCTTATTTCACGTAAGACAACAATGTCCTCCAGGTTTATCCATATTGTCACCAATGAGAGGATCTTCTTTTTTTAAAAGGTTGATGGAATACTATTCATATATCATTATGTATATATGTGACATCTTTGTTATCCATTCATCCACTAGTGGGCACCTTGCTTGATTCCTGTGAGTAATACTGCAATGAACATGGTAGTACACACTTTTCTTCAACATATTTTTTTTTTTAATTTTGAACCATAATAATATCCAAATGAAGCCACAGTTGATCTTGGCTAGATAGAGGATTGTGAACATGCCAGCTGTGCCTGAGATGCTCTCATATGTCATCTCAAGGGAGTGACTTAGCAGCTTCTAGGGAAGAATCTGGTTCATACCCTGACCTTTATCTGTCTCTAAGAGTCTGTGAGAACCTAGGAGCTTCTGAGGGTGAATTAAGTCAGTTCATCTGGGGTCAGCTATAGCACCAACCTGCTTGCCAGATAAAAATATACCTAGCATTACTAAAACAAAGGATGCCTTCAAATCACTTACATATTTTGAATTAAAATATCATGGTTGGGTGAAAATTTTTTCTGTGTTCTAAGATCCAGGTAGCTGCCTGCCTTGATTCCTCATCTCATTCAAATCTTGCTCAGAGGTTTATCAGTGTACTAATTCACTCTCCTCCTTTTCCAGTTTGAAACTGCCTTTGTCCCTCCCCTGACATTTCTTAACCGCCTTTCCTCCCTTATTTTTCTCCATGGCAACTATCATCATCTGACACACTATTTTAGATGTCTGTTTATTTTTGATTTCTCTTCACTGGAATGTAATCTCAGTGAGGGCAGGGATTTTATCTGTTCAATGCTGTATCTACAGTTCTTAGAAAGGTACCTGCTACTTGTCGTTATACCATAAATATTTGTGAATGAGGGAATAAGTGAATGAATGAATGGGCATCCTAAGTACAGCTGTATTGTGTGTAAGACATCATACTTTTCTATGTGCCTGAAGTCAGTTCTTTGAGGTTGATGGTGTTTTGTGCAAAGTGTTTACACAAATTGAATTTGTCCATGCTTAGCAGCAGCTGTTCTTAAATTCCATTCAGTACAGATGCCAGGTCGTACAGGCCACAGTTTGTGAGCGTGTTTGTCCTTTCAGATTCTCATAGCTGCATGGAGCAGAGATTTAGATTTAGCATGAGTTAGCATAGCTCAGTTGTGTCTTCCATTGCCTTACGCTTGGCTTTAGTTTAGTCCATCTTTATCTTTTATCTATATTGTAGCAATAACATTTTATCCAGTGTTCCTGATTTGAGGCTTGCCCATGTCTAATTCATTCTCCATATTAGATCCATTACTATCTTTAAAAATGGTATGATCATGCCACTCCTTTCCTCAATGTTCTTCACTGTTTCTGTATTTTATCCACCAAGGTAGTTAAGGTCTTTGACAACCAGGTCCCTATTCGCTTCTCCATTTGTAAA
The DNA here is from genome assembly GCF_003255815.1 of Theropithecus gelada. Classification (NCBI taxonomy): domain Eukaryota; kingdom Metazoa; phylum Chordata; class Mammalia; order Primates; family Cercopithecidae; genus Theropithecus; species Theropithecus gelada. The sequence continues at coordinate 168,335,511 of NC_037669.1, forward strand.
TACTTTGTCCTTCACGGTCTTCACTGTGTGAAACCGAATGTATGGCTATAATTCGCCTGAAGACTACATTCCCTTTTACCTGCTGTCTCTACTGAAGCAATTTGTAATCAATCTTTGGGTGTCTGTTTAAATATTATGTCTTCTGAGAAAATCATTTTTCTCACCAAAAGACTAAACGAGGTGTTGTTTGTATTTTTTTCATATAGTACACTGTACTAATTCCTACTCTAGCATTTAAACTTAGTGTGGGAATTTGCCTTTACCTGTATGTAACCCAAATGAAAGAGGATTTTCTTTTTAACTCCATGACCTCATATAAATCCATCGTTTAATGAACAAATTCATTATTTATCTATTAATTCATGCAACATTTTTGAATAAATTTAACATCTTATGAAGCCTATTATGTGCCAGGCACTGCAGAAAGTACAAAGGATAAATGGGGAATACACCTTATGAGCGCCAGGAAGAACAACAAGGCCAATATGCCAGAGTGGAGTAGATCTTAAAAAGCAAACTAAGAGTTGACTTCAAATAGGTAAGATAGAGCCCAGTTCAGTAGAACTTTTAGGCCATTAGAAATAATTTGACTTTTATTATGACTTACATGATATAACTTTGGAGCAACATGATTTGACATGCTTTAACAGGTTAACTATGGCGGATGTATGAAGAATTGACTAAAGGGAGCAAGGACAGATGCAAGGTGACCAGCTAGGAAGGCTTTGTAATAATCCAGAAAAGAGAACATGGCTTGGACCAGAGAAGAAACAGTGGTGGTGGAAAAAGTGGCCAGATTCTCTACATGTACCAAAATGGGTCCATAGAATTTTCTGATGAGTTAGATAAGCAATGTAAGATTTTTTTTTTTTTTTTTTTTTTTTTTTTGAGATGAAGTCTCACTCTTGTCCCCCAGGCTGGAGTGCAAAGGCAGGCACAATCTCGGCTCACTGCAACCTCCGCCTCCCTGGTTCAAGCAATTCTCCTGCCTCAGCCCTCCCGAGTGACTGGGATTATAGGTGCCTGCCACCATGCCTGGCTACTTTTTGTGTTTTTAGTAGAGACAGGGTTCCACCATGTTGGTCAAGCTGGCCTTGAACTCCTGATCTCAGGTGATCCGCCCACCTTGGTCTCCCAAAGTGCTGGGATTATAGGCATGAGCCACCGTGTCCGGCCAAGATTTTTTTTTAAAGTAGTGGATTATTCACAATTTGAGGACTGAGCAAATGGAAGGACAGAATTTCCATGAAATCAGGAAAAAACTTTGAGAGAACTTGCTTTGGGGGAGGTTAGAAGGTGGTCAGTGTAGGGGAATAATGTTTGGTTTGACATTCCTATTATATCCAAGTAGAAGTGTTTCATAGTAGTTTGGCTATACAGGTCTGGAGCTCAAAGGAGATGTTTGGGCTTCATATTTAAATTTGGAAGTCATGATTTTATAAATGATAATAAAATCCATGAGATCAGATAGTATCTTTTAGGAATTATAGATTGAAAAAGGAGAAGAGGTTTAACACTAAACACGGAGTTATAAGAGCAAAAGCACAAGTATATGGGTAGTTAGTGATGAATATTTGTTGAAAGTATAATAACTTTCGAATGCATATGTGTTGACATATGAATGACATGTGCTGGAAGGCTATTTTAAGCCTGAGTTGGCCTCTAGTATACCACCACTCAATATCAAAACAGTTTGAAAATTACACAAATAAGTTGCCCATATGGAAACAACTACCTAATTCAATTTATCTGTGTAGTGTTTGAATCAGAATTTTTTAAGTTGTGTAGACACTGCTATAAACTCATAAATCAATTTTATGATCAAATTCTTACTTGATGTTTCCATACAAATTAAATGCCTGGGTCATTATGGAAAATTAATTGCCTACAAGAAAAAGTACTAACATGTGCTAAGAATAAAAATTCTAGAAATACTGTAATATTCCAAAATTCTAGATTTCACTGACTTTGGAGACATATGATAAATTTCTCTTTCTCTCTCTCTCTTTTTTAATTTTATTTTTATTTTTTAGATGGAGTCTTACTCTGTCGCCCAAGCCCCAGACTGGAGTGGCGCAATCTCAGCTCACCACAACCTCTGCCTCCTGGGTTCAAGTGATTCTCGTGCCTCAGCCTCACTATAGTCACAGCCTCAGCTGGGACTACAGGAGCATGCCACCATGTGGGGATAATTTTTGTATTTTTGGTAGAGATAGGGTTTTGCCATGTTGGCCAGGCTGGTCTTGAACTGATCTCAGGTGATCCAACCGCTTTGGCCTCCCAAAGTGCTGAGATTACAGGCGTGAGCCACCATACCTGGCCTAAATTTATTATATATGTGACTCTTTCTAATCTGACAGACAGCTAATAGGAGCTTTTTATTATATTTAGTAACCAGCATTGAGAGCCAGAAATCTTACCTTGGAGCTGGTTGTGGAATAGCAATGTTTATTGACTCAAAAAATAGTTGTTGAGTACTCCTGTGCCAAGTACTGTCCTAGGCGCTAAAGGTATATTAATGAAATTACAGAAACCTCTGTATACATGGAGCTTACATTCTAGAATTCTTTATATTTCAACATATACAGTAAGATTTGGAACCTCTTTCACCTTTATCTCATACAGAGGAAATGACCTAAAGCATCTTTCAACTCATTCATTCACTGGTTACAGTTTATTGCTTCTCTCTCCAATAGCAGACCAGACATAAGGGTAGAGACATGTATATCATGTTCATACTATAACCAATGCCTCAGATGGTGTCTAAAACATAGGAGACATGCCATAAATGTATGTTGAGTGAATAAATCTATTGAAAGTCTTCTGCCTCTGGATGGTGCTTCCTACTGTTCCTACTGAGAATATAAAGTTCTATTCTACCAAGAATGCCATTTTCTGTTCTCCTTTGTCTTACAAGTTTTATTCACTACCTAAATCTCAGATATTTTGTTTGTACGTTTGCCCTGATTAATTGATAGTCCTGATCCCCTTGCAATAAGAAGCGTTACACACTTCCTTTCTGATGGTTCTCAGATTATCTCTCTCATGCCTCTCTTTCTTTTTCTTCTGTTTTTTTTCCTTCACAAAGCCCTTCAGAAAGCTGTGCATATTTTTAGCTAGTTTTATATGGGGCAGGGGCAGACACTGGCCTCTCACTTTAAATGTATGTATAATAGATATTATAACCAAAAATAGATGGACACCATGTCAAAACGTTGGTAGTCCCAGATCACCTAGTATGGTGCCTCACTCATAGAAAGCCAAATCATTATAACCGTCATCATCACTGGCAAAAAACAAAAAAGAAACAGTGAAGATGCTATTATAACAAGTCCTGAACTCGAATGTTCAAGTTACTTAGCTCCCTGTTTTTCAAAGTACTTAGTATCTCAGTTGAGGAAATGAAGCATATATCCAAAAATATAACTAAAAACAAAGGTAACATAAACTAACAAATGAATACTCTAGGACATGTGTATAAGGGTTTGGTAAAAGATGATATTATGAAGGGGTTCAGGCAATCCTGAGAAGCTACAAGTGGTGGAACTTAAGCCCTGTCTTCAATATTGACCCGGACTGATGTAATGCAGAAAGAGCTGACAAATGACATAAAACAAGAATGGGACTGTGAGTGATGTATCTGGGAGACCAAGAACAAATTAGAATATTAAAGAGTAAGTTTCTCAAAAGATCTTCAAGCAACGTAAGGTTGGAGAAGAAAACACAGATGCCATATTGGATGAGAACTCCCATTCCAGCAAAAAGGCTTCAATTTTATTTGACAGACAGTGTAGGAAGTGTTTGCTGAATGAATACATAAATGAACTTCAAAGTATTTCCAAGGACAGAAATATAATAATATGCCTCCAAAGACATTTGGTGACACAATAACGTGAGTTAATACATCTTGTGTAGCAGGCTGAAAGATCTTATACACTCCAGAGATTTCCAATTTTTCTTAAAATAAAATTCATTTATGGTTCCTGGGCAGCCATTTCAGAATCAGCCCTCCCAGACCCAGACCCACCACCAATACGTTTGCAAACAAAACGAAAGAAGTAAACGGCATTATATTGAATTTCTTATTTTGCCTTTAAAAAAGAGATTCCTCATGATAAATTGAGTGCAGCGCCAGTAAATTTGGATGCTTTAGGTCATGAACATTCCATTTTTATATATACTGTGATAACAACTACATAGAGTGAGCAGAGAGACGGTGCAACTGTGCCCCAATGTTGCAAGAATTCACAAAGTAATTGAAAGCGTTTCCAAGTGTGCATAATTCTGTGCCTCCAGTCAAATACAGTAAGTGGAAATTTGTTTGGCTTCCTCTGTCAAACTGTCTGAAATACATAAAGGAAGTGTGTAATGGGAAAACAAAATATTACAGTTTCAACATTCTTTTAATTATCTCTCAATCTCATCTTTGCTATGCTCAAACATAATAATAATCCTGAAGGCTCATCTCTGATCTTTTGGTGGATAAAATGACCAGATGTGATTGTTACCCTTGACTCAAAAGTGTCAGTTCTAGAAAATCTGCAGTATTTGTCACCATGAATACCATTTAACTGCAGCGTGACCCAAAGGAACTCTGCACAGCCACACGTGAATACAACTGGAGGAACTTAATTAATCTTGCTGTCACTTCCATGATGCTTTTCATTAGTTTTGCTGCTATCTGATCAACTGGATTTCTCTGTACTGGTAACGCTACCCATAGCCTCTTATAAAGTATTTTCAAAAGGTAAACAAAGATTCACCTTTGTGGTAGTGAACTTTTATACAGTGGGACATTATTACTGCTACTCATATGAAGGTAACCCTCCCATTTCATATTTAAAATTATAAAATCATGGGAAACATAAATATCTAATCTATCTCCAACTGAGAAACTGTTTTAAACTCTATGCACAGATTAGGTATTTGAAATAAAAGGTCATACTTTTGTTTATATTATTTTCATGAATACTGATGCTTAGTGCACTATGAAGAACAGTACTGACTAAATATAAAATATAATTCATAAGAAATCTGGGCTTTTTCACTGACTGCTGGAAAGCAGTTTAGCAAAAATTACATTTAACTGGGAGAACAAAGCAAACGATAATTCAATGGTAGTATTTGTCCTCTCTGTGAGTCATATTTTTGAAAGATTGGTTTAATGTGTGTATATTTTAAATATAATTTATTTATATTTAGCATTATTTTTAAATGTTATCCATAGTTTAGGGATGACCCGTGTAAATAGTAGAACATTATGAAATGACTGAGTGTGACTTTAATGGTTAGGTCATAAAAGACAAAGTGGCTTTTGCTTCTCTCTTTTGTATCATACACTTTAGGGAACATCACCTGCCATGCTATGAGGGTGCTCAAGAAGCCCTGTGAAGAGGTACACATGGCAAGGAAGTGAAAACTCCAGCCAAAGCCAGTACCAACTTGCCGTGTATGTGAATGAGCTGCCTTGGAAGGGGATTCTTCAAACTGTGCCAAGCCTTCACCTACCTGCAGCCATGATCAATATTTTAGTGCAGCTTCATGAGAGACTCCTGGTCAGCACCACCAGCTGAGCAACTCCCAAATTCCCGACCTACAACAACTGCGTGAGATGTTAAACCTTTATTGTTGTTTTAGACCTCTAAATTTGGGGTAATATTTTTTACATGTCAATAGATGGCTAATACATGATGGAACTTTATAGTCTAGTTTTAACAATGAAACTTCTGAATAGTATTAAATTGATGACAAGGTGGTCTGGAATTCAGCTGAGATAAGACAGATGTAGGATCTTGGAAGCCTGGATCCCATTTGGGGCTTGGTTTCCTTACCCATGAAGTGACAATGTGAGAATGAGTGAAGATCGTCAATCAATGCAAGAACCAACATAGAGAGGTGAGAGAAGTAATACAGCCTCAGAGGATGGGCTCATTATATGTCTATAGGTAGGATAAGATACTTTGGAGGAATGAAGAGTGTGTGTCAGTTCTCAAGGTGGTGGCTGTCACTTAGCTTCAACCAATAACAGTCATGAGAGAATGCAGATCCAATTTTCTCAGATTCCTCCTTTTTTTCTAGCTTTTTTCAGATATTACCCAAATGATAAAAATTGTATCTAACTTAAAGTCATAATGGCTTAAAATTATGATTGCAAGAGCATTTTCTTCTCCCCCGCCCCCCGCCTTTTTTTTTTTTGGGGACGGAGTCTTGCTCTGTCGCCAGGCTGGAGTGCAGTGGCTCGATCTCAGCTCACTGCAACCTCTGACTTCCTCGTTCAAGCAATTCTTCTGCCTCAGCCTCCTGAGTAACTGGGATTACAGGCATGCACCACCATGCCCAGTTAATTTTTGTATTTTTAGTAGAGACAGGGTTTCACCGTATTGGCCAGGATTGTCTCGATCTCCTGACCTCGTGATCTGCCTGCCTCAGCCTCCTAAAGTGCTGAGATTACAGGCGTGAGCCACTGTGCCCAGCCTTTCTTCCCTTTTCTATTTTCCAATATCTTCAGGATTATATTCAAACATCTGTCCTACTGGATTCATCTGCTCCATCCATTCTTCCTTTCCACTACTATCTCTATCCTTCTTTCTTTGCTTCGTAATCAAACTTCTACAATTCATCTACCAATACCATTTTTCTCTGCCTGGTATCATGCTTTCTCCTTACCCTGTAAAGTTCTTCTCCACTGTCTCAACTTTCTGAAATGCTGCTCATCCTCAAGTGATCCACTCATGGCACCTCCTCTCAGAAGCTTTCCTTGATTGCCATAGTCATCATTAGTGACTACTTTCCCTAGGCCTCAAGACTATAATGCTCTTTATCTCTTCAATCTTACTAGTTCTCTTTTCTTGTTTTGTAATGTAAAACAAGATGCAATGTAAATTGTAAATGTAAAGATTTAATGTACAATGTAATGTAAATGTAAACATCTAATGTAAAACCTATGTAAATATCTCATGTAAAAATCTATTTTATCACCACTTATTATCTCATCTCACAATGCCTGCCTATAATACACTGTCCAGATCTCTCTAAAATGACAGACATGTTGCTAAGGTGCTAAAAGTGTTATAGACAGACAGCCTGTCACTGCCAACCCCTAGAGGTATCATCTCAGCTGCGGACAGCTGCATTGTCAAGGTTTTGGCCCTTGGTCATGGACCATATCCAGTGATCAATGTGGGATTGAAAAGAACTATTCATCTTGGACCAACCTGGGGCACCTTTCTACAAGCTGGATCATTCAAGCTCTAGAATACAGAAAGATGCCTTTGGTTCTATATCACAGCTCAACTTCCTCTTCTCCCTTCCACAGTGCTGACCTAGAGCCCTCCCTCATAAACACCCTGCATGCTAATCTCCATCAGTGTCTGTGACACTGTCACTGAGTAAGTACTCAACAAATGCTTGGTAGTATAAAATTAAGTCCCAAGTACCTGTAAACAAATAAGACAAATTTCCCAAAGACAAGAATATGGTAACTCCCCCCAAAACTCTTGAAATTGATGGACAATTTAGGGGAAAAGTTCACCTTCTCTCCAGAGACCTACTGATTTTGGAATTAGTCTGAGGAAAGAAAAACCCAGGATTTAAATGGACACCCTGGTCTGTGTACTCTGTCTGAGTAACAGTGATGGCTCCGAGCTGTCAGGCCTCCCAGGAGATATTCAATCATGATGTTCTTCTCTTCTTCTATAACAAAGGTAATAACTCAGCTTTTTATCTTTTCTAGGGGTGTCATTACTTTGAAAAGACAATAAAAGCCTCACAAGAGTTTCTATATAGTGAAAAGTTTTCTAAAGGAGAAAAAGACCCTAATTAATTTGAGAACTAACAAATACATCAACTTTAAGGAACTTCCATAGTATTGGCATTTAAACTTCTTGGGAAATCCTTTCAAATGAATATCATGTGCTTTAGGCCTACAATATTATAACATTATATATTATAGGCAATAAGTGTCCAGGGGTGAGTAATCCTTGTGTATTTCATATGAAGTGGCATTTCCTGTAAATAAAATAAAGTACATTGTTTTAGTTAAATAAAATCATACTCTGGAGGAAAAAACAACAACTTTGCCTTGGAAAAATCTGTGATGCTGAGAAATATATAGCATCTACCCTTCGGAAACCGTGAATAAGTCCTTTCTAATCTCTGCTTTGGTGTTACCAAGTGGTTTACTACCTGCTTTCAAGTCCAACGCTTAATTTGGAAGACATTAAAATTTTTTCATTAATTCACTATTCTAACACATAGTCATTGAACATCCACTTGTCAAGCACTGTGAGAGGGGCTAGGGATATTGGAGTAACTGAGATAGATTTTTGGCCTCCTGGAGTTTAGTTTTCCAAAGAATGAGATACTACAATGGAAGATGGATCAATGGCTACAACAATCTGTTGAAAATGGGCAGAAAAGTAGGGAAGGATGGACAATCAGGGAGGGAGAGAAGGGCTTTTGAGAATTTGACATGTAATATAATATAAATAATGTGGTTAATTTGAGATTCATTAGAAATTAGTCAGACAAAGATAAAGGCAGAATATTCTGGGCATGGTTAACAGCTTATGTAAAGACCCAGAGGATAAAGCAGTGTGGAGACAAGAGCTAGAAGATGTTCAATAAGGAGAGGCAGGGGAGAGTGCTATAGTATTAGGTAGGAGAAATAGTTTGAAGGAAATCGTGAACTGCAACAAATATTTGAAAAACCACAAAGGATTTTCAGGAAAGTAATGGGCCTCATGGTTATGGATTCAAAATATAGAATGGTGAACTGATAAGTATTCAGTGGAAATAAAGCTCTCATATAACCAGGTGACTTTGAGATAAACATATGCAATAATGCTGTAATCTCTGGTACAAGCCCCAGTTTTCCTTGCTCAGGTTTGCTGTCTACATGCCAGCCAATGAAACATAACAAGCAAGAATGAAAAAGATATTTTGCATGGCTGGGCTTGTCTAGTTGGAAATCACCAATCCAACCACTTTTAGAGTAAATTAATGTTTTTAGCTGTCATGGAAGCTGAGCATTGAATATAAGAATGAAAACTGAACAGTTGAGCGTTTGACAATTGACCCAGTTTAGCCTTCAAATGATGGAGTCAGCGTGCTGTGTGCACTGAATTCTATGTCACACACAGAGTGGCACTGAAGCATGGAAGAAATGACACTTTGAGGAAAATACCATAAGTTTTTAGGTTTATATGCAAGTTGTGGTATAAGTTTACATTTCTGTGCTCCCAAGCTTATTTTTTCCAATTGTTCACTTCTCTTCTGCCTACAACTTTCCTGAATAATTTCTGTCACATTATGGATGCCCCTGATTTTAAAGATCTTCTAGCATTGAGATGTATCCTTAGACTGAGGTTGCCCAAAGCTGTCTCAAGTAAATAAAGTCTTAGATATCTGCAGTGGACAGAAATGTTTTATTTTTTCTCTGAAGTTTCCAAAATGAGAGTCTTTATAAGTACTGTCATATTTTCATTAAATAAGTCAGTTCTTATGTTTTAGAAATATAAAAGCAGCAATTTCCAAAAGGATATGCATATATAATCCACACACACACACACACACATAATCTGTGTATGTGTGTGAGAGAGAGCATTTGAGTGTGTGTGTTATAGATTTTACTGACTTACTTTGCTAGAAATATAAGTAAGGGATCAATACTGATGGAGAAGTATAGGTAAATTTGATGTATTTCAGAGCAGCTGCCAAGCCATTCTCTTCTCTGGGGAAATGCCTATTTCATATGAAATACACAGGGCTTACTCACCCTTGGACATAACTGATTTGATTAGGATGGCTTCTAAATGGGATTTTCTGAGACCCATGACTTGTGAGGCCTAGCTTGAAAAGATGAACCGAGACAATCATGTTTGTTCTCAAAAACATAAACTAAGAGATGGAGAAGGAAGGCGTCCATTGGTGATGGGCCCTGGAGCTAGTAGGTCATATAGACTCAGGTAATATAGATTCATGTGCAAGATGGATAAGCACCAAAAAAAAAAAAAAGAAAGAGGAAGAAATAGAGGTACACATAAGTACATGCGTACACGCACACACACAAACACATACACACATACACATACACAGAGAGAGAGAGAGAGAGAGAGAGAGAATGTGCACTAGATAGAAAGACAGAAAGGCACATCTTACACGTAGGCTAAGTAGGCTTTGGTTATTCAAAGGTTTCTTTTCATATGTACCTTTTTAATTATCTCATATTTTCCCTGTGGCAACTTTAATATGTGTCTGTTCCTCCCATAGTAGTATCTTATTTTACACCTTTAATTAATTGAAAGAGATTCAGTAGACTGAAACTATTAAGAGCCATGGTCAAGTGTTGTATACCAGCCATTTGACTACATGTAAACAAGAGAAAAGAAGATAGCAGCATTGTGAAGAAAGGAAAGATAGTGGCCTAAAGGAAAAAAGGAAAATCAGTCATACTGGGAGAATCCAGGGCATTTGGGAAGTGAACCAATAGTAGTTATGGGATTAATAACAATGATTTCTGCAGGAAACAGATAATGGCTTTCAGATCTTCAGATGAAAGATGTGTTTTCTTTCAATGTCATGCTCCACTGATAATTTGTGAAGATTTACATAGAAATGATGAGAATAATGTATTCCTTATGTTTTTAGTGTATTTTTTGATAATCAAACATTTTATTATTAGAGTAATGAAGAGCATTTACTTTTGACACATATCACAATTATTACCTATCTGTTATGGGTACAGGACATGTGCTTATTGATGTGTTAGAACCTGAAATTATGACTTTGGTTCATGTATTAAAGCACAGTCAGAATACATTTTAAAGATGAGTTTGTGTTTGAGGAAAGAGTAGGATCATGCCATAGTAATGTGGACTCACTGATTTTGTCCTTTATTTCAATTTCTGGTAACTCATTCTATATCTGCTTTAAGATGCAAATCTTGAGGGAGATATTACAGTAGAACAGAGAACATTTATTGAATCACTCTGCAAGGCCCTCTATGGAAGCAGTTATGGCATGGAGAATAGAGATAAATAAGGAAGGTCAAGAAGAGTAAGATAGAATAGTTGAAACTGAAAAGAAGGTATTTCAAATGGAGCAGAGGGAGAATGAGAGGATATAATTATTTAGAAGGAGAAATAAAGTAATAGAGATCCTTAAAGTCGAGAGCACATAGTTAAAATTGTATTTACTGGAAACACTGCTTGTAGTTGAACCAATATACTGGAAAGGATTTGTGGCTATGGGTAAAGAAGACAGCCAGATGAGGTTCAATTAACATAAAATCTTACCTAATCTAGTACTTGAGCTCAATGGCCATATTTAGTGCAGCTATAAAATATAAGGTCTTTTCAAATCTAATTCATTCCTTTCATTCATGAAAAATGGTTAAATAATGTGTGTACAACCTCCCACCCACCCACCCTCACACACGCATGTACACACCCTAGCTATTTCTGTCTGAGCCTAAATTGAAACAGAATTTGGTAGCAAATATTGTCAGTTGAGAGCCTTACAGAAATCACAGATCTTAGAGAAATGCAAGGACAGTGTGAGATAGCCACCTTTAAACAAGACTGAAGCTATACATGTGTCTTAGGTTTGTGTAATCATCCTACAAAATACATTTGTCTTTTTAGCTCAACTGCCACTTGTCTTTGACAAATTTTACTCATTCTTTTTTTTTTTTTTGCCAAGATTTAACACTATTTCTTCTATAGCATTTCATTTTGTTGCTGATAACTCTTTTACATGCTTCCTTAGCACACCCTTCTTACCAATAATACCATTTGTTATCACTGACTCCTTACTTGCCAGTTCCTTTCTAGACTAAGACTCTTGAAGGCAGAGCCAGAGTCACCACTACATCTCCAGGGTCTCGTGAGCTTGATTCACAGTAAGTACCCAATATATACCTGGTATACAAATGAGTGGGTGGATGGATAAATGAATTGATGAGTGGTGAATGGGAAGAGAGTTAAGGTCGGGGGTGGGAAAGGAAGAGAGGGATAGAGAAGATTGAGAGAGGAGGAAGAGAAAGGATTATATATTGTGATATGAATATATGAAATGGTAGTTGAAAATATATTTAGATAAAAGACAAATATGACCATTCTTTTGGAATATTTTAGTAACTAAAGAAGTTAAATTTCTTTATAATAATAAAGTACGAGAATGCATGTAGTGTTTTATATTATCTCAAACATTCATAGCATATCCAAATGATGTACCCTTTACCATAAATTCTAGCCAAAAATTAAAAGAATGCTCTTATTTTTACATTGTCATAATTTGTCGTAATTGTTTAGATAAGTACATTCTAAGCATGAGGGAACTGTAAAAACATGTACTCATTTTGTACATTTCTGGCCTTGTTGTATGTAATAACAGATATTAGAAGGAGATAACTTAGTGGGACAGAGACACAGATGAATGCACTAAATGAGAGAATCCCCAGGCCATTCCTGTCATGGGACTTAATGTCTGCAGTTTGATTATGAACAAAGGACAAAGGCCTTTCTTGAAGACAGAGTTATTACCTATCTTATAATCAGAATAAAATGTTAAGAAAAAGAGCACTACATCATTATTAATCATATCTTAATAGCATAATGTTGACTTCTATGTATTTAAAGTAATTATATTAACATAAGAAAGAAATTTACTACTGAGGATCCTGGGAAGAAGCAGAGTAGGAAGCACCAGGAATCTGTCTCCCCACTTAGACAATTGCACTAGCAGAATCTGTTTGATATAAGTCTTTTGGAACTCTGGAGTATATTGAAGGCTTCAAAATTCCAGGAGAAGGTTTGGACAGTAAAGTGGAGTTAATTTTGATCAATTTTAGCTCTTAGAGTAGCAGCAACCTCTCCCCAACCAGCCCCATGACAGGCAGCTGTGCACCTGCTCCTGAAATAACTTGCACATAGCTCGTAGGAACCAGGGCAGACAAAAATGACTTTGTCCTCCAAATATTGGGAATATGTGCTTTGATCACTGATGACTGTTTCTGATCACAGAGTTATAGACAAAGAGGTGGGTGGTCATTGCTGTTGTACTTCACTCCATTGTTACGAACACACCGTCACCAATTGAAATGAGTTCCAGGGGATATAACAAATCAGTAATCATTTTTTCCCTCCTTTGATTATTCTATATTTCTTCTTTTTGGAGTCAGAAATTAAAGACTAGGGAAACGACTAAACAAACGGGACATTTAGAAAGTTGACTGTGTATTCCCAGGGAAAGGCACAGGCTCAGAAAACAAAACAAAACAAAAAACAAAAAACAAAACCTGAGAAAGCCTTAAATTTGCACTTCTGGTTGATCCTTGGCACAGGCACAGCCTGAAACAATCAACAAAACAATAAGCAATAAGCAATAAATATATAATACAGCAAGCTCTGGGGAAGGGGGTAATAGAATTTTCAGAGTTGCCACATTATTAGATTTAAATGTCCAGTTTTTAGCAAGAAAATAAAATCACAGGGCATAAAAAGAAATAGGAAATGTATGGAACATTCAAAAGGAAAAAGTAAGTCAACAGAAACTGTTCCTAAAAAAGACTTGATGACAGCTCTACTATACAAAGACTTCAAAACAATTGCCTTAACAATGTTCAAAGAGTTGAAGAAAGATGTACAAAAAAAAAAAAATAGAGAAAGTAGAATGTGAATAAAATAGAGATAGCAAGAAGAGTCAAGATGGGTGACTACATACAGCCAGGAAGAGCATCTTCCTGAGACCAAGAGACAAGACCATCAAGATGGTGGAGGAAGGGGAAGCAATGGTTAAAAAACTAAGTAAGATCATAAATAGCAAATACAATCTTGAAAATAAATAGCAAAGATGGAGGACTCACACTTACTGATTTTAAAACATACTGCAAAGCTACAGTATTCAAAATAGGGTGATATTGGCATTAAGATATATAAACCGCTGGAATAGAATAGAAAGCTCAGAAATAAACCCTCATACAGATGGTCAAATTCCTTTTGACAAGGGTGGTAAGACAATTCAATGGGGAACAAATAACCTCTTCAACAAATGGTGCTGGGAAAACTGGACATCTATAAGCAAAAGGATGTAAATGGACTGTTACCTAAAACCATGTAAAAAATTAAGTCACAATGGATTAAAAGCTTAAATATAAGACCTAGAAATATAAGCTTTTAGAAGAAAACATAGAACAAAATTTCATCACATTGGATTTGGCAATTATTTCTTGGATATCACATCAAAGGCATAGGAAATTAAAGAAAAACTAGACAAACACAACTTTATAAAAAATTAGTTTAATGTTCTTCAAAAGATACTACCAACAGAGTAGAAAGGCAATTCACAGAACGGAAGACAATATTTGCAAGTTATATATCTGATAATAGATTAATATCCAGGATATAGAGAGAACTCCTAAAACTTAACAACAACAACAACAAAAAACAAGCTGATTAAAAAATGGACAAAGAACTTGAATAAATATTTTTCCAAAAATAATACGCAAATGGTGAATAAGCAAATGAAAAGATGCTCAACATCACTAAACATTAGATAAATGCACATCAAAACAAAATGAGATATTTCATATGTGTTACAGGGGAAAAAAAGAAAATAACATATTGATGAAGATGAGGAGAAATTGAAACACTTGTGCATTGTTGGTGGGAATGTAAAACAGTATAGTCATTGTGGAAAACAGTATGGTGATTATTCAAAAATTAAAAATGTGACTGCCATATGATTGAGCAATTTCACTTTCAGTTTCTAAAAGAAATGAAAATAGAGTTGCAAAGAGATATTTGAACACTTATGTTCACAACAGTGTTATTCACAATTGCTAAAATCTGGAAGCAACCCAAGTGTCCATTGACAGATGACTGGATAACCAAAATGTAGCATACATATGTACAACGGAATATCATTCAGCCTTAAAAATGAAGAAAATTCTGATGTGCTGCCACATAGAAGGATCTCGAGAACATGCTAAGTGAAATAGCCAATCACTAAAAGGCAAATACTGTATGATTCCACTTTTATGAGGTACTTAGAGTAGTCAGAATCATAGAGACAGAAAGTAGAATGGTGGTTGCTAGAGATGGGGGAGAGAAAAATGGGGAGTTGTTATTTAATGGGGATTTTATTTCAGTTTTACAAGATGAAAAGAGTTAAGGTGCTAAAGGTGGTAGGTTGCACAACATTATGAATATGTTTAATACCATTGAACTGTACAGTGAAAAGTGGTTAAGATGGTAAATTTTGTTATAATATATTTTAACACAACAAAAATAAAATTGGAAAGACAAAATAAAAGTTATTTATCGTTTTGTGCTTTTATGCCTGGAAAGTTCAAGCTTCTTAGTCTTCTCTTTGGAATGGGTTTCTCTGTTAAAAACAGGAGTCTTTGCCCATGAAAGATTTTATGATGAAGACTCCAAAAGCAATTGCAACAAAAGCAAAAATTGACAAATGGAATCTAATTAAACTAAAGAGCTTCTGCACGGCAAAGGAACCTACATCAGAGTAAACAGGCAACTTACAGAATGAGAGAAAATTTTTTGCAATCTATCCACCTGACAAGAATCTAATATCCAGAATCTGCAAGAAAGTTAAACGAATTTACAATAAAAAAACCAAACAACCCCATTAAAAAGTGGGCAAAGGACACGAACAGACACTTCTCAAAAGACTACATACATGCAGCCCACGAACGTATGTTAACAAGCCCACCATCCCTGATCATTAGCGAAATGAAAATCAAAACTACAATAGATACCACCTCATGCTATTCAGAATGGATATTATTAAAAAGTCAAAAAACAACAGCTGCTGGTGAGGTTGTGGAGAAAAAGGAATGCTTTTACACTTGGTGGGAGTGTAAATTAGTTCAGCCATTGTGGAAGATAGTGTGGCAATTCCTCAAAGACCTAGAGGCAGAAATACCATTTGACCCAGGGATCACATTACTGAGTATGTACCCAAAGGATTATAAATCATTCTGTTGTAAAGATACATGCATGTGTATGTTCATTGCAGCACTATTCACAATAGCCAAGACATGGAGTCAACCCAAATGCCCATCAATGATAGACTAGATAAAGAAAATGTGGTACATATACACTGTGGAATACTATGCAGCCATAAAAAGGAACAAGATAATGTTCTTTTCAGGGACATGGATGGAGCTGGATGCCACTGTCCTCAGCAAACTAATGCAGGAACAGAACTCAAATATTGCATGTCCTCACTTACAAGTGGGAGCTGAATGATGAGAACACATGGACACATAGTGGGGAAACAACACATACTGGGGCCCGTCAGAGGGTAGGGGTGAGGAAAGGAGAGAGACCATCAGGGAGAACAGCTAATGGATGGTGGGATTAATACCTAGGTGATGGGATGATCTGTGCAACAAACCACCATGGCACACATTGACCTATGTAACAAACATGCACATCCTGCACATGTACCCCCAAACTTAAAATAAAATTTGGAATCAAAAACAAAACAAAACAAAACAAAACAGGAATCCAATGGAGACAACAACTTTAAAAATGGAGGCCACTGGGATGCTCTGATGGAAACAGGAGATGGGAAATAGGGAGTAGAGTCCCTATTCCATGGAATCACAAAGCCCAAAGATTAGTCACGAAGTAAAAATGTTCAGGAAAAATATTATGGTAGGTACAGAGATAGAGAGGAGTGATTACAGAAATATTTAAGAGATTTTGTTGACTAGATAAATGAAGATGGGCAGTGATGGGGTTGATGAAGGAGTAGATGTAATTAAGAATAACAGGATTTTGGCTTTCCCAGTTCAGTACCTGTCACTGAAATGGGTACTTAGAGAACTTTAAAGATGTCAAGCTTAGGGGAAAAGTTAACACATTTGGATATGTTGTTTATAATATTTTTGAAATGGAAATAGAATGACATCAGGAAGTCAAATTAAGGGTCTAAAACTGAGAGAATATGTCCAGGTAACAGTATGCTATTAAAAAACCACTGGCTTTCTAGAGAGGCAAAGCCCTGCCTTGTACCATTTGTCAATCATTACAGTTAAAATACTCCCACCAACACATCAATTTCATGGTATAAGTGCAAATGACATAGCCTGAGAAGAGATGAGCATAATTTACTCTTGCGAGAGAGTGCAACCCAGCTCCATCCCATAAGGAGTGATTCAAGAAGCAGGAAATCGTCAAAACTATAAAGTACTCAGGGAAAATCAAGTAAATTCATCTGGATGAGGGGTGGGCTTTGAGTATCTTTTGCTTCTGTGTCACTTATGTTTCCTTTTTCATTAACCCTTTAATGCAGGGTTGCAAAGTATTTCCAGCAAAAATGGACACCTGTTTCCTAAATCAGCCTAGCGCTTTCATTCTTGGCACCATCACCTGCTACTTCCCAAGGTCATTTGAAAGTTATGGCCAGTGAGGAATTGCCTCTGCTAGCTAAAAAAAATATATATAAAAATAAAAATAAAAAAAGGAAGAAAGTGGGGGATAAAGGAGGGCTTGGAAAACTGCTTTTATTGCTCTATTATTCCAAAAATAGTCTAAACTTTCAGTAAACCTATTTACACCTCTGAGAAGCTGGACTCCTCCTGGCTATTTCTTCAGCAATTAAGACCCTATATTGTATCTAATTTCCAAATTGAAGCCTTCCATAATTCATCATGATGATTTTGGTTATTTTTACATTACTTCCTCCTCTATAGATATTTGTTGTTTTTGTATTGCCGCAAATTAAATTTTATACTGAAATGTATAAAGTATTTGATGACAGGAAATAATTAATCATTTTCTTATTGATTTAAGAATATCTTTCTAGGGTAAATTTTTAGATTGTCTGAGCTATAAATAGTACACATTTCTTTCTAGAGCCCATTTGTATAAATAGTGTTTTCCAGTAATTATAAAATTAGGACATGCTCTTTTTTAAAAATTTGAAAAATTTAAAAAAATAATGTAAAGAAGAAAATAAGTACTCACAATTCCTTACCAAATACTACTAATAGTATTTTCTTTCAGGTAGTCAATTATATAGTTTAATATATTGTGATATACATTTTTTACATATTAAAATTTCATAGTATTTCTTTGTATTTCAAATTTTTGTATATTATACAATCAAAATCTTCTCTATGTCATTAAAATTATGCAAAATATGTTAATTATTTAATTATATCCTACATTATGAGTGTGTCATATTTACATAAACATTCTTTTATTTTGGACACTTATTTTCCAGATTTTCATTGTTAAATATGGAATGGCAATGGACATCCTCCTCCATTAGTTTTTGCGCTTATTACTTGTGGCTTCCTTGGATAAAGCCTTGAAATGTAATTACTAGGTTAAAGGGTAAAATTGCTGCAAATAATTTTGGTACATACTGTTCAATTGCTCTCTCAAAAGATTGTTCCAATTTACAATCACATCACATGAGCACTGTGTGTGACTGCTCAGTTTCACTCCACCATAACCAGCATTGAATATCCTTTAAAAAAGAATGACATATGTGTGTGTTAAATTTGATACACAACAACTAGCATTCTGTCATTATTTGTATTTATTATTATTTTATTAAGATAAGTTAATGATCAAAGGAATTTTGTAAATTTGTCTTCCTGTCCCTTGATCATTTTTCTATTGATGATAATGTTTACCTTACCTAAGGTACTTAATGTAATTTAGAGATAACTAAAAAATAAACTTTACGTGAGATTCTGGAAATATAATTTCCAAGTGTAGCATCAGCAATTATCATAAAAAGGAAAGTAAAGTTGAACCAAGAATATATACAAGTGATGTTTACAAATCATAATTACACAAAGCCAAAAGAAACATTATTCTTTCCGGCTACTAGAACCCCATGAGAAAGGCACATTTGCTACTCCTGTGGGCAGAAACTGAAACTTTTTCTCCTGTCCAAAGACACAGATAGGTTTTAGAGTGAATACTAGCTCCAGAAAGGTTCCCAGTTCTCTCCCCATAGCTGCTGAACAGCGCTACGGAGGAATCTTTGCAAACAATTGCTGTGAGCTTTAGATATGATTTTCTAATTCTCTCTTGGCCCCCAAACATGCTACTTCCTCAGCCTTTTCCCCACATGGGATCATGTTGCCAATAATGTCTTTGGTACAAATTTGAATTCATCAGGCTTGAATTTAATTACATTATGTAAACTAGAAAATGTCCCCAGTAGGTTTTGAAGGAATAGTTTCTGTATGCAATTGCAAAGTTCTGTTTTGTTTAAAATATTTGCATTTTGATAAATCCACTCCGACTCAAACCAGTTTTTGATCTTTGTCAATAACTCATTTTCATCACATCAGCCTGAATTTACCTTTTTAAAAAATAAATATTTATAAAATTCTGCATAAAAGTCTTTCCTCTATTCTACATCCTCCCTAAATGCCCTCTCTCTTTACCCAGATTGGGGCAGGATGGCAAGAGGAGATGGGCAAAGCATCATTTTCATGGGTTATCTCAGCACCAACATAGTTGACAGATAGTCACCAAGTTCTGAATGCAGCATATTCTCTGACATTGCATTGGGAAGAAAGGCTTTCAAAACGATCAAACAGAGAGAAGAATCATTTGAAACACTATAAGAACTTCACACTCAAATTCATAATAACATTTGTGAAGTTGCTTACATAGATCTTCCCATTGGAGACGGCGTCTTTGGGCCTGATTTTTCACCCTTCTTCATATCCATGCCCTTTGCCATGCAACTTTGTAATTCTTTCCCCTAATAAGGCATACTATATTTCAACTACTGCCTTATTTTGCACTTGGTTTTGTGACCAGTTTGACTAATAGAACGAGCTCTGTCGTATTTTAGCCTAGCTTTCTTATGTCTCTGGCATCATGATGAGAAAAACCTACCCTGCTGAACCTCTTAGTCCAAGGAAAAAGAAAGACATGTGGAACAGGGACACCCTAGCTAGCTTAAAACCTGACATAAGAAGCAGAGCTGTCTGGTTGAAGCAAACCCATCCAGCTGAGCCAAACCTTGGTCAAACAGACCCCAGAGGATATGCAGTGTGTCTCCAGTAATAGACATAATACGTAACTGCTGCTTTAAGTCAATGAGTTCTAGGGTGGTTTGTTAAACAGCAATGGCAAACTAATATAATTCCCTTAGAAGTTTTAGCAACTTACAACATACACACTCGATGCAAAAATTTAAACACTCCACAGTTAGAAAGAAAGCCAATCAGTGCCCCTCGTTTAGAAACAGTGATGCCCAATTTTCTCAGGCTCTTGTTTACCACTTCTGAGATGTGCCTCTCACTGGAAGAATTTTCATTTATTGGCTTTTAAAGAAACATTTCTCACCACAAGCACACTTATTTCTTCCCCCAACACACCTAGCTATCTCTCTTCAAAGCTCCTCCCAACTATTTCATTTTTTTCCCTACCTGCAGAGATACAAAGAGCCTGAGCGAAAGGTGGCATGGCTGAGTTCAGAAATAAGGCAAGTCTCCCATTTCCTATTCATCTCACAGGGGTAATCTAAACATCCAAGCACCCTGTAGTCAATCAGGCAACCTATCACTGACAGCTCTTGAAAGATTCAGAGAAACAATTCTGATTCAGAGCATGGTTTGCAAAAAACAAAATCTACCATCAGATTATATATATATATATATATATATCTGTCTCAGTTGAGGCAGAAAAATCACATCACATATCTTTATATCACATCTGATTTCTCACAATACAAAAAGAGGACTATATTTAATTTTATAATTTAATTCAAATAATTTTAAAAATCCAAATAGAAATTCCCCAAATGATCTTGTTATAAGTCAGTTTTACCCAAATCAATAAGCCACTGTGGTTAAGTGTTTGCTAAACAGCCACAAACTCAAGGAAAAATATTGTGATGAAAAGACTATTTTAATGAAACAAAATCACTGTCTGGCACATAGTCTGGAACATTACTATATGAGGACCAGGTCCTATTAATATCCCTGCTTTTCTAAAGACAACAAACCTAGCCTGTTACGGCAGTGAGAACTAAATTTTGACCCATGGAGAACCAGGTTGGAAAAGGAATATTCTTCCAAGAAACTCTCAGGAAGTGGTTATCTGGTGGCTGACATAAAGGTATACTGTTCTTAGGCTTCTGGTGGCAAAAATCAACCATAGTCAGAGCTGGGATATGGAAAACGCCTAGGGATAAACCACCTGAAAACATTACCTTTTCAGCTCCAATGACAAAGCCACAGACATCAGTGTCATTAAGACCACTGGGCGTTTCAGGATACAAACCTGCCAAATGCAATATATTCTGTAAAATAATATTGAACAGATTATTCGGGTCAAATTGATTTCTAACTCAGTGATCATAAGCCCCAAATAGTTCAAGGATTTGTATCCTGAAACCTGTCTAAATAGCCCATATGGAAAGATAATATATATATACTTTTGTCTGCTTTATAAGAATGTGAGGAAGAAAACACTAAAGAGAGCGGATTGTTGCCTTTATGTAAATTGTATGGCCGAAAGCACAATGTTTAATTTACTACATTTTGGATGTAATAAAAAGGCAATTCAAATATCTATCATAATTAATGACTTCAGCACATGGAATTTGTACAATAGGTGTTTCTGAGTATTAGAAATAAAAATACATTTTTGATTTGGGTTCTACTTAGAGAAAAAGAAGGGGGTAAAAAATTAACATTTACTGAGCGCCTTCTCAATGTCACTCACTTTACAAATGTAAATTCATTTAATATGGTACAGTAAAGATCTATGACAAAAGAATAAGGAGGATGAAGCACATTTCTATTTAGAACTCCAAGTTCCCAGATATCTAGACATGTTTATATTAGTTGCTGAGTACAACTTCAGATTTAGGGAGGATCTACCAACTCATTTATTCCAAATAATTTATTCTTTTTGTGGTCCTCACTGTATTTCCTCATACTCAGTCCAAAAATTAAATTTTCATTAAAAAAAACCAATTCAGAAGAAATTCTGTCTCCAAATGTAATACCAGGCATTGTCTCACAAGACTGCCCTGCTCACTGGAAAGAATAAAGCCAGATGGGAACATCCATTGTGTTACATGAAAGTGACTTTCAGGATTTGACTAGCATATTAGCGAATAGTCCACACCCACACAGAAACACACACAACCATTTACACAGGAAATAAACACTCTGGAGAGCCAACAATAATAGTAGGAATATCAACAAACCCTTACATAACATTTACTGTGTGCCAGGCACTGATATAACTACTTTACTTATATTATGCACTTCAACCTCCTTAACAATCCTATGAGACGAGTTTCACACATTTCAAAGGAAAGTAATAGACTGATAGAGTGCTCATGGCCGAAGTGAATACTAGATGTAGGGCATACTATCATTGCGACTACTACCAGGGGATTCATGTCACAGTTTACTGAGTTTTCCCCTGACATTTTCCTCTTCCTCACCTACTTTTGTTTCTACTGCTCAGCCCTCACATTCTTTCTCAGTATCTTCCTTATATGGATACAGCATGTATCTGTACTACTTATTGGTATTACTCATTTACTGAAAAATATGAATACGTTTTCTTTCTTAATTTTCAGAGTGAGTTTGTTGAGTATTTACTTTTTCCTTTCTCTTAGAACACTTCAGATATGTTAGGGACCAACAGTAGTTCACATATGAAAGTGCTACTAAAGCACAAAGTATCTTTCAATGGACTAATTGTACTTTACATTAGACTAACAACTTTCTAGTAGGGTAACCCACAGAACCTTCATGGGGCTACTGAAATGTCCTCAAATCTTTCTTCTTCAACTTTCACCTGAGGTATACTTCTCCATCAGGTCATCAATAAGAATATTCAGATATCAGCAACAACAAAACCAAGGATTTTCTGTAAGATCCACGTAGTAAAACAGCTTTGGTTGTCCAAAATGGTTGATATTTAGTAGTGCCAGTCAAGTGGAGGACACAATGTAGGCACTTATCTTCATAAGGCATCGACATAAAATCTCCAAGTTGAGAGCTGACATAGCAACTACTTAAATCATCAACATTTGAAGTAAATCAGTTTTGGATCCCCCATAATTGAGAAATTTCAAGGCAATAATTTTAATGGTTTCCCCCAGGCTGAGATGGAGAAGCTAAGAGATAATGAGCAAGAGAGGTCACCCAGAAGAGATATGTAAGGTCAGCTATAGCGTTCCTTTAGAAGATAAAAAGTATAAGACAAATGTAAATCTGGAAAAAGTATCTCTTTATTTCAAAGAGAGAGAAAAGGGAAAAGAAGGAATTTTAGGAGGGAAAAAAATAGCATTTTCAGAGAATACATAGTCAGGAAGAGTGAGCGGTAGCAATCTAAACCTCTTGCCTATGTAGGATCAATACCCTTCCACATCTAAAATGGATAAAATATATAAAATATGCCCCAAATTCCTAAATTATTTCAACTCCTCCTTACACTTCATCTGAAAGTAAATCTGGCATGGCAAACATTAAATGTATCAAAGATGGTGCCAAGAAGTGTGAAAGTCTTGAGTTCTCATACCATGTGTCATATTTTGAGAAAACAAATAATTCTTTATGGAAAGCTTTTTTGAATAATGGTTTCTTTGCCAGCTATTTCAGATAAGTGTTTCATGAATCTTGACTCTAATAATACCTCATATAAAATCAGGCCAAAGAATGACTTAGGATTCCTTACTGTTCTTGATGACATGAGCCAGATACCTTAAACAAACACTTAAGTCTTGTTGTTATTATTATGACACTCGAGCTCGTAATATTAAAGAGTATAAATATAAACAGGTATTTGGAGGCTCATCCCTTTACCAGACTGACAGAGAAAAATTCTTACAAGTAGATTTCTGGCCCATAGTCAAGGTGAATCAAATAATTGACCTCTCCAGAAATGGCATTCAACCCAAAAAGGAGTTTTAGTATTTAAGTGAAAGCTCAAAGGGCTAAATGAGGATAGAACAACCAGCAACTTTCATCACTCCTCAAGCTGATGAAAATTGCCTCTACCAATCAAATAGCACTTCGCTTTCTTGGCTTTCTCTCCTCCACTAGCGGAAGACTCCTCTGCACCCTATATTCTTTGCTCCTCCTCTGTGGAAAGGGACTCATTTTATGACTTGGAAGCCCTCTCATCATCTGATGCACTTTTAGCATAATTCATTCAGGGACAATGCTGCATTGCTTTTCATGGTGGTCAATCTCTGCTCCTGTGAGAGCTGTGCGTATGTGCCTGTCAGTATTCAGTTGCCCCAGCAAGGAAGAAGACAGTTGATACTTAGTAGTGCCGGCCAAGTGGAGGTCACAGTGTGAACACTTGTCTTCATGAGGCATCAACATAAAATCTCCAGGTTTAGAACTGAGGGAAATGACCTGCTACCTGGAGGAAATTCAGGAGTCAGAGAGTTTAGATACTTCCTTTATAAAAGAGGAAACTGAGGCATGGAGAGAATTAGGAGGTTCGTTTAAGGTCACCAGTTAACTCAAGACAAATGAGCTTCTAATTCACGGTTGTTTTATCTAGACTTTGATCATTTTAATTGTCACACTGTGCATAGATGATTAATGTCATTTGTGTCTCCTTTTCCAAACTGTATTTACCTTTAAACCTCTCCAGATTTGCTATCTCCGTGCTTTGAACAGGTTACTTAACCTCTCTGAAATTGTTTCCTTTTAAGTAAAAAAACATGCCTAATATACATGACAAATGTAACTCTATTTTTCCTAGGATTATTTGGAGAATTAAATTGGACAAGATTTTTGGAAAATATGGTCTACTACTTTTACGATGTGTCTGATATGTGTTAGTTCTCTACCATTACTCTTAGGGTGAGAGTGATAAAATGCATTGAAATAATAAAAATGTAGGTCATGGTATGATTTATCAGAGGATGAGGGGGGAGGAGGAAGAGAAATGTAATTTAACCTGGTTATATCACACCCTGGACAATTAGGCTTACTTATATGAAAATTCATTATGCAATTATAATTGCATTCAGACTCAAAGAAGCTAACTATTAACTAAAATGTTCACACCTCAACTGCAATTTCTACTTATAGCCCTGACCCGTACCCTGCTATTCTTGCTAGATCTTCATGATTGGTAACTGATCACTACACTCCTGATTTTTGGATCAATATTTCAAGATTTTCATAGGAGGCTAACACAATATTTTTTTGATAAATTCTATTTATGAACTTTCATGTACTGGAATTTTCAGATTGTAAATACATGGCATCTGAAACAACCTGAAAAATGAAGAGCCTGGATAGGTAATGAATAAGCCATTAATAAATACAAGGGTTTATGTGCAACGGGTTTAGTTTGGTCAGGACTTCCATTAAATTATATTCAAAATTGGGCTCTCCCAGGGAGTCTCAAATATTTCCAGTGGAACAGAGGGAAAAAGGAGAGCCAGAGTAGAGACCTTCAGTGAAAATCTTTTGAGTGGGAGAAGGGAAACAGCTTCTCCTAGGAAGACATTTAAATGCTACTATACGTAACCATTTGACAAAAAATTTTTGGAGAGACCTTATTTTTCATTGACTGTCTACCTACAGCATAAATTCAGAAAATCACCCTCAAACACCTGGGGCACTCTAACAGCATTGTTTAATGTAATAGCACTGAGCCCTTAAGACAGCCCATTCAGTCTCATTGCATTCACAACCAGCAGTTTATCTGTCCTTGTTCCCACCGTGTCTGGCTCCTTACCTGGCTTCTCTGCATGCACGAAGAACACTGTAACAGAAGCACAAAGGCACCAGGTAAAAGATGCTCTTTACAAATAATAATATAATAAAATAGCAGCTTCAGGCAAAGTCAACTGACCTTTTTCCCTTTACAAATGTGGGGACATTTATTTGAATAAGGAAACATTAAGAAGCTCACAATAGAGCGAGGGAAAGTCAAGCATTTCCTAAAATATCTTGATCGACACCCACTTCCTATGACAAGACTAAAACTACAGTATGTAAGCAAGTCTTCCAGAAAGAAAGTTGTGGCAGAGATTTCTTTTTTCTTTTCCTTTTTTTCAATCAGGACTCATAGACTGCAGTACAGTGTTATCAGCATTGCCAGACTAATTCAGCAGGCAGTCAGGTTCTCTCATACACGTGCTTATCAGTCTCCTGTAAGAAGTTTGTCATTTAGTGAACTATGGGTATTAGGAACAAGTTACTGGAAGAGAAGTCTGCCAAGAATAAAACTTTAAAACCAGCTTATAAAACAGGAGAATGTTATTATGGCTTCAAAATTGTTTAAAAGCAAACTATAATTGGCCATTGGGTAGATATTCTTAAAAATAGAAGGTCTCTTCCTAGCCAACTCTCAGTGTGGGCCACTTATTTACTTACCTTTTGGTGTTACTTTGAAAAATATGAGCACACTCACATTAACCATGTTTTTTTGGCACTGAGAATTTCTAAGGTTGATGCCCTTCCCTTTTGTGTGCTTTAAGTGTGTTAATAGATAGATTTCAGATAAATGGAAGCTATATAGAAACTCAAATCGTCTACTTTTAAGTAATGTGTAAAGTTATAAAAATATAAATTTAGATAGAGAAAAATTTTGCCTGATTAGGGCATAGACTAGGTGAGGGCAGTAAGGAATTTTGTGTCTCACACACACTTGGACACAAAATTTAGATAAATCAAGATAAATAGTACTTTATTTAATTAATTAATTTATTTATATATTTTTAAATTGTATATATATTTAAGTATACAACTCAATGTTTTAGACATTTCCTATTTTAAGATATTTTTAAAAGTCATAATTAATACAAAAAAGAACCTATAACAAAGAAAATATCAAAATTTTAAATAAGGACAGGGTCAATTTTAGTGATTTCTCTCCCTGCCTTAGGCTCCAACATGGCTCCACATGGCACTGTTACTGATCGTGATTTTTATTTCAAAATTCGACATTTAATGTATCGTGGACGTTTTTGCATTTTACTTTTTTAAATATTGCATTCAAATATTATTTATCTTGATTACTGAGGTTTTTGGCGACCCCTTAAATTCTATGACTGAGGCAGGTAGTCACTCGCCTCATCCTAGTTTAGCTCTAACACAGATGCACACACACAATCCATGCATGCACTTCACAGTGGTGTCACCCCTGTTTCTCTGCACTGATTGAGGAGGTTGGATTTGTAAAAACAGATGATAAAAGCTGTTTAATAATTTGCCCCCAAATCACATAACTATTAAGAGGGCATCTAGAATGGGAACCCTGGTCTGTGGTATATCTGAGCCCCATATTTTTTCTAGCTTTACTGAGGAATAATTGACCATTAAAATTATATATATATATGGTTCATAACTTGATGATTTCATATACATGCACACTGAGAAATAATCACAGTTAAGCTTATTCACATATTCATCATTTCCTATAGTTACCATCATTTTTTGTGTGTGTATATATATGTGTGTGTGAGAACACTTAAGAATGTTCTCACCAAATATTTGCCCTCTTAGCAAATTTTCAGCACACTATACAATATTAATCAATATTTGTACATTCGATGTCCAGAAACTTGAATAGCTAAAGCTTTGTACCCTTTAACCATTACCCGCTTTCCCGGTATCTCCTCAGCCCCTGGCAACCACCATTCTACTCACTGATTCTATAAATTTCACTACTTTAGATTTCACATATAAGTGACATCTGGAAGTATTTTAACCATTTTGCTACATTGTCTCTCCCTTTCTGTTCATAGTTATCACAACACAATAAATTCAATTCAACAAACACCTGTTAAGTATCTATTCCATCCCTTGTGGCACTTTGCTAGAAAATTTGAAGGTAAATAGGACACTTTTGTTTCATGACCCAAGGAGAAATATATAAATCTATTTGACCAACTGTACTGAATGTGGCAATTCCCTTTTCCCCACTGATTAGCCTGCAATCACATAAATTCAATACTTCATTTCCATAGAGCCTGCATTGGCAACCAAGCTTGACCTTGGTGTGAGAAAGCGAGAAACAAAAGCAAGAAGTGTCGAGTATGTGACTTATCCCAAGTGCTGTTACTTTACGGTTTTTTTTTTCCATGTGACTTCATTTAACCTTCATAAAAATCATGTGTGATACTGATGCTTTTATTATTCTAATGGAGAGGTTCTCAGAGGTTCTTAATCTGTTCAACATCACAAACATAAACAGAACTGGGACTCAAACTGAGCTTTCTTTGACACTTCTTTTCTAGGATTCCTCATGAAGGACTTTATAAGCTTCTCTAAGTGCTAATACTTCCCTACTGCCTATGTTGGGAAAAGACAGGTCACTGTGTCCTGCGCACGGCATGCCAGTAAATGTCCTTACTAGAAATGTTTTTGACAATCCCAGTCCAAGAAAAAGCCAAGAAAGGTTTGAGAACACAGTACTTCTTTAGGGAAGTCGGCTTTTTTTTTTCTTCATTGTTTGCTTTGGCATATTTCAGATTTTAAACGTATACAATTTACAGCAAATGGGATATAGTGCCTCCAGAAAGAATTATTCAAAAGTCTTTAATCAGAAATTTTGTTCTCATTTTCAGTGCCCTGAAACCACGTAGCTTTTCTTAGTACATTATCTTTGAATCAATCTATGCTAGGCCATCAGTAAGAAAAACAACTTTCAAATATCTCCCATTGTGCAAAAACTATGATCTGGAACAGTACAGCATTAGTGGTGACAGAATAATAAGGTCATTTATACTTTTCTGCTTGGTAATTCATAAAACCAAGTTGCATCTAAGTAATTTTTTTAGAATTATGCTTTTGCCATGTCTGTGAACATATGCTAATGAATGAAATCAACAGATTTTTTTTTTTTTTGTATAAACAAACCTTATCTTTTAAACCAGAAACAAATTCCCAAGCTAAATCTCCAAATATATTTTCCTAAGCCCATGTGAAGTAGTCCATTATATTATTTGGGGAATTATGCTACAAAGGAAAAGATGAAAATTTTGTATTTATTTAAACCTAATAAGAAAATAGTGTGAATTGAACACATATGTTTATCTTCATTCTTGCCTGAAACCACACTTAAATGACAAGGAATTTTAAAAAGTATTAATCAATGAGGGCATAGTAATAAGAGAGCATACAATAATATATAAGTGATATCAAATCATTTTTGGAAGATAAAGAGAATGGAGGAAAAAATACTTGATAAAGCAGAGTAGTGGGGGCTTCCAGTAAGTATCTGGGGGTTACTGATGAAAGATCAGCTCATTGAACTCTCAGATCCTCTAACTGCTCAATGATCGAAGGTGCGAGATACCTCAGGTGTGGCTGCAAACAGAGAGCATACCTCCTCCCTCTCCTCTCCTCTTCCTCCAACTGAAAATATGGACTTCGAGGACTCACTAAGTGGGACATGGGCACAAAGAAAGGAAGTGGTGAGAAGTGAGAAGCTAAAACAAAAATAGACATGTTTAGTTAAAGTCTAAAAACTAAGTGGGAATACCCACCCCTAAGCCCTGTGCCCCTACTCCTTATCCAGATGCTAATATCCAGCACACCACTAACCCCACACACTGTCCTATGGGAGAGTAGAAGCTCTTCCTCAGGAGAAACAGAAAGATCCCGGAGAAATGCCATCCAGACACTCACATTTTGGAGGCTGTCAAGGAAAAACAAGCTTTCTACCCAATCGCCCTGCAATGAAAGTCAACAGGCCACAAGCTCTGCCATCAATTCATCAACACATCATTCTTAAATATGAATGGACAGGAAGATCACAACATATTTGAGGAAAGCCTCCATCATGAAAAGCAGAGGCCAAAACAATTGAGGATAAAATTCAGAGAGGCAATGTTAGCGAAAAAAAAAGGGTACATTTTTTTTTTTTTTTAAAAAGAGAGCAATAGTTAATAACCTCAGAGAAACAGAAATTAATATTGCACCCATTTAAAAAAAAACAAAAGGATGATGTGATGCAAATGAGCTAAGAAGAGCTCTAGGAAATTAAAATTATGATGGGAATAATTAAATTCTCAATAGAAGTATTAGAAGGTAATGTTAAAGATATCCTCCATGGAGTAGAAATAGAAAGACAGTGAGATGGGGTGGGCCCAGTGGCTCATGCCTGTAATCCCAGCACTTTGGGAGGCCGAGGTGGGTGGATCACCTGAGGTCAGGAGTTGGAGACCAGCCTGGTCAATGTGGTGAAACCCCCTCTCTACTAAAAATGCAAAAATTAGCCGGGCTTGGTGGCAGGCCCCTGTAATCCCAGCTACTTGGGAGGCTGAGGCATGAGAATAGTTTAAACCTGGGAGGTGGAGGTTGCAGTGAGCTGAGACCGCACCACTGCACTTCAGCCTGGGGCATAGAGCGAGACTCTGAATTACCTAAAGAGACAAATGTGGCATGTGTCTCTGTCTTTAAGCAGAAATTTTGTTCTCATTTTCAGTTTCCTGAAACCAAGTAGCTTTTCTTAGTACATTGTCTTTGAATCAATCTATGCTAGGTCATCAGTAAGAAAAACAACTTTCAAATTTTTGAGACACTACATTTTTATTTTTCTGTTTCTTTTTCAAATTTTTGATTCTGGGGCATATGTGCATTTTTACAGGAATAAACTCCTCCCTGCTCTTCCTCTCCACTGGAAGACATGCTTCATTCAAAGGAGGCAACAGTCTTGCTAGGGACAACGTGAAATAGGGACACAGGAATCTTGCGATCCAACAACTGTAAAAGTTCAGAAATGTCCAAGCTGCTGGCCAATGTGGCCAATGAGATGCTGTGCTAAAATAGCTGCACAGAAGGCCTTGAGACCTGCTGGTCTAGATTAGGGCAGGAGGTCAGACAGCATCAGGACAGAAGAAAAAAAAACAATGGAGCAGATAGATTTCCTGACAGATAAGACCATGTGCTATTGAAAGTTGTAGAAAAAAGTATCTTCCCAACCGTAAGCAAGTAAAAAAATTAAGACAATATTTAACTCCTAGAAAAACAAAAAGAAATTATTCAATAAAGCAAAAGTAATTAGAGACCATTACTTGGCTCCACCATGAACAGTGGATTCAAAGGCATAATAAAGAAAACACAAAATACTGATTTAATCAAATCCATAATATAATTATCTTTGGAGAATGGGGGAGGGTATGTGTGACATTCTAATTTAGAAATTTGAGATATACTCCCTAAAATGATAAATCAGCCAAGGGCAATACACTCCTGTTTTTGTAAGAAAAATATAAACCCCAGAAGAAATATATAGGATAATTCAAAGTGGCAGATTCCACTGATGAGGACTTGGGAGTGGGGAGGGCTAGGGCAGAATGTTGGTCTTATTGTTGTTGCTCTAAACCTTAAAGCACTATCTGACTTTCACTCAACTATGGACATGTGTTCATTTCTTAAACGCACACACACACAGACACACACACCTATACACACACGTACGCACACAGAAATATATACAAATTAATAAAAAGCAAAAAGCTTAATAGATTCCTTTTAACTACCTTACTGCAAATACCTTTCTGAAGAATAAAGGTAGACATCACTAATTTACATGGTTAGAAAAGAGTCTCATTTGCCTGTATTTAGAAAATTCTTGATTTGCATGTTTATGTAAAAAAAGCAAGGAAAGAAATTAAATACTAAACAAAGATGTAAAATGCTTAAAATATTCAGCAAGATAGCTGCATTATCACGTATATCGTAACCAATTTGGGGCTATAATAAATGAATATTCTACGACCTTTGTGCATGTGGCTCCTTGGGTTCTTTTAACTTGTCAATGTTGTCAGATTATGACAAGCATATTGGGTAAGGGGATGAAAAGCTCTTAACAGGAAATTGGCTAATACAGTCAGATCTTAAAATGAAACACTTTGAAGCCGTTACTAGCCTTAGGTAGATGTACATGAAATCTTCAGTAACTATTAAATGAAAGGGTCAAGATGTAGAGTATAGCATATATATACTATAAAACACAAACACACACATAACTATCTATGCTCATGGATAAAAAGACTTTGGGAGGACATGCATTAAACTGCTAACAGTGCTGGCCTCTGAGGAAGAAGTCTCGGGGGACAGATTCAGATTTCATTTAAAACCCTTTCATACTCTGAGCTTTAAAAATCGATGCATATGTGGCTTTTTTTTCAATAAAAAAGTGGCTCATAAAGATACATTAGATGCCAATTCTCATCGTACTGTTAAAATAGATGGTGTTGAGGAAGAATGGAAAGATTGATCAAATTATACAAAAGGGAAAAGGAATGATGATCTTACTTATGTAGAACTAACACAGAGTTATGTGTTGGTGATAAGATTTGGGGTGACTGCTGTTTCTTTATAATTTTTTTGAAGTTTAAATATTTTCTACAGTTATACTTGTATTTCTTTTAAAATGAAAAAGATTACTGAAAAAATAAAGAGGAGAAAATGTCTTTCCTTTATCAGTTGTCTAGGGCACAGAAGATGTGCAGTCAGAATGCAGCTTTTTTGGAAGGGGAGGGTGAGCATCTGGGTATTACATTTGCAGATGGACTTCATACCCAGCATATGGGAAATTTTCTCAAGGAAAATCATTTCTGTAGAGGCACGAGTTGCTATTTAAACCTTGGCAGACTAGGTCCTTTTACGTTTGACTTTTCTCTCTCCATATGAGAATTAAGCATATGCTCAGATTTTCTTAAGGAGTTTCCTTATTATTGAAGTTAATTTTTTTCTTCGTAAGGATTATAAATGTATAGAAAGTGAAATTTGATAGCTTAGATTTTTTTGCTTGTCTTTTAGAACTATTTATTTTTTCTTCTTGCTTCCTAAGGTGTCAGATATGTTACAACAAGGGGTAAGAAACAAGAAACCAGCATAAACCAATGGGAAGAAATATACAGAACTAGTGGCACTTGAGCCAAGCAGGCATAGCGCCATTTCAGAATAACAAGCAACTTTATTCTCAATTTACCAGAGGTTATAGCTCTAAAAATCACAAGTACTTTTCATGAGAAGTAAATGCCTTTATAAAGGTCAATGCAGCATTTATAAGCTTTATTGCATGTTTTCTGTCCTTTTCTGAGGTATGTAAAAGGAACACAATACCCTTTTTTTTTTTTTTTTAAATCAGTCTGCTGCAACGTGACTAGGTAGAGCAATCGCTTTGCTTTCGACTAAGTAAGCTGTTTCGATATGGGGCCATTTTTAACAACAACAACAACAAAAACCCAAAAAACAAATTCCTTTAGTGGCTCAAAGTAAGAAACAAACAAAAAATATGCAGTGGCATGTGCTATTAGGGGACAAATGAAAAACATTTAACTCTGAGCAATAGTGACAAGAAGCAAGAGGTATCACAAAAATGTCTTCACTTCAGATAATTTGCCCCTTACAATCAGAGGTTTTAAGGAGGAACTCCTTTCCCCAAGAAGAAGTCTGGCTCCTTCAACTTCCTGTCCTGCTTTGGAGACAAAAGTCTGAAATTCTGCCAGTGCTTAGAGACGTCAGTTCCCCAGCGAATATTTTACAAAACACTAGCAGCTCTAACGGTTTTCGTTACTTAATGGCCTTTAACATTATGCATCAAAATGAAAACTAATACAAAGTTTAGAAAGTTTAAGTAATAGTTGCTCACAGTCTACCTGTTGGGCCTGGGTCTAATCATTTTTTGTTGTTGTTGAGATGGAGTGTTGCTCTATCACCAGACTGGAGTGTAGTGGCGTGATCTCAGCTCACTGTAACCTCTGACTCCCTGGTTCAAGTGATTCTCCTGCCTCAGCCTCCCGAGTAGCTGGGACTACAGGCACATGCCACCATGCCCAGCTAATTTTTGTATATTTAGTAGAGACAGGGTTTCACCATGTTGGCTAGGATGGGCTCGATCTCCTAACCTTGTGATCCACCCGCCTCAGCCTCCCAAAGTGCTGGGATTGCAGGCGTGAACCACTGTGCCCAGCCCTAATCATTTTTATATTCTCTTTGTCCTTTTCTGCAAAAGACATTTGAGAATCAAAAGATAGGGGGCCCAAACTTTGGGACTTCTTTCATCAATAGATTACATTGTTTCGAGCAAGTAGTTTTTTGGGGGCATAATTTCCATATTTATAAATGAAGTGATGGGGCAGATACATTCTGATGCCCCTCTTGATTTTAATATTCAATGACAAATACACGCTGTTCTTTCATAGAGCACTTTGTTCCCTCCATCAAAAGAAGAACCTGGAGATTTATTGAGTTGTGACAACCACTCTTTGTCTCTAGGGAAGTAAACATTTCCCCTACCCCACTACAGCCCTCAGACTAAATCTGGCCAGCCACCTGTTTTTCCAAATAACTTTTTATTGGAAGAGAGCCACACCTATTTGTTTGCTTATTGTCTGTGGTGGCTTTCAGGCTACAATGGCATAGTTGAGTATTCAGCTGGAGACCATCTGGCATGGAATACCTAAAATAGTTACTAGCTGGCTCTTTAAAGAAAGAATCTGTACATTCTTGGTCTACAGGATCTTTAAACTGCTAAAGACTTTCTTAGCCCCTAGGAGTTGTGGGAACCTGAAGCAGATGTCCAGGTGGGCCATGCAGGAGACTTGCCCACACAGCCAAAAGCAGGCCCTAGACACCTTTTTAGTCATTTCCCATCCTGCTCACTCCTCAAAAGTGAACCCCTACTCCCAATTGAGTAAAGTTCAATGTCCAGATTCTTAAGCTTAAAAGAATAGCTTTCATCTAGAGCGTAGAGCTATTTTGTGCCAAATGATTGTTTTGATTTTTTTAAAAGACCTTAATTCTTCTGGTTTTGTACATTTTAGTTAATCTCTGACCAGTATTCAAAATTTTGGGTTGGTCACTGACTTTTGTGCAAATATGATTAAAGCAACGGACCCTCCTCAGGAAAATGTGCCTACACAATGCAAATAACATTTTATACCAAAATTTTGAGGGCTGTAGGGAGTAGATAACATTAAGATTTCAGAACACATAGCCACCATAGTTTCTAAATGAGATAATTTGTGAAATAATCTTACTATAAAAGCTAGCATTATTTTATAGAATTCAATGCCAAAGTAACACAGCAGAAAGAATGTCAAATGAGGAGTCGAAAGAATAAAGTTATGCATCGTCTCTGCTACTAACTAGCCATGGGAGCCACTGAAGCACTCTATGCTTTGGGTTCCTCATTTATTAATAGTGAAAATAATAAATGTCCCATATACTCCACAGGCTGTGATAAGAATCAAATGGGGTATTGTTAAGGAAATATTTTATAAACCATACAAGTCAGCTCATTTGAGTAGTGATTTTGACTACCCATTTTGCAGATACAGGGAACAAAGAACAATAGATCCTTTGTATTCAAAATGTATTTGAAATGCAGATTCTCAGGGACTGAACTAGACCTAGTGAATTAGAACTTGCATTTTAACAAGATCCCTCTGTGATTTGTGTGTATGTTAAAATTAGAGGAGCATTTCCATAGAAAGTTCTCTCTGCAAAGTACAAACCACTTCATAAGGTTGATCTTCAGGTAAGAAAACTGAGGCCTGCAGAGCCTACGGGACATGCTGAGATTTTGTACAAGTCAAGTTGTAAACAGATGGGAGCAAAACAAACATTAGATTTTAGAAATGAGTTTTAAATGGTTCTGTGCTCGCGTCACTCTCTGCCCAGTGAAAGAAAAGCACATCATTAAATAAGCAAAACGTTCTGTAAGGAACCTTAAAAACAGCTTGACCAGGTTGCTGAAATCCACAAAAAGTTAGATCTATTGTCATGAGTTCAGGGAACCATTCTCAGGACAAGTCAGATTTCTAGACCTTCTTTTCATCTGCAAAACTGTCAAGTGAGGAACTGTATCTATTTTTCTGTAATACCTCATTAAGATGGAGTAAAATCAGTTATGAAAACTAGGCTTTGCTGATTACCCTCCATACCACTCATCAAGGATCAGGGACATAACACGCAAGAAGATATGGAGAGGGGACAAAGAATGACCAGGGATATAAAAAACTACTGCTGACAATGTCATCAAGAGAAACAAATGAGAGCCATATGTGGGAAGCAAAATTTCTTTTGGTGACCGAGGAAGGCACCCCATCTCTACCTTTGCATTCTCTGCCACTATATGCAACTTGCAGGGTTGGGGGTGTAGGAGTGTGGTGATGAGAATTAAAAGAGAAAAAAAGAGAAGTTTTAAACCTAAGAGCTTAAATTGAGAGCTTAGACCATTGGGAACTTCTGATCTAGTAAGGTGACTGGACATTCCTGAGGACTTCTGGCCTCTGAGCTTCTCTCCCCTTGAAAGCTAGAGTTGCCAGAGTGTCACTGAAATGATAGAAAGCACGGTGGATTAGAAAGTATCTGAATCTGTTTTGGTTGCTACAACAAAACACTGTAGACTGGGTAGCTTATACACAACAGGAACTTATTTCTCACAGTTCTAAAGAATGGATGCCCAAGATCCAGGTGCAAGGAGATTTGATATGCGGTGGGGGCTTGTTTCCTGTTCATAGATAGCGCCTTCTCGTGGTGTTCTCACAGGATGGAAGGGGCTAACTAACTTCGGGGGTCTCTTTTATAAGCATGAACCCTGAGCATGATAGATGGGGATTGAAGGAAGAGTAATCCAGGAGGTGATTACATTTTAATAATGGTAAATTTTAAAGCTGCTGCTGCTTACACATCAGGGGTATAATGGGAAAAGAGTTTGTAAGAAAAAGGCTCAATCTGAACCCTAGTTCTGTCACTTACCACTACTGTGTGACCTCATGTTCTACAGCCTACCTCTCTGAGCTTCATCTGAACACTGCAAATATTGTCACATGTCATACAATGCTGTTATGACAACTAAGTAAAATAATGATGAGCAAGTATTGACAAATCATAGGTGCCTATCAACCTTTTATAATAAAGCTTAATATTTTTGCTAATACTCTCATAGTCAGTGTCCACTGTAGGTTGAGTGTTGTATCAAATTATTTGTACCTGATCCTTAATTAAATCAAATTGAAGAAGTTTTAAAATATAAAAGAATTTAATGCTTAAGTTAGAGTGTTCCAGCCCTGGTTGTCCTCAGCTCACCCTTCAGGCTTAGTTATCTAACAACAGTATTTGCCTGCTCTAAGATCACCCAGTGTGAATGGAAAAGCCATCTAAGTCTGTTTCATGTAATTATGTACACAGTTGCTGTAGGCCTCAGGGGCCCCATTGGACCTCTAATAACGAAGAAGCCTGGAAAGTCTGTGCCTCCCCAAATTACAGCAGTGACAGGCTATGGACTCACCCCAGTAACAGATGGTTTTATTAGTGGCCACTGCCAGACACTTGGCTGAAGGCGGAGCACATAGCCATTAGCGTCTGCTCCACTTTGGTGGAATGGTAGCCGTGTGCAAAAGAAAAGCTGGGTCTAAAAATAATTGACAGTGAGGGAGACAATGTACTTTTTATGTCACCCAGGGAGAAAACAAGCTAAAATAAAAATTTTTAAAAATCCTTTCCCTTGGCTCCTGAAACAGGAAAGATAAGCTCAAATAATTGTGATATTTCCATGGAAGAGAAGGTTAGGATGTCTCCTAGTAGGAGAAAAATAAAGCAGGGGACAGAATGTCATAGATCCCTAACACTCTGAATTTGTGGGAAGAAATTCTGACTCCGGCTACTTGGCAAAAAAAATTTAAAAAAAAAAAAAAAAAAAAAAAGAAGCTTTTCTCCCACTAACGCCACTTCAGATTATAGGCACTCAAATATGGTGAACAGTATGATTATCAAATAACACTAAAGAAGAATGACAGGATCTATTCTCAATGGCAAACAGAAAATATGATTTTTAACAAAACAAAAGAATATTAATTCAAGACCTATCATGTAAAAGCTAATCATTTGCTACAAAGATAAGTAAAAGAATTTAAGGCATACATTTGAAAGATCTAGTAGTCTAGGGTAATTTTCTCAAATAGAAATGACTATGCGGCAATACTATCACAGCAAAGTCCAGAAAACTCTCAGTTTCTTCTCCCACTTGCATTTGGATCTCGATACTGTGAGCAGTTGCTTTTCTTGTTTATCCATTTTTTTTAATCAACTTCTGGTGGATTTTCCTATTTCCTTGGAGCTAAGCCAGAGTCGGAGTATATTAGAGAAGCTCACTGCTGCAGTAACGAATTATCAGTCTTAACTTTGCACTGCTGTGTCACAAGTAACCACACATCTAGTGGCTTAAACCACACACATTTCCTAAATTGTTCTATAAGGCCAGCATTATCCTTATACTAAAACACAACAAGAACACCACAAGAAGAGAAAAGTACAAATCAATATCTCTCGTAAATATAAATGCAAAAATCCTCAACAAAATATCGGCAAATCTAATCCAAAAATGCATAAAAAATTAGACATCACTACCAAGTGGGGATTTATCCCAGGTATGCAAGGCTAGTTCAAAATTTGAAAATTATTTAATGTAATTCATCACATCAACAGGAGCTGGAACAACTGGATATCCACATGCAAAACTAAAAAATAAAAAATGCAGGAATCTACACATAGACCTTCAGACCTTACACTTTCACAAAAATAAACTAAAAATGGATCACAGACATAAATGTAAAATACAAAACTATAAAAATCATGGAAGATAACACAGGAACACATCTACATGACATTTGGGTTCGATGATGACTTCTTAGATGGAACACAAGGCATGATCCATGCAAGAAAGGCTTGACAAACTGAACTGCATTAAAATTAAGAATTCCTCCCCTTGAAAGACATCAGCAAGAGAAAAATAAGTCAAGACATATTTGCAAAACACATATCTGATAAAGGACTCCCATCCAAAATATACAAAAAACTACTTGAGCTTAACAATTAGAGAACACAATTAAAAAATGGGCCAAATACTTTGACAGACACCTCAGCAAAGAATATATACAAATGACAAATAAGCCAATGAAAAGATTCCTCGCATTATATGTCATCAGGAAAATGCAAGTTAAAACAACAGTGAGATGGATGTCACCGTACACATATTAAAATGACTAAAATCCAGAACACTAACAGCATGAAACATTGGCTAGGATGTGAAGCAACTGGAACTCTCATTCATTGCTGGTGGAAACACAAAATCCTAGAGCCACTTTGGAAGACAGTTTGGTGGTTTCTTACAAAACTAAATGTATTCTTATTATGAGGCAGTAATCACACTCCTTGGTATCTACCCAAAGGAGTTGAAAAGTCATGTCCACAGAAAATTCTACAAACAACTGTTTAAGGCAGCTTTATTCTTTATTCATAATTACCCAAACTTTGAAGCAACCAGGATGTTTGTTTTTACATATGTGAATAGATAAATAAACTGTGGTACATCCAGGCAATGGAATATTAGTTAAAGCTAAAAATAATTGAACCATCTATTAAGCCATAAAAAGATATGAAGAAACCCTAAATCCATATTATCAAGTGAAACGAGCAAATTCGAAGAGGCCACATGCTATATGATTTCAACTATATGACAAAATGGAAAAGGAAAAATATGGAGATAGTGAAAGATCAGTGGTTTACAGGAATTTGGGGATAGGAGTGGGGGATGCATAGGCAGAACACAGAGGTTGTTTAGGGCAGTGAAAATAACCCATATAATGCCGTAACCATGCAAATATACCATTACACATTTGTCTAAATGTTAGAAATGTTCTCAAACCCACAAAATGTACAACACCAACAGTGAACCCTAGTGCTGTAAACTATGGACACTGGCAACAATGATGTGTCAATGTAAGTTCATGGATTGTAAGAAATGTACCACTCTGGTGGGGGATTTTGATAATGGGGAAGACTGTGCATTAGTTGGGGTATAGGAATATGGGAAATCTCTATATCTTCCTTTTCATTTTGCTGTGAACCAAAAACTGCTCTAAAAAAATCATCACACGAAAAATAAACACACACACAGTTCTCTGATAACACAGGTTGTCTGGTTCTTCTGCTCATGGCCTCACTAGGCTGAAACCAAGATGTCAGCTAGAACTGCTCTCTCCTGGAGGCTCAGGACCCTTTTGGAAGTTCGCTGGTTTTAGCATCACTCAAATCCAGAGTTCTGTACAACTGAAGTCTTTGTGCTATTTGTATCTCTAGACGCGGGACCACACTCAACTCCTAGAGACATGCTTGGGTCCTTATCATTGGTCCCCTTTTCTCACAGCATGGGAGCTTGCTTCTTCAAGGATAGCAGGGGAAGCATCTGCTACCGTTTCTTGTCTCTTCAATTGGCTCACCTAATTAGGTCAGTTCTACCAGGATAATCTTCTTTTTCATTAACTCAGCATCAACTAATTAGAAACCTTATTTATATCTGTAAAATTTTTTCATCTATGCCACATAATGTAATCTAAACAGGGATGTGACATCTCATCATAGTCACAGGTACCCCAGCCACTTAAAGAAGGGGGAGCTGACCATATAAGCCATGCACATTAGAGAGTGAGAATCTTGGGGGCTATTTGAGAATTCTCAGTGACACTTTATTTTATAAAGTAAAATTTGCATAAGATTAACCGTTTTAAAATGTACAATTCAGTAGCATTTACTAAATTCACAATGTTGCAATGTTGTGCAATAATAGCCTTTATCTAGTTCAAAAATATTTTCATCCTCAAATGAAAATCCCATGCCCAGTAAGCAGTCACTCTCCATTACCTCTCCCTCGGCCTCTGACAAACATTAATCTGCTTTACGTATCTATGGATTCATCTATTCTGAATATTCCATATATGGCAGAACCATACAATATATGACTTTTTGTGTCTGACTTCTTTCGCTTAGCATGTTTTCAAGGTTCATCCATACTGCAGCATGTACTTGATTTTCATTCATTTTTGTGGCAGAAAAATAGTCTGCTGTGTGGATGCACCACCATTTATTTATCTATTAA
Source organism: Theropithecus gelada (assembly GCF_003255815.1). Taxonomy (NCBI): domain Eukaryota; kingdom Metazoa; phylum Chordata; class Mammalia; order Primates; family Cercopithecidae; genus Theropithecus; species Theropithecus gelada. The sequence goes on from NC_037669.1 coordinate 168,376,409, forward strand.
GCAGTTGATGGATGTTGTTTCCACCTTTTGGCAATTGGGAATAGTGCTGCTGTTAATATTCCCATATACTTTTTTTGGAATGCCTGTTTTCAATTCTTTTGGGAATCTATCTAAGGGTGGAATTGCCGAGTCACATGGTAGCTGCCGAACTATTTTCCACAGTGGCTGCACCATTTGACGTTCCCACCAGCAATGTGTAAGTGTTCTAGTTTCTACATCCTCATCAACACTTGTTTTGTAAATTATAGGCATCCTACTGGGTGTAGAGTGTTTGTGGTTTTGGTTTTCATTTGCATTTCCCTAGAAACTATTGGTCTTAAGTATATTTTCACGTGATTTTTGACTTTTTATATTATGGCCATTTATATATCTTCTTTGGAGAAAAAGCTATTCAAGTCCATTGTCAATTTTTCAGTTGGATTGTTTTTTCCTTTTGTTATTGGGTTCTAAGAGTTCTTTTCATATTCTGAGTATTAAACCTTAATAGGAATATGATTCCAGATACTTTCTCCCTTTCTGTAGTTTGTATTTCACTTATTTATGATACATGCAAATTTTAATTTTGAAGTCCATTTATATCTTTTTCTTACTTTTGCTTTTGAAATCATATGTAAAACTTCATTGCCAAATCTAAGACAATGAATATTTTCCTCTATGTTTTCTTCTAAGAGTTTTAGAGCTTTAGAATGCACATAGAGGCCTTTGATCCACTTTGAGTTAAATTTTGAATAATGTATGAGATAGGAATCCAATTCATTTTTTTGCATGTAGATATCCAGTTTTCTCAGAAACATTATTTCTGAGACTATTATTATTTTAGAGACTATTATTTCCAAAGATTATTCTTTATTCTTGTTAAAAATCAGCTGGAGATTTATGGGTTTATTTCTGGACTATCACTTCTAATCTAATTATCTCTATGCTTAGCCTATGCCAGTACTATACTGCTTTGATTTTTATAGCTTTGTAGTAAGATTTAAAACTAGAATGTATGAATTATCCAACTTTATTTTCCTTTTTTCAAGATTGTTTTGACTATTTTGAATGCCCTACAGTTTCATATAAATTATAAGATCTATGTGTCCATCTACACAAAAATATTTATCAGGCTTTTGATTGGGATGGCATTGAATCTTTAGATTGCTTTGGGTAGTAGTACCAACCTTAGCAATATTAAATCCATCCAATCCACTAACATGGAATTTCCCTTCATTTACTTGTCTTCTTTAAATTTTAGCAATGTTGTAGGTTTCAGTATAAAAGTTGAAGATCTAGTAGGTTAATTTTTTTTTCCTAAAAGCTGGGCATACTGACACAAGCCTGCAGTCTCAGCTACTGTGGAGGCTAAGGCAGGAGAGTCACTTGAATCAAGGAATTTAAGGCCAGCTCGGGCAACATAGTGAGACCTTGCTATTTTTTATTTAATTATTCTATTAAAAATAATTCATTTCCAAGTGCTTTTATTCTATTGTAAGTGGAATTGTTTTTCTAAGTTCCTCTTTGAATTGTTCAATTATTGCTAGCGTATAAAAACACATTTGTCTTTTGTGTGTTGATCTTGTTTATTGGCTCTAAGAGTTTTTTTGTGGATTCCTTAGGATTTTCCATATAAAATATTATGTTATCTGCACATAGAATAGTTTCTTTTTCAATTTGTTTACTTTTGTTTCTTTTTCTTGCCTAATTGGTATTTCTAGAACGTCCAGTTGTAGCATCCTTTTTGTTCTTAATTTTAGGAAGAAAGTTCTTACTCTTTCACTATTAAGTTTACTATTTATTAGCTGTGAGTTTTTCTTAAGTGCCCTTTATCATATTGAAAAAGTCTCCTTTTATTCTTAATTTGAATTTTGTTTTGTTGTTTTGTCAAGTAATTTTTCTGCATCAATTCAGATGGCCATGTATTTTTCCCTTCTTTCTACTAGTGTTGTTTATTACGTTGATTCATTGATTTTCATGTGTTGAATCACTCTTACATTTCTGGAATAAATCCTGCTTGGTCCTGGTAATAATCCTCGAAATAAGCTGTTGGATTTGGTTTACTAGTACTTTCTTGAGGATTTTTTGTGTGTGTGTCAGTATTCATTAGACGTATTAGTCTATAGTTTTCTTTTAATGTCTTTATCTGGTTTTGATATCAGGGTAATACTGGACCCATAGAATGGGTTAGGAAATGTTCACTTCTCTGCCATGTTTGAAGAGTTTTGGGAAGGTTAATGTTAATTATTCTTTAAGTGTTTGGTAAAATTCATCAGTGAAAACATTTGGTCTTGAGCTTTGCTTGTTGGAGAGTTTTGATTAACAAGTCAATCTCTTTATCTTTTTATCTATCTATTTTTAATTGTAAACTTCCAGTTTATTTAACCAGAACTTAGCTGAGGCACTATTTCCTTTCTGTCTCTGGCCAAAACATTCACATTCTTAATCTATTGTAGCAAAACCATTACTTCATTTAATAGGAAAACTACAATGGTGAGCTAAACTCACACAGCTGATATGGCTTAGGGAACTGCTGCAGCCCCTGGGTACCCACAGAACATCTTGGCTTCCAGCTGAAAACTCATAATGCTCTGAGGCTGGGATTTTCAGTGATATTTAGAGTGCCCGTCCTGACCAATTTGGGTTTCAGGATGCTCAGTGATTATTTACTCTCTGTCTGTGTAATACCATCTGTTTTGTATATTCCAGAAATTACTGAAGCTTTCTGGCCCATTGATCGTTTTTTCCCCTGTTTCTAATGAAGCCATGGGTGTTTTTTCCTGCCATATTAAAACATAAGTCATAAATGGCACCATTTCACAAAATGGACAGAATACAGTTTCCAACTTTTATAGGAGATGGGGCAGATTTCTTAAACTACATCTCACAGTGGACAATAACAGACTACAGAAATGCCTAAAATTTATACACTTCCATAAAGATGAGGATATTTTGCATAAAATCTAATTAATGGCTTATCAAAATAATGTACATTAGCTAATGTAGATTACAATTCCAATATTATCTAAGATCTTACACTTGTGAATAATTTAGTATATATTTAAATGCGGTTTCCACAAACAGTGGGGAATAAGTAAAGCTTACAGTTTTAATCATGATGATGGGATAAGTTATTTGATAAATCCAAATATCAAATGAATTTAATATTACTCTTTTGGAGAGGATTTTCCATTGTTTCCAAAACAACTTGCTTTTTCTTTAAGACCCCTAAAACAGAAGGCTATGTGCACCTTCAAAAGCACAGAATAAAGCGGTGTGTATGTAATAGACATCCTCAAGTAAATAATACACTTGAACCAGTACCTTATCTTGCAGAAAAGAAATTTCATTTTCAGAAGGGATCTACATTGATTTAAAAAAACATAGCATCTGCAACATAAACTATATGTGCACATGTGGCAGGCAGGGCATTTCACACAGGCCAACTGTATGAGACGATGATTTTCTTACCCTGACACTCAATAGAACACTTGTCCTGGGAGTACAATCTCACTATCTGTGTGAACCTGGCAGTTAGTCTCTGAGCCTTTGTCTTTGACTCTGAAATATAAGCATAAAAATGCTTACCTGTCCACCTGTCTGCCTGCCTAACTGGGCAGGTTAATAACAAAGTGTTTGTGAAATGCTTAGAAAGCTACACGGCCTAAACAGATATAAGTACTCAAGGTTTTGTGTGCAAGTAATTGATTGGGGAAATGCTCCCAGGAGGAACAAGGAAAGATGTTGGGAAGTAGGACAAGAAATAGGGAGAGGAGAAGAACAAGTGGAAACTGGGATAAATTCCAAGTCTCAGGCTGATCCTTCAGGGAATTTTGGGATTTTAATTATGTTAAGAGTTTGTCTAACTTCAAGGCAATATGGCTGCAAGTTGTTGCTACCCCTCCCTGCCACCTAACAACCAGGAGTTTGGGAGGGAGTTTATAAACCTCCTAGGCATTTCCAGCTCTCTGTATCTGTCAGTAAAGCAGCTCCAGGAACCTAAGGGTAGTTATCACAGAGAGTGGCAGGTACAGGTGGCACCTTAGAATCAAAGCACAAAAGATAAAGGAAGGAGAATTGGTGTGCCCAAAATGAGAAGACAGCGTTTGGGTGGAATGACGAGTGTTCACTATTACCATCTTCCTTAAAATTTCATTTTCTTTCTAGATTTTTATTTTTTACATAGTTTTCTAGAAAATCATCTAGACACCATGTTTTCTTCCACGCAGGAGTCACTGATATTTAAAATCAAAGTTTTTAATAACTGCAAACTAATATGATTGTATAACTAAGCCCAAATATTCTGTAATAAAATATTATTTCAAAATGTTTCAAATTTCAGCTTACTTTTACAGTGAAAAAGATATATTTTCTTTAAAGTTACATAGAATAGACATGAAAACAACTGGAGTAAATATCCATATTTGTAATAGTACATAAAAGCTATATGTATCATCCCTGTTGTAATTCAAATGAAATTTAACTTCTCAAGACAGCACATCAAGGAACAAAAGCATTTTTCTCAGGCTTCATCATTGTTTAGGCTTCCTTAAATGTGGCAAATCTAAGTACTTATTGAATATCTCCATACGAGATATACTTTTAAAGGAACCATTTGTTCCAAGAATCTTGGAAAACAAACTGGTGGATGAGGAAAATGCTTTCACAGGTTCCCATGGGATAATTAATCATTGCTCATTTTGGAACTGCATTCAATGTCTGTGGCGCTGTCACTTACAAATAAGAAACTGTGTATTCTTCAAACTTCAATAGGAACATTGTAAAATTCTGTAGTTTCATATCATGTTTAGACAATGAAGAAACCTTTGCTAGGGAATTATCTCAACTCATGCAAAACCAAAGTTAGAGGGTTTTATAGAGGTGTAAATTATTTCAGCTGAGAAATCAGCACTGTCACAAGGAAAAGTAAAAGTAGTGTGTAAATTTCTTGTGCATATGTTTCATCCACAACAAAACTATTGGGGTACAAGTATGATGAAAAGAAAACATATTTTATGTGGTTGTTTTAGTAAAAAGAACACTATCTTTTATATCACATGCTTTTTGTTCACAATGACTGCCCTTTGTAAATTTTGTTTTCTTATATGATAAAAAGTAAGCACCATCTAGAATTGAAAAGGCGAAATAAGTCTCTATTTACAAGTTGTAATTAAAATGAACAGGGGTGGTGGTGGCAGTTACCAGTGGACAGTAACGTTTCAAGAAATTAATCACATGAAAAATTGAGTAAATATCACAAGGAAGTACCTTGACTTCTCCAGGGGATGCAGAATTCCTATGAACAAGAGATGATTCAAAAGCAGAGGGAGAGACATTTCTTTTTCATTTGTCAAGCCTTGCCTAAGGAGAAAGCTCCTCCCTCCCCCAAAGTGTGCAGAAAGTACATTTATGCAAGAAAACAAGGGTTTGAATCCTTCCTTCTACTTAAGAGCTCCTTATCTCTGGGCAATTCATTTTAGTCTTTCTTCTTCTCAGATTCTGTATTATTTACCTAATTTAAACAGTTTTTAATTTTTACTTACATTATTCACTTAATTTCACAGATGAAGACACTACATGTCAGAGAGGTTAAGTAATTTGTTCAAGATCACAAATGATGAAGGTGGGTCTATCTTAGTTCAAGGCTATTTAATATGTTGTTTCTACTGTTTTCCCTTATATACTTTATCACTATTGTAAGAAAGAGCATTGCTTGGAAAATCGATTTTAAAAATGAAAATTTAACCATGATCATTATTTCTTATGTCTAGAAAAGCATTCAAATATCCTTGCCCTGGGTAGAAGCAAGATTGATTCCTACTGAACTCTGGAGGTGGGGTGGAAAAGAACCAACCTGATAATGGTGAGGGGGGTTTATACCGCTAAATGCGTTTCCAGTTTCTTTTTTTTTTTTTGAGACAGAGTCTCGCTCTGTCGCCCGGGCCGGAGTACAGTCGCCGGATCTCGGCTCACTGCAAGCTCCGCCTCCCGGGTTCACGCCATTCTCCTGCCTCAGCCTCCCAAGTAGCTGGGACTACAGGCGCCCGCCACCTCGCCCGGCTAGTTTTTTGTATTTTTTAGTAGAGACGGGGTTTCACCGTGTCAGCCAGGATGGTCTCGATCTCCTGACCTCGTGATCCGCCCGTCTCGGCCTCCCAAAGTGCTGGGATTACAGGCTTGAGCCACCACGCCCGGCCTCCACTTTCAAACTATTAAGGAAAGTGACTAATTACCAGCTTTTTGCTGCTAGGACCATCTCCTCCCATTTGTATGAATGATGTGAGAAAACAGTACTAGATGCAGTTAATTTAAGAGAAGGTTATCTGTTGCATGGCATTGAAAAACTGGGTGATTTATTTAAATGAATTAATTCAAATTAGGGTAGTGAGAGAGATAATATATATGTATAAGCAGTGTGTAAATTTCTTGTAAATGTGAGTATTTAGTATGGAAATAGATTGTAAATCTCAGTGTTTAAGTATGGAAACAGGTCAATTGCACTTTTCATCATGTGTACTCATAAATTAGACTCTAAAAATGAATGCTGTTTATCCTCAATGATTCATAGTCACATATAACAAATGCATAAGTGAATCATGTTCATTCAATCCAATTCAAGTCTAACACTTGCCTTGTGATTTAGGAGAAAGAACAAAAGACCACTCCACTAAAGATTCAGAGATTTGGCTCTGACCATATGACCTTTACCTGTGGCTCTTCTGAGGATCAGTTTTGCCATTTGTGAAATAAAAAAGCAGCGCAGTCTTTGATCATCCACCTCGGACATTCAGGTTTCTCCTTACCCTGTCCTAACTTTCCTCAGAGTTGCCAAGAGTGTACAACACTGACAAGACTGGATTTCACTATTTCCTCTCCTATCCATCAAATAGAGATGCTAATGAGCAGTGAAACAGTCATAATGGAGACCTAGAAAAAGAATAGGAAGCTGCTTGGAGCTTGGAGCATGGGATCTCATAGAAAATTAACCATTTTTTCCCTGGATAATTAGCATTTGGCCAAAATGACTGCTTCATGTCTCTTCCACTCACCTGCAATAGACTACAAGATGGCAGTCTGAGAGAGGCCACTTTCAGAGTGCTTTGGATACTGTAAAAATATAATGTCTATAAATGGATATTTGAATAAACAGCCAGGCATATAGCCTTGTTCTCATTTGCTCTGGGCAATTCACACGCACGTTAGCTAAACAGCAAAGCATGCTTATTTGTCTGGTATTCAAGTTGTGCTTGTCTGCTGGCCTGCCTGCCTTCTTCCTTTCTCCCACTCTCTTTCACTTCTGCATTCCTTTTTTCCTTTTTTTTTTCTTTTTTAAAATTTCCTTTTTTGTGGGGGTGGGGGTGGGGTGGTTATACCAATCTAAACTCCTTTCGTATTTGGTAACTGAAAAGTGAATGCTATGAGACAGGGGTAAAATAATGCCCATACTAATAGGGAATCGAACACCCTTTTATTAGGACTCCTGCTCATTCCTTTTCCAAAATACTAACAAGATTGCAAGCACCATTTATTCCCCCCACCAATGATTCCTATTTACCAAATGTTCTGTAGCATCCATTTAATATTTAAAATTCACTTCCTCTATTAAATATAAACTATTTCATAATAATTAAGAACAGGGTAACCATATGGACTAGATAGAGCTTGTTTTATAGTGAATTAAGGTCACAGAAAATGTATACATGAAGCCAGTGCAATTTTTATAAAGAAATAGAGCAGAATGTCATTCTAGAACTTCTTCCTTAAAACTACACAGACATGATTTTTGGGAGATTTTGTTGCCAGTACAAGAAAACATATGTTAGGTAGTCATAAAATTTAGTTGTCAAATCAATTCATAAAATGTTATATCTCCTTCCATTAGTGGTTTACAAACTTCTCTAGTCAGAAAACTCACCTGGGGCTCCTGCTAAGAATACAAACTCCTGAACCTTCTTGACCTGGAGAAGAATTTCAAGGAGAGAGATTCCAGACTTTGTGAATCAAAAAAACAAAGCAAAGCAAAACATGAGCAGTAATTCTTATAACCAGAGCCAAGTTTGGAAAACATATCTTTATCTCCAAACAGAAATTTCATTGCCCATGGGGGCTTTTTCTGAAGTCAATGCCAACTTCTCTCTTATTTTTCTGATTTGAATTCAGTTCATTTCATATTCCACACTATTATGGGAAACCAGAAGAGAGAAGGAGGGAGGAAATGAATTTAGAATAGTGCCGCCCAGTAAAAAATTAATGCCAATCAGATGTGTAATTTTCAATTTTCCAAAAGTTGAATTTAGAAAAGAATAGCTAAAATTAAATTTAATAGTATAGTTTATATAAACCAATATATCCAAATCATTATTGAGATGCTTTGCATTCTTTTTTATAAGCAAAGTCTGAGAAATCTGATTTACACCTAGAGTTTATCTCTATTTCAACTTGCTATTTTCAAGTGTTTAATACTAGCATAGCTAGTGCAGATTTAGAATATATTGGTTTATGACACCATGAAGGTAAAGTTACTCTACTTTGTCTCACCTATTTATGGTATAAACCGTTCCAATCATTTATGGGTATTCTAATTGTGATTTGACTTGCCAAGTTTAAAAGTAAAGAGAACAGCAACAGAAATTATAAAAATAAGACCTGGCTTTGGAGTTTTTTGAAGATAATATTTTATTTTCAATTTATTAAAAATATTGTTGAACTAAGAAATACAGTAGAGAATATATTCTCATTATCCTTAGTAGGTCAATAACAAATTTTACTTAAAATACACTTAAATAACTTAGTTTAGTAATAATAAAATGGAATTATGGTGAAAATGTTTCTTAGAAATTTTGTTTGTTTAAAACTTAACAAAATAAGAGCATCATTTGTATCATTTCTTGATATTTTCAGAACACCAATTTCTGTTTTTCAATGGCATCTCCAAATATGGCAGGATTTGAAAAGGCCCCACTTTTGAGAAGATTTGAAAAAGTCTCTAAGATGGAGTGTCATAGTTACCTAGTTGCTTACCCTAAATTCAAAGTCTACATTATTTTTAGTATATAAGCTAAATTTATAGAAGGAAATTGTTTCTCTGATATTCGCATTGTCTCAACAATTCAAATCTTAATTTTGTGTTAGCTCTAACCTCATGTATGACCAAATATGTCTGAAAACAGAATTGCTAAGTAGTATACATTTTACTGTTCTCATTGCTCTGTGATACTATAATGAAGTGATCAAGAGACAGGAAGCCAAAGCATGTTTGGAAGAAAAGGACAAAATATAATTTGTTAATCAAAAATTCTATGCATAATGAACAGTGTAATATTTTTCTTTTATTGTTATTGCACATATGTGTTTCCTACTTTTCGGTATACATGCAAACACACACACACACACATTCTGTCATTTTGAAAAAGTTACAAATCTTCTGAGGTCCTAATACGAGAGAAATTAAAATATATCATATTGAACACCATGGCACATAGTTTTGGCTAACTTTCTACTCTCTGATTTCCAAGTTTTCTTTATAAATAGAACCCCAATTAAATTGGGGTTTCAATATTTCCTAGGCTTCCTTGCAGTTAGGGCTGCCTATGTGGTACAGCAACAACTAATTAAATATAAGTAGAAATTTCCAGCGGAGGCAATTAGTTAAACCCTTTACAATAGAAAAGATCCAGTCAGTTTGTCCTGTTTTTTCACTAGCCTTCACACTTCTTCATGCCTAGACTGGAGAGTCAATAGCTGAAGACAAATTAACCCTTTGATCTCCAGATCAATGACCATGGGGAGAGGGAAGCACAAAATCAGAATAATCTTGGCTGTCTAATGACATCATGGATTACTGTATCTGCACCAGCTTTGAGCTTCCCATCTCTAAACTTCTTGTGACATGAGAAAATTAAGCTTCCTCTCAATAAGTTGTTCAGGTTTCTATTTGATAATCATAGGAGTGTGGATATTACAAATGTGGGCAAATCATACCATAAAGGAAAACTGTTAAAGTTTGAAACATATAAACTAGATGATTGTAAATACAAATGCAAAGTAGGTTACAGTGAATAATATTCTCTGAATTATTTTACGTAAAGCTGGAATTAACATTTCTTGAAAATATGAAGAAAGTTGGTGAAAAAAACAAAAAAATTTATTCTGAATATGCTTGCAATATTATTTTTCAGAAAAGAAGAGGTTGACCAATGACAACAATATTCTCTCCTTTTCATGATAGCTTCCTCAATAGTAAATATACTGAAAAGATTGTCTAATGTTCCATTTGTGTTAGAAAAATGTTCTGTCACTGGTAAAATTTTACTGATGGACATTGACTTGTATCTTAGCACACGGAATGATTAAATTATGGGGAGAAATCAATTATTAGAAAGAAAGTTTTGAAAGATTTGCCTATGGGGATTAAAGATAGTAATAGAGTCATCTTGACTTTGCTAAGGTACTGAGTAGAGAAAACCAGAAAGCAATTCACTTTGACTCAAAATGTCTCCAAATGCTGTCAGAAACTTCTTACAGTGTCCATAAACGGGAGCTGTATTGTGCTGATAAGAAATAGAAAGTAATTTCTTACATAGAATATATAAACTCTTTAAATTGATTTTTAAATCTGCTCTTTCTAAATTGTCTATTCCATAGACATTCCATAGCTATTCCATAGCTCATTCTATTCCATAGCTCAATATTTTCATTGCCTAGAAAGCCAATTGTGATGGCTATTTCATGCCAAGTACATAGTTCTGTCTTCCTTTGACTTATAAGAAAACATAAGATTGTCCATCTGTTTCACATGCAAAAGCTTTATCAGATGCTGGATTCCAGAAGGAAGATGAAGGATGTTGTCAGTCAGTAATTTTAATATGGATTTTCTGAGGATGGCTTTGCTGCAACCTATGAGATCTCTTTACAAAATAAACAATTCATGCTATACAGAATTTTTATGAATGAGGGAAAATATTTGTGGTAAACTAAGAGTTGTGGAAATAAAAAGCAACCCAATAATTAAAAAAATAGACTTAACACGTGAAAAATGTCAAATGTTTTATAACTTATTAAAATATAATATTAAACTATTACTGTATTTATGTATGTTAGATAAAAATATTACATTGTATATGAAAAAGTATATTACCTGGTATGTTCAAAGATAATTTAGTGAATATATACTTTTATACTTCTATCTCAATGTGGCTAGATTTTTATGCATGTGAATTACATAAAATGCCATATGTATATTATATGTAATAATTAGCATTGACCTTGTAAAATATCTGTATAGCACAACAAAATGTTACAATACATGCGGTGAAAACCATGAATGTAATCATTTCTCACATAGTTTAAGCGATAAGGATAAAGGTAAAAGCTCAGAGTTAAAGGGTTTATTAAAGAGCTTCATTCTTTAATTAAAAAAGACAAAATTCTTCTCTGCTTGCTATGCTCGCATATTGCAATTTACCAAACATTTGTGTCCCGCCCAAATTTCTATGTCGAATTCCTAACCCCCAATGTGACGATATTTGGAGGTGGGCCTTTGGAAGGTAATTAGGTCATAAGAGTGAATCACCCATGAATGGGATTAGTGCCCTTATAAGAAAAGGCCAGAGAGCTAGCTGACTCTCTTTTGGCCATGTGAGGATATAAGAAGTCGGCAGGCTGCAACCTAGAAGAGGGCTCCCACCAGAACTCAACCATATTGGCATCCTGGTTTTGAACTTCCAGCCTCCAGGACTATGTGAAATGAGTTTCTGTTGTTTATAAGCCACCTAATCTATGGTACTTTAGTATAGCAGCCTGAACTAACCAAGTCATGTATAAAATAGTAGTGACACAGCATCAGAAAATTAGTATTAAAATTGTTACAAATATATTTTAAAAATCAAATTTAAAGATGTTTGAATAATTAAATTACATAAATAATAACTCAAACATATTTTAGAAAACAAAAAGTCCCCTTCTAACACACACTCTCTTTACAAAGAGACCTGTAGAATAACACCTTCTTGAATTTACCTACCCTCCTCCAGGAAAACACTAGAAGCTATGACTCCCAGATTCTTTGCTCTGTGCTGTGGCCCCAGAGACTATGAAAAGGAGAACTGTTGACAATCTCTGCTCTGCATTAAGTGAATCCAAGCAGAGATGACACCTATCCACTTACCACTGGGCATGGCCATTGCAGAGACTGGAAAGAGAAAGAATCCTGTTGACCCTCTTTGCCTTGCGTGCTTGTGCCTCCCCTCCTTTGTGCCAGTGCTGCAGCCATACAGCTATTGGGTGAAATGTTGTCAATTATTCCTCTCCTGCCAGAAGGTAATGACGGCAAAGGGGCAAATCACCTCTTTTCCCAACTAGAGAGTGGGGGAAGGGTTATGGATGGAGTGATCTGAATAAAGAAATATTTTAAATCAGTGTTCAAAGTCCCAAGGGAAACCCTAGAGCAGCCAATACATGAATTCAACCAGAATCCACACAGCAAAGCTCTGAGAATTGAACAATGATGTGGAACACTGTCTAAGTCTCAGATCGACCTCTGGGTAGCACCAAAGTAGGACAGATTAAAGTAGTACCACAAAGACTTTGAAAACTAAATTGACATTTGAACTACAGTTCTCAAAGGGCAGCCAGGAAGGGCATGCAATCTAAACATCAATGGGTTGCCTGCATGCTATAAGAAAAGATAAGGAAACCAGAGTCTCATAACATAAAATTTATGGAATATAATGATAACTTGTTCATCATATCTAGAACTAGAAAAATATCAACAGGATTTGAGAAAAGATTCTTAAAAACATGCAAAGTACCAAGATGACATAGATGTTGAAATTAGCTAAGAAGGATTTTAAAGTAGCTATTATTAAAATGCTCCACCATGCAATAACAACTACTCTTGAAAAAATGGAAAAAATGGAATCTAAGCAAAGAAAAAGAAATAGAAACTAAGGAGTTTTCAAGAATGGAAAAAGCAACAGAAGTGGTAAATACCTGGGAAAATATAACAGACAATTCTTATACTCTTGATTTTTTAAAATTATGTTTGATAATTGAAAACAAAAAAATATAATATCGTCTAATGTGGTTTTCAACATATGTAGGTAGCATCAAAGAGAACTGTATCATAAAGGGGATAAGAAAAGGGATATATAATGTGGTAAGGCTTTTAGATTCTTTTTGAAATAAGGTATTGAAACAAGTAGATTGTGATAATTTAAGAATGTATATAACCCCTACAACAACCCCTATAATCAATATACAATGATATATACACACACACACATATATATACATACTAAAAAATACTAGATACATTAAAATTGACTAATAAAAAATGTGCAAGAAGGCAAGGAAAGAGAGAGGTACAAAAAACCAGAATATAAACAGAAAACTAATAGATAACCTGAATATAACTAAAAAAGAAATTAAATTTGTGATTAAAAATAACCAGAAAACAAAATCTCTAGGCACAAATTGTTTCACCGGAGAGTTCACGTGTGTGTGTGTGTGTATCTATATATTTTTAAGTAATTCATGTAATAAATGTCTTTAGCAACCAGGATTTCCACATAGGAAAAATAAAGAAAAGAGATACAAATACAAAGAATCAAAGAATTTAATAAAAATAATATCAAATCTTAAATCAGAATTGAAAATATCAGTATAAACTCATTGTATTCTCTTTAGCATAAATCCTATCTCTTAGCTTATTCTATTAGAAATTCTATAAGCAAGACAAACACAGCAGCAGTGAACACCCTGACCACTGAAAATAGTGGTATTTAAATAACATTTCCCACATAGAGAAAGCAAAACTTTTTGGGAAAATTGCTGATTTTCAGGACTGGGAGAGGAAATATTCAAGAGATCAGAATATAGCAAGCAAGAAGTTTATCAGAGACTAATATGGCCAGGTCAAAAGAAAGTAGAAAGTTTTTCTACTTCCCAACAGGGGTCAATGTAAACAACAAAAAGAGTGATGAATGTAACTGATGGAATACAAAATATGTTAAAATGTGAGAACTCATAATGATAGTAAAAAAATACAAAACAAAATAGAGCTCGGGTGTATTTGGAGGTTTCCAATATATGGCAATAACTAGTTTGAAACTCGTGAGGAAATAAGAGTAGTATTTATTTTTCCTATAGTATAAAAATAAATAAAAAAAATAAAAATACTATACTAGTATTTATTTATCCTATACTGTATAGTTTATAAAAACTATAAAGTCCTTATCAAATCAAACACTTCATGAGGAAAAATTACCCGTTTATAAAAGAATTAATTCAGAAAGTAATTAATGGAGAAGGAAGGAGAGAACAGCACCATTTTGTAAGCCCTAATAAAATAAGGTGCCTAGGCAATCATCATGAATTTTTCCAAAATCATGTTAAATGGTTGATGGATGGTGAATTGTATAATAAATAGATTAGGGTAACAAAACCTGATCCACTGATCAATCCTAACAACACAAAAATACAGACAATAGACATTTTGTGCCTTCAAAATGCTAAAGAAAGTATATAGAACCACCTACAAAATATTCTTGCCAAAAAAAATGAATCTTTTCAAATCTCTAAATATAAATACTAGTTTATAGAAAACACAAGGAATTTAAGAGGAAGTTAAGTGCCACCAAAAATATATAATTAGTCAAATTAAGAACATGGAATATTCTACAGAAAAAAAATTTGATTTCCTCAATTAAAAAAAATAGGAAGGGGAAGATCTTAAAGATTAAAAATCCCTTTAAAAGATACTTAAAAGACCTATTGACTAAATGCCATGTTTTGACCTTGTTTGGAACTTGATTTAAATAATCAATGGAAAAATATATTACTGAGAGAGTTTGGGGGAAATCTGAACAGTAATTGGGTATTAGATGATATTAAGAAATTATTAATTTGGGTGTGATCATAATAGTGTGTTAATTTTTAAATAACAAGCACTATTTCTCAGAGATATATCCTGAAATATTTCTAGATAAAAATATAATTACTAGGATTTCCTTGAAACTACACATTTGAGCATGGGGGTACGGAGGAAATAAGAAAGGGTAATACAGAAATAAGATATACGGCCTCTATTGGGTCATATGTTGATAACTGTGGAGGTAGGTAATGAACATTCATTATGCAATTTTATTTTTGTATTGTTTTGTATATTTTAAATTTTCCTATATTAATGAAAACATCATTTCAGGTTGAAGAAAATGCTGAAAGGAAGGTGAGAGATTAAAGATGAAGAAAAGAACAAAGAAGTTGAGAAACACGTGAATGAATCTAAGTCAACTTTGATAACATCGAACAATAACATATCTATTTAATTTTCATATTAAAAATAAAACAAAACTAAAATTATGGTAGAAAACTGCATATAAAGAGAAAGCTGGAAAGATCTAAAATTGACACTCTAACATCACAATTAAAAGAACTAGAGAAGCAAGAGCAAACACATTCAAAAGCTAGCAGAAGGCAAGAAATCATTAAGATCAGCGCAGAACTGAAGGACATAGAGACACAAAAAACCCTCCAAAAAATCAATGAATCCAGGAGTTGGTTTTTTGAAAAGATCAACAAAATTGATAGACCACTAGCAAGACTAATAGAGAAGAAAAGAGAGAAGAATCAAATAGATGCAATAAAAAATGATAAAGGGGATATCACCACCGACCCCACAGAAATACAAACTACCATCAGAGAATACTATAACACCTCTATGCAAATAAACTAGAAAATCTAGAAGAAATGGATAATTTCCTGGACACTTACACTCTCCCAAGACTAAACCAAGAAGAAGCTGAATCCCTGAATAGACCAATAGCAGGCTCTGAAATTGAGGCAATAATTAATAGCCTACCAACGAAAAAAAGTACAGGACCAGATGGATTCACAGCTGAATTCTACCAGAGGTACAAAGAGGAGCTGGTACCATTCCTTCTGAAACTATTCCAATCAATAGAAAGCCTGGCAGAGACACAACAAAAAAAGAGAATTTTAGACCAATATCCCTGATGAACATCAAGGCAAAAATCCTTAATAAAATACTGGCAAACCGGATCCAGCAGCACATCAAAAAGCTTATCCACCATGATCAAGTGGGCTTCATCCCTGGGATGCAAGGCTGGTTCGACATTCGCAAATCAATAAACGTAATCCAGCATATAAACAGAACCAAAGACAAAAACTACATGATTATCTCAATAGATGCAGAAAAGGCCTTTGACAAAATTCAACAGCCCTTCATGCTAAAAACGCTCAATAAATTTGGTATTGATGGAACGTACCTCAAAATCATAAGAGCTATTTATGACAAACCCACAGCCAAAATCATACTGAATGGGCAAAAACTGGAAAAATTCCCTTTGAAAACTGGCACAAGACAGGGATGCCCTCTCTCACCACTCCTATTCAACATAGTGTTGGAAGTTCTGGCTAGGGCAATCAGGCAAGAGAAAGAAATTAAGGGTATTCAGTTAGGAAAAGAAGAAGTCAAATTGTCCCTCTTTGCAGATGACATGATTGTATATTTAGAAAACCCCATTGTCTCTGCCCAAAATCTCCTTAAGCTGATAAGCAACTTCAGCAAAGTCTCAGGATACAAAATTAATGTGCAAAAATCACAAGCATTCTTATACACCAGTAACAGACAAACAGAGAGCCAAATCATGAATGAACTTCCATTCACAATTGCTTCAAAGAGAATAAAATACCTAGGAATCCAACTTACAAGGGATGTAAAGGACCTCTTCAAGGAGAACTACAAACCACTGCTCAGTGAAATAAAAGAGGATACAAACACATGGAAGAACATACCATGCTCATGGATAGGAAGAATCAATATCGTGAAAATGGCCATACTGCCCAAGGTAATTTATAGATTCAATGCCATTCCCATCAAGCTACCAACGAGTTTCTTCACAGAATTGGAAAAAACTGCTTTAAAGTTCATATGGAACCAAAAAAGAGCCCGCATTGCCAAGACAATCCTAAGTCAAAAGAACAAAGCTGGAGGCATCATGCTACCTGACTTCAAACTGTACTACAAGGCTACAGTAAGCAAAACAGCATGGTACTGGTACCAAAACAGAGATATAGACCAATGGAACAGAACAGAGTCCTCAGAAATAATACCACACATCTACAGCCATCTGATCTTTGACAAACCTGACAAAAACAAGAAATGGGGAAAGGATTCCCTGTTTAATAAATGGTGCTGGGAAAATTGGCTAGCCATAAGTAGAAAGCTGAAACTGCATCCTTTCCTTACTCCTTATACGAAAATTAATTCAAGATGGATTAGAGACTTAAATGTTACACCTAATACCATAAAAACCCTAGAAGAAAACCTAGGTAATACCATTCAGGACATAGGCATGGGCAAGAACTTCATGTCTAAAACACCAAAAGCAATGGCAACAAAATCCAAAATTGACAAATGGGATCTAATTAAACTAAAGAGCTTCTGCACAGCAAAAGAAACTACCATCAGAGTGAACAGCCAACCTACAGAATGGGAGAAAATTTTTGCAATCTACTCATCTGACAAAGGGCTAATATCCAGAACCTACAAAGAACTCAAACAAATTTAGAAGAAAAAAACAAACAACCCCATCAAAAAGTGGGCAAAGGATATGAACAGACACTTCTCAAAAGAAGACATTCATACAGCCAACAGACACATGAAAAAATGCTCATCATCACTGGCCATCAGAGAAATGCAAATCAAAACCACAATGAGATACCATCTCACACCAGTTAGAATGGCAATCATTTAAAAGTCAGGAAACAACAGGTGCTGGAGAGGATGTGGAGAAATAGGAACACTTTTATGCTGTTGGTGCGATTGTAAACTGGTTCAACCATTGTGTAAAACAGTATGGCAATTCTTCAAGGATCTAGAACTAGAAATGCCATATGACCCAGCCATCCCATTACTGCGTATATACCCAAAGGATTCTAAATCATGCTGCTATAAAGACACATGCACACGTATGTTTATTGTGGCACTATTCACAATAGCAAAGACTTGGAATCAACCCAAATGTCCATCAGTGACAGATTGGATTAAGAAAATGTGGCACATATACACCATGGAATACTATGCAGCCTTAAAAAGGATGAATTTGTGTCCTTTGTAGGGACATGGATGCAGCTGGAAACCATCATTCTGAGCAAACTATCACAAGAACAGAAAACCAAACACCGCATGCTCTCACTCATAGGTAGAAACTGAACAATGAGATCACTTAGACTAGGGAAGGGGAACATCACACACCGGGGCCTATCATGGGGAGGCGGGAGGGGGGAGGGATTGCATTGGGAGTTATACCTGATGTAAATGACGAGTTGTTGGGTGCTGATGAGTTGATGGGTGCAGCATACCAACATGGCACAAGTATACATATGTAACAAACCTGCACATTATGCACATGTACCCTAGAACTTAAAGTATAATAATAATAATAAAAAAGAAAACTGCATATAAATTATTAGGAAGCAATTGACACAAAAGTGTTCTTGTTATTAACAGGGCCTTGTAATTTTCTGGAACAGAAAACATATTATTTAAATTAATACTTGGTTATAAATATACTGTTAAATGCTTTAATCACTAAAAATAGTCATAAAATGGTGAAAAGGTAACAAGAAAAAAGACAAAAATAGAGAAGATAAAAGAAACATAAAGAAAGCAGAATAAAAGGCACACAATAAGACGTTAGAAATGAATTTAACATGTCATTAATCACAATCAATGTAAATAGACTAAGCTCTAGAATTAACAAAAAAGATTGTCAGATGAGATTGGAAAACAGAATAGTTATATGCTCTTTGTGAGAGGCTCAAACCTAAAACAAGATAACAGAAAAAATCTGAAAGTAAACAATGGGAAAGTATATACCAGCCAAAATCTGACTATTACAAAAAAATCTAGGGTTGTTAATTAACAAAAGAAAAATTATGTTTTAAGAAAAAAATTAGTATGGATAAAAATGTTCTAAATAATAATAGTCTTAATTTCCTAGTAAAATACAAATTAATTATATGTACACATATATATGTGTATATATATGTTATATATGTGTGTATATATAATTATATATTATGTACAATTAATTATTTATATATTATATATTTACAGTATTATTACATATTATTATATATTATATAAAATATATATTCCATTTATATTAATTATACATAATTATATATCATTATCTATGTGTGCATGTATATATATGTGTATACACACATATATATATATATGTATACACACATATATACACACATACACACACATAATTAGGTTATACTTCATATATTTATATATAGATATATACATACATACACAAATATCATAACGTTACTTGAAAATTGTAAAGCAAATTTAAATTTAACTACAGGGAGAAATCAATGAATCATCATAATACACAAAGCATTTTAGTAATAATAGATTAAGCATATAATATAAAAAACGGTAAGAATACAAAATATGTGAATAAAATATTAAATACACTTCATCTAATGAGCATTTAATGAGCTTTATCTAATGGACATTTTCATTACACTTTGTTTTTAAACAGGCGAATATACTTCTTTTAAAGAACAGTTGGAACATTTGTGCAGATTGATATTTATTCTAGTCGATGAAACTGTCTCAATACATTTCAGAGAATAAGTATCATACAGCTCACATTCTGTGACCACAAGGCAATGCAATTAAAGATAAATGGAGATAAATCAAAAGAAGAAAAATGTAAGAAAATGAAAGGATGAAAGGAAAACAACACATCTAAATAATTCATAAATTATGAAAAAATCAATGTAAATTTAAAAATGCTGAATATCAAATTATGCAAATACTTCATAGCAATAGTTAAGGGGTACAACAAAATCAGATCTGAGAGGAAAATTTGTCACCTAAATGCTTGTATTTTAAAAAACTAAATAAGCTATGCTTTAGATAATTAGATTAGATCAATAAATTAATAATTTATGAACAGTAAAATAGAATAAATCAAAATGTTCCAAATTAGGGCATAATAAAGGTACATGAAAAATAAAATGGAAAACAAAGCTTGGTTTCTTGAGGAGACTAATAAATTTTAAAAATTTCTTGAAAGAAAAATAGAGCGACTGTATAAATAAGTAGTTTCAGGAATGAATAAAAAAGGGATATAATTATAGCTTCGACTTGTATTAAAAGAAAAACACAGAAAACCCAAAGACGTCTGAGGACATCGTGTGTGTCAAGAAAAAAAGAACCAGAAGTCACCGAGACAGTAAAGACATTTAACAAAGAAATCTAAGTGGGAAAAATATAATAAAGTTAGTTCTGTGATTAAAAAAAAGAAAACGAAAAGAAATTTGAAACTTCATTTAAAAATTCTAGAAAAATATTAATTATAAAACTGATTCAAGAAAAAATTAAAACCCTCAATAATCCTGCAAGAATACACTAAATGGGGTCGATAATTAAAAATATCTAACAGGCAAAAATATTTTCTCAGGGGTGTTTCACCAAACTTCAAGAAATTGATAATTGTAATTTTATATAAACTCCATTCTTACATAAAATCTTACAGGTAAATGTTTCTAAGTTATTTTATGGGACAAGAATAGTAGAAGGCAGTACAATTACAGAAAAGTCTCACTCATAAATTTAGATGAAAAAAAAAATCTCCACCAAGAGATGAGCACATTAAATGCAGCAGAAAGTTAAGAAATGTAAATAGTCATAAATAAGTTGTCTTTATCTCAATAGTAGCAAATATGCATGATTATCCTAATATTGGAAACTAAGCATTTGACAAATTTTTTAAAGGCTTTTATGATAAATACTCCCACCTAATAAAAGTTTAAGATAATTCTTCTTGACAAATAAATGATACTTAGAATTAAAAAATATTTACAGCAAATATCATATTTAATAATGCAACCTAAAATCTATTTACTTTAAATTTAGAAGTAAGAATGATTAACTCAATAAAAAACTGGGCAATGGTTTGCATGAACATCTCACATAAGAAAGAAAAAAATTATCATACTTATGCAAAGATATTTGACTTCACTGATAACCAGAAAAATGTAAATTAAAATCACAAGGGGACTTGATTACAAAAATTAAAATGTTGGCTAGGTATGGTGGATCACGCCTGTAATCAGCACTTTGGAAGGCCAAGGCTGGAGGACCCCGTGAGCTCAGGAGTTCAAGACCAGACTAAACAACACAGTGAGACCCCATCTCTACACACAAAAAAATTTTTTTAATTAACCAGGCACAGTAGCACGTGCCTGCCTGTAGTCCCAGCTACTCGGGAGGCTGAGACAGGAGGACCACTAGAGGCTGGGAGGTTGAGGCTGCAGTGAGCCATCATCATATCACTGTACTCCAGCCTGAATGACAGAGCAACACCTTGTCTCAAAAAAAAAAAAAAAAAAAAAAAAAAAGTTGGTTTAGCCAACGGTTTTTAAATTTTTCTTTTTTTTTTTTTTGGACACAGAATCTCGCTTTGTTGTCCAGGCTGGAGTGCAGTGGCATGATCTCGGCTCACTGCAAGCTCCATCTCCCGGATTCACGCCATTCTCCTGCCTCAGCCTCCCGAGTAGCTGGGACTACAGGCACCCACCACCACGCCTGGCTAATTTTTTTTGTATTTATAGTAGAGGCGGGGTTTCACCATGTTAGCCAGGATGGTCTCGATCTCCTGACCTCGTGATCCACCCGCCTTGGCCTCCCAAAGTGCTGGGATTACAGGCGTGAGCCACCATGCCCCGCCCGGCTAAACCAACTTTTAAATGAAAAGACAACTTTTTAAGTTGGCTAAACCTCAGCATTGATTGATTAATTGACAGGCACGCTGATACTTTGCTGGTGGACATGTAAAATTGTACAATAATTTTGCAAAATGATTTGTCATTACCTAGAAAATTTAAAGACATATGTATCCTACAACTCAGTGATTCTAGTAGTAGGTATATGCTACACAGAAACTTGTGGAATGGAAAAGTACAAAGAATGACATGCACAAGAAAGTTGATAGTGGCATTATTAAAGATCATACCCTGGAAAGAAGCCAAATGCATAGTTACAGTATACCAGTTTAAATAACTGTGGAATACTTATAGATTGGAACATAGCAGGAAAAGAAATAAAGTATAATGATATTCATCAACATAAATAAACCTCAGAAACAATGTTGAGTGAAAAAAAGTGACAAATTAATGCATGTGGAATCTTACTGTTATATAAAGATCAAAAGCAAGCAAGTAATATTGCATCAAATATTGTTCAGAGATATGGGCATATAGTATAAAACTGTAAACACGCCTGTAATCCCAGCACTTTGGGAGGCCGAGATGGGCGGATCATGAGGTCAGGAGATCGAGACCATCCTGACTAACACGGTGAAACCCCGTCTCTACTAAAAAATACAAAAATCTAGCTGGGCGAGGTGGCGGGCGCCTGTAGTCCCAGCTACTCAGGAGGCTGAGGCAGGAGAATGGCGTGAACCCGGGAGGCGGAGCTTGCAGTGAGCTGAGATCCGGCCACTGCACTCCAGCCTGGGCGACAGAGCGAGACTCCGTCTCAAAAAAAAACAAAAAACAAAAAACAAAAAACAAAACCAAAACAAACAAACAAAAAAAAACTGTAAACAAAAAAAGCAAATGAATTACTCAAAATTCAGGAGCTTAAGTTACCTGAAGGGGGGACAGGAACAAAGATTGCAATCAAAACGGTAATACAAGAGAGTTCAAAGATATTGTAATTTTCTATTTTTTTAAGCTGCAGAATGGATACTCAGTTCTTTTTATTGTCATACTGTATATATATTATACAGTATACATATATTACATTATGTGTACATATATATTTATTGATATTAATGATATGCTCCATAAAAACTTTCAAAAACTGTGTAATTAGAGAGTAGGTAGTCCAGCATCTTACTTTATGTAGTTGCTTATTCATGCTAAAGTTGATAAGTTAAAATTAGTCACATATCATCCTGGACAACTTTAGGCTTAAATCACTGTAGCCAAATCTTCACTATCATAAATATTTGGTTTTTGGCAATTCTTATTTGTATTCTAAACATTGATTTACTGGAGTTTGCATTCATTACATGTCCAATGCATGTATATACCTATAAACCCCCAACACACACACACACGTACACATACACACACGCAGCATGCTCACCGTGTATATAGTATATAAACACATTTCGTTTTAATTCACTTCTCTTTTCATCAGACATTACAGACTGTCTCTGGGGATGAAGTCAAGCGTTGCTATGTTCAGATGAATTTTCTGGCCCAAGGTGATAATTTTGCACACAGTCAATAGCAATATCCCAGAAGTGAACTAGAAAACTCAACCAGTGAAACAAAATTCAATAACAATATCAGAGCAGAAAACTCCTTAACCACAGAAGGTATGTTTCCAAAGAATACCCAGTAAATGCAAATGGAGCACGTACTACCTACATATGATCAAAGCAGATTGTGCCGCGTTGTCAGATAAGGTTGCAATAGGAAAAAAAAAAAAATCTGCCTCTGTAACTCCCAAGGAGTTCCCATTGCTTAGGTTTATTGAAAGTCAATGTATGCTAATAAATTGCACAGAGCTGTACATCAAATCTCAGGTGAAGTTGTCACTTTATTGAGAAATCATTAAATTATTACACTATTTAATGATGCATGAAAATAAAACGCAATTGTGAAGAAAAGTGTTTGGGGTATAGACTGAGCATTTTCTTTATATAAAATGGTGCATTTTTGTCAGTTCCCCAAACACATTATGGCCATCTGTGCAAACCTACAACTGAAAAGAGATGACAAAAGGTGATTAATTAAAACATGACTTCTTTCAAAATTCATTATATCACAGTAGAGTGCACCACCGAGGCCTTGAGACTTCTGAACAAAACAGTGAAGGCCTGCCCCTCACATTTTTTAAATTAACTTTATATTCAAAACAACATATCTTGTGTTTGGTAATTCTTTTTTTAAAGGCTATATAGTAATGGTGCTTTTTATAAAAAACAACTGTTGACATGCATTTGTCCATATACATGAGTACAACTGTGTAAGACTATGAATACCCATAAAATCATTTCTATCCCAGAATAATAAAAAACAAAATGTTCTTCAAGACAAAAGATTGCTCTCTCTCTCTCTCACACACACACACATACACACACACGTCTATATGCATAAGTACATACATTTATGTACATATGTCTGTACATATATGCCTCATGTTATCTTATGTCTAATATATCATCATCATATATCAAAAACTCTACATATGTAGTTTTATTTGTACAGTTAGGTAGTTGTATCTATAGCCTAGATTTTCTTTTAAGAACTTGATAAAGAAGGGTGATGAAGTTGAGTAGAAACTAAGTAGGAAATGAAATTATTCCATGTGATGGCATCCTCAATGTGGGAATTCCAGTAGAAAAAAAAATAGCTACAATGAAAATGAAAGTTTAATATTTTGATAAATATTTTAGAGCATTTAAGGTAAAACTAGAAATTATTCCGAAGTTCCCAGATGAGAAGCCTTGATGACTGTTTTTACACCATTGGGAAATGGTGGAGAAATATTGGATTGCTCCTTTGCACTCTAATGCTGATTGTAACTATAATATGATAATGTGGCATTTCAAACAAAATTACTTTTGTTAAAAATGTGATGTGTAAATGCTTTTTAGGAAATTAATATATTCAGACTTTATGATGGTTACAGAAACTCCCATATCATTTAAATATTGATCCAATTGTCTAAGAGTTTTCAGTTTGTAATTATCAGTACCATATAGATCACTCACAAAGAACAATTATTTCTAATGTTTAAGTATTTTTTCCCCACGCCAATATTTTAGTGAATACACATATAAACCCAAACCAGAAAAAAATTCTAATTATTTTTTCACTAAAGAGTGTTCTAAATTGACAAGCACCAAAGGGACTTGAGATCAAGGTGAAACCCCCTTGGCTCCATGAAGCTTGCATCTAATTCATGTATCATTTGTTTTCTTACCTACAGTATTTATTACTATTTGTCACTTGAATACACGGTATTTTGTATTCTTCTCAAATTACTTTTAGTGTTTGTGTTTTGTCTCCCTACGTCAGTCAAATTGCTTTTAGCTTCAAAAAAACAGATTATAAAACTAAAATTGGCTTAAAGATTTTATGTTGTTTGCAAATAAAACAAAAGTGTCGAGTTGGGTGGTTCCAGGTTTCTTTCGGGGGCTTACAAGCCTTGTGAATGACGTAGGCCCTAAATTTTCACTCTGCATTCTTCATTTCATTGGCATTGTCTTTCCTCATGATCACAAAGTGACTTCAATAGTTTAAACAAGCTTTCACAGGGCAATGTTTACAAGCAAGACAGAAGAGAGGGACACTGGGGAAAAGGAGAATGAAATTGTCTTGTCTCTTTCTCTGTGTTTGTCTCTTTCTCTCTCAAATTATGCAGGTTAATTTCTCCCACAAACACTAGCCCAGGGGTCCCCAGCCTCCGGGCTGCAGACAAAAACCAGCTGCTTGCTGATTAGGAACCAGGCTGGACTGTACAGCAGGAGCTGAGCGCCGGGAAAGCCCAACATTATCGCCTGAGCTCCGCTCCTTTCAGATTAGTGGGGGCATTAGATCATCCCTATCGTGAACTGTGCATGCGAGGGATCGAGGTTGCTGCTAGAGAATCTAATGCCTGATGATTTGAGGTGGAACAGTTTCATCCCCATCTTCCCCTCAACCCCCCACCAGTCCATGGGTAAAATGTCTTCCACAAAACTGGTCCCTGGTGCCAAAAACGTTGGGGACAGCTGCTCCAGCCAAATTTCTCTTAAGTTTCTTGGACCAGAAGTAGTTACCTGTGCCCTTCCAGGAGCAAACGAAGCTGGGAAAATAAATAGCTGGCCACTGTAGACTAAACTGTGGAAGAATGACTACAAATAAGAATATGGGAGAGGGGAATGGCTGGTAGGTAGGAGACCAACAACGTTTACCGCAATCCCCAAACTTATGGTGAATTATCCGATAACCTGGGCTGTGTAGAATATTACTTATGTTTCCAGCACAGTGGCCCTGTTCGGTGCTAGTAGCTTAACTGCTCATATGTGTCTGGTACAATTCCCCTAGGCGGCACTAGTCAGAAGAAATATTTGATAAGGCAACACAGAGAGTGATATAGTTGTTGATGTCTAAGCAGTGGCAAGGGGTAGAGAAGAAGAGGTTCAGGAAGGAGTCCACTTGAAAGTCACTCCTTTTTTTCAGAAAGTGTGAATGACTCAGGTAACTTTTGCCACCATTCACACAGGCAGGAAAAGAAGCAAGGATGGGGTCAGAGACAGCAGCTATTTCACAGAGCAGGCACTCTAAGGGTGGCAGGGGATACATTCCTTAAGTTCCAGCATTTTACAAATAATTGGAGTCTTCAAACAGCAATGAACATTAAATGACGGCGGAAGGAAAGCTAGAGAATTCTCTACTGTTCGTATGAACAGAGAAAACATTGGAGGGTTGATAAAGAATCAGAAAATTAAAAAAAGAAAAACAAAAAACTCCCCTGTAGAACAAGGGTGTGGGTAGTCCCAGGGTCCTCTCTTGAAGGTGCCTGAAGGAACAGTGAAGCGTATGGACTTCAAGGTCAAACTGCCTGAGGACAGAGCTTGGTTCTGCCATCTACTAGTCATACAACTTTTATCAACTCACTTCTTCTCTGTGTGTCTGCTTCTCTATAGGTTGTGCAAGAGTAATTGTGGGTTTTGCCACTAAGAGTAATGGCAAAAGTGATGAGTGTAATAAATACCTATTTCACATAGTTTCAGTGAAGATGAAATTAGGTCATGCATGCAATATACTTTGAACATTAACTAACACAATAGAAGTATTCAACATTTGTTAGCTTCTGTCACCATCAATACTTATGTCACACCTCCCTAAGGAATTGCCAGTCCTTCATGAAAACATTTGAAATAAATACTACAGCTTCCCTGGATATTGTTTATTTTATATCAATGCATCTTTAATACAGTTATGGGCAAGTATTCATAAACGCATACACACATACACACCCACACATGTATATTAACTGTATATATACATATATACAGTTAATTAGATTATTTTAAGCCTTTTACATGTTTCATAGCATCCTGACTCATAAAGATTCCTTGAAATACTAATTAAGACATCAATTGACACTTGTGGACAAGCAGCATCTCTTATAGTAGGTGCCTGGTTTAAGTTTACTTATATGTCAAGATGCCGCATGCTATACTAGAATGGTAAAATCACTTGTTGAACTAAATTCACGTACTAGCTAGTTTATATCTCATCCTGATTTCATATAGGAAGGAGATTAGTAGCCACAGCATCTTCTTATATTAATATATTGGAGTGCCTCTATTTTGAAGCTTTACAAGTAGTCTTGCAACGTGGAAGGATGGCAAATTACAAAAAGAATAATTATCTCAGGAATTACAGTTCCAGAAAAGAATTCTGCAAAACGTGCATGACATTTGCTTCTTCATTCAAATGCAATTTTTGATACTTTTGAAGTTTGCCTTTCATTAGTTACATAGTTCAGAAAGAAACATGCTGAATTTGTGGCATATGTTTCTATATTCAAAGAGTATTGGTAGAGGGCTTAAAATATCATGGGCAATTAATCTTCAACTAGTCTACCTGGATAAATGTTACTATGAGTCAGCTGTGTTGGATATTAAGGAAAACTTGACTCAGAGTTTACGCATTTTCTTCTATTTTTCTTCCCTGCCCTATACTTACAACTAAATCTATGGGAATATTATGGTCTGTTAGCATAAATATAAACCATGAATGAACACAATGTATTTTACGAAAGAACAAATCCATGCAGACTAGGGTTGGTTATAATTTCTAAAAACCAGAGCTGTATTTCCCAGATAAAATATTCCTTTTAAACTAATATGTTCATCTGTGTTGAGAAGTTCGTGGTCATATAGTCACATATATTCATTTTGAACAGGAAATCTTTCAATGTCAGTTTCAGGGAAATAGGTGTTCATAGCTTTCAGTAAAGGTAGAAGTTAAAATAAATCACATTTTAAACATCTTCTGAATGATGTAATAAATATAGGGTTTACTACATTTTGGTGCGCATTAGAGAAATAAACAAAAGAAATGGGGGCAGGGGATTTTGTAGATTTTAAAATAAGTGGGAGTTATAATTGTAGTTTTACTCACCTATAACCTACATCATTTTGACATTCATGTCTTCCCATAAGGACACTTTGGCATGTGGTTTATCATTTGTTCTACAAATATTTATTGGCTAAGTACTATGTGTCAGGCAGGTATGGATAGGATGGATTCAGCAGAGAACAGAAATAAACCATCTTTGTTAGTTTCTTATTGCTACCCCAACAAATGACTACAATCTTAGTGACTTCAAACAATGCAAATTTATTATCTTACAGTTCTGAGAGTCAGAAGTCTGAAACTAGTTTTACTGCACTAAATTCAAGGTGTTGGCAAGGCTGGTTCTTTCTGCAGGCTTTAGGGGACAATTAATTTCTTTGCCTTTTACAGCTTCTACAGACCACCTCTGTTCCTTGGCTTACTGCCCCTCTCTCTGTTTTCAAAGCACATCAGTACAAACTCTGGTTCCATCCTCATGTCTCCTTTTACGGCCTCTGTCCCTCTTGTCTCCCTCTTACAAGGACCCTTAAAGAAGGGCCCATCTGGATAATGCAGAATAATCTTCCCTTCTCATGGTCCTTAACTTAATCACATCTTCAAAGCCCCTTTTGCCAATAATATACTAGCTATTTGCAAGGATTAGAATGTTGACATTTTGCTGGAGGAGGCATGATCCTTCTAGGGGGAAGGAATTTTACCTTTTCCAGGGATGACAATGAATATGTAAGTAAATCAATAAATTGTATAATTTCAGGAATTAATATTATAAAACATTTTTAAAGGGCAAAGGAGAGTAATTGGGTACGGAAAGGAGTGGTTATTTTATTAGAGGTGGCCAGAGAAAGCCTCTGAGATATGAGACTTGAGATCCAATTGATGAAAAGGACGCAAAGAGCTTTCTCAGGGAAAGGGTCAGCAAGTGCAAGGCCCAGCATTGTTAACAGACTTGGCTGCTTTGGGACAGAAAAAGGCCATTGCAGTGGCTTAGAGTAGCAGAGACAGGGTGAGAGAAGGGATGGGCCCTGACCATGTACTTTTGTGCAGGTCGTGATAAAAAGTTTGAATTTTATCCAAATTAGAAGAGAAAGCAAAGGAGAATCTTAAGCAAGGGGAAGATATAATATGATTTATCCTTTGAGAAGATGATTTTTCTTGTTAAAGTGGTGAACTGTAAAGGGTCAAGCTGGTGGTAGTGTGACAAGTTGGGAGGAGCAGTTGCGGTAGCCCAGGCAGGTAAGATGGTGTCATGAATTAGGCTTTTCACTGGGGGAGATGCTAAATTATTGAAATATATAAGGTTCGTGCAAAAGTAATTGTGGTCTTTGCCATTACTTTCAATGGCAACAGCTGCAATTACTTTTGCATGAACCTAATATTTTAGAGTTTGGCCTGGCATGGGGCTCACGTCTGTCATCTCAACACTTTGGGAGGTCGGGGCAGGAAGCTCACTTGAAGTCAGGAGTTCGAGAGCAGCCTGGCCAACATGGTGAAACACCATCTCTACTAAAAACACAAAAATTAGCTGTGCATGATGGCAGGCGCCTTTAATCCCAGCTACTCAGGAGGTTGAGGCAGGAGAATTCCTTGAACTCAGGAGGCAGAGGTTGCAGTGACCCGAGATATCGCTACTGCACTCCAGCCTGGGTGACAGAGTGAGACTCTGTCAAAAAAAAAAAAAAAAAAAAAAAAAAAAAAAAAAAGACATTTAAGAGTTATCTAGGAAAAAGACTTGCATTTAAGCTTCTAATTACTCTAGTAAAAATTCATCTCTATATTCACCAAACTGACACTGTGTCTGTTATGTACATGTATTACTGGCATGAGTATTTTGGGATTGTATCCTAGTTTACTTGTTCAAGAAGTTGCTTTGAGTGATATTTGATTAACTGAGTTGATGAGCTGTTTGGATGAATTGATTACATTGATCTGTTGTGTTACCAGTGTTGACATAGCTGTCACCATCCTAGGGTAGACATGCATAGATTTATATTCCTCTGGTATAAAACTCCTGTAACCATCTTAGTTGATGCCATATTAGGTGTGCTGGGAAAGCCTCTATGTATTATTTGTACTGTTGGTTGTTTGCTATTGAATTGATTATGTAGCCAGGACTGTATTAGCTTAGCAATTCTTACTTGGTGTTTGTTTTCTTTCCTTCTTTCCTTCCCTTCCCTTGTCTATCCATGATGAGACTGACCTCTAGACCACATCTTCCTCACAGTATCTTTATTAATAGAGTTGCGGAATGTGCCTGTCAAATGTTAAATAGGTGTTCCTTGTTGTGATTTCTTTTCCTTGGCAAATGTTTGTGTCTGGAAATTTTGCTTGTAGTGTACAAAGAAACCTTGTAGTCTTGAGAAAAACAGAAAATAAGCATGTCCATGTTTGCCATTGCCTTGGGGTAGACAGAAAGCTTGGAGTGCATCCAGAGGAAAACATTTATGCCATTGATCCAATTTATTCACCCAAGTTCACTGAAGGGTGTCATACCATAAGTTGGCTTTAAAAGTTGGTGAATAAGATATTCTGTTAAAAACTAGTATTTGGATTTCAAAAGTAAAGTGAAGAAAACCAAATGAGTCAGGTTCCAGGGCTTCAGAGTTTATGTACCCAGTGAGACTGGAGACTGAATGTAAACATGAGAGGAAATGTTTTCTTGGCATTTCTCATTGAAATAAATCAACATTCAAGGTTGTTTTTAGAGGCACAATTCAATAATTTTGTAAAAATATTTTACTTAAAATTTTTTTCTTTTTTGTTACCTGGAATGTCCTTTTTCGTATATTCTATCATTCCCTTCAAAATTTCCCTGTTCCGGTACTCAGTCTTTATGAACCTCCTTTGAAGGGAAGAGGAGCAGAAATCACACTTACTTCACAGGAATGCAATGGTGGAAAAGAAAATATATACAAAGTATTGTGGCAAGAACACAGTAGGTAATCAAAAGTGTTATTTCTTTTCTTTTACATTTGTTCAACCCTTTCATAGTTAATTGATTCAGTGACAAATTGCTCTTGACAAAGGATCCCTGGACTGGGAATAAGAAATCCTCAGCTTTGTTTCAAGCTAGTGGCGGTGCTCGAACTTAAACTCAGACCTTTCTACACTTCATTCAAAGGTCATCCGTCCCACTTAACTTCTCATTCATTCAATCAATATTTAGTAAGTTTAAATCACCCCTACTATGTCCATGAACCGAACTTGTAGAAGCATAGATAATTGGAACCCTCCACTGTTCTTCTGAGTACTGGGAAGACAGATTGCTTTCCCTTCTACTGGATAAACATGTACCCACTCCTTCGTAAGCCACATTTGACTGGGGCCAGACAACTGAGTCTGATCAATTCTGGATTGTTAGGATAGATTTCACCATGTATTTTGGCTATTTTATCTTTAAAATTACATGACTTTGTGCTGATATCAAAATGAGCTGCAGTTTGAAAATATTAAAAGAAGCTTAGAGACATATATTTATACTTAAACATCTTATGAAAAATGGGCTAATAAATGTGCTTTAAAAATACAAACATTTGACATTAAAATGCACTATCCCTTTAACTAGCTTGCATACCATTCCAGATTTACTTATACAAACATTAAAAACCGACTCAATAAATTTTCTAGACAATGTTGCTTAAATAATTTGTTCTCCACATATTTCTCTCTTGTCTCTCCTTCAAGCTCATATTTTAAAAATCTTATTTGTAACAAATTTTACAATACTGAATATGTTAATAAACTGTGTGCCTTATTTGTTTTTCTTCACATCTACTTTCATTTTTAAAAAATCTGATAAAAATAAAAAAAGATTGTAGCATTTCCTCGAATGCAACAAGTCTTTTTTTTTTTTTTTTGAGACGGAGTCTCGCTCTGTCGCCCAGGCTGGAGTGCAGTGGCGAGATCTCGGCTCACTGCAAGCTCCGCCTCCTGGGTTTACGCCATTCTCCTGCCTCAGCCTCCCGAGTAGCTGGGACTACAGGCTCCCGCCACCTCGCCCGGCTAGTTTTTTGTATTTTTTAATAGAGACGGGGTTTCACTGTGTTAGTTAGCTAGGATGGTCTCCATCTCCTGACCTCGTGATCCACCCGTCTCGGCCTCCCAAAGTGCTGGGATTACAGGCTTGAGCCACTGCGCCCGGCCGCAACAAGTCTTACAGAAAATAAACACATCTCTATATTGTCATCTGCCTTTAAGCAGTTTATATGTTAGACTCATTCACATTTTGTTAAGGATTTATAATAAATAATGAACATTTTAAAACAAATAATTTGAAAATTGCTACTGCTTGCTGTATGTTTATGAGTAGAAATTCCTTTCTAGCTAATAGGGTGTCATACACTCTAATGGATCAGCAAAGCTGGTGCCCCTCATGATTACAGGAAGTTTTAATATGGGGAGTTGTGCTCCCTTTTCTCCCAAACTTTAAGGTCATGGCTGCTGTAGACAATGCCCTGTGTAACTGGTAAACACATTTGAAATTTTGCATTATTCAACTTCACATTCCTGGATCAGTTCAATGACAAAACGGGCTGAACCGTAAGGTCATGCCATCCTCAGCACTCTTGGGCATTTAAATGGAAACTGTCACCGTTTCACAAGTGTGATCATTTGTTATTGGGTGTGAAGTTGTACTAGACATTTCAGGTCCTTCCAGATTTGAAGTTTTTACCTGATTCTATGAGCTCTACTTTTTTCATATTTTCTTCTGCTTAACACCCACAAAAGGGAAAACGATCCATGCACCAGATATTCAGTTCATTCACTGATTCCCCTTAACGATATACCTGTGGTCCAAAACTTTTTATGAGAATATCTAAATATCGTATAAAAATCAATCTTATTTTCTCAACCATGCTCTTCACCCACAGCTTCTTTCCAATGGTAGAGCACATCCTACTTGTATCATGACACTTTTCCACTCCCACATCATGATGCATTTATTCATTCATCAATCAACAGATGTTTATTGAGTACCTACTGTACCAGATACTGTGTTCTGTTGGATACTAGGAACACTGCAGAGATCAAGAAAGGCAAGAATCCTGTATTATTGAGTTTTCTTTTAATCAGATTTTTAGAATGGTGTTCTTAGCGGGCTGAAAGTTGGCCCCAAAGTTATATATACATCATAGTCTCTGAAATCTGCTATTATTACTTCATATGGCAAAAGTGTTAATATTACCTTTTATGGCAAAAGATATGAATAAATAAAGGATCTTAAGAGAAAAAGGTTACCCTGCATTATCCAGACAGACCCTAAATGCAATCACATGCATCTTGTAAGAGAGGTGGGAAGGTTGAACACGACGCACATGGTGGAGAGTTGCGGCCATAAGCCAAAAATTGCCAACAGTCATCAGAATCTAGAAGAGGCCAGGAGTGGTTTTCCCAGAAAAATCTTCCTGGTTTCCCACTCCAGAGAAAGTGTGGCCCTGCCACCACTTGATTTTGGACTTCTAACTCTCAGAGCTATGAGAAAGTACATTTCTGTTGTTTTAAAGCATTCAGTTTGTAATAACTCGTATGACAGCTCCAGGAAACAAAATAATTTAGAAAATCAGGCTTAAGAGCAGGAGACTTGGAATCAAATGCTACGCTTTAGAATTTAGTAAATGAAGGACAATAACCCAATCAATTAATCTCCCTGGCTCATTTTATTTTTCTGTAAAATGAGAAAATACAATCTATCTTCCATGTAATTATTGACTTAAACAATGGTTTGTATTTGCTAAGCCTAGACTAAAGGAAGCATACAATGATGATACGCATTCAAATATGCTAGCTAGTGTAGTCATTTTTGAAATGATTTAAAAGATAAAATTATTTTAGAAGAGTTCTTTAATTGAAAATGTTAAAAACTCCTTTTAGCATTATTGTTTGGTGATAACTAAATTAATACACATAAAATATTTTATATATGTGACCTTTGATAGTTAAAAAAAGTGAACAATAAGAAAAAAAGGGAGTAGGTAGTTCTACAACATCAAATTTTCATTCTATTTCACACATATATAGCTGGCTGCAGTGGACACTGGTGTTTGCTTACCCCCATTCATTCCCTTCTCCTTCTTCTCTGAAGCACCCTAGTTATATTCAAATACCCACCCAGTCCACGAGACTCAGAGCTGACCTCATGTCCTCATATGCAGCTCCAAGTCTAACCAGCAAAACTCCATCCCCCTAAGAAAGATGTGGCTCAGGAATAGATATGTGCCATAATTTGACCAAGGAAACCATTTGTTCAAGCCTTCTTAGAAAGTTCTGTTTTGCTTATCTGGAAAAGACTTTAGGTGTATCCTCTTTCACAAAATGTGAATAAGGAAGTAATCCTATAGCTCTGATTCTGTCATATTTCAGGATAAAGGTTACGACTGTAGATTAGAGACATGGTTATCACTGACCTGTTGAATTAAATAACACTGAGCTTTACCCTACCTTTGTACTCCCAGTTAAGTGAGCCAATGAAAAGCTTCATTTTTTAAAAGGACAATTTTTATTCATCTTTTCTGTTACTTACGCATATCCTAAGTGACAGAGTGATAATGTTTGGCTCTGTGTCCCCACCCAAATCTCATCTTGAATTGTAATCCCCACGTGTCGTGAGTGGGACCTCATGGGAGATGATTGGATCTTGGGGCAGTTCCCCCGTGCTGTTTTTGTGATAGTGAGTGAGTTCTCACGACATCTGATGGTTTAAAAGTGTGGTGCTTCCCCCTTGTGAAGAAGGTGCTTGCTTCTCCTTCACCTCCCACCGTGACTGTAAGTTTCCCGAAGCTTTCCCAGCTGTGTAGAACGGCAAGTCAACTGAATCTCTTTTCTTTATACATTACCCAGTCTCAGGTAGTTCTTTATAGCAGTGTGAAAATGGACTAATACATACACTGACATAGAAAGTGCTAGGAACAGCTCTAGCCCTAAATAAACTCACTGGTTTATTGGTAGACAGTCATGACCCTCAATAAACACACATTCACCAAAATTTAGTTATTATTTAAATTCAGATCTACTAAAGGTAGTATCATATGTGAGAATCAATCAAAAACCAAGAGATGCTCAACAGCTAAGAAGGAAAGAGAGAAACTAGTGAGGCTATGTACAGTTTGCTTACTGTTTTTTTTTTTTTTTTTTTTTTAAGTTGGAGAAAAGCAGCAAAAATAAATGTAGTTCTTAGTAACAAATAGATACTAAGCGAGTACATAGCAAATGGCTCACAATCCTTCCATTGTAAAATTTGCTTAGGACGGTTTTCCCTCCAGAAAATTGTTATGAGAACATATGTTGCCTCCAAACTTCTCCAGTTGGACAATGTTCCCTGCTGAAATACTCGTAGTCTTCTCAGGAATGTGGTAAACACATGTGATTCAGAGGGTGGATCAAAGTGATACTACTTAAAAAAAAAGAAAACTAAACCAAATACATATGTTCACTAAGGATAAAGGCACAAATAATAAATCTTAGCATATGTTCTAATAGAAAATAGCTTTAAAAATGGAGAAAGAGGCATGTAGCCTAAAAGAGGGAAGATTTTATATTTACTTGAAAAAGTTCTTGGTAAGCCAGAAATTACACTTGGAATTGTATTGTCATAGAGAAAGAAGATACCTTTTACATTTCTCCACTTCATAACTAATGGTGTGTCATTTCCAGAAAAACCAAAAATATTATTCTAGGCCTACCAATAATTGTCCCTCTAACTAAATGTCTCTTTCAATTTGGGATTCTGAGATTATATTCCCTAATCCCTCATTTGTTGTAGAGGCAAAGTATATTAATAGATTCCAAATATGATTTTTAAAAATCATAAAGTGCTTCAATAAGAATGCCATTTCGAGTTGAGGTGACAAGCAAATAGTCTATAGATGTCTGGGTGCCAATGAAGGTCAGACAGGTAAAGAAAATTATGCCCAGCACTTTCACAATTTATCTGTTGTTAGGTACACTGTTACAGTAACTTCTTTTGCAGAACTTTTAATTGCAGATTATGGAAGCAAATTGGAAAGAAAAAAAGTTATTTTTAAGGCTAATGTTGTTTGTTGTTTAGTCTTCTGGCTCTTCAAAAACTGCTTTGATCTATAAACAAAAGTTATTAGAAAGAGATACCAAGAGAAAAACACAAATATGGAAGGGCATTAAATCATTTTAGTGTCACTTTTTCCATTAAAGTATCATCAAACACTTACTCTGATCTACTGCTCTCTAGCTCTCTCTTCCCCTCATCTCTTCCCCTAAGCAAACTTAGGACATAAACACCTTTACACTTCTGCATATTCAACAAACAAGATACAAGGACTGTGAGAGTGAGGTTGAGATGGTCAGTTGCGTGTGTTTATTTATGGATTCACAAATACTGCCATGGGATACAACACATTACAGAGACCTAAAAAAAAAATTCTCAAATCTCCATCCTAGAACAAAAGTTGCCAAACTTTTTCTGTAAGGAGCCAGATAGTAAGCACGTTAAGCTTGCACACAGTCTCTATCACAGCTACTCAACTCCACTGTTGTACCCAAAAAGAAACCATAGATAGTATATAAACGAAGGAGCATGGCTGTGTTCTCATAAAACTTTACTTATAGACACTAAAATTTGAATTTTATATACATTTTACCTATATAAAATATTATTATTTTTATTTTCTCTTTTGGCCATTAAACAAATGTAAAAAACATTCTCGCCTCACAGTGTACAAAAATATAAGGTAGTTTGCTGACACTGATGTAGACCCACCCCAACTTAAATATCTTAGAATGGGGAGAACTGGGAATAATCATCTGGTTTATTCCACTCTTCTTCTCTTCCCACTCCTTGAGCTGATCCTGTCACCATACGTCACAGTATGAGAACTCTTTAAGGGGAAACATGAAACCTGTTTGAAATGCACTTTCTGATGGCTTCATAAAAGGGCTGTAAAAAATTCAAGCTATGCATCTTTAAAGCTCTTTAAAGCATAAATTCTTTCATATGATGCTAGCATTGGAGTGACAGAAACAAAGCTAGGTGAAACTTTTTTAAATATATCATTGCCAAATTTCTCTCTACAGGCCTCCCTCCTTCTTTCAGACTCTAATTCAGAGAAATCTATTCTAGCTGTTGAAAGCCTCTGACTTCTTTCAGTCATCGATCCATGTATAAAAACCATTCAAAATTTAGTGTCTTCAAACAACAGCAATTTACTATGTCTAGCAGTATGGTGGGTTGTCTGCAAGGTTCTTGTGCTAATCTCGCCTGGGTTTTCTCATGTAGCTGTTTTCAGCTGGGACGTATATAGGGGTCTGGAGTCAGATGGTGCAGTTGGGATGGCTAGGCCTCTCTTTCTATATCCCAGGCTTCTTCATGGTATGGTGGGTTCAGGGTAGTGTTCCAAGTGAGTACAGGTAGAAGCTACATGATTTTAGAATTTGGATGACATGTTTTCTGCAGCATATTGTTCAGAACAAGTCAGAATACCAGCTTGGATTTAAAAGGTTGGAGAGGCCAGGTGTGGTGGCTCATACCTGTAATCCCAACACTTTGGGAGGTCGAGGTGGACAGATCATGAGGTTAAGAGATCAAGGTCATCCTGGCCAACATGGTGAAACTCCATCTGTATTAAAAATACAAAATTTAGCTGGGTGTGGTGGCGCACACCTGTAGTCCCAGCTACTCCAGAGGCTGAGACAAGAGAATCGCTTGAACCCGGGAGGTGGAGGTTGCAGTGAGCTGAGATAGCGCCACTGCACTCCAGCCAGGTAACAATGTGAGACTCCGTCTCAAAAAAAAAAAAAAAAAAAAAAAAAAAAAAAAAGTTGGAGAAATAGACTCCACCTCTGGAGTAGTAAAATAATATTGCAAATGAGTGTGAGTAGAGAAAGGGAGGACTTTGTGGTCATCATGCAGTCTACCATTTCATACTTATCTCAGATTTTGTGGAGCCTCTGGGCCTACATTATCCCTTTTATTTCAAAGCATTTCGATCTTCATAACTGCACATTAAGAGTAACAACCTTAATGGCATGATTATGAAGATTAACAATGAATTCCTGGAGTAACACAGAAGAACAGTGTTTAAAAGAATGAGTGTTGTTACAAAATTGGGTTGTCTTGGCTCTCATCGTTTTGGTAATATGGAAAATTCAGGAAGATTGCTTGTGGAGACAATGCAGGTGATAAGCATAAGTAAAATGCTATTGAGAAGCTCAAATATGTCAGGGAAAGTTTTCAAGACAGGTACTTGGAGGATCTGGGAGATAGGTATAATTAACGTATGGTATATATGCTAAAAACAAAGGTGATGGTCAGTCAGAATCTTGTTTGTGAACAGCTTCCAGAACTTGTTGTAATGAATTTAGATGTAAGTCAACAATGAAGAGGCCAGCCTTCCTGTTTGAGTGTTTTCAGTTCAGCTATAAGACCTTTATGCCTAGAATATCACACTAATACTCTAAGGCACTAGGAAGAAAATTCCGAACAGCCACTAAAAAACAATAGGGGCTTTGAGTGTCAATTGTCAAAGTGATGGAAAAGAGAAGTTCTGGAAGGTCATATATTTTTATGTTTGAAGGATAGCAAACTGGCCTTACCTATCTGTGATGCTCAAATGAGCCCTAGCTAGAAACCCTGTTAATAATATTATCACAACCCTGTCTCTTCAAATCTAAGATACCATCTATTGTAAGTTACATGCTAATTTGTGTATCATCCAGTAACTATAATTATAAAGTATCACTAATTTTAATAGGTGTCTTAATTTCAGAGATGTTAAAGTGTGAGAAAACATGCTTCTTAGAGATGATATAACTTGCTCATAATAATACCATAAACTAAACAATAGCCATAGTAACATACAAACATTTTTCATATTTTTTCGGTCAATGCGTATAGCAGTCTATGAAGTACTTTCTATTATTACAATTCACATTGGATAAATGGGGCAACTGTGGCTAAAAAGATAAAAAGATTATTATTTAATAATAATTACAGATTATTAAAAGATAATCTTTAATTAATGTAATTAACGATTATCAAATGGCTATAAACGCAAAGTCAAAATTCTGTCCTTGGTCTTTCTAACTCCAAGCCTGACCCTTAATCATTAAGCTCTATGGCCTTTTCTGAAAACTAGTCACTTCCATTCTTTTAGTATCATCACATAATTGTTAACAGCCAGTTAATCAACCAACCACATTTTAAAATCTGCTATTATGAAATTCTCAGGAGTAGCTAGCTAAGTGAAACACCAGCAACAAAATGGTTTTGATTTCACAATCCAAAAGCTCATCATCTACTACAAACTCATCATAAAGAATGACTAAACCAGTATAACCAGTCTTTGGCGCCTAGCTTCTTCTGCTCTAAAATCTCTTGCTTTCCTAAACTATGTCCAGTTCCGAGGTACAATTAAAAGTCAATTGTTGTAATTAAATATCTCCCAAGAAAAACTCAAATAGCAGAAACTCTATTAGGCAACAGAGGCTAGATTTGTCTGTGATAACTACAGGCCAACAATTTCAGTTGTTTATACGAGTAAAGATTTATTTCTTGCCCCACACAATGATCTTTACGGGTCATCTCCGACCCTAGACTACATCACTTTGCCTTCACTCTAAGACTCAGCTGACAGAACAGCCATTATTTGGAACATTTCCCAGATGCTGTAGCAGTGGAAAAAGTGATCCCTGGAGAGTCACATACCAGCAATTAAATGCCTGATCCGCACTTGACCCTCATTACTCCCACATGTATTACTGGCCAGAACCGATCTCCAGGTCTCCCTCTACTGGAGGGGTCAAAACTTGCCTCCAATTGTTCACCTAAAGACCGAGAGAGAGAACAGCCTTACACGGGACTGCAAATCTCTCTCCATTATGTTCAGATAAACACGTTGTTTGATACTTGTGCCTATACTGCTTTATATTTAGGTAATTATTTTCCGATATTTTGGGGTGTGAGGACCCTGTGATAAGTGAAAGAAAGAAGAATGTGATAACCTCTTTTGATAATAATTTGCTTTTTATATGCATCTTTTTTTGAGAAGGTACAGATAATCAAAAGCCTAAATGAATTCAATGATGTTTTAAACTGAATTTGTATTTCAGTGACTACAGAGAGTATACATGCATTTAAAAGTAGTATGTAAGTATTATACATGCAAGACGTGGAGTAAGATGTGGCTCACTTAACCCTCATAGGAACAAACAATTAAGACAAATTCAGACTTCAAAGACCTAAAATTAAAACAGAATGGAGAAGAGCTGCAGGCAAGTGGTATCACTTTTACTTTTCCATCCCTCAGAGGGCTTTGTAAGGGATATAACTGTTCTTTTAAAGATAGCATGCTTCCTATTCCCTGATATCTTCATGTCGATATTACATTCCTTCCTTTTGTCTAGTTGAATAGTGCTCAACCTTTAGCAAACACAAGAATAACGGTATGCACAATTCTAAAGAGTTTGTGCTTTATGGGCAACTGGGAATTTTCAAGAAAGGCTTGTTTTTAGCCAATGTTGGCATATGAATGAATGTATTTGGGATTTGGTGACCCATAAGCTGGATACCATTGCTTCAGTATTAAAACTCTTGGTAAATGACACTCTTCA
Source organism: Theropithecus gelada (assembly GCF_003255815.1). Taxonomy (NCBI): domain Eukaryota; kingdom Metazoa; phylum Chordata; class Mammalia; order Primates; family Cercopithecidae; genus Theropithecus; species Theropithecus gelada. The sequence goes on from NC_037669.1 coordinate 168,417,161, forward strand.
GTATTTGGTGATGTTTCCATCCAATTCTAATACTCTACCATTATTTATTTATACATTTGCTTTTGGAATGTGGTTGGACTGTACTTTTTTCATTCATTCAAAAATGTTTGATAAATTACCCCCTTATGTCAATCACTACATATACATATTATGTTGGGAATGCTGAGATGAGATACATCATCCCTGGCTTCAAAGAGTTTGCTGTCAAAAAGAAACCAAGAGTTGAATAAATGTCTGCTCAGGATAAACTGAAGGCACAGGTAGTGGACATGTATCCAATCTGGGTTGGTCAGTTTAGCTTCCCTGATAAACTGAGGCTTCTGGTGAATATGAATGTGGAAGAATTAGACATATAGGTGGTAAGAGATTGTTAGCAAGTTTCATAAGAAAAGAATAGTCAAAGGCAATGAAGCAAGGACATTCAGAGCAATGATGGCACCTACTATGTATATTACTCTGCAGCTTATGTTTCTTTACTAAACTGCATGTCGTGGGCATCCCTACAGACCAGTGATAACAGACCTAACCTCCTTCTCTTTAACAGCTTCATAGAAATATAAAAAATAGATGCACATTATTTATTCAATTATTCCTGCATTGATGGATGTTCAGATTATTTCCAAGGTTTTTCTACTACAGTGTTGCTATAAATATCCATTTATGTATAATTGTAAGCTGAGATCCTTTGAATTCTCCTAAGATCAATTCCCAAAATTGACACTGTTGAATCAAAGAACATTTCATTTAAAGAAAAAGTCAGACTACTGTATTAACTTACCTTCCCACTGAGCATTCTAGGTTACAAGTCGTAAGTTTTGCTAATTTTATGAACACAATGATAATAGCTCTTCATTTTAATTGTATTATCCTGACCACTGATAAAGTTGAAAATTTTCCATTTTTGTGAATAGCCTATTTACGTCCATTGAATCACTTCCATTTTATTTTTCTTGTCATTTTTAGGGGTTCTTTTGAATACTTAAGTTATTAAATACAAGAATAAGTATGCATAATTCTTTCAAATTACACACACTTTTCATTTTACTTATCTTTTTATTTTATTTATGAAGACCTTGACTTTATTGGCTTAATTTTTGATGTATTTTGGTATAACATTTTTAAAGTGTGTAAATTCACAATTCATACATATTTTTCTTTGCCTTTATATGTTTTTTGGTTTCTATTCTTTCTCTAACAAGTCACACCTCAGAAAAAAATGTATATATATACACACACACACATATAATTGAATATATATAATTGAAAATGTATTTGTATAATATATAATGGAGTATATATACATATATAATTGAAAATACATTTGTATAATTTTTTATCACTTCTAAAATTTAGATTTTTTTGTTTACTTTAAAACTATATATTATTTTAGGGCTACTTTCTCTTTCAGATGATAAACCAATGACAGATAACTGGTTATGTTATCAATAATAATTCAATATATAATCTTTTCTCAATGTTACAAGTCACCTTGGATTCTGCTCTGCTCTGAATCCCAGGTTGATGGAGCGGCTACTCTCCAGAACAATAGAAAAGCAATTTAAAATACCTCTCATTTTGAATGTATGTGCTATTAGGAAGTTGGGAGGAAAACGAGCAAGATGGGAAGGGAAGGAGAATGAATTTTGGCCTAAGATTTGATTTCTATCAGATCTGATTCCTATTGCCTGTGTGAATTTCCCCCACCTTGAATCCAGCAGTTATGAATTGAATTTGACTCATTTGTGAAAGACCAGTGATTGATAATCATGAAAGATGACTTCAAGCCCAATTTGGTTGACATAGGCTCTCTAGGGCCATCACAGATACTCATGGCGATGCTTTTAAATATTAACTCTGCAATTAGATCTTTGGGATGGTTGTTTACATACTGGTCTGAGGATGTGAATTTATATCCAAATTTCTGTTTTGTTGTAAAACTTTGTAAGTGGAATGAAAGCCTTTTCTTATTTAATTCAGTGACACAGTCAATCCATCACCTTTCGAATGCCAAAATGGTAGAGAAGTACAATACTTTCAGCTTTGGTTAATTCTACCTTTGATTTGCTATCAAACAGCAGTGAAGCTGATGCAGAAAAATTATTTTGATAAGGCCATTTCTAAAAACAGAATTCAGAATAAGATCATTTTGGTCTCTTCCATTTATGTCACATAAATGGTATTCTGCCAGACATTGTTGGCGCACTTATGAAAATCTATTCTCTTTCAAATTGCACTGCATTACATGCAGAATGCTTGGTCCTTATTTGAAATAGTTTAGAGCAAAAGCTTGGTCCTTATTTGAAATAGTTGAGCGTAAAAGCTTTTAAGAAGAGATTCTTTAGAAGCTGGAGTTGGTTTTTATTGGAAACTGTTTATCCTGGAGAGTAGTTCTTAGGTAATTGCAAGAGAATGATCTTGTCTAATTTCAAGACAAGCCGAACAGGACAATCATTGTGTGGGGCTTTCTGAGCAGTTAGAAGATAGTATAAAGACATTGAACTTTTGGGTTGGGGAAAAAAGGTTTAAGAACCAGCAGGTAGAAGCACTCAGGAGACCTTAGCTCCTTTATAACTTTGCTCTTTGTTGGGAGTCTTATCATCATCCTAGTCAAGAAGGTCACCAATGGGACATTAGTGGACCAGGGGAATTATCCTGACCATTTGAATTATCCCTGAGAATATGTTTCAGCCTAAGAGAAATGCAAGCGCAAGCCTCTTTTCCACTTTAGAAAAGTTGGCTCAGGAGATACAAAGTCATATTTATCATGCTTTGTAGCCCAAGCACATGAGAGGTAGACTCTGATTCAAGGTTGGTAACAATTACTAACATCTATTTATATGTTAATCCAACTAAAATTTATTAATATATAGAGCTATTAAAATATAGAGGATACTGTACTAGGCACTTCAGGAATACAAAAATGAATAGAACCAAGCAGTTATCAATAGCAGGCATGCATTAAAGTCAGAATATGATAAAGGAGAATAATCAAGTCATTACCAATTTTGAAAAGAAATGAAACCCAGCAGATGGTGAATTCTTAATGAAAGAGTTATTTCAATATGAACTTTGACAGAAACAATTCAAAGAGTCCCAGGTGGTACCATGGTATCTTCCAGATGAGGGGAGAACATTTCATTCTTTTATTCTAGTGATCAACCACTCCATTCAAAGCATCTCATTTCCTGCTAGGGAACAAAGTTGAAACAGACATAGAATGTGCACGAAAGGAACTCTAGTAGGGAAATAAGATACATTCATATATAAATATAAAATAACATAGAAAGTAATGCATCACACAAAAAGTAGAAAGTCTTGTTCTAGGAATTGTGTTGGAATTTACAAGGATGATATCTGGCAGAGATGGGAGACTTGCAGATATTTAACATACATTTTACGGGATTTTCACTATGTTATGTAATTTAACCTTAAAACAACCCTGAGAGGTAGACAATACAGGACAAGTAAGACTTAGCATATTTGTTTTACAAATTAGGAAATTCATGCCAAGAGAGGAGGGGTTTTGTTACTATTTTTTATTATGGTTTTGTTTCATTCTTCAAAATACAATATCATAAGAGTGTTTTTATTAAAGGAAATATATCCTCAGATGAGAACAGAAGATCACTGGCTTTATTCCAGCTTACCAGCTGATTAGACATTATAGTTGATGCTTTCTTGGGGATTTTGATGGGCAACCTGGATGCTAAAGTTGTCTGAAGCTCACTTTCCCCATGTGTCAAGTGGAGGATAACATTCTCTGATTACAAAAATCAAATGGGAAAGCCTTTTAAAAATGATAAATCGCCAAACCAAAAGGAAAGATGTTAAGTTTTGAATAGTCAACATTCGGTCCAAATTCAGTGCCATGACATCATTTTTAAAGTTTATCCTGGTGCACGATGCTTAAAATCTGAAAGATTGAGGCCTATGGGGAATTTGTTACAATCAGCAAAATTGACCTACCACTAAATTGTTCACATTCTACCTGAAGCTAGTATTTTCATTTAGTTTTGGAAGGCAAAAAAACATGATCAATTTTACTGAAATTGTTCAGAGTTGCCTTGTTCAACCTCACAAATATAAGTATCAGTGTATAGCATACACTGAGATAATTTAAGAGATCTTGGTGAACTTTAGAATTGGTTTTATAGATGTTGGTTTTACTTACAGAGCTATTGTTTTTCTAACACTTTAAAACATGTGTTGATGTACTGCCAAACCATGAACAAAGGCAAATGAGTAAATAAATAAGAGAAGAAAAAGAAAAAAGAGAAAAGAAATATTGACGCAGGTCTTAAAGTTACTTTGCAACTTTTTTATTCAAGAGAGTAACTTAAGAGTTAAAATGTCAGAACTATTATTAGTCATTTACTCTCTAGTCTACTTCTAGGAATGCTAGATTACAGGTTGCATGTCTGTGCTGCAAATTTGCTGCCTCTTATAGAATAAAGCTTCCTGAGATGAAACATAAAGGAGAAAAACAATGTTGAGATTTAAATTTGTCTGGAGGAAACTGCATAAATGTGACTTTTGGTCTAATGGAATATAATAGCAATGATAATTTTGGTTGTAGCATAAACTCAGGCATAAAAGCACCAAGTACACAGTAGCTCCTACAACTAATGCGATTATATTTTCTCAATCTTCTTCTCCTTCTCTTTCTTCTCTTTAAATCCCTTTTCAGATAGGAAGTCTATTCCCTAAGCTGATATAAAGATATTTTTAAATAAAAATAAATTTTCTCTGTGTTATTTTTCAGAAAGATAAACTGAACAAACCATGCCAGTTTCCACTTAATCTAGAAAACCTTTCAACATTACAATCGCTCCTAGAAGGACTTTCTTTTTTACAGTCCTGTAAGTTCTTTCTGATGTATAAATACATCCCCTGAAGAAACACCCAAATAACCTCAGCCATATTTGCCATAACATCAGGATGTTCAGTGAGGAAGCTTAAAAGACTTGATTTGTAATAATCAAGTGTTTCTAATAATCAAATAATTATTAGATTATTAGATTTCCAATAATAATAATTAGATTTCCAAAAATAATAAAGATTAGAAGAGAAATAAATGAAATAGAAGATAGAAAAACAATAAATATATTAAAAAATTGAGTTGGTTTTTTAAAAGGTAAAAGATTTCCAATAATCTAATAATCTAATAATAATAATCAACTTGATTATTAGAAATCAAGTTGCTTTTTGTGGTTAATGAGAGCTTCTAAGACTCAACGTCTTTAACTTCTAAAGGAGAGGCTTGACTGCAATTTCTACATCAATGTCAGATTAAGAAAATTCGCCTGAATATGGAAAAATATTTAGAGATTCACACAAAAATGAGGCTCCTATGGCAAAAATATAATCTTGTTGATAATAATAACTGTGAAGTAGCTTTACACAACGTGTAAAGTACTTAAAGCATGCTCACGCTGAGACATACGCTACACTTCTGAAGGCTGAGGAGCCTGCTAGTAACATACAGAGAACATTTCTTCTGCAAAGTCTGAATGAACACGTAGGCTGTGTCCGTCTGGGTCACAGGAGTTGGAAAAATAATTGCAATTACATATTAGTCTTTTCTGTGGAAAGATGTCTTAGATATAACTGTACAGCTAGGGAAACAGGCCAACATGGTAGAGTGGAGGAATGTGAAAAAGCATTTGAGAGGTGATTCTCAGTTTGGAATTTCTCTAGTTGCTCAATTCTAATAAATATATTCGATAGCTTTTTACGTTTTTATCTTTACATATCTGCCCACTTTCAGTGGTACAGGCCATACCTTAATTACTCAAAAGTTCCTTAAGGTTGGGGTAGGGGTAGTGCTTTTAAAAAGAACTTTCTCATAAACTAATATAGTGGGGGAAATTACCGAGTTATTAAATTATGTTCTCCTGATCTTTTCTATGGTCTTGTAGTTCAAGCAGGTACCCAGAGTTTGCAATTATTGCTGTAGGGCTTTTGCCATAGCTGAGAGGTGAAGCAGTCTTTTCCTCCAGGCATATGAGAAATCAGAAATTGATTGAGAAGTCTATGATGTGTTGCTGAAAAAGAAGGAAGCAGCAGAGTACTATTGTGGTGGAGGGCAATCTAAGAGAATGGAAAATGACTGAGGTTTTCCTGAGTCTGATTCCTTGGAATTAACCATCCCCAGCACAAGCCCTAGGTTTAGAGAGAGAGTGGATGGGAAAGGCTCAAAGAAGTGGTTTAGTGGTGCACCTAGGAGAAGCACCTCTAAGAAGCTAGAATCTGGTGTAAATCACAGCCCAAAGCCACAGACACCTGGAACCTTGCTGACCAAAATCCAGTATCTGTCCTTTACAAAGGTTAATAAAGAGAATTGATAACCTATTAGTGGCATGATTGATTTCCTTAATCCTATGAATCTATGACATAAAACAGGTCATATAACTAGTCAGAGGTAAAGCAAAAGCAAGAACCCAGGCCTTCTTAAGCCCCAACGAGGTACTTTTGTGTTACAGGGCTTCAATCTGCATGTTTTCAGTTGAAGCTATTTCTAAATTCTAATCCCATACCAGCTGCCAAAGATTTCACCTCCGGAAATCCAGATGCTAAAGCAATTTTTCAGCAGCAGAAACATGGAAGAATTTATATTTTGATGAGTCATATATTTTTATGACTCATGGTACCAAAAACCCTGAATGAATAAAAGAGGTACTACACGCAAAGGACTTTTTTAGTTATTTGAACACATCACATTATCTATATTCAAAACAGTTGTTGCTGGAGTTCCATTGTTTAAAAAAGTTTGAAAATATGACAAAAACGAGGCTCTGATCTATTATCACAATCTCAAAAAATTAAAATAAGAAATATATCCATTGATAAGGCTGCACCAGTAACTGAACGATTGCATTTCTATGCTTTTGATAGGAAAAATAGCAAAAATATTCTAATGATCCAATTGTTTTATGCTGATTAGGATCTTCTTAACCTCTTGACAAATTTTAGATTATTAAAACAGAGGGGAATTAAATAATTACATAATTAGTGTAGTTAATTGAATATAACAATATTTTTGCAGTTTCCTCTCCTTTGGGTGTGTCTGTGTGCCAGTGTTATTGAGAAAATTTTTATATCCTCAAAAACTAATTTTAAGTGCATACTTTTATGAGTTTTGGTAAGTAGAATCATGAAATACCACCATACTCATGATATAGAACATTTCCATCATCCTAGAAAGTTCCCTCTCGTTCCTTTGAGATCAATGTTCTCCCATATCCTGACACTTGGCAGCCACTAATTTGTTTACTTTATTTTTGTGTGTGTGGTAGGAATACTTAACATGAGACCACCCTTTTAGAAAAGTTTCAGTGTACAGTAAAATATTGTTGACTGTAGGCACCACGTTGTGCAGCAGATCTCTAGGACATTTTCATCTTGCATATCTCAATTTTTCTATCTGTTGATTAGCAACTCCTCATTTCTCCTTCTTCTCAGCCTCTGGTAACAACCATTCTACTTCCTGCTTCTATAATTGTGACTGTTTAAATACCTTGTATGAGTGAATTATGCAGTCCTGCTGTGACTGACTTATTTCACTTAGCCCAATTGACTTATTTCTCTTAGGATAATATCCTTAAAGTTCATCCATGATGTAGAATATTGGAGGATTTCCTTTTGAAAAAAAGGACAAGTAATATTTCAATGTATGTATATACATTTTCTTTATTCATTTGTTTGTCCATGAAAACTTAGGTTGTTTCCACATTGTGGCTAGTCAGTAGTGCTACAGTGAACATGGGAATGGTCATATCTTTTTGAGATCCGGATTTCAATTATTTTGGATAAATACTCAGAAATAGGATTTCTGGAGTATGTGGTAGAAAATAATAAAGATTAGAAGAGAAATAAATGAAATAGAAAATAGAAAAACAATAAATATATTAAAAAATTGAGTTGTTTTTTTAAAAGATAAAATTGATAATCTACCTAAAATAAGAAAAAAAAGAGAAGACTCAAATAAGTAATATCAGAAGTAAAAAGGAGACATTACAATGAATGCTACAGAAATACAAAGAATCAAAAGAGACTAATGTGAACAATTACACATCAACAAATTGGACAACCTAAAAGAAATAAACAAATTCCTAGAAACTTACAACCTACCAAGACAGAATCATAAAGAAATAGAACGTCTGAATAGTCGTATAACTAGTAAGGAGACTGAAGCAGTAATCAAAAACCTCCTAACAAAGAAAAGTCCAGGACCATACGGCTTCACTGGTGAATTCTACCAAACATATAAAGAAGGGGAATGCTATTTTTATCTCGTCTTACATAGACTCTAAACATGCCGGCAGACATCACATATACTTGTCATGAATAGATAATTAGAGATCATAGTCTTCTATCTTAGAACACAGCCATCATTCCATAAACATGAACATTATCTTCTACTGAAATTTTCATTTCTTAAACCTATTTAAGACTTCTTTCTTAAAGTTTTATCAACAATGTAAGCACTACGTCTACATGGTCACTCACACTATGTCTGAATTATATAACATACTCAAACATCAAATCTGTTGTTGCCTATAATATTGACACTTGGGTTATACACATGCATGTAACTGTCACATCCCCTTTCTAACTCAAGGCATTTTACTATTGCTACATATTATAAGTCTTGAAAACACTAACATCAAAGTAAATTATTTTCATCATATGTAACTAATTCATGCATCTTACATATTCAGTGTAATAGTGCCACTTCTTATATGGTAAGAAAGAGAATTCTAAATTGATTCAAAAGAATGAGCCAATACTTAAACATTATCTCATAAGTTTGTGAATTATTAATTTAAATATTTATACAAGTTATTACATAGCATACGTTTCTGGTTCTTTAACACAGGAGAATGTGACATCTGAATATTCCACGTGTCCTTTCTCTAACATCCATTGCCTATTTTTAATTAAAATAATAAAATATAAAAGAAAGATTCTAACATGGGACATCACAATAATTAAAGAATATTCTATTCTGTTCTTCCATTCATACCACAAATAGAATTTGGTTATATTTCCAAACTGTACGTGAAACCCGTTTCTTTTTTTTTTATTGTTTCTACATCACTCTACACATCATTACCTCTTGTCTGAATTGCTCTCATATCTTCTAATGCAGATGTCCTCAAAATTTTTTTCTTCTATGACCTAAAAGATTTGAGAAACTTACATTTTTTTCTAATTTAATATTACTGAGTAGAGGTCTAAAATTTTTTTTTTTTGGACAAGATCATAACTCACTGTAACATCAAACTCCTGGCCTCAAGCAATTCTCCTGCCTCTGCCTCCAAAGTAGCTGGGACTACAGGCTTGCACCACATCCAGCTAATTTTTTAATATTTTGTAGGGATGGGGTCTCACTATGTTGTCCATGCTGGTCTTGAACTCCCGGACTCAGAGGTCCTCCCACCTCAGCCTGCCAAAATGTTGGAATTACAGGCGTGAGCCATCACACTCAGACTAAAATTGTTTATTGAGTTTAAATAGTCGCAAAATATGGCAACATGTCCTTCATTATTAATATGGACATGTAAAATTAAGCTGTTATATCTCTCTTTTAAAGGCTTAATGGATAATAGATATAAAAAATGTATACTCACTTTATCAAACATTTGCACATGATGGAAAAACTTGTTCCACATTAGCCCTTCTGCCACAAAGAACTAGGAAATTGGATAATTCTTTAAACAATTATTTTCCAACATTGCACAGAAAGAAACATGGGATTATGCTCCCTGAGACAAAGAAAACAAAGTAAGCCCTACAATCACGACAGCTTTCTGCTTGTCAGTATTTACAGAAGATGGGATAGTGAAGGAAGGCCAAGTGAAGTGCAGTAGTCTTTTTGAGCTGTAGACACAAAAATCAGGGATTGTCATGTTGAAGTAGCCTGGAATTTGTGAGGCAAAAGATACAAAACAAGGGATTTACTTAGATAAAATGATTAAAAATCTGTATAGTAGTTTCCTTGAGCACTGGGCTGAATGCCAGATTAAATGATTAAGGTAAGACTTCACTAAGCCAGAAAAGATCAATTAATGGAGATAGCACAAGTATCAGGGAGATAAAAGTTAGAAATTGATCAGAGCTCACACATGGTTGAGATGTTAAAACTCTGACCAGCCAAAGGGAGAAACATTGTTGAACACTTGGGATACTTTGTTAAGATTCCAGAAAAGCAGTGCCTTAAAAGAAAGAATAAACTAGTCTTAGGTAAAGGCTATACTATACCTTTCCTAATGGGCCTTAAAAATGTGCCTAAAAATTACAAAACTGATCCGCAACTAAATTAATTGCCTGCCAAAACAAAACTCAACATTCTTTAAAGGAAAATAAAAAATTCCAAAAAAACCATTATGTATCATTCAAATATTTGGCATCCAATAAAAATAATTAACATGTAAAGAAGCCAGAAAATATAACTCATAACTAGGCAATAAAAACAAATCTAGAAATGAGAAAGACAAAATTAGAGGACAAGGATTTTAAAATAGGTAATGTTATTACTATGTTTAAAATTTTAAGAAAAACATAAAAACAATGAAAAGATAAATGGAAAGTATATAAAAAAAGAACCAAATAAGAATTATAGAGGTAGAAAAAAAGTTAGTGAACTAAAAAATTCACTAGATGGCCTTGATAACTGATCAGGCACTACAGAAGAAAAGATGGTGAATTTGATAAAAGGACATTAGCAACTACAGGCATACCTTGGAGATATGGAGCAACCAGAACTCTAACACATTGCTAGTGAGAGTGTGAAAGTTACAGTTGCTTCAGTTTGGCAACTTCTTGTAAAGTTAAATATACACTTAATATATGACCCAGCAATTCCACTCCTAAGCGTTTTAACAATAGAAATGAAAATATATTCTGCACAAAAATCTTGTGCGTGAATGTTCATAGAACCTTTATTTAAAATACTAAAAACTAGAAATCTCTCAAGTGTCCTTAAATAGCCAATGAATAAACAAATTATGGTATATTCACTTAAAAAACACTAAACAACAATAAAAAGCAAAAAAGAAACATCTCTTGTGGTCATGACTCCATATGTTAATATTTTTGTGTGATTATTAATAATAGCTGATTAAAAGAACATAAAATGATAAATTTTATGAAATATTTTCAATAACATACAATTCAAAATCCTCCTATATGTCCCCACTGCACTTAAAAAAAGTGTCAACTCAACTATGAGGCCAGTGAGCCTGTAGTGTCTCATTTTACCCTTCTCTCCTTCTCTAATATTGGGGCCCAGATACAGACACCCTTCTGTTTTTCAAGCATAACAAATTCACACCTACCTTGGCCTTTGTCCCCTGGTTGCTCAACCTAAAACAGTCCCTGTTGACACTCCTTGTCTTGTTGCCCTGTTATAATTTCCAATCATTTATTACTGTCTGATACTGTTACTTATCTCTCTTCTAAAATGCTTCATGACAGCAAAATCAAAACTTCTTATCTTTTTTATTTTCTCTCCAATGACTAGACTCTGTTTGATAGATTCTCAAAATGTGTTTTCTGAATGGATAAATGAGTGAATGAATGAATACCAAATAGTTTTTATGAGCATCAGTTTTTAGTTTTTGTTGTTCAACAATTAAAAATTGCTCTGTTTTTCAATGTGAGTTTATTGTTTCCTAAAGCTACAGGTATACTTGATATGTCTCTCTTTGGGCTGCACATCTATCTCTAAGGAACAGGATTCCTTATTCCTTAAGGAATGTGAGGCAATTTAGAGAAGGTAGAAATTCCAAGAAGTTCAATTAATTGCATAGTACTTTCCCTTAGGACATTTCCAACACTATTCCTAGGTCCTAGTCATAAAAGAGGTTCCCTAAGTGACTGTAATAGACAGCATTCATTTAAAAACTGTCACCTCTAGACCTGGGGTTTTATTGATTTTTACATTACTTTTATTTTTGAGACATCAAAGTCAGAAACACAATGAATATCATGCTAAATGGGTGATTGGTAGGGAATTATTTTATCAAAAGAATTCTGCAAAAATGGTGCTATACCGCATAGCATGAGATTAGGCAGTAATTACTATCCCGAGCATAGGAGTAAATTCTATTTCTCTAGTACTACTTAGGACAAGATGGTCATGTAATTACCAAAAAATGGACAAAGAATAAAATTGGGGGTAAGATGAAAAGTTATGAATTGATGAGTTACTTCAAGGGATAAAGGTCAGTACAAAATAAGTGAAATTTAATGGAAGGGAGAAGAGAAGAGGGATTAGGATACAGAAAGAGAGTGAGACTTGAAGAAAATTGTGTTCAAAAAAATAATGCTCTCTCTAAAGCCCCTGGTTAAGTCATCATGAAATACAGAATAATCCCATGAGGAAAATATGTTAAGTATCCAAGTCTAGAAATCAGTTTCAATTTCTACTGCTTATTCCTTCCACACACTAATAAAACATCCCTCTGTACCTATTTTTGAGATGTTCTTTGCATGTAGCAAATGCCAATTAAAGTCCTTCATACATCTCAAAAAACTGACTTCAAAGAAATTAAAAACAGTGTGTGATAAATCTAAACATATAGCAAAAAGATACATTTAGAGTAGGGTTTGAAAAACAGCAAATATACATTAAAATCTAGTGTTATTGGTGTTATATATTCTTACCTACTTAAGAGAATAAAGATTTTCTTATTGTTGGCAAGAGTGCCTATAATTATTTTCCATAAAAGGACAGTAAAAGGTCTGGAAAAGTCTGTCTTTTTTTATAAATATTTTCCTGTTTGGTGGTTTCAAAACATTTTTTAAGAAGAAAAGTGGTATATCTATTAGATCAGAAATGATATGTTCAGTAAGTCAATCCACTTTAATATTTATAGCATGATGATGATCAAGGTCGTTACAATTAGTAACAACAATGCTAAAGGTTTCAAGTGTTTCAGAGCTTAATTTTTCAAAATTGCAGTCTTTTTTTTTTTTTTTTTAGTTCTAGAATGTCACTTTGTCATATCATAAATGCCTCAGTAGGTAATTGTGGGGAAAAAAACGAAGGGGACCCAAACAAAAGGGGAGCTAGAAAAAAAATATGGAGGCGAAATTTAACTTAGACTTGGAAGAATGAATTTTGAGCCTCAATTTTATTACGTGTTAATGTGACTCTTGACATGTCATTTCATCACGATGAGTGCATTTCCTCATCTGTAAGAAAGAGGGCCAAGAATAATTTCTTTATGGATTACAATAAGGATTAACTGAAAATGTGACTGTGATGTTTTTCATTAAAATATAAAGCTGAAAACAAAAGGAAGATTATATACTGTATAATTCCCTTTATATGAAATTCAAGAAAGGCAATATTAACATATAGTAGCAGAAATGAGAAGAGTGATTATGGCAGATTAGACTATTGACTGAGAAAGGAAAACAATTTAATATTCTGGGCTGATAAAATATTCTATACCTTTAGGTGGTGATTAAAAGGGCATATACAAATAAACAAAGTAATTGAGATGCATATTTAAGGTTTGTACTTTTTTTTGGAAATTAAACTGCAATAAACAAGGAAGATAGTACTGCTGTGATATTTATCCACGTTACTTAGCGTGGGCAAAAGGGCAGTCATAACTTTCCTTATCTGTTTTTCTGTTCTCATCTTGGGCCGCTCCATTCATCCTTAAAGGAGAACTTTTGAAGCAATTATCATTTCCTGGCTACAATATTTGCTTTTTAACCATAGAAAAGAAAACTTTAAATGCCTACTTCCATTTACTTACATCCTATTCCAACCTTGCCTAGGAAACTTAAGTGATCTCTTAAAATGGAGCTCATATGCCACTTATTCAAAAAGCCTTTCCAAAAATATTCTACGCAGATAGAGAGAATTAGATAATTCTTTGCAGGATTAGCTTCATGGGCATGCAACGTTGGCAATAACATAGGCCTTGCACTTGGTTTAATAATCTTCTGTAGCCATCTTGAAATTCTTAACAACTTTTCTTTTTCTTTTCTTTTTTTTTTTTTTTCTTTTTTTTTTTTTTTTTTTTGAGACGGAGTCTGGCTCTGTCGCCCAGGCTGGAGTGCAGTGGCCGGATCTCAGCTCACTGCAAGCTCCGCCTCCCGGGTTCCCGCCATTCTGCCATTCTCCGGCCTCAGCCTCCCGAGTAGCTGGGACTACAGGCGCCCGCCACCTCGCCCGGCTAGTTTTTTGTATTTTTTAGTAGAGACGGGGTTTCACCGTGTTAGCCAGGATAGTCTCGATCTCCTGACCTCGTGATCTGCCCGTCTCGGCCTCCCAAAGTGCTGGGATTACAGGCTTGAGCCACCGCGCCCGGCCTCTTAACAACTTTTCAACAAGGGACCAGGCATTTTATTTTACACTGTGCTCTGAAATTATGGACCCAGTCCTATTTTTATGAGTTTCTGCTGTTATGTTTACCAGCATCTTTTTGTTGTTGTTGTTGGGATTTATTATTTCTTATCTGTCTCTTTGACTTACCAAAAATACCTTTAATCCTGACTATGGCTTTTCCATTTCAATTCCCAGGGTCTGCCATAACTTTTATCATTTAATAGGCAGTTAATAAATATTTGTTGACTGATAGATTAACTGACCTATTAATTGAATGAACTAAATAATAACTGAGTAAATTAATTAATGTCATTGGGTAACAGTGATGTGGAAAGCTAAGGAATGATAACAGGTTAGAGTAGTAAATTAAAAACTGTAATTAATTTCTTCATTAATCTGATCTGGAAATGCATTCAGCAAACATTAAGTACCTACTTTGTACCAGAAAGATGTGACTAGCTGGCACTCACATCTATACAACATGATTTTTACCCATATCCAAGCTCCACCAGAATTTTTACTTGGCTTTTCTCAGTGGCTTCTCAGACTTCTTTTAATAAATGGGCAATGTTATTATCAATAGCTACATTACTACTCCCCACACTCATTCCCATACCTATCTCTGAAAGTAACAGCATACTGTTATTTTCTCTGAGAATTTGCTAGCAGTCTAGTCCTTGCACACCGTCTCAAAATAATTTGTTTGCTTTCCCTTAAGAATTTTTTGGTTGATAAAAAAATTTTACCCTTCAGCATCCCAAATTGCTTACTCGGGCTGATATTGCACCTGGACCACCCACGGAATTAATCATTGTGTGGTGCGTGAAAAGATGCACACTGTACAGACTACTGAGAAATTGCATCTCTTCATGGAGATAAGGTGCTACGGCCTCCACATTTGCCCTCTTCTGTGGCTATAAGATCTTCCTTGGCATTTCTACTGTTTTAGTCCAGTGAGTCCAGATTCCATTGCTTTCCTATTTGCAAAGAAAGTTAGAATCACTGCATTAATCAGAATCCATTAAAAGTACAGTTTTTAGTTTTCCTTACCATATTAATCAGAAAAGATCATCCAAATAAGATATATACCAATATAGACCTGGAGCTCTTCTATTTGCAGAATCTCCATTTAGTTTACTCCCAAAATGTTTACTTAACCGCTTGTGCTAAAAGATACAGAATGATAACGTGATATTAAAGTAAATTTAAAGTAATAACTTAGGTAAACTCCTCTTCACTGTAGATACACTTTAAGCGTTATGAGCTGATCTAGATCATGCTTGAATCTTCATAATAATGAATTCTGGTGATAACTATAATATCCTATTTTTTTAGCTTATTTACATCTTGCTGAGGTTTTTAGAGGTGGTAGCTAATAACAACATGCTGCCACCAAACACAGAACTGGATGAAATCTGTCTATCAATCACTTATCTATCCTCTAAGTTTATGTATAAAGATATACATATATAGTACACATATGTGTGTGTCTGTGTGTGTAACTTGGTTTTAAGAGTTTCACTAGCTGAAGCATAAATCAAGTAATATAAGTTACAGAATGCTTATTATCTGAGAGGAGAAATTTTTTCTTGCTATAATCTCCAAGATAAGTTTTTCACATGAGGTATTTTATAGCATTGGTTGATATTGATCTCTCCTAGTTTTCTTCCTTGATCACCGATCATTTCTTCACAGACTTCTCTGCTGGATCTATTTCAACAACTAAAGTATAGACACTGGAATGTCCAGGGTTACGTCCATGGACTCCTCTACTTTTCTGCTTGCATTCCAGTCAATCCCTTCGCTTTAAAAAACATTCCTAATATTTTCTCATCTTTCTGAACCCCTTCTCTCAACTACAGACTCAATTGCCTCTAGGGCATCTCCATTTCAATATCAATAAACACTTCAAAATTAACATGTAAAATATGCAACTCTTGCTCTTTTCAAAATCTGCTGTAATCCTTTCAGCTACTCAGGCCAGAAATCTTGGAATTTTCCTCCTTATTTTCTTTCTTTCTTCTTTTTCATATAAACCTGTAAGAATTCTGTTGGGTCCACATTCAGAATAAATCCAGAATCTGACCACACACTCTTTCTACCATTGTTACCCAGTCCAAGTCACCATCATCTTTTGCCTGAATTATTGGCGGGTATTCCTAACTAGTTGACCTGATTTTTCTTTATCCCTCAACCTCTGCGAAGACACATGAGGAACAACCAGCTCATAGGTGCTCAATAATGACCTAATGAACAAATAAATGCAAGGCAATATACTTAAATTATGGATCAAAGGAGATTTTAGAAATTGATTCCAAATCACTGTCTTAGAAATCTTTTAAAAAATGTCCCAGGCCTGAAATCAAAACAAAATGCAGAAGAGGCCAGCCTAAGTGAAGGTAAGGTAAATAGATAGCCTTCTCATGTTTACACATGTTCCACCTAAGAAGGGTTCTATTCAAAGAAATGCAATTTCTAGGTCCTTTCTCACATGTCAGTTTCTCATTCAGGCCTTTCCTCACTGCAGTATTTAAAACTGTAGTAACCTGGTCTCAGCCCTCACCAACTCTCCCAATCCTCTTGGTCTTTTTAATGTCACTCTACAGACCTATCAAATAGTATATATTTAGTTAGGTCACTTCACGGCACCAACAAGACAGTTATTTTTTCTATATTTTTATTGTTGGTTTCTGTGATGGTTAATATTGTGTGCCAACATGATTGGATTGAAGGATGCGAAAGAAGGCAAGGTTTCTTGATGTTTTGCTCATAGTGTATCCTCAGGCCTAGAACAGTACCTAGCACATAGTAAGCTGTATTTTTTAGGTGCCGGGGGAAGCATAACTCTATTTAAGTAGTAAGAGATTTTTGTTGTTGTTATTATTCCTATAGGGAGTACACAGGGTGTGTGGTTGGAATTAAGGAAATTAACAAGAGATTTGTGGTACCCAGAAATTAGCAACCATGGGGACTCATAATTCTGAGGCCCAAAGAGGAAGTCTTGGGTCTAAAGAAGTCCTGGAGCTCAGTGAGAGTTGAAGTAATGGAGGAGGAGTTGCAGCTTCAGAGGGAAAGAAAATGGCCCAAGTCTCACATCCAGAGGAAACAGGGAATGGGGTTCATACCCTGGAGTCTGTTACTTCCTGCCCTTGACTCTCTTACTGATGCTGTTAATTGACCAAACGCAATGGGAAGCAGAGGTCAATGGAACCCAGCAATTCAGAGAGGGGTCACCTTTACAAGGCAAAGAGCCAAGCAGAGGTGGATGAAACTGGATCTGAGGATCAGCTGGAGAACAATCAGCACATAGGGACTTAATAAATAGCCATGGAACAAATGCAAGGCAATGTCCTTTAAATACAGTTTCAAAGGAATCCTAGAAATACAATCCAGGGCCGGGCATGGTGGCTCATGCCTGTAATCCCATCTCTACTAAAAGTACAAAATTTAGTCGGTCATGGTGGCGCATGCCTGTAGCTCCAGTTACTTGGGAGGCTGAGGTAGGAGAACAGCTTGAATCCAGGAGGCAGAGGTTGCAGTGAGCCGAGATGGTGCTACTGCACTCATGCCTGGGACAGAGCAAGATTCCGTGGAAAAAAAAAAAAAAAGGAAAAAACAAAAAAGGAAAGAAAGAGAAATATAATCCAATGTACTGTTTATCTCAGAAACCTCAGAAAAAGTCAAGGTCACAAAATCAAAATAAAACTCAGAAGAAGCAATTTTGAGGGGTGTTAAGGTAGGGAGGTAGCTTCAAATGTTCTAACATCAGCCACCAAGGAACAGTTATATGTACAGTGGACTCTTTGGTCAAATTTCAAAGGTTCACACGTGCTATGGTCTGAATGTTTATGTCCCACCCTGTACCCAGATTCACGTTTATACCTAATCCCCAAAGTGATAGTATTAAAAGGTGGGGCCTTCAAAGGCTAATTAGCTCATGAGAGTAGAGTCCTCATGAGTGGATTCGTGTCCTTATAAAAGAGGACCCAAAGAACTTGTTTGTCCCTTTCCACCCTGTAAAGACACAGTGAGAAAGCACTGAATATGAGGAATAGTCCCTCAAGAGACACTGCATCTGCTGGGCCCTTAATCTCAGACTTCCCAGCATTTAAAACTGTGGGAAATAAATGTTTGTCATATATAAACTATTCAGTCTATGATAGTTTTTTAAAAGCTGCCTGAACAGACTAAGACAGCATGAATGATTGGATATCCATGTTCCTGAATTTTATAGTTCTACATAAGTTCTCCATGTAACTCCTCCATTTAGGTGGTATTCATGGATTGCATCATTAATTCAATATCCTGCCATGGTGCCGTTCTATGCTGCTCACTCACCTCACAGTGCCAGCGAATCAGATAACAGGGCCAATCTGTAAATGCCACATGGCTCCTGTTTCCCCTCACTGCTTTATCTCAAGATATATAGAAACTGATTTGATATCGTGAAGCCAGAACAGCAGATATCACAATCATCCTCGTACATGTAACAGGGGGAAGTAGGGGGAGAGAGAAAAGGTAAAACTCAGCTTTCATATCCGAGGTTTGAGGAAGGGATTCTTTTAAGTAGAAATGCCACCTGGAAATAAAATTTGTCATTTCTGTAAATAGTAAGGAAACACAGGTAAGGGATGAAAACCAAAAAAAAAACAGCTGCTGAGCCTTTCTGTTCCAGGGGATCGTGAAAGCTCAAAGAACATCCCTCAGCAAAACTGCACTTTATACTCTGCCCACAGATTCACTTCTGCTTCAGAAAGAAAGCCTGGAACAAAAGGAGCCTGTGGAGGCCCAGAAGTTGGAGAGTCTGGGGTTACGCATGTGTGGCTTTATCTTTCCTCTTAAGTAGTTAGTTGCCTTTGGAAAGTAACAGAAAAAAAAAAAACTGAAAACAATAAAGGGAAAACCACACTTGCCCTGTTTTTATGGTCATGTAGATGAAAACAACATTCTGCCTCCACTCTCTTTGCTCTCACAGAGGCCCATGGAATAGGGCGTTCAGGAAAAAGAGAGAAAACAGCATGTCTCACGCCATGTCAAGGTGCAGGCCCATCAATTCAGCAGCCTGCAGAGATCTCCTCCCTGCAAAGAGCCCGCTGCTGAAACAACATTATTGCTGGCTGTGACTCTAAAGGCATTTTTTTTTTTTCTTTTCCTGTAGCTGTGAGGTGCTGACCTCACTGCTGGAATTGAAAGATAAGAAAAATGTTTTAATCCTTATGTTAATTATTGAAATTAGAACTGCAAACAAATATTTTGGGAAACTTCAAGTTGCTTCCAAACGTGGCACTTTCCATTTTAAGCCCAAAGTGTAATTGTGTATTCAAAGGCTCAGATCTTCCTGAAGATTCATGCATTATGTATGCCATAACTTCCCCGGGACAGGGAGGATGTCACGCTCTGCATCCTGCTGAAATGGGGAAATAATTTCAGACACAATTTGACTTGAAAAGTATCAAAAATTAAAAAAGAAAAGAAAAGGAAAACTTGGAACCCACTTTTTTGGGACTAGGATTTTTCACTAAATCAGAGGCTCTTTTAGGGTTAAAAAAAAGTACAAAATTAAGATGAATGTTGAAATAGCAAATTAACAACTACAGAAGTATATTCTTTTATGCAAAAAAAAGTATTTCTCAAAGAGGTTGTTTTTGACTGAGGCTCAGCACATGTTTTCTGTAAAGAGACAGATATTAATGTTTTCAGTTTTGTGCTGACATGATCACTGTCATAACTACTCAACTGTCTCACTGCAGTTCAAAACAGTCATCTGTAAACAAACGGGTGGGACTGCATTCCCATTAATTTAGTAGTCAAACAGATTTGGTCTCGGGCTGTAGTTTGACAACCCCCATATATCTATATGTTTACAGATGAATTAATATGTTTGCCAAGCAAGCAAAATATTTAAAAACTCACCATATTGACTACTTTTATAAGTCGATTATTACCCTTATTAATACTTAGCCTCTTTCATCAGTGAGATAAGTACAGAGGTCCCCACATCAACATCCATTAAAAAGGCAGACACTGCCACTGCCAACATGAAAGTGCTCCTGGGACTGGGAACAGATCAAGCATCCTGACTGTATTACACTTAGCGTGTCCATCGTCAGGTTTAATAAAATCCTTTCAATAGTTTTCAGTCAGGCCTACAAACATTTCCTCTAACTTCTGCCTCAAAATCATATATTAATTTCAGACACTGGTACCCAACGAAGTTTCATGGCAAAGGCTTTCTGCTGCTCCAGGAAAGGCCAGGCTAAGGAATCTGAACATATGTCTATAGCAGCTCCACCAGAGTCTCTACTTGGAGATTCCTGTCAAACCAAATGAAAAGGGGCAGACTGTAATAACATCCATTTAGATTCGATGTCTGATTCTCATTTAGTTGCCCTGATTTCTTTTAGTCTCTAGGCACATCTGCCAGTGCTTATTTTTTATGGCTGATTTGTGGTAAAGGTTTGATTAAGTTACCTCTATACCTTGCAATACTTAAAATATACAGCATAGAGCAGACAAAGAACAGTTTAAGCCTTATCCATTCAAGGTCAAACAAAAATATTTTAGTCCATCCGGCCAAGCCAATGAGGTTGACCAGCTCACTGGTCTACTCCCAGGACAGTCCCCGCTTCATCTTTGGTTGTATCTGGGAAGCCACATGAACAGACTGCTTTCAAAACGAGTTCTATTTTTTTTCATACCATAGTCCAGGTGTTTTGGCTGTATCAATACAGTCTGCCACTATAAACTGGAAAATTCAGAATAATTACAATTTTGCTGTGTTCAGAAGTTACTGGAATTTTTTATTTAGGGGCATCCGTTGTTGCTCATAAATATGCATTTATCTAATTGCCTTCACTCATCTCACTTAACATGCTCTGTTAAATGTCTGATGACATTTCTAAAGTGACCTTGAAACAGGTAAGCTCTCTCATGTGAGGAGTGTAAATTTAGATAAATACAATTAATTGAAAATGTCTATGGGGAGAATTTTACCAACATATAATGGATCTGAAACAGTTGAACATTAAAATCACTGAGTCACAGGTAGCATTGATTTTCAAACCCCTGTTGAGAAAGTCAGATGACATATAGGGAGAATCCTTTTAATAGCCATAGGTGGATGTGGTCTTAATAGTCTAAGAGCATGTAGTAAATACTATGGTTGTCTCTCCAGGAGCCATTATTCTTTCCCTTTTACGAGAAGTATGAAAATTTGGAGATAAAATCTGCTTTGTCTTACCCAATCAAGGCAATTCCATCTCTCTCACACAGTGTCCTTGGTTGAAGTAACCTACTCTATGCCAATGAGTACCTAGCATTCCCTTGGGACTTTGGCACACATAGTCACAACCAGTGAGACATGAAGGTCTAGTTCTAGCAGCTATACAAAAATGAAGCTACTCATACCTCAGGAAAGCCATACTATGCTTTGAAGACATAATTACATAGTTAAATCAAGTGAATCCTAACACTAACGCTATATCATCTGGTCATATGAGCTAAATAAGCCCTTTATTGTTTTATAAGTATGTATTTTAAAATTATGGAATATTTCAAATGTACAAAAAAAGTAGAGTAGGTAGTAGGACAAATAGCCAAGTACCTTGCTTACATTATCACTTTTCTGTTTTGATATCAAATTCTTTTGATAAGATATTCTAGAATACCTTAACTCATAGTTCCTCATTTAAGTGATTAGGGATAGAAATGGCCCTACTACAGAAGCATCAATGATGAATTCTAAGTACTTGAGGCAGGATATTTCTACTTTTTTTTTTAAATCAAGCTCCGGTTAAGAAGTATGCAGTAAGTATAACAGCTTTGAACCTGAGAACATACTCAAAGTGATATGAATCAGCATGGAATGGCGACCAGTCTGAGATTCTTACATCACACTAGGATTGTAAGAACAGGACAAGTAACAGAAACAGGACAAAATGTCTTCCATAGTCGTTCCTGGCCATGGATTTGCCAAAACATTAATAAGGAAGCCACAGGTAACTCCCACCATTGCCAACTTGTGGCACATTTGAATGAAGGCTTCTTTTCATATTGCCATTATATTATGTGTATGGCATTCCAGCATAAAGACTTATGCTAAAGAGAGTTAACTGAATTAGAGGGAACCAACAGGCCTGGGAGGCCATCATCCTGCAGCCCAGATGAAGATGTCCAGGCCAGCAGCTAGCTGTGCCTCCCCAAGGGCTCCTTACAGAGGTTCTTTTTCTGTTAGCATGGTCCCTGTTACATCTGCTGCTACAGATCTGACATTGTTTTGCCAATAGCTCTAATGACCTAAGATAGACCTAACTTCAAGTCAAACTGAACTGTTAGCTCAGTTACAAGTGGTTTCAGTTGTTTCAAATTTCTGCAGCTTAATGAAGGCAGACTAATGTCATCCTACATCCCACTCCACTTAATTTAGTCTGAAAAGTCCACTTACCCTTCCTTTTCTGTCTTTATCTCACTTTGTTTACAAATATGTGAAAATATATGCAAATATTATGCTTGTAAAGAGGGATAGATATTTGAAAATACACACATAAATATTTATAAAGTTCACTGTCCTCAAAATCCTAGAGGCCAGTAGCATAAAATCATGTTGGTAAAACATATTAGAGTTCATATTCAAGCAACATAATTTACTGATATTGAACTAGAAGTTTCATTAAGAAGATCTAAAACTATATACTTATAGCTTAATTTCTTTTATTTCTTGATTTCATCATTTTTCTCATTCATTTAAATTTTATCAAGTTAGATATCCAAAATTGTTGACATTCTTTTAAAAATAAGTGTCAGTATTTCATAATAATTTGTAATACATTTTCTCTTTCTCGGAGCCACTGTAGGCAGTCATTATTTGTTGACTGCATGGAAAGATGAATAAATTAACAAATGTCAAATTGCTCAAAAGTTTGTCTTCATTCTTTGAGAACCTTATTGATTATGAGAAATAGAAATAGTATGTAAATTTAATACACACAGAAGGGTCATCAAAGCAAAGGTTTTAAACCTATGTTTCCCAGGGCAAGCTAGTGGTTAACCAACTGCACTCAAGGGTTGGGGAAATTTAGTAATGAGAGAGAAGGTAAGAAACTATGGAAGGTCTACTGAATAGTGGAAGGAAGTTATTCTGCAATGATATAATTTGGAAAAGAACAAGAATTTGCAAAGAAAGACAGTTGACATATGCCAGTATGATTGATGCAGAAAAGCTGGAATTTTAAGGCAGGACTCATGTTGCCAGTAAAGAAAGACAACTAACTCTATTAGTGTATCTGTGCAGACAGACAGAAGTGGCCAGTGCCAACCCAGGCCTCTATAAAATATGAACATAGTGAGTTTTTCAAACATTAATGTGCACATGAATAACCAGGAAGCTTGTTCAAAATGCAGATTCCGACTCAGCAAATCTGTGGGAGATGTTACATTTCCAACAAGCCTTCAGATGATGCTCACGATGCTGGTTCACGGATTATACATTGTGTAGCCAAAAAATAGTTTCCTCACAATTAATAAAGGAAGATCCAGGTAAGGAATGTGCCTCTACCAATGTATATAGTTGTGTATTCAGTTTGTTTTTGTGTATACACACATACACAAACAGTTCATTTTATAGTTTAATTCTCAACCAGTCCTTTTGTTGACATTTTAAAACCCTGAGTTCACTACCTGAGATATTTTAAAGAAAAGGTATGTGATATTTGATTCTTATCATGAAGTTCATGAAGTCTGATAGCTTAACCAGGTAAGCAATCTTTTCATATCAACCCCATTTATGGTAAAGAGGGAATGCATTGGATGAAAAGTCTTAGTAAAATTACAATTTATCTGAGTATCAACTATGTAATCTATGAATTGCAACTATTTGCCTTGCCCCTCTTGAATCCTTATTCCACCAATTCCAGCTGTGTAATGAACTGAGGTTCATAACGATGGACCTCTTTTAAATAATGGACAGAATACATAATTTTGAGAATTAAACTGGCTAATGTACATCAAATACACATCACAATCTTTGGCACATTATGGGTTTTGACTAAATTACATTGTTTTAAATACTAATAAAATAATCAAATATGATCATTTTCTAAGGGACTAGACAAGTTTATACTATTGTTATAACTCTAAAGTGAGTCTTTTTGCTATGGGTTTGCCCGAAGATAACTACAAAGCTTTCCGTTCCAATATTTATTCTTATCTGTCACCTTGTTTAATTCTATTCATTGTCTCTTCTTAGTAAGAGGTTTAGTATTCAAGCCTAAAAATGTCCTTATGAAATATCATTCTTTATTATGCCAATAACTCAGAAATATAGGTCAAGTAAATACAAGGATGTGTGAAATGAAGCCTTGAGAGTTTGTAGTGCTACTAACCAAACAGTCAAACATTGTTAGTGTGATTATAATGGCCTGGAGCAGCCAACCTAAGTTTGGAAAAATGCTTTTTTTTTTTTCTTTTCTTTTCTTCTTCCAGTTTGCAGCAATTACTTTGTGGGGTAAAGGGAAGGCTTTTTTTTTTTTTTTTTTTTTTTTTTTAAAGAGGACCCCACCACTTACCATATCTACTTTCATGTGGTATAATTTGGTCGTTTTTCTTCAGGTCATTATTGTAAGATAAGGATATAATAGAACTACAAGTAATTAGAGTATTTGCTACACATTATGGGCTTCCAGAACCCTTAGGAAATATAATGAATCTGCCATACAAACTTATAAATACATGGAATCAATACACAGTGAAATCTCAAAACTCATTTCATGCTAGTTTTGTTTAGAATTTGTGACTTATTGGACACAGGTCTGAATGAAGTTTGCTTTTGCATCATTTGTGAAAGAAAAAAAATCCTTGTTAAGCAATTTAACAAAGTCATTTACCTTTCTTAAGAAGCATATTATTATTGCAGGAGTTGGTATCATTCCTTCTGAAACTATTCCAATCAATAGAAAAAGAGGGAATCCTCCCTAACTCTT
Organism: Theropithecus gelada; assembly: GCF_003255815.1. Lineage (NCBI taxonomy): Eukaryota > Metazoa > Chordata > Mammalia > Primates > Cercopithecidae > Theropithecus > Theropithecus gelada. The sequence continues at coordinate 168,442,487 of NC_037669.1, forward strand.
TTTATGAGGCCAACATCATCCTGATACCAAAGCCTGGCAGAGATACACCAAAAAAAGAGAATTTTAGACCAATATCCCTGATGAACATCGATGCAAAAATCCTCAATAAAATACTGACAAACCGAATCCAGCAACACATCAAAAAGCTTATCCACCATGATCAAGTGGGCTTCATCCCTGGGATGCAAGGCTGGTTCAACATATGCAAATCAATAAATGTAATCCAGCATATAAACAGAACCAAAGACAAAAACCACAGGATTATCTCAATAGATGCAGAAAAGGCCTTTGACAAAATTCAACAGCCCTTCATGCTAAAAACTCTTAATAAATTCGGTATTGATGGAACATATCTCAAAATTATAAGAGCTACTTATGACAAACCCACAGCCAATATCATACTGAATGGGCAAAAACTGGAGAAATTCCCTTTGAAAACTGGCACAAGACAGGGATGCCCTCTCTCACCACTCCTATTCAACATAGTGTTGGAAGTTCTGGCTAGGGCAATCAGGCAAGAGAAAGAAATCAAGGGTATTCCGTTAGGAAAAGAAGTCAAATTGTCCCTGTTTGCAGATCACATGATTGTATGTTTAGAAAACCCCATCGTCTCAACCCAAAATGTCCTTAAGCTGATAAGCAACTTCAGCAAAGCCTCAGGATACAAAATCAATGTGAAAAAATCACAAGCATTCTTATACACCAATAACAGACAAACAGAGAGCCAAATCATGAATGAACTCCCATTCACAATAGCTTCAAAGAGAATAAAATACCTAGGAATCCAACTCACAAGGGATGTAAAGGACCTCTCCAAGGAGAACTACAAACCACTGCTCAGTGAAATAAAAGAGGACACAAACAAATGGAAGAACACACCATGCTCATGGATAGGAAGAATCAATATTGTGAAAATGGCCACACTGCCCAAGGTAATTTATAGATTCAATACCATCCCCATCAAGCTACCAATGACTTTCTTCACAGAATTGGAAAAAACTGCTTTAAAGCTCTTATGGAACCAAAAAAGAGCCCGCATTGCCAAGACAATCCTAAGTCAAAAGAACAAAGCTGGAGGCATCACACTACCTGACTTCAAACTATACTACAAGGCTACAGTAACCAAAACAGCATGGTACTGGTACCAAAACAGAGATATAGACCAATGGAACAGAACAGAACCCTCAGAAATAAGACCACACATCTACAGCCATCTGATCTTTGACAAACCTGACAAAAACAAGAAATGGGGAAAGGATTCCCTATTTAATAAATGGTACTGGGAAAACTGGCTAGCCATAAGTAGAAAGTTGAAATTGGATCTTTTCCTTACTCCTTATACGAAAATTAATTCAATATGGATTAGAGACTTAAATGTTAGACCTAAAACCATAAAAACCCTAGAAGAAAACCTAGGTAATACCATTCAGGACATAGGCATGGGCAAGGACTTCATGTCTAAAAGACCAAAAGCAACAGCAAGAAAAGCCAAAATTGACAAATGGGATCTACTTAAACTAAAGAGCTTCTGCACAGCAAAAGAAACTACCATCAGAGTGAATAGGCAACCTACAGAATGGGAGAAAACTTTTTGCAATCTACTCATCTGACAAAGGGCTAATATCCAGAGCCTATAAAGAACTCAATCAAATTTACAAGAAAAAAACAAACAACCCCATCAAAAAGTGGGCAAAGGATATGAACAGACACTTCTCAAAAGAAGACATTCATACAGCCAACAGACACATGAAAAAATGCTCATCATCACTCGCCATCAGAGAAACGCAAATCAAAACCACAATGAGATACCATCTCACACCAGTTAGAATGGTGATCATTAAAAATATCAGGAAACAACAGGTACTGGAGAGGATGTGGAGAAATAGGAACACTTTTACACTGGTGGCGGGACTGTAAACTAGTTCAACCATTATGGAAAACAGTGTGGCGATTCCTCAAGGATCTAAAACTGAAATACCATTTGACCCAGCCATCCCATTACTGGGGATATACCCAAAGAATTATAAGTCATTCTACTATAAAGACACAGGCACACGTATGATTATTGCGGCACTATTCACAATAGCAAAGACTTGGAATCAACCCAAATGTCCATCAGTGACAGACTGGATTAAGAAAATATGGTACATATACACCATGGAATACTATGCAGCCATAAAAAAGGATGAGTTCATGTCGTTTGTAGGGACACAGATGCGGCTGGAAACCATCATTCTCAGCAAACTATCGCAAGAACAGGAAACCAAATATCGCATGTTCTCACTCATAGGTGGGAATTGAACAATGAAATCACCTGGACGCAGGAAAGGGAACATCACACATGGGGTCCTATTGTGGGGAGGCGGTAGTGGGGAGGGATAGCATTAGGAGATATACCTAAGGTAAATGGGTACAGCACACCAACATGGCACATGTAAACACATGTAACAAACCTGCACGTTGTGCATATGTACCCTAGAACTTAAAGTATAATAATTTTTTTTAAAAAAAGCATATTATTATTGTCATTTTGAATGGGTCCAGGGGGATAGAGTATGTTTCTCAGCAACACTGCTATCACTTTGCTCCAGCAGAACCTGCAAATCTTCCTTGACTATAGTGTCAATGTGCATTCTTGAATATTACAAAATAAATTTCAAAGTATCATACACTGTATCTTTATCAAGAACTTGCTTTGGGAGAGCAGGGAGCTGAATACTGCTGGGTAATCTGTTAAATTAGGTGATCTTATAGCTTGAGGAACTTAGTTTATGGAAGAACTTGAGCTTTCACTTACACTAACAGAATTTTGTTCCCATTAAAATTATTTTGTGAAATACCAACATATCTGAAATCAAGCACCAGTAACTGATCTAGTTACTATATTCAAATGTACTCTTTACTCCTTCAATACAAACAAAAGATTAAATACAATATAAATATTATATTTGCAGCTTATATCTAACACTTACCCTGTTTGGGTTAACAGATGCTGTGATAATGCAAAGGACACTCATGAAATTTACATCATTGTGTTTCCAGTGACTGAACATTATCTTAGGAAATGATACTAGATTATATTATCATTTAATATTATGAATATTAATATTACATTCATGTGTATCTATTTATAACATTAGTATGTGCATCTACACACACACACATATATATATACTGATAATTTAACAAGTAGTAAATATATGTAGAAAAACAGTTTTATTTTGATTTTATAAATCTGGTACTAAAAAAAATACTGGGCCGGGCGTGGCGGCTCACTCCTGCAATCCCAGCACTTTGAGAGGTCGAGGCAGGCAGATCATCTGAGGTCAGGAGTTCGAGACCATTCTGGCTAACATGGTGAAACCCCGTCTCTAATAAAAATACAAAAAATTAGCTGGGCATCGTGGCGCACACCTGTAATCTCAGCTACTCGGGAGGCTGAGGAAGGAGAATCACTTGATCCCAGGAGGTATAGGTTGCAGTGAGCCAAGATCGCACCATTGCACTCTCTGTCTTGGGCAACAAGAGTGAAACTCCATGTTAAAAAAAAAAAAAAAAAGAAAAAAATACTGGCCGGGTTTTGTGAGGGCACTGCTATTGATCTATGGATATTGTTCTCAAACTGGTTTGCATCATACTCTACTGGAGCAAGGGCTCATTGAAGGTTTCGGGACCTCAGTTTCTGATTCAGTAAGTATGGGGTGTGGAACCCAAGACATTTGCATTTTTACCAAGTCCCAGGTAATGCTGATGCTGCTGGTCCTACCACCACACTTGAGATCCACTGCTATAGAATACATTGTTTTGGCATAAATAGTAGCTAGATGTTATTTTGCCTCTTTTCCCTCTATTTTAGCAAATTTAATACCAATTTAATATTACAAATTTAATATTTAGTATTTACAGAATTTAATACCATGCTTTAATCAATATATTCTTGAAATCAATAATTAGAATCATCAGGGTAGTGATTAGAATACAAATGCCTGCCTAGGCCCCACATCTTTGGGCTTAAGATAGGTCCAAAAATTTCCTATCAGTGCCTATTAGAATCAAATGAGGAGACTTTAAAAATCCCAAAGCCAGGCTGCACCCAAAACCAATTATCTTCGTCTATTTGTACTGCTGCAACAGAACACCTGATACTTGGTCACTTATAAAGAAAATTACCTGGTGGTTGGAGAGAAGTCTGGAGTCTGAAAAGTCCAAGACACTGAGATATGGTGTCTAGTGAGGGCCTTGCTGCATCATTACATGTTAGAAGGGAGGAGGGCAAAATGGAGATAAACGCTGTGTCCTCACATCACAGAGAGCAGAAGAGAGTGGACCCACTCCCACAATCCCTTTAATAGTGGCATTAATCCATTCTTGAGGTGAAGAAGCCTCATGACCTAAACATCTCCCATTAGGCCTCATCTCCTGACACTGTTGCATTGGAAATTGATTTTTTAACACATGAATTTGGAGGGATACATTCAGACCTTAGCACCCATTAAATCAAAATCTCCGGCGGTGGGGCACTCAGGCCTCACCTCTCCAGGTGATTCCATTGTGCAGCCAAGGTCGAGAACTAATCAGTAGATTTGGGAACTGCTACTTTAGGAGTCTGTGTTTCAAAGCAGGTTCTCCTGCTCTCTACCTATGAGGACTGCAGTAATCACGAAAATAATCTATCTCTGTCAAGATTGCATCTTGATTTACTCTATTTGCATCTTGTATTTATTTATGTTTACATTTCTAGATTTTAACTGTTTATAAATGTTGTCCTGGGAATACATATGTTTTGATGACTATTTTTCAATGATTTGCTATTTTATTAGCTTATATTAATGGCTTTCAATGTCTCCCTTAATGCCAAGAGGCAATATGTTTTAGTAGGGGGAAAAAAAAAAAAACCAAAAAATCAAAAAAAGAAACCTCAACCAGTCTTTTTAGTCAGTTTTGAGACCTTAAACCAGAGCTGCCCAACAGAGCATTCTAAGATGATAGAAATGTGCTGTATCTGCTGTGTTCAACACCGTAGCACTAGCCACATGTAACTCTTTAACACTTAAAATGTGACTGGTGCACCTCAGAAACTGAACTTTAAATTTTGTTTACTTCTAATTTAAATTTATACAACCAGATGTGGGTAGTGACCACTATATTGGCCAGTACAGGCTTAAACAAGAAACTGAACCTAGCACAAAACTGTCCTGCAATAGTAACAGTAACTAAAATATATGCATATATGTATGCATGTGAAGATTTACTATTTGCTAGGTTCTGTGTTAAGAAATGTACAAGTATTTTTTTCTTTTCATTTTCATGAGCAGCAGTTGGCAAACATTTTCTGTAGAGTCAGAGAGTAAGTATTTTAAGCTCATGCACCATGCAGTCTCTGTTGCAATTTTTCAACTCAAGTTATTGCAGTGAAAGCATCCATAGACAATCCACATACAAATGGCTATGGCTGTGTACTAATAAACACATACATTTACAAAAGAGGCGACAGGAAAAATTTTTCTCATGGACCATATTTAAAGACCCCTGCTCATGATAATTCTATAATTTTATGAATGAGAAAATAATAGGCGAATGTGAGTATATAGCCACTCTAAGCAAGGGTTCCACTCCTACTACAAGCACTTGCTTCAACATTCACCTTTCCACTTCTGGTTATCATTTTATTTGAACCAAAGCAGGAATCTTCTTGACATGAATTAACCTTAATGAGAAATTCCTTCTTTCAATTTTCTTCCTCATCATCAATTCAGAGACAAATGTTTTTGTACTATTACCAGATCTACCAGTTTAACGTGCTGGTGAGCTGAGACACTGTGGGACAATTCTTGGTTCCAACTATTGGACACAGTGGAGAGTTATTACCCAGCAATTAAACATGTGTATGACTATACATATATCATTGTCAAATATGGCTATAAAATGCTACCTGTAATATTTGTATATTAATCCATCTAACAGTAATTAAATGTTTGTTATATTCAAGGTACAATGCTGGGTACTATTGTGGAATACAAAAGAATATAGCCTGATTCTTTCCAGGGAACTAAGAGTCTGTGGAGGGAGATGCCATGAATATAAACTACTGGAATACAAATTGACTTAGGAGTGGTAGAGACTAAATATTTAGGAGTCCACAGAAACTAAAGATCACTTTTCACTAGATCTCAATTCAATTCTATTAATAGTCACCTGCTGAATATCTACGTTTTGCCCAAAATGTTATTAGGTTACTGGCAGAATACAAAGCAGAAACATATTAGTCTTCCTGCTTGTGTAGCATAAGATATTATTAAGTAAGCAAATTATAAATACACTCTTCAAACAACTGAAAGGGAAGTCCAAGGGGGTAATTTGAAAAGTATTCTATAAGCTAGTGAACATAGGAGTCAATGTAACTAAAAGCAAGAAAGAATACTGTAAAATGTAATTAGCCTGTGAAGACTTACATCTCATGGAAGGACCCAGAGATAGGGCTAAAAATTTTATGATTACACAGAAAACAGAGGCATAATTTATTATGTGTATTATTTGATGTACAATAAATAAGTCAAAGTGAGATACCTATCACCGGAAAAATCAATGGAGTCAAAGTTCTTCATGTCTTTACATTGTATTATTTAAAAACATACTATGTCAGCCTGCGCAACATGGTGGAACCCCATCTCTACCAAAAATACAAAATTAGTTGGGTGTGGTGGCACATGCCTGTAATCCCATCTACTCGGGAGGCTGAGGCAGGAGAATCGCTTGAACCTGGGAGGTGGAGGATGCGGTGAGCCGAGATCGCGTTATTGCACTCCAGCCTGGGCAACAACAGTAAAATCTCCATCTCACCAAAAACAAAAAACGAACAACAACAACAAAACAAAACAAAAACAAAAACGTACTATGTCAAAATGTGTACAGTTAATACAGAAATCTTACAATTCTTAGACTACAACTGTATAATGCATGAAATGAAAGCACTGGTTGTAACTGTGAATGAATGAGGGATAGTTGTATCTTCAGTAAGTAATTACTGGGACAAGAGCCACTTTGGTACCTACTGTACCAAATCATATAGGATTCAACACAGCAGAAACAAACACTAATAGGAATGGAATAATAACAATAGCACTTCTATTGGATGTTAGGATCCTATGGTACACATGCTATTTTTTTATCTTCATTTTCAAAAGTCTTCCATCTATGTTTGTCACTTCAGCATATTCACAATATACTTGTTCCTTATTTCTTCTCCTCTTCATTTTTTCTTCTCTTTATTTCTTTCAAATGCAGCCTGTTTCCTTTTCAGGAATTGCTTGACAACCTTATTGAACTTTTTTTTACCATTTAAGTAAGTTCTACAAATACTGCCATTAATACAAAATACTTATTTGAAAGTATCAGGACAACATAAAGCATATTAGTTCACATATGTAAATTAGATAGAAAGTAAAAACTATTTTCTAGCATCTAAATAGGTTAGAAGATAATATGTTTGTACCTGAACAGAACACAGTATTTTCAATTGCAATAATACTTTCTTTGACTGAATTCTTAATGCATTGTGGACATGTTATCCATCTGTTACATGGACACTTAAGGCAAATTATACCTTCCTGAATTAGACCCTATTTTCAGAGGTGAAATTTTATGCTCTCTCATGTTCTACAGATTGCCTAAAACGTAGAACATTATAATGCTGCAACATCAGCTGGCAGGAATTATGGAAAAAACAACATTCATTTTGTTTCTATTTCACTTGGAGTTTATTTATTTTTTAAATTTACAGTGTCAGTTTTCCCTTCTATACAAGTTGTATGCTGCATAACAATGTTTTGAGGGGCCCAGAAACAACATTATACAAACTCATTAGCACACAGATTAAGCCAACAGAAAGAGATCATTTTATTGTTTCATTTAAAGACTATCTTCCAGTGCTAATGAGTTGGTATATTTTGACAGGGAAGAGGTACAATGTCAAATAGCATAACATTGGGCTGGGACTGAAAATCCTCTTCAGAGGCAGACATAGGTATTCCAATGGAGTTATCAAAATAAGTTTTTGTAGCAGTATATGTATTATTATTAACTAATGTCCCACACCAAACTTCGAATGTAATATCTTACAACATGTGATCCCCACCACTCATCAACACGTCTTTCCTAAAGTGGGAATATATATTGCATTTAGAGTAACCTTGATACTGTTAGGCTTCAATAAATGCTGCTGAGAGCAGAAGGTCAGCAAAGCCCACTAAGCTGAATAGGCACCATTAAACTATTTCTGAGGAATCAATAATGAAAAATTGACAAGCTAAATACAGGCTTAAAATGTATTACATGTTCTAAGTGATGCAATGAGATGCACTCTTAGTGAAAAAATAGCATAACATAGTTAGCTTTTACTGCAACATAAGATGAAAAATAAAATATTTTATGAGCTGTAGTAATTTGTTAATGCTACCTATTTTGAGTACAGATTAGAATCTTATACTATAAGACAGAAATTTAAGCCTAGAGCCAATCTAAGATAGCATTTAAATCAGCTTCTTGCAAAAGTAGTATTAGAAGTAGTTCAATAAAAGTAGATGTGGATCTCTTAAACATAGAATTGCAAATTAACAATAGGGCATTTTTTTAACTTAAAACTGATAAGATTAAAATTGATTAAAGAAAGTTTTATAAGTAGATAAAACTCATAAAAAGATATTATCACTTTACATGCTATTGTGGATTTTTTTTAAAAAAACAACTTTCTCAAATCTACAAAATCCTCATTCCCACTGTTAAATTTGAACAGTCATTCCAAAAATATACACTAATATGTACACTAAAAAATGTATAACTGCAGATTTAAGGAAAAAGTTGTATGTAAATACTTCAGGAATTATTTTTCCCACACAGAATGTTTATGTTCTTCCTGACCAATATCATAATTGTCAAGAAGCATGACTCAACTCTTTTAACCTGTTTTGATCAGCTATAATTTAAAACCTCCAGGCATTCAAGGCAGGGAATACACCGATTGAGCAGTGAGTTGTTCCCCAACATGTCTTTTTATTTAGATGTTAGCCCTCAGGTAAAGGGCAGACCCTAGCTGTGGTTTCACCATACTAACAGTAAGACGTGACTCCAGATATGGCTGCTCTTCTACCCAGTGTGGCTCATTTGAATTATCAGTGAACAAATCGATCCTTGCGGCTAGTTATCTTCAACATGTACATAAATGTGATTCACGTAAGAAGCAGTAGTATTACAATGTATCTGATCTCTGATTTTAAAATACAAGCTGAGATTCATATTTATGATCAATAAATGTCTCACTGTATGGTATCTTAATTTCTATGGCACAACCAGCCACAGAAACCTTGTATTCAAACAGCCAACTGTTATCAATCTTGGGTATGCATGAGAATTTTATAAACTCTATTATAGATAGGTAGATAGATACGCGTGTATGTGTGTGAGTGTGTATGTACACCACATTTCCGCTCTGTGAGCCGGCTGTTAGCATGTTCCAGCACACCACTGCTCTGAGTGATTCTGATGTCTGCTCTTTCTTTTGCAATTTTTACATTCAGAATCTGACCAGATCTCTTTCTCCATCACTACCACTCTTATCAAAGCCACAGCTCTCAACTCCAAACATGTCTTCCTAGTTGCACTCTTGCTCTCCTTGTTTATTCTTCGAAGAGTAGTCAGAAATATATTTTTCAGATGTAAAATGAATCAGGCCACTGATCTGCTAAAAACTAATAGCTTCTTCTTACAAGCAGAATAACTGCTGCTTTCAGGACCTCAAGTTATCTGCCTGAAGACTCTCCCCAACTCTGTGACCTCATCTCTCAGTACAACTCTTGCTTGCTTTATTCTGGCAGTACTGGGTCATTTCTAGTCTCTGAATCACCAGACATGCTGTTGTGACAGGTTCTGTGCACAGTACTCCCTCTACCTCTCTCAGTACAACTCTCTTGCTTGCTTTATTGTGGCAGTACTGGGTCATTTCTAGTCTTTGAATCACCAGACATGCTGTTGTGCCAGGTCCTGTGCACAGTACTCCCTCTACCTAAAACATTCTTCCCCACTGTATTTACAAGCCTCCCTCACTTTCTCCAGAGACCTGCTCCAAAGTCACATTGTCCAAATGATGATCTTCAATCATGTAGTCTCATCACACAACAATCCATGCAGACACTCCTATCATTTAGACCTTGCTTAACTCTTTACTATAGCACTTGCAACTACCTGAAATATTAATACTATTGAAAATTAAAAATTATGCTTATCCTTTGGTCAGTCCACTAAAGTGTAAACTCCTTGAAGGCAGTAACTTTTTTATATTAATTGCTCCATTCCCATGGTTTTGAACAGTGCCTGGCATGTAGTAGGTACTCAATAAATAATTGTTGAAAAAATCAATGTTATAAAGGAATGATTATCATGATTTAGTAATATAGTCAATGGTTATACCTTCTATTGTATCTATGCCTCTTTGTGAGAGATTTAATTTGATTAAGATGGCAACTTGAACCAAGTGTTTTCTTTAAGAAAACTGGACTTAGGAACAGTTTTAAAAATTACTCCAGAAATAGAGGGGAGGTGCGCTCAAGGTGGCCGAATAGGAACAGCTCCAGCCTCCAGCTCCCAGCGTGAGTGATTTCTGCATTTTCAACTGAGGTACTGGGTTCATCTCACTGGGGAGTGCCGGACAATTGGTGCTGGTCAGCTGGTGCAGCCCAAACAGCAACAGCTGAAGCAGGGCGAGGCATCACCTCACCTGGGAAGCACAAGGGGGAAGGGAATCCCTTTTCCTAACCAAGGGAAACTGCGACACACAACACCTGGAAAATCGGGTAACTCCCACCCTAATAATGCGCTTTACCAAGGGTCTTAGCAAATGGCACATCAGGAGATTATATCCCACACCTGACCTGGAGGGTCCCACACCCACGGAGCCTCCCTCATTGCTAGCACAGCAGTCTGAGATCTAACAGCAAAGCGGCAGCAAGGCTGGGGGAGGGGCGCCCACCACTGCTGAGGCTTAAGTAGGTAAACAAAGCCACCGGGAAGCTCGAATTGGGTGGGGCCCACTGCAGCTCAAGGAGGCCGGCCTGCCTCTGTAGACTCCTCCTCTGGGGACAGGCATAGCTAAACAAAAAGCAGCAGAAACCTCAGCAGAGGTAAATGCCCCTGTCTGATAGCTTTGAAGAGAGCAGTGGATCTCCCTGCACAGAGGTTGAGATATGAGAATGGACAGACTGCCTGCTCAAGTGGGTCCCTGACCCCTGAGTAGCCTAACTGGGAGACATCCCCCACTAGGAGCAGACCCACACCTCACACCTCACATGGCGGGGTACACCCTGAGACGAAGCTTCCAGAGCAATAATCAGACAGCAACACTCGCTGTACAGCAATATTCTATCTTCTGCAGCCTCCGCTGCTGATACCCAGACAAACAGAGTCTGGAGTGTACCTCAAACAAACTCCAACAGACCTACAGCTGAGGGTCCTGACTGTTAGAAGGAAAACTAACAAACAGAAAGGACACCCACACCAAAACTCCATCAGTAAGTCACTATCATCAAAGACCAAAGGCAGATAAAACCACAAAGATGGGGAAAAGGTAGCGCAGAAAAGTTGGAAATTCAAAAAAATAAGAGCGCATCTCCCCCTCCAAAGGAACGCAGCTCATCGTCAGCAACGGAACAAAGCTTGATGGAGAATGACTTTGAAGAGTTGAGAGAAGAAGGCTTCAGTCGATCAAACTTCTCAAAGCTAAAAGAGGAACTACATTACCAGCGAAAAGAAACTAAAAACCTTGAAAAAAGAATGGATGAATGGATAACTAGAGTAATCAATGCAGAGAAGACCTTAAAAGAACTGATAGAGATGAAAACCATAACACGACAAATGCACATGCTTCAGTAACTGACTCAATCAACTGGAAGAAAGAGTATCAGTGATTGAAGATCAAATGAACGAAATGAAGTGAGAAGAGAAGTGTGGAGAACATGAGTAAAAAGAAATGTACAAAGCCTCCAAGAAATATGGGATTATGTGAAAAGACCAAATCTACATCTGATTGCTGTGCCTGAAAGTGATGGGGAAAATGGAACCAAGTTGGAAAACATCTGCAGGATATCATCCAGGAGAACTTCCCCAACCTAGTAAGACAGGCCAATATCCAAATTCAGGAAATACAGAGAATGCCACAAAGATACTCCTTGAGAAGAGCAACTCCAAGGCACATAATTGTCAGATTCACCAAAGTTGAAATGAAGGAAAAAATGTTAAGGGCAGCCAGAGAGAAAGGTCGGGTTACACACAAAGGGAAGCCCATCAGACTAATAGCAGATCTCTCAGCAGAAACTCTCCAAGCCAGAAGAGAGTGGGGGCCAATATTCAACATTCTTAAAGAAAAGAATTTTCAACCCAGAATTTCATATCCAGCCAAACTAAGCTTCATAAGTGAAGGAGAAATAAAATCCTTTACAGACAAGCAAATGCTTAGAGATTTTGTCACCACCAGGCCTGCCCTACAAGAGATCCTGAAAGAAGTGATAAACATGGAAAGGAACAACCAGTACCAGCCATTGCAAAAACATGTCAAAATGTAAAGTCCATTGATGCTAGGAAGAAACTGCATCAACTAACGAGCAAAATAACCAGCTAATATCATAATGACAGGATCAAGTTCACACAAAACAATATTAACCTTAAATGTAAATGGACTAAATGGTCCAATTAAAAGACACAGACTGGCAAATTGGATAAAGAGTCAAGACCCATCAGTTTGCTGTATTCAGGAGACCCATCTCACATGCAGAGACACACATAGGCTCAAAATAAAGGGATGGAGGAAGATCTACCAAGCAAATGAAAAACAAAAAAAAGCAGCGGTTGCAATACTAGTCTCTGATAAAACAGACTTTAAACCATCAAAGATCAAAAGAGACAAAGAAGGCCATCACATAATGGTAAAGGGATCAATTCATCAGGAAGAGCTAACTATCCTAAATATATATTCACCCAATACAGGAGCACCCAGATTCATAAAGCAAGTCCTTAGAGACTTACAAAGAGACTTAGACTCCCATACAATAATAATGGAAGACTTTAACACCCCACTGTTAACATTAGACAGATCAATGAGACAGAAAGTTAACAAGGATATCCAATACTTGAACTCAACTCTGCACCAAACAAACCTAATAGACATTTACAGAACTCTCCACCCCAAATCAACAGAATATACATTCTTCTCAGCACCACATCACACTTATTCCAAAATTGACCACATAGTTGGAAGTAAAGCACTCCTCAGCAAATGTACAAGAACAGAAATTATAAGAAACTGTCTCTCAGATCACAGTGCGATCAAACTAGAACTCAGGACTAAGAAACTCAATCAAAACCGCTCAACTACATGGAAACTGAACAACGTGCTCCTGAATGACTACTGGGTACATAACGAAATGAAGGCAGAAGTAAAGATGTTCTTTGAAACCAATGAGAACAAAGATACAACATACCAGAACCTCTGGGACACATTTAAAGCAGTATGTAGAGGGAAAATTATAGCACTAAAAGCCCACAAGAGAAAGCTGGAAAGATCTAAAATTGACACCCTAACATCACAATTAAAAGAACTAGAGAAGCAAGAGCAAACACATTCAAAAGCTAGCAGAAGGCAAGAAATAACTAAGATCAGAGCAGAAATGAAGGACATAGAGACACAAAAAAGCCTCCAAAAAATCAATGAATCCGGGAGTTGGTTTTTTGAAAAGATCAACAAAATTGATAGACCACTAGCAAGACTAATAGAGAAGAAAAGAGAGAAGAATCAAATAGATGCAATAAAAAATGATAAAGGGGATATCACCACTGACCCCACAGAAATACAAACTACCATTAGAGAATACTATAAACACCTCTACGAAAATAAACTAGAAAACCTGAAAGTAATGGATAATTTCCTGGACACTTACACTCTTCCAAGACTAAACCAGGAAGAAGTTGAATCCCTGAATAGACCAACAGTAGGCTCTGAAATTGAGGCAATAATTAATAGCCTACCAACCAAAAAAAGTCCAGGACCAGACGGCTTCATAGCCGAATTCTACCAGAGGTACAAGGAGGAGTTGGTATCATTCCTTCTGAAACTATTCCAATCAATAGAAAAAGAGGGAATCCTCCCTAATTCATTTTATGAGGCCAACGTCATCCTGATACCAAAGCCTGACAGAGATACAACCAAAAAAGAGAATTTCAGACCAATATCTACGATGAACATCGACGCAAAAATCCTCAATAAAATACTGGCAAACCGAATCCAGCAGCACATCAAAAAGCTTATCTACCATGATCAAGTGGGCTTCATCCCTGGGATGCAAGGCTGGTTCGACATATGCAAATCAATAAACATAATCCAGCATATAAACAGAACCAAAGACAAAAACCACAGGATTATCTCAATAGATGCAGAAAAGGCCTTTGACAAAATTCAACAGCCCTTCATGCTAAAAACTCTCAATAAATTCGGTATTGATGGAACGTATCTCAAAATAATAAGAGCTATTTATGACAAACCCACAGCCAATATCATACTGAATGGGCAAAAACTGGAAGCATTCCCTTTGAAAACTGGCACAAGACAGGGATGCCCTCTCTCACCACTCCTATTCAAGATGGTGTTGGAAGTTCTGGCTAGGGCAATCAGGCAAGAGAAAGAAATAAAGGGTATTCAGTTAGGAATAGAAGAAGTCACATTGTCCCTGTTTGCAGATGACATGATTGTATATTTAGAAAACCCCATCATCTCAGCCCAAAATGTCCTTAAGCTGATAAGCAACTTCAGCAAAGCCTCAGGATACAAAATCAATGTGCAAAAATCACAAGCATTCTTATACACCAGTAACAGACAAACAGAGAGCCAAATCGTGAATGAACTCCCATTCACAATAGCTTCAAAGAGAATAAAATACCTAGGAATCCAATTTACAAGAGATGTAAAGGACCTCTTCAAGGAGAACTGCAAACCACTGCTCAGTGAAATAAAAGAGGACACAAACAAATGGAAGAACACACAATGCTCATGGATAGGAAGAATCAATATTGTGAAAATGGCCACACTGCCCAAGGTAATTTATAGATTCAATGCCATCCCCATTAAGCTACCAATGACTTTCTTCACAGATTGGAAAAAACTCCTTTAAAGTTCATATGGAACCAAAAAAGAGCCCACATTGCCAAGACAATCCTAAGTCAAAAGAACAAAGCTGGAGAGATCACGCTACCTGACTTCAAACTATACTACAAGGCTACAGTAACCAAAACAGCATGGTTCTGGTACCAAAACAGAGATACAGACCAATGGAACAGAACAGAACCCTCAGAAATAAGACCACACATCTACAGACATCTGATCTTTGACAAACCTGACAAAAACAAGAAACAAGGAAAGGATTCCCTATTTAATAAATGGTGCTGGGAAAATTGGCTAGCCATAAGTAGAAAGCTGAAACTGCATCCTTTCCTTGCTCCTTATACGAAAATTAATTCAAGATAATTAAAGACTGAAATGTTAGACCTAAAACCAGAAAAACCCTAGAAGAAAACCTTGGTAAGACCATTCAAGACCTATGCATGGGCAAGGACTTCATGTCTAAAACACCAAAAGCAACGGCAACAAAAGCCAAAATTGACAAATGGGATCCAATTAAACTAAAGAGCTTCTGCACAGCAAAAGAAACTACCATCAGAGTGAACAGGCAACCTACAGAATGGGAGAAAATTTTTGCAATCTACTCATTTGATAAAGGGCAAATATCCAGAACCTATAAAGAACTCAATCAAATTTACAAGAAAAAAACAAACAACCCCATCCAAAAGTGGGCAAAGGATATGAACAGACACTTCTCAAAAGAAGACATTCATACAGCAAACAGACACATGAAAACATGCTCATCATCACTCGCCATCAGAGAAATGCAAATCAAAACCACAATGAGATACCATCTTACACCAGTTAGAATGGAAATTATTAAAAAATCAGGAAACAACAGGTGCTGGAGAGGATGTGGAGAAATAGGAACACTTTTACACTGTTGGTGGGACTGTAAACTAGTTCAACCATTGTGGAAAACTGTGTGGTGATCCCTCAAGGATCTAGAACTAGATGTACCATTTGACCCAGCCATCCCATTACTGGGGATATACCCAAAGGATTATAAGTCATGCTGCTATAAAGACACACGCACACGTATGTTTACTGTGGCACTATTCACAATAGCAAAGATTTGGAACCAACCCAAATGTCCATCAGTGACAGACTGGATTAAGAAAATATGGCACAGTGGCCAGGCGTGGTGGCTTAAGCCTGTAATCCCAGCACTTTGGGAGGCTGAGACGGGCGGATCACGAGGTCAGGAGATCAAGATTATCCTGGCTAACACGGTGAAACCCCGTCTCTACTCAAAAATACAAAACCTAGCTAGGCGAGGTGGCAGGCGCCTGTAGTCCCAGCTACTTGGGATGCTGAGGCAGGAGAATGGCGTAAACCCGGGAGGCGGAGCTTGCAGTCTGCTGAGATCTGGCCTCTGCACTCCAGCCTGGGCGACAGGGTGAGACTCTGTCTTAAAAAAAACAAAAACAAAAACAAAAAACAGAAAATGTGGCACATATACCCTATGGAATACTGTGCAGCCATAAAAAAGGATGAGTTCGTGTCCTTTGTAGGGACATGCATGCAACTGGAAACCATCATTCTCAGCAAACTATCACAAGAACAGAAAACCAAATACCACATGTTCTCACTCATAGGTGGGAATTGAACACTGAGATCACTTGGACACAGGAAGGGAGGCATCAGATACCGGGTCCTATTGTGGGGAGGGAGTAGTGGGGAGGGATAGCATTAGGAGATACACCTAATGTAAATGACGAGTTAATGGGTGCAGCACACCAACATGGCACATGTATACATATGTAACAAACCTGCACGTTGTGCACATGTACCCTAGAACTTAAAGTATAACAACAACAACAACAAAAAAGAATTAAATAGAAAAAAAAAAAATGACTCCAGTCCGAGCGCAGTGGCTCACGCCTTTAATCCCAGCACTTTCGGAGGCTGAGGTGGGCGGATCACTTGAGGTCAGGAGTTCGAGACCAGCCTGGCCAACATGGTGAAACCTCGTCTCTATTAAAAATACAAACATTAGCCAGGCATGATGGCAGGCACCTGTAATTCCAGCTACTCAGGAGGCTGAGACAGGAGAATCGCTTGAACCCAGGAGGCAGAGGTTGCAGTGAGCCGAGATCGCACCACTGCACTCCAGCCTGAGCGACAAAAAGTTAAACTGTGTCTGAAAAAAAATTACTCCATTTTATTTAATAATTTTTAATAAAAGATTTTCTTGTTTAATAAATATATATATTTTAAAATATGGTTTATATTTTATATCATCCTATTTAATGTCTTCATTTGTAGAAGTTTTTGTACTTCATAACAGATCTTTTATAAGTTAAAAATACACAAATTACACACAAAAACAGAAGAGAAATTTGTTGATGCTCGAATAACATATGTGGCTACAACTGCCTTTTGCAGTACAGACTTAGTAAGGTTTGTTTCCATTTGAGCATGTTTGAAGTTGCATTTTCTCATAGTGCATGCTACATTATGTTGTAAAGTCTTTGAGGTCAAGAACCATCTTTTTTATTATTCATATATTCCTAGCACTATGCACAACTGGAACTCCATATATACACTTTTTGAAAAATGAAAATCTATTGAAGATACTGAAGGCATTCTGGATAAGCAAATAAAAATATATTGTTGGTCTTATGTAACAACAACACATTCCTAGTGACAGGAGTTTTAAAATTACAGCACTTAATCTAGAAGTCTTTGAATTAGATTCGTTTTATATCACTCTTGTATACTTCAATGGTTACCAGTAGGTCAGTGAAGTCTTACTATTTAGATGCTAAGACCATAATGAAATGGTTGCTATTTACAATGTGGCAAAATGGCCTGAAAGAAATAGAGTTTGCTGAGCTTGCAAACCTAAACTTCTGAAGGGATAAGAGCATCAAAAAACATAACAATCTGTCTTCAGCAAATTTCCCAGCCGCTACAATGCTGCTTTGATAACACACTTCCTCTAAAGATGTAATTGTATACATACAATTTACAGTATTAATGGTATACAGTTGATAATGTTACCATTAATAAAAGAGGTGCTACAAAAACAGTTTTAACTAGTATTTATAGTTCAATGGCTTTGGTGTGCATCCAAGATAGGATGACACAACTGTTACCACTATATCGTGCCAGTTGATTTATGTAAAAAGAAAGCACATACCCAGATCAAGTCAAGGTTCAGCATCATATAATAAAGTTTAATTCTCTCTTTTAAAGTTTATCTTTATTGGTACAAGTGGATTTTATAAACTTTAAATATTTTTTTGAATGATAAAGAATATATATTACAGGTAGATAGCTAGATGATGGAAAGATAAAGCTATGGATTTGATATACGAACATAGATATACAAGTGTATAAGTGTGTTCATGCAGCATACAATGTGCTATTAAGCGGTTAACATATAGCATCATATGTTATAGCATTCGACATCACAGTGGCCACATGGGCTGTATATTTTTAAAGTTAGCTTACAGGTAAATAAATCTCATCAATTTAAATGGATTATCCAAAGGCACACAGTAAGTGGCATAGTCATGATATAGTCTCAGCTCTTTGCCTGTTCTCACATATAATACATCACATTTTTTCTATATATCTACTTATTGCCATATTTTGTCTTTCTTACTGTGGTAAAAACACATAACTTGATATCCACCCTCTTACCTTTTTAGGTGTACAGTATGGTATTCTTAACTATAAGCACCATGTTACACAGCTGATCTATAGAACTTTTGCATCTTGTGTGACTGAAAGTGTATACCTATTGAACAGCAACTTCCCATTTCTGCCTCCACTTAGGACCTGGAAACTGCCATTTTACTTTCTACTGTGATGAGTTTGACCACTTTAGATAACTTGTGTAAGTAGAATCATGCCGTATTTGCCCTTTTGTGACTGGTTTATTTCACTTAGCATAATGTTTTCAAGGTCCATCTATGATGTCACATATTACAATATTTCCTGCTTTTGAATGGCCAAATGATACTTTATTGTATGGGTATACCAGATTTTCTTTACCTATTTTTCTCTCCAGGAATGTTTAGGTTGTTTGCACTTTTTGGCTATTGTGAATAATGCTATTATACAATCAACATGAGTAAGCAAGTATCTCTTCAAGATCTCGATTTCATTTTTTGTTTTTGTATAAATACCCAGAATTAGAATTGTTAAATCATATGGTGGTTCTATTTTTAACTATTTTGGTGAAACCTCTATACTATTTTTGACAGAAGGTGCACCATTATACATTCTCACCAACAGTGCACAACGGTTCCATTTTTTCCATATTCTTGCTATCACTTGTTCTTTTTTTTCTTTTTTCTTTTTTTAAATATAATGGCCATCCTAACAACTGTAAACAATATTTCATTGTGGTTATGATTTAAACTTTTCTGATGTTTAATGATGTTGAGCATCTTTTAACATACTTACTGGCAATTTGTATGTCTTCTTTGGAAAAATGTTTAATCAAATCCTTTGCCCCTTTCTTAATCAGGTTATTTGTTTTGTATTTCTGTTACTGACTTGTAGGAATTTCTTAAATTTTTTAGATATTAACTACTTATCAAATATATGGTTTGCAAACATTTTCTGTTAATTATTTATTTGATGTGCAAAAGCTTTTTAGTTAGATGTATTCCCACTTGATCATATATATGTGGGCTCTCTATTCCTTTCCACTGATTCATGTGTCTCTCTTTAAAAATGGCACCATGCTGTTTTGATTACTGTAGCTTTGTAATATGTTTCAAAATCAGGAAATGCGAGGTCTCTAGCTTTGTTCCTTTTCAATATTTTTAATGGCTATTTTAATGGCTTTACGATTCTTTAGAAATTTTACAATTTTAATTTTCTATTTCTGTAAAAGATGTCATTGAGATTTTAATTGAGATGGCATTGGATCTGCTTTGGGAAGTGTGGATATTTTAACAATATTAAGTATTTCAATTCATGAACATGAGATGCATTTCCATTTGTTCTTTAATTTCTTTTAGCAAAGCTAGTTTTCAACAAATAAGGCTTTGTGTTCTTAGTTAAGTTTATTCATAAATATTTTATTATTTTGATGCCTTTTTTTAAATTTTAGTGTCATTTAAAATGGGATTATTTTCTTAATTTCCTTTTAGGGTTGTTCATTGTTTAGTGTATAGAAACACAATTGATTTTTGTATGATAATTTTATGCTCAGCAACTTTACTAAATTTACTTATTAGTTCTAACAGTTTTCTTTGGTGTGAAGTATGTACGGTTTTCTACATATTAGACCATGTCATCTAGAAACAGAGATAATTTTACTTTCTCCTTTCCAATTTGGATGTCTTTTTATTTTTTAATCTAATTTATTTGGTAAGAACTTCCAGTATTTATTTTCATGGTTGCAAAATCTTCCACTCTTTTCCTCATTCTCCTAAATGTAAATTAGATCATAGCCTCCATCAGTTCTTCCTTCATTATATTTCTGGAACCCATTTACTTTGGATCTCACTTTAGTCACTCTTTTCTCCTCATATCTTGAATATTAATCTGTGTTGCTGCTTCAGTTTAAACCTTCTAAAGTTACTAAATGTAGCGTCTCTAAATACCACTTCAAGCTTCTCATTTACCTGCTAATTCCCCAAGTCCTTCAAAACCTTAGTCTACAGTCTTCTTTTCAAAATATATCTGATACTCCAGTGCAAAATGGTCTTAGTGCTGCCATTTGAGTCTCATCTTTCCTTTGCTCAGGTTTTCTCACATATGCAATACACTCACTTCTCCCTCAACCAGCTCAAACCCAGGCCAAACTTTGATATCAAACTCTGGGGCCACTCCAAGTAGTGGCAGCAATGTCATTGCCACCACTGTTGTCATCTTCATTGTGATCATCATCATTCCAGCTCTATTTGTAAGCTCTTATGGAAGCACTACTCAAAGAGTAGATCTGACAGACGCCGGCAGGTCAGCCAACAGTTTCCTACATCCCCAGGATAATATAAGAACTAAAATTGAAACTAGGCATTTAGAAACCTTAATATCAATTTAGGATTGTTGTGACATTCATATGTGGAGATTTAAAAGCATCAGTTCTCAATGGATTAGAAATTTAAAATCCAGAAAGAAAAATGAGTTACTTCATCATAGACGGTTTGAGAAGTACTGTTTTATAGTCTCCTAAAGTATTTTCACACATAATATTCAGTTTAAGCTGTGATATCAGGAATAGATATTGTTTGCATCTTGTAAGTGTAAAGCAAGCAAACAAACAAACAAAAACCCTGAGGGCTAGAAAATGTTTGAAATTTTTCAAAACACATATCTTGTAAGTGGTAGTACTTTTTATTCCAAATCTGGTGTTGTTTTTTTTTTTTTTCTCTCTGTCCTATTGCTTATCTACCAGGGGTGCCTCAGAGTGACTGTTTTCATTCAGCCTGGTAAAAAACTGGATGGATATAATCATTTTGGGATGATTTTGGGATCACTAGAGAGCCACTGGCTGCCTGTGAGTTTTATCTACTAATACAACTTAATCTAGTATTTGTATTCAAGAAAATGAAAAACCATATATATATATGTGTGTGTGTATATATATATTCTTTTGACTAAAGGCTGACTTACTTTCTCATGTTTTCATTTAACCTTTCAATCAACTGACATTTATTACATTTATTGAGCACCTACTATGTCTCGTGCCTCGTGCTCAGTGCTGGTAAATATGAAGAACAGAATAGCTCTTCCATAATGATTTCATGGATAGAAAATAGTATAGGGGTTAGAACAAGTTTTCTTATATTTTATGATTTTTTTTTACCATTTAAAGTTATCCAAAACTCAATTTTCCTGTTTTGTAGTACAAAAGCTTTGAAAGAATTCCATCTAATGTGAAAATAAAATTCTGTACAGCTTCACCCTGCTGCAAGCTACTAAGCATTAGCTTCTGTCTAAATAGTCTTTCTTTCTCTAATTGCTTTCTTTAGGATCACTAATCTTCCAAAGAATCATTGTTTACATTACGCGTTTGCCCATTAAGCCGAGAAGCACTTCTTTCCACACTTTTCCCATTCCAAGGAAGGATTAAGAGCAACTGTTAACACAATTAAAGCTCAGTTTAATTTCTATGATCCATTTGCTTTTGCAGTAAAACACCATGACTGTGAACTCCTAGAGGGTTGTAACTACCATGGGATCAGGTTTATTTGCCTGCCCTAAGTGACCTGTACAGGAAAAAGGCAAAACTTACCATGTGGAACACCAAAACACTAAGACTCAATAAACAAGGTCATTTCAGATGCTCTTTCTCTTTGTATAGGAATGGGCATTTTCATAACTACCCTTCTCTGGCTCTCTATGAAACTGAGCATCAACCCAGCAAGCACTGTACCCAAACATCGATTACAGTCTGCAGTAGGGCCTCAAAAGCACAGTGGCCTGGAATTCTGACTCACTAAGGAAATCAATTCAAGAGCAGCTGCCCTCAATATATGACCCATTCTCTGAGACTGTGATTCTAGGGAGCACGCACATTCCCAGAAACGTGTTAGATTAGAAGGATGACAGCAGTGTCACACAGACTTTGGTAGTTATTTAAAGTTAATTAATTTAACCTGACCTTTCCATATAACTATAAGGCACAATAGACGACTAGTGATAATTGATTCTGGAGAGCCTCCGAAATGGTTCAAGGAAAACACACCTGTGCTGTATAGCAGTTCTTGTTTGCTCTGGATTATAAACTATTTTTAGTACTTAGTTAATAAAGCTAATTTTCTTAAGGGGCCTGCAGTGAAATGCATGAGCTGCTGTGTCAGATGCTGATAGAATTGGGATTTGTAATGGATGAACCTAAGAAAATTAACTCCACTAATGCGGACTTACTTTTAGAGCTGAGGCATCAGTGTACCTGCTTGCAGAGATATCTAATCAAAGTAATCAGAACCTATTTTATGGTTTTCCACAATAAGTTTATTTGGGAAGTTACAGATGGACTTCTGTAATACATCTGTTATCTCTATTTTTTGTGTTGCTATACTATTAATTTTAATTACAACAGCAATGAAGATTTCATGATAAAATGATAAACAACATACATTAAGTGCTACTTATAAGTACCTTAAATATATTCTTCCATTTTGAAACACTGATCTTTTCCCATTTTGACATCTTTGAAATTGATGGTGTGTTGTAACAGTGCATCTTCAAATTGATGACATCTTAGGTTCAGTAAAATATAGTAACTGATGCAATCCTCTAGGCAACTTCCTGAAGGAGATATTATTACTCCTTCTTACAGATGAGGAAACTAAGGCATAGAGGGATCTTAAGTAACTTATCCAGGTGATGTAGTTCATAAAAAGGAGAGTTCGGATTTGAATGCAAGCAGTCTGACTATGGATTCAAATTCTTAATTACTATGAGATATTGTCTCATGAACTCATTTAAATACAACTCAAGTGCCACATGACCAAGTCTGTTTCATGAGCAACTCCCTACTATCAGTTTCATGAGTGCTCCAGCAGTATGAAGGCACTAATATGTGTAAAAAGAAGAATTAGTATTGTTTTGTGTATGTTTACAGAAAAGTGTATCATACTTTGAAAATCTATTTTGTGTTTTTACTCAATAATATTTGCATGAAATCCTTTTTATTTTTCAACTTTTATTTTAACAGCTGCATAGTATTCCACTACATGACTGCACATGTGCAATTTTCATGTTTCCATGTTTACATTGTTATAAACAGCACTGTAATGAAACATATTTAAATGCTCTCATTTAAACAAGTGATTCTCTAGGTAGATTCCATGAAGTGGAATTTCTGAGTCATGGATGTGCTTCTATTTTCTATTGAGAAGATTTAAATATTTTGGCTGTAACACGACATGCCTGTCATATAGCATTTTGTTACTAAGATTAGCAAGTCATTTTCAACTATATATCACAGCAGTTATTTATCAAGCATATTTGAAGTGCTTTTTTGCATTTATGTGGGAAAGTCTTTATAAAACAATTTTTATTTAGGTTCATACAAACCCTAAAGCTGTATTATAAAAAGAGACATGTACATTTGGAGAGCAGGAGGGTAGGACAGAACTTGTGGCCAACAGTAGTTCTCTTGTGATACACTATCAGAAAAAATGTGCCTTTGATATTTTTCATCATTTGAATATCTCTTAAGTTTGTAAAACACAACAAGATAGAAACACTTTGCTTGTCTTGAATGACATTAACAAGGAATCAAATGATATGAAAATTTACCTCTTGTTGAATTTTTAAAAATCATGA
This sequence comes from Theropithecus gelada, assembly GCF_003255815.1. Classification (NCBI taxonomy): domain Eukaryota; kingdom Metazoa; phylum Chordata; class Mammalia; order Primates; family Cercopithecidae; genus Theropithecus; species Theropithecus gelada. The sequence goes on from NC_037669.1 coordinate 168,466,947, forward strand.
ATGGAAAAAAATTCCTGTGTTTGTCATATTCTTTAAGTACAATGAGTTTAGTCCTCTTGACTCCAAAGTGTTTGTTTTCATAAATTATTTCCGCCAAACTAGTGTCTAAGTGACAGACTGTCTGCTCTGGAGAGGACACACGGGATCTGTTTATTGCCATCTCTGGGATTAGCGTGCTGGCTCTCAGCTACTTTTGCAGATGCTTCTTGTCTTTGTTCTTAATATAGTTGTTTAGCATTAAGAATAGTTATGTCATCAAAACACCTAATATGAATAGCAGGAATGTACTCTTGAAATGGTGTAGGCTTTTGTGTATTAGCTGATCTGCTGTAAACTTCCTTCTTCAAAGGCAGGAACCTATTAAGATGAATTTATTACCATAGGTACAAAGTCCTCACACATCCTAAATACAACGCTTGTCTCACCGCTGTTGTAATATACCACAGCACTTCAATTAAAAAATAGTCACAGAGGTCAGGAATAACTAAACATAATATAAATAGCTGTCTCTGAGCCACTAGGCACTTCACTTAAAAGGGCACCAGAGAGTCCTCATTTGGAGAGTTACATAAAAACTTCAGCTTTGGAGGATGCATGATTATATAACACTTCAGTTGGTTTTATAATGTCATTCCTTTAATCTTACAAAGAATAGGGGAAGAGCGTGGACAGTCATACTTTTTTAATGGTTTCATCTTTCAAGGAAAAGAATGTGCAAGTGGGGGAACAAACTCTTCTTTCATGTAATCTTGAACTGTTAAATCAGTCCACCAAATTAGATTTTGGCCATGATTTGGCTCTCCCTGGTATCAATAAAGCTAATAAATGTAATTATTTTTTAAACATGTAAAAATACTATAGGTATGCAAATAGAGTGCAAAGTAAGCCAAATTTGAAAGTAAGTGTATTTCAAATGACATTATGGTTTCCTCCCTTGGCCTTTTTTAAAGGTTCCAGAAGCATAAAATGACTATGAAAGAATGATTTTGTTACAAAAAAGTGATCTAGATCAGTAGGATCAGCCTCACTCATGAGCACTGAGTTAGAAACAGTTATAACTCATTTTATTGCACTTTGCTTTATTGTACTTCACAGATACTGTGTTTGAAGGTTTGTGGCAATGCTGTGTCAAGCTTCTATTGGCACCATTTTTCCAACAGCACATGCTCACTTTGTGTTTCTGTCACATTTTGGTAATTCTTGCAATATTCAAATTCTTTCACTATATCTGTCATGTTGATATGTGATCAATGATCCTTAATGTTACCATTATAATGGTTTTGGGGCACCATAAACTGTGCCTATAAGAGATGGCAAACTTAATTGATGAATGTCGTGTCTGACCTTTCTATCCACCAGTCGACCCCTGTCTCTCTCCCTGTCCTTCGGCCTCCCTATCCCCTGAGACACAATAATGTTGAAATTAATTTAATGAATAACCCTACATTGGCCTCTAGGTGTTCAATTGAAAAGAAGATTTGCACATTTCTCACGTTAAATCAAAAGCTAGAAATGATTAAGCTTAATGAAGAAGATATGTCAAAAGCTGGTATAGACTGAAAGTAGGTCTCTCCTGCCAAACAGTTAGCAATGCTGTGAATGCAAAGGAAAAGTTCTTGAAAGAAATGGAAAACGCTACTTCAGCGAACACATGAATTATAAGAAAGCCAAACAGCCTTATTGCTGATATGGAGAAAGTTTTGGTGGTCTGGATAGAAGATTAAACAAGTCACACCATTTCCTTAAAGCCAAAGCCTAACCCAGGGCAAAGCCCTAACTTTGTTCCATTCTATAATTCTGAGAGAGGTGAGGAAGCTGTGGAAGCAAAGTCTGAAGCTAACAGGGGTTGGTTAGTGAAGTTTAAGGAAAGAAGCCATGTTCATAACATAGAAGTACAAGGTGAAGCTGCAAGTGGTGACGTAGAAGCTGCAGCAAGTGATCCAGAAGACTTAGCTAAGATCATTGATGAAGGAAGCTATGGTACACAACAGATTCTCAGTGTAGACAAAACAGCCTTACGTTGGAAGAAGATGTCATTTAGGACTTTCATAGCTCTAGGGAAGTTAGTGCCTGGCATCAAATTTTCAAAGGACAGGCTGACTCTGTTGGGAGGAGTTAATCCCACTGGTGACTTTAAGTTGAAGTCAGCGCTTATTGACCATTCCAAACATCCTAGGCCCTTAAGAATGATGCTTAATGTACTCTGCCTGTGCTCTACAAACGCAACAACAAAGCCTGGATGACAGCACATCTGTTTACATCTTGATTTACTGATTATTTTAAGTCCACTGTTGAAAACTACTTCTCAGAGAAAAAGATTCCTTTTAAAATATTACTGTCCACTGACAACATATCTGGCCACCCAAGAGCTTTAATGGAGACGTACAAGGAGATCAATGTTGTTTTAATGCCTGCTAACATAAGATGCATTCTGCAACCCATGAATCAAGGAGTAATTTCCACTTTCTAGTATTATATTTAAGAAAAACATTTCATAAGATTATAGTTGCCATTCTAGTGACTCCCTCTGATGGATCTGGGCAATGTAAATTGAAAACCTTCTGGAAAGGATTCATCATCCTAGATACCATTAAGCACATTCACAAATCATGGGAGCAGGTAAAAATATCAACAGGAACAGGAATTTGGAAAAAGTTGATTCCAACCCTCATGGATGACTGAGTGCTTCAGGATTTCAGCAGAGGAAGTAACTGCATATGTGATGGAAATAGTAAGAGAACTAGAATTAGAAGTGGAGCCTAAAGATGTTACTGAGTTGTTGCAATCTCAAAATAAAACTTGAACGAATGAGGAATTGTTCTAGGTGAGCAAAGAAAGTGGTTTCTTGAGATCGAATCAACTCTTGGTGAAGATGCTTTGAACATTGTCGAAATGACACCAAAGGATTAGAATATTACATAAACTTAGTTAATAAATCAGTGGCAGAGTTTCAGAGGACTGACTGCAATTTTGAAAGAAATTCTACTGTGAATAAAATGCTATCGAACAGCATTGCATGCTACAGAGAAATCTTTTGTGAAGAGAAAATGCAGCAAACATCTTTGTCTTTATTTTCAAAAGTTGCCACAGCCACCTCAGGCTTCAGCAACCACCATCCTGTTCAGACAGCAGGCATCAACATCAAGGCAAGACCTTCCACCAATGAAAAAATTATGACTAAGTGGTGATTCAGATGATTGCAAGCATTTTTTAGCAATAAAATATTTTTAAATTGAGATATGTACATTGTTTTATACATGATGCTATTGCAAACTTAATAGACTACAGTAGAGTATAAACATAACTTTTATATGCACTAGAAAACAAAAAATGTGTGTGACTCTCTTTATTGTGATATTCGTTTTATTGTGGTTGTTTGGAATTTGAACTTGCAATTACTCTGAGTCATGCCTATACAGAAGCTTGGGAAACATCCCAGAACTTGTAAATCAAAATTTGCATTTTAACAAGATCCCTTGATTCTCAGACATTATAGCTTGAGAAGCAACGCTCCTGATTCTCAAACATGATAGTCTGAGAAACAGCTAGTAATAATTTAGCTTTCAATTTTCATTAGACCATGTACATGAGCAGTTGCAACACAGTTTTGATTAGCTAATTACGTAGATTTTTTTAATGAAGAGCATAGCTACTTGAGCACTTGCCCAGTTTCTCCACTTTTCCTCAGAAATTGTACTTACATTCTTTAGATGAAGGTAAAAAGCAATTAGGATGATTATGCTAATAGTACTTGCATTTAGAATATTTACTCTGGAGAATAGTATATAATTTGACTCGTCACTATTGAACAAACCCTCATTAAAAGATTATTCTGAGAAAATATTGATGCTTATTTGGAGGTGACTGATTTATGCTTTGTCTCCTACCACTTTAAGAAGTGTCCTAAGAAAATAACACATATCATCTTATGGGTTAGTTTGTATGTAGATAAGACTATTATCTGTTTTGTCCAAAGTTATGACAATGTCTTGGTAGCTTGCCTTCTCACCAATAGCTCAATTTTTTTATTATGTTATTATTTGATCTGTAAGAATTTGTGCCTAGGAAAAATTCAAATTGATTTATAAGCTTAAAGACATATATTAATATCTTTTAAAATAATTTCTTTATCTTTCAACATAAACCGACAAATTTCTTTCCCCTCAAAAAACAAAAATAAAACTACATGATTTTTCTAACCAGACAAATGTCTCAGCAAATTGACTACAGCAGTTACATATTCTGGACCTTCATTTTTCACATCTATAAAATAAGATTTTGCCTGATCATGAGGGTTTATGATATATATTCTGATATAAACATTTATTATCATGTGAATCTACCATTCATTTTTGGTCATGCTGTTTCATGAAGTGAATAAACACATACAATTTGACAGCGTTTCCCAAGATTCCTAAAGCTTGGAATGACATAGGTTTAAATAAATTTGCCGGAAATGATGAGAAATGTGTTTTGTTGAGGCACAATGCTGCCTGCACAGTAAATAAGGCATATTCATTACAGAAAGGAAAGTCATTTCATTTTTGTTACATTCCATCAGATTGTCGCACATATAAGGCTAGAACTTATGTATGTGGAAAATGGGATTATTTAGGCAATGCACATTATTATCATGGAAGTTCTTTCAGCAGCTAATGTAGGCTGAACTACATATTAGAACAATTGGTCTGAGATTGAGACATGCTACCACATCTCATCCATTTCACTATCTTCAGCAGGAAATCATATCTACTAACTCAAATTTCTTGTCTTTCAAAAGGAATTGGTTTGTGCACCATTTTGTGATAACCTTAGTGTATGTTATTAGAGGGTTGCTAAGGTTTTTAGAGATGATATGTAACATAAAACACACAGTATAAATGTAGATGGTTTGCAAAGAGAAGGGAGACATAGGATAAGGCATATCTGATTGGTTGTTACCATTTTGCAAGAAATAATCAGGATCACTAAGTTTGGAACCTGAAATTTATTTTTCCATAGAAACGATATTATTAATGATAATTATATTCTCCAGTCAATTGAGAAATTCATTTTCAACCCAGAAAGTTGTTAAACTGAAATTATCAGGCATTTAGTACAGAGTGTGTCTTGCAAACAGCAGTTAACTCTGAAAGCAGCCTTGCCTAAGTAAATCACCATCCCTTCATGGGAACTGTTATCTGAGTGTTTCTCCTAAAATCTATCTGACATCTAAGTTTCTATCCAATATTTATCCCTTAGAACAGTTGTGTGGCCTCAACTCTGCTATTAAGTTGGTTCTTGACCTTGGCTTGTGGTGTATTAGGGCCAGTTTGTAAGGGCTCAAAAGAGCTAATTTTTAAATGTTCAGAAATTTTATAAGCCAAGTTTCAACACAGCCAACATTAAAAAATTAATTACATATGCTTACAATTATACTAAAAACACAGGCGATAAATGGCCAGAACTCAACAGTTCTTATTTTACTACATTTTACTATCATATGTTCTCTAAAGTTTATTTACATGTATTTCATCTGTACAGTGGAAATACTATACAATGGTGTGCTAATGCATAGCTCTTTACAACTCCAGGTCCAGTGACATTATGTCGGGAGCTTGCAATTGACCATATGGGAATATTTATACAGTGAAAAATCAGCAAACACTTTAAATAAAGGTTGATTTATTTGCTTGTTGATTTATACACAAGGATCATGAAAGTGTGACCCTCAATCCAAAATTTATCTGCATTTTTTTTTTTTTGTAAATAAAGTTTTTCAGGGAGAATATCATCATGCTCACTTATTTTCATTTCATCTATGGCTACTTTTGAGCGACAATGACAGAATTCAGTAGATATAACTCAGAGACTATATGGTCCATGTATCCTAAAATAGTTACTATCTGGGTATTTAGATAAAAACTTACCAACCTCTTCTCTAAAGAAAGTGGTGGAAAAAATGTTAATAATTTACATAAAAGCATATCATATATGCATGTGTTACATTGAGAATAGCAGAAAAACCAAATGAAAATTTCTTCCAATATTCTAAAATTATCCAACTCAGTAATGTTAAATGAAGTTCCAAAATTCATTTTTAGTCTTTCATTCTTCCTTTACTTGCTAACATAAACTAAAATATCAACTAATATTTGTATTGAACTATACTTATTCACAATAAATTCTTTGCTGAGTCAAATAATAATCAAATACATATCTATACCCTAATATTGTGCCACAATTGTTAGCAACAAAATTTGATGAAATAAATAGTGGATTTCACAAGTTTACGTAGATTTTATGACAATATTTTTACTGGGCAAAGAGCAAATTGAGATATAACTCCATTTGTCAAATCATGCTTAAATTGCAATCAGAGATAGCTATGCATACATAAACCAAGAAATAATTATGTGAGAATCAATTGGTTATAAGAAATTTGCAATGAAGAGTTTTATATATTTTATTGTTATTTTAAGTTGTTACACAAATTTTATACCAGTGAAAATTATAATAAACTTTTATATATATATATATATAGTATTAGGGTTTTCCACGGAAATAGAACAGGGTGTGGTGTGTGTGTGTGTGTGTGTGTGTGTGTGTATGTGTGTGTAGAAAGAAAGAGACACAGATTTATTTAAAGAAATTGGCTCACACAATTGTGAAGGCTCTATGAGTCTGAAATCTGCAGGAGTTACAGTTATAGTCCAAAATAATTCCTCCTAGCTCAGGGAAGGTCAGTCTTTGTCTATTAAGGTCATCAGTTAATTGGATAAGGTCCACTCATATATGGAGAATGATCTGCTTTACTCAAACTCCACTGATTTAAATGTTAATCTTATCCAAAAAAACACCTTCTCAGAAACATCCAGAGTAATGTTTGACCAAATATCTGGGCACGATGGCCCAGTCAAGTTGACATATAAAATGAACCATCACATACATACATACATGGATAATTTTTCTTACAGTGTCAGTTAAAATTGGTAGCACACACTGATCCTGGCCCTCTCTTAATTCTACCTGTCTTCTGCCTATTTCATCCAGACTGTTGATCTTCCTACCATAAAGTTAAGCCTGGATGATGAAAGAGGGTTTTCCTTCCCTCTAAGTCATAGTATAGATGTGTCTTGTACTTAATTTGATGCACAATGATTGTAGATTTAGTAACTGAATCTGGCTGCGATTAATGGAGTAAAGATGAGGAAGAAAAAAAACTTATCCCTTTTCTTGGTTCAGAACTGTGCAACATTTGAACTGAGCCCTTTCTGCATTTGACATCCTTTCACCTCCCATCCCCTCTGAGCACCACCCTTCAATGATACTTCTCAATGTGACTGACTCTGTTCCTTATTCTTTTTGAAGAAATAAAACTCAAGCAGATATTGGATAGATGGCTCAGAAAAACCACAATTTTTATATCTATGAGTCTTGTTCAGGCCTAGTCTCATCGAATCTTAAAATGCTGCATTGTCTATACTGAACTGGAGTGCATCTGTACAAAGAAATGGAGGTATAGACAGCTGATACATATTTATGGGATAGCCTCTAGTTAACATTTGCCAAAGACAATTATAAGCTGATGGAATTTGAGTTCAAATACATGATTAGCATTGATCCTGCATAAGCAAACTAATAAAGAGTCGTATTTTTTTTTTTTTTTTTGAGATGGTGTCTCACTCTGTTGCCCAGGCTGGAGTGTAGTGGCACGATCTCGGCTCACTGCAACCTCGGCCTCCCGGGTTCATGCTATTCTCCTGCCTCAGCCTCCCAAGTAGCTGGGATTACAGGTGCCCGCCACCACGCCCAGCTAATTGTTTGTATTTTTTTTGTAGAGACGGGGTTTCACCATGTTAGCCAGGATGGTCTCGATCTCCTGACCTCGTGATCCGCCTGCCTTGGCCTCCCAGAGTTCTGGGATCACAGGCGTGAGCCACCGCGCCTGGCCAAGGGTTTTATATTTTTAAGTAGTTCGCCCTACCTAATGATATTAACTTAATTTTTCCCTGTGGTGTGATTGGATCAGCAGTGCCCCGTGGGTCCCCTCCCATTATATTCTTTAATTCATATAGGTGGGCCAAATGACTAGAACGTCTGCCATTCCATTCAATGCCACACATTTTCAAAGGATTTAACATGTTCCTTTCCTTTTTTTTTTTACCTCTCCAAGGATGTCCCCTTGGGAGCAGCATTTACTGATCCCTTCTTATGGATGTGTCAGGTAGCCCCCATTATGCTCCCTACTAGGAGAATAAAAGGTCCCTTCTCTATGGAGAATGACCTACACATTTTACCTTTGGGAAATCTGTATGAGGACAGGATAGCCTCATATATAGATTTCTGTAGTTTGTGAAGTGACTATTTATTTCATGAAGGGAAATGTCATGAAATATATTTGCGTTTTGTGGATTTAGTCTGAAGTAGTTTGTTTCTAAGTATGTCCCTTAATTATCTACTACCAATAATTAATTCTGATATTTTAGAAATTATTCAAGGAAACTTAACTGTGCACATTAATAAAATGGTTTATAAAAATAAATTTATGAAATGGAGAGAGAACATTTGTGGATGGAGTATTTAGAAGAGCAAAATCAGAGCAACAACTAAAATCGGAATGTTTTCTAAGTCTAGCAGATGGTAAATTCTATAGAAACAAAAATAACACTTTTAGTTTTTAAACATTTTAAAAATTATTATATGTCAGCTTCTGAGTATTAGGGAGGCAAATATTAACATCACGTATGGAATTTGCTCTCATGGAAATTGTTTAGGAGAAAAACAGTGTGATAGAACAAAAACAAAATAGGTAATAAGAGTAACAAAGATGCTGCATAATGTTCCTTAGGCCAAATCTAACAGAAAAATTATAAATTTGAAATCAGACAACAAAGTGGCTAAGACTTAGCCTATGTGCTGGGGAGTCTTAAATAATACATAGGAAAGATAATCTTGACATACCATCTTTTCCCATATCACTATGAATATGTCAGGAATTGAAGAGAAAAAAATGCACTCTTAATTAATTGTTAGAATGAGTTAAAATATTGTTGTTTGTAAATTGTAACAGAAGGTTTTTAAGTGGGTTACATATTTCCATTGAAATAATATCAACACATTGTAAAATAACCTAACTACTTACTAAAGATACATCACAAAGAATAAAATTACTGTTAAAATAAAGTGATCAAATGATTAAGAATCTATTTACTTTCTTTTCCCCCTTCTATTTATATTCAATAATTGCTCTCCCTCTTTTTTGGAAAAAAATCTCATAATTTTTTTTTAATTTTAGTTAATTCTTCCTCAATTGCTTGGTTGCAAAATTTTGTATCAAGTATAATAGTTCAAAATTGTATTGCTTCAAAAATGTTTATTAGGTAGTTAAATAACTATGTGGAACTTATAAAAGTAGGCTAGTATGGACTTTCAGATTTGCAAGTGATTATAAAAAAAATCTTTTATATTGTGATATGTTGCAAAGAGAGAAAGTAGAAATAATAATAAAATAAAATAGGGGTCAAGGAAGAGACTTAAAGACAAGAAAGACTAGCACTGAATAGAAGTTGAAGTTGGAGGAAGAAGAACTATTGGGAAGCAGATGGAGAAGAGGGGAAAGATGATAGTAAAAAGGGATCAGGGGTTTCTAGTGGTTCTTAGGGTTTCACAAGTACCAGAGAGTAGCAGAACAGAGAGTCAAACATCAGAAGGAACAACCGACCGAGAGTTTGTTAGAAACTTCTTCTGGAATAGTTTTCAGTGTTGCTGTGGAAATAGAAAATTAAGAAGTGAAATAAAAAGGAAACAGCAGATCTAGTTACTTTTTCAGGAAGCTTGGCTAAAAAGGAAACAGAAAAAAGGGAGAGGGGCAAGTAGAGAGTAGAGGAGGAATATAAATATGAGTAACAGGATGTTAAAACTGGACCAATTTTTCTCATTTATCCAAGATCTCTAATTAATAGCAAGAAAGATAGGTGACAAGCTTTCTCAAAATGAGGTGCCTGTTCACCTAAGTTCAGGTTGCCAAGGTGACGGCAGAGGGCCACGTCTGTGGCTCCTGTCTGACCACCCGCTCCAGCCAATGACTTGCTCAAAAAGCAGGACTTACGACATGGCATCAGAAAAATTACTTTACTCCTCTCCTTACACCAATAAAAGAGGCTGCAGGCCTAGAGATATTTAGGAAACTATAGTTGGCTTATTCAGAGAGTAGACTGTGTGTGGGGAGTGCCCTTGACATTTATGAGACGTACAGTAAGGACATTTGTCAGAGACCTTAATAAGAACAGTTTAGGGGGTACAGAGGGCAAGCAACAGACACTGAAATAGGCAACAGAGAAGCAACTAGCTGAGGCTGCTTGTAGTACTAGAGTAGAATACCGGAAGCAGCTATAGTCCCTCTGATATCAGATTAAAGGTCTTTGTTTCTCATGGGTCAGATGGAACACACTTAAGAAATATGGCCGGCCTAGTATTGCCATAGATCCTGCCTAAGGGGCCCCCTAGAAGGTCAAGGAGACCTCAGCTGCAAGATGGCGGATATGAGGCACCAGACGACCTGGCCTGAATTAGCATTGTAACCAATCAGATGGTGGAAATGTATTGACCTCTGTGGAAAGACATGTAGGAGATGATCCCCAGTGATAGCAGCCAGTGGGGAGGGGCTCCAGGAACCCACAGTGCCCCTTACAGAAGCAAGAGATGGTTTGTAATGTCCATCTGGCTATCTGAGATTGCCGTTGTGTATTAATTAGAATCAAATAGGACTTTATTGTCCCTTAACTTTCTGCAGAAAAAAAAAAAAAATGGGGAGAGAAATTCCTCAGGGAGAAAGGAAGAGGCTCCAGGGGAAGCATAGAGAAGAGCACTTGGGTTTAGGGGAGAAGAATGAAGTATGTTTCTCTGATGCTACCTTGTGTATGAGTTTTCAAGGGCTGCCATGACAAAGTACCGTAAACTGAATGGCTTAAAAACAGAAATATATTATCTCACAGTTCTGGAGACTAGAAGTTTGTGATCAAGTGTCAGCAGGATCAAACCCCCTCTGAAGGTGCTACAGAAGGGTTTGTTCCAGGCCTTTTTCTTAGCTTCTGATAGTACTTTGGCTTGTGTAAGTCCAGTCTTCACAGAGCATCTCCGTGTGTGTGTGTGTGTGTGAATTTTCCCGTTTTCATAAAGACACTAGTCATATTTCATTTTAACTTGATTACCACTTTAAAGACCCTATCTGCAAATAACATCACATTCAGCTGTATTGTGGATTTGGACTCAAACATACATCTTTTCCGGGAGATGCAATTCAACCCATAACATCCTACAAACCCTAATATTATGCGCAGGTTATATAAGCAAGAGAGGGAAGAATTGATGTATAGAGGGAGAGAATTTGAAGGTAACAGATTAGTCTCAAACTGAGAAAAAAAGTTTTCCTTAAGACTAGAAGAATTAGGAAAGAAAGAATGATGGTAGACTCAGGTGGTATAATAAAAGTTACGGGGCCAGGAGTGGTGGCTCACACCAGTAATCCCAGCACTTTGGGAGGCCGAGACGGGTGGATCACCTGAGGTCAGGAGTTTGAGACCAGCCTGGCCAACATGGTGAAATCTTGTCTCTACTAAAAATACAAAAATTAGCTGGGCATGGTGGCAGGCCCCTGTAATCCCAGCTACTCAGGAGGCTGAGGCAGGAGGATTGCTTGAACGCAGGAGGTGGAGGTTACAGTGAGCCAAGATTGTGCCACTGCACTTCAGCCTGGGTGACAGAGTAAGACTCCATCTCAAAAAAGAAAGGAGAAGAGAAGAGAAAGAAGAGAAAAGAAGAGAAGAGAAAAAAGAAAAGTTGTGGTGACACAGGTACGAGAAAAGATGTTATTTTCTTAAGGTAGAGAAATGGCAAAGTGGGCAGCTCAAGTATTCAAGAGAAGCAGAAGAAGAATTGTTGATGGGAACGGGTAATGAAGAGTCAAAAAGATAAGTAAGGATTGACTTACATTATGGAGAAGCCAAAGGAAAACAGAAACCATGAACTTTCAGTGGTTTCAAACAACATTGGTTGTATGATTTTTGTTTTTATATATTTTTTTGGTCTCCAACAATATTTAAGAATTTGAAGGTGGGAGAAGAGAAAGTGAATTTTTAAAGCAGCATGGCAGAAAAGCAAACCCACTTGGAACTGGACTAATATAGGTTTAGATTTTACCTTTGACAGTAGTTGTACAGCAAGTTTATAGGTTTTCTAGAAGGTTATGATTTCATCATTTGTAAAATGGTTAAAATAATACTCTATAAGATTTTTGTGAAAATAAATAAAATGATAGAGAGAAAGTGTTTATTTCTTGACACACAGAAGGTAATCAATAAACAGATATTTCATTATTGTTATTATTGTTCTGTTTCCATTGTTAAGACTCTCATCATCAGTATCATCTATCTAATGGATAGAATGGACAAGGAGGTACTCTGGAAGTACGTTGAGATCACAGGTAGGAAAATATAAAGAAATACATTTTGATATCTTAAAGCATAGCTTTCAGGTAACGCATGACTAGTTCAAATGTCTGCCCAGCCATCCTGACCACACCATTCATTTTTCAACCCCTTATCGTGTTGGTTTTCTGAATGGCCTTATCATTATCACACACCTCATTATATGGTTATTTGTTTACTATCTTTTTTCCTCAGAGGTAAATGATATAAGACATGGGTTTATTTCTGTTTTACTTGTGTGTATCTAGTGAATAAACTAGAGTCTAGTACACAGGAAATAATAAATATTCATTGATGGAATGAATGCTTTGATGTTACAGCAGTGGAAAATGTCCAGTTAATATTCTAACACAAGTGATTACATTAGTTTGAAATTAGGCTGAGAGGCCTTGAAATTTTCTAACAACCTGAGATACTAATTAATGAGGTGGTATTCTAGTATCATTATCACTAAATGGCATATTTTCAAAGTTCTGAAGACACTGTAAGTTTCACTTACTTTTAAATCTATACTAATTCCCCCAATTCAATAATCCATAGAAGGATTATCTGTCATTGATATGATTTAGAAAAGTTCCACTCTGTCTGCTTAATAGCCTTTTGAAAGTGAGAACCAAGCTGATCACAAATACTAAATCAAGGAAATACTATCAACAGCAACAAAGATACTGGTCTCCATGTGTTCATGCAAAATATCCATTTTAACTTAACTGTAGGTTACATGATATTGGTTCGTTTCGAGGGCAAATGAAATTTTTCTTCAAAAATTAACTTCCAACACTTGCTTCGTGGGATAGGAAGCATTCTGAATGAAAATATCACTATAGGCAATGGAAATTAAAACACCTCAAATGAAATCTTATTTTTATAATTGAGATGGAAAAATTTGAATATTTAGAATTTTAGGTGAAAGGGACGTTTGCCTGAATTTCTCAGACTCTATAGCGTACACCTTTGAAAGCGCTACAGTGCCAGGAATATGTTGGCTCAGCACAGAAACCTAGAAGGAGAAAGAATAGCAAATGACTGCCTCAGGGTTGCCCAAATAAATTCCTCCAGATATCTCTAAGAATACAACAATCCAGAGAAATCATTTTCAAAGTGTGCTCCTACCCTTAACTCAATTTTGCTTCTCCAAATAGACTTGTTTGTGATTTGCTCTCATTGGATTTAAAACTATTATTATCATTACTGATTTGATTTGGTGAAACCTTTATTAATGTAAGCATGACTTTTCTCAAAATACACTTGAAGAAATATCAGGATTAAGACTTATTTGTTTCCTACCAAAACAAGTCCTATTTATTTTCAAAGGAGCTAAACATAGGTCTTTAATAGATTTTAAATTTAAATTAAATTTAATTACACTTAAGAGACATTCACTCTCTCCACCAATTTTTCTACTTCTTTTAGCTCAATTGGTCTATAGCCCTCTGAAGTTAATTTCCAAAAACTATTTATTCACATGCAAGATAATGCCAAGAAATGAAATGCAGATTAGTGACTTTTTTAACCATGCATTTTGGATTGTAAAGTCCGCTTGTTTCATATCTTACAAAATGAAATAGAATAGAATAGAATGCAGAATGTCAGAGTAAGTGACACATTGTAAAGATAAGCATTTTTTGGACAATTTCTATTGCGTGTATGTATTTGGTTCCATGTAAAGTATGATTTTCACAATAAACTCCAATCAGAAAAACTTGAAAAACATAGTAGAAGAGAAGAAAATAGAATTTAGAGGTAAATAGGACTAGCCTGAATGGCTTCTGTAACACTCCCTGCATGATATCAAGTAAGTCACGTAACCTCTCAGAGCCTTAAGTTTCTCATCTAAAATGGTAAGAATTCCAGGTATTGTTGAAGTGGAAGAGTACTGGTAAATTAGAAGCATTGTAGACTTAAGGCAGAACAAACTGGATTGTCATCATACCTCATTCATATCTGCTTTTAGCACAGATACACATTGTTCCAAATATGAATTGCATATTTATCGAAGGGAAGGAGGTATGACACAAAATGTAAAATGTGGTAAAAAAATAATAACAAACAACAAAAGTGCCTTGCACAGACAGTGTATTCTTAAATGGCACTCATGTCATCAAGCTGTTTTACTGCACTGGTCTGTGGTCTGAGAGTTAGCACATGAGATATGCAAAGATGAGTCATGATCTCCATAAATAATATTTTAAAAGGCTACCTAACTAGCCTTTATGTGAAATATAAACCTCTAAGCATTTTATTGTGTCCTCAAATAATTTAGCTCATTGAATGTTTTCCCCCTGAACTCATTCAAATCAGTTATCTTTAGAAGTTCATTTGAAATTCTAGCCATGCCGAGACAGAGTACCAATGTATTCTGAAGGTTGAAAGTTGCATTGAAACTGAGAACTGGCAACAATGAGAATTTCCCTCTTGTCAAATCTAGCTATTTTAGAACTCGGAGAATTAAAAAAGAGATATTCCACATTTTATCAAAGCCATGGTTGTAAATTCTAGTTCCCTAATAAGGCAACCATCTCTGCAGACTTTTAATAATATCACTTGAAATTGTATTTAGTTTTAAATTTTATCATCCAAAAGGAAAATTATTTTGATTGTACAGGTTATATAGCTCAATCTAAACATAATTTAGATAACTTACAAAAACAACTTTTAACATGTTCAAAACTTTCGCCTGGGCTTAGGAAGTTAAAAAATATCCAATGATAGAATCCTCATTTGTGTGTCTCGAGGCAGTTAGATACATGTTTTCCATTCCTTAAAACCTCAAGTTTTTAAACTTGCATAGCCATATATATATAAACATATTTTTAAATTGCACTAAGCTGGATAATTTCTGATTTATTTTCCTTTGAACAACATAGCAAGAAAAACAACAGTATTACCTCTATAATCATTAATTAAAGTTAAACAAATTGAGACCATTAGGTTAATAATCGACCATCACAAATACTATCTTAAGAGAACTAGTATGTTATACTTAGTCAGTTCATCTAATATTACCTCTTGGAAATCACAATTCATTAAAAAATTAAGATTAAAATATTATATTGGCATAAATGCAAAGAAAAATTTTTGAGCCGATGTTTGAAGCCAAAAACTTCCCTGAGTTTTAAACTTTCTAATTTCTTCTCATTTGCTCTTTCCTTTCTTTTGTAATATGATTTATCTTTGTGATGAAAACATACTTTTATTTTCAGCTGAAAGACTAGTTATAGTTATGACTTTACAACAGCAAAGCTCGCCTTATTTTATTTAAAGACCTTTGTTGTAATTATTTATAATTAATATAGTTTGTGATTGGCAATTATCCTCTAAATTCATGGTATATGGGCTCCCTCCAGTGGCTAATTTAGCATCCACAAATCTGAAATGTCCATTTTAAACAACTGAGCTTATTTAAGTCATGATCAGCAATGGTTTCAAAATTGCTGAGTTTAAATCTTACAAGCAGCAATAAGTTTTAGGTGAGCATATAACCATAGTGTTACAACCCTTTTAGAAGAAACGTCGAGCTTGACACAATGCCAGACACCATGCCAGCCTCTGAAGAGTCAAGATATAAAGTGACCTCTACCAGGAGCTCAAGTCAAAGAGAGGGCACAGATGTTTATAAACAGCAAAAATCACCACCCAGCAAAACACAGAGAGATGAGCACAATAAAGATGGCATGCATAAAGTAAAGTAGGAACGCCACAGAGTAAATAGCAGATAGACCAGGGAGAGCTTCGCAACAGATGGTAAAATAAGAATCTGTGGTGTGGAAAAGAAGACATTCCAATCAAAGACATGCATGTTCCAAAACCCAGATTAAAAATAGGTTGATATATATGGAAAATGAAGTATTTCTATTTGACTGATTAGAGTTCACCAGGGTAACTGGTAAGAGCTAAGTATATTCAAGAAGATAGGAGTCAGAACATGGCAGACATGAGATTCCTACAAGTAGCTGGAAGATTCCTTTTTTGCTATGGTTGAATCACTGAAGTGTGTGGATTTTTTTTTTTTTTTTTTTTTTTTTTGACAGAGTCTCACTGTCACCCCGGCTGCAGTGCAATGGTGCAGTCTTGGCTCACTGCAATGTCTGCCTCCGGGTTCAAGTGATTCTCCTGCCTCAGCCTCCTGAGAAGCTGGGACTACAGGCTGGCAGCACCGTGTCCGATTTTTTTTTTTTTTTTTGTATTTTTAGTTGAGACAGGGTTTCACCATGTTGGCCAGGCTGGTCTCAAATCCCTGACCACAGGTCATCCACCCACCTCGGCCTCCCAAAGTGCTGGGATTATAGGCATGAGCCACCGTGCATGGCCCACTGAAGTGTTTTCAAACATGAAAGATTTCCCTTCGGGGAAAATAAAGTATAGTGGCGGTATGCAGGACAGGTTGGAGCAGGAAGTGAAAGCAAGTTCAGGGGATCCAATTAGGAATATTTAGGAAAGAGCTAAATGATAAAAGAAGGTGAATAGTAGTTTGCAAGATGGAAATACGCAGGCAGTCAAGGGATGCTAAGACCTTGGATGTATGGCAGAGAAAGGAAAAAGAGTCTATGAAGTCTCCTAGAAGTTTGATTTACATTAAAATCAAAATTTTGTGTCTAATTTGTAGAATTTTTTTTATTTTTATGTTTATTTATTTTTTATTATACCTTAAGTTCTAGGGTATATGTGCACAATGTGCAGGTTTGTTACATATGTATACTTGTGCCATGTTGGTGTGCTGCACCCATCAACTCATCAGCAAAATGTCAAATGATGTCACCAAAAATTTATGCAGTTTCAACAATGACAATTATATTTAATTAGATAGTTACTTGGGCCACATTAAAGTTAAATTTTTGACTTGTGTAAGGAATTCCTCTGTTCGACATTTGGAATTAATGATGTTCTGGATATATCCCTGCTCCCACGACAATAAGAGATATGTTGTACGTTTCCACTGGCAAGAATGTTAATGGAAACCAGAAAAAAAAGAAGCTCAAGATGCCTGTAATTACAGCACCTGAACAGTTTACATGATAAACATGTTAAGTTTGAGTAGGAAAAAGCTGACCTTTGGGATCTTTGATGCTTTGGATATATGTCACTTGTGGCTGCCTCAATTATCTATATTTTAATAGATACTTACCAATGGTGTAGATACTAACTTCCTAAAGGTAAATAAAAAAATACAAAATAAAACAAAAAATTTCTCAGCCTCCCCCAATACTAAGGCACATATATGTGATTTGGGTTCTACAATCAGATATACCTGTGGGGTATTTTAATTTTGAACTGAATTATGTAGGGGCAAAGAGGTGGGGCCTGGGCCTCCCCCGCCCCCGCTGGGTATATTTTTATGAACAGGGCAGCATGTCTGTGGAACCAACAGCTATGAAAGAGCTTCTTATTTAGAAGGTACTTGATTGTAGTAGAAATTGTGTGATTTTGGAGTCAGAAACTGTAGTATTATTTTTCTGATGCAATGATGCATGGATATGAGAGATGCAGTAGTTTCTTTTTGGGCACGTCAGGGGGTGGGAAGGGCTCATGATATGATATCAGAAAATGTTCTTGACATTCACACTAGGTTCTGTGTTTATATTTCTCCAATGTGTTCTTAATACTTTTTTTTTTTGAATGCTTAAACTAGACAGAGGTGAGTTTGTTGTCTGCAGTGGAGAATTCTGGCCAAGACACAGGCTTCTGGAAGTCATTGTAGGCAGCAAAACTTTAAAAAAGAAACTGGGATCATTTTTCTGATGGCTGTGTTTGTAGGCAGTGAGGAAGGAGTTACAATTAGAGTATGGAATATTGGTAGTCCTTGAAAAGCGGTCATGGAATAGCTACTATTGACGTTATCATCCAAGTACACATGAATACAGACCAGTTAAAGACAAAACTTTGGCTGATCAGGTGGAGGATGCAATAGTCTTGCCAGTTTGGACTCTGCCAGTTTGGAGGGTTTTTTTTTTTTTTTTTTTACTACCTGAGATAAGAATGCTTAGACCAGAGAATACAATACTGGTTCTCTTGAGCCTGCCACATGGCTATTTCAGAATTCTCACATCATTGATAAATAGGCAAGAGGGGGATTAACACATTGCCTGGGTGACTGATATTGATTATTGAGTAAGAACTATATTATAAGAACAATATGATAAGAACATATATATCAAACACAGGAGAGCCAATGTGCCTCTTCTGAGTATCCGTAGTCTCATGACTAGCTGCAAAATCAAGACTGTGGCAGCTATCCTTATTTTATTTTATACCCCTTACTACATCATGTGTTTATTTAGTTAACTAACTGAATTCTCCTTTTTCCTACTTCCATTTCTCCTTACTATTTTATATAGGGTGTGCTGATTGTGGCTAACTCATTTATTTTCTAGGCTGCAGACGATTAAGATGAGATAGTGACTGAGCAAGAGGAGAAATGAACATCAAACAGTTTTTTTTTTTCTAGGTAAGCCATGAACCATCTGGTGGGTTGGATGACATATTCAGAGGAGGCATCTTGCTTCTCCTCTAGCCCACCCTAGTTGCACAGTGGATGTATGGGTGGACAAACAGAAATGTTTGATTTAGGATTGTATGTGCATAACTTCACATAGATCCATTCATGTGATCACCACATTAATTTAACCAAGACTGAAACTAGAGTCTTATCTTAGTGTGTGTCGAAAAGAAGCCAACTAAAGCCTAATCAATACCCAGCATGGATTTATTATTTTTGTTGTTGTTAGTTTTAAATAAACTGAACCGTCTAGCTTCTACCTTTGTATCAACCAAAACTTATTGTTCCTCTTTATCTACCTTGAGGTTTATTTTATAAACACAGAAAGATGACTAAATCGACTAAATCATGTGCCCTGGGATTGTATTTTTGTATCGTCAAATGTTAGACTATGAAGTATGTGAATTAAAATGTACAACTTTCCATCCCTCTAGCATTTAAGTATTACTTTTGAGGCCAATTTATTTTAAAACAAAAAACAAAACAATGCACAATAAGGAGAAAAAATTACATTTCAGCGATGTTCAGTATCACAAAAAATTTTATTATCACCAAACAGTGAAGACACCTGGGCACATATTTGCTAATAAAACCCCCTTGAGATCTAGCATAATGGTTCTACTCTATACTAACACAGCTCATTGTAATGGAATTTTCCTAATATAGATACCTGAATTTGATTTCTGGAGAGTTTCATTTTCATTGCTATTGGAAGACAAACTTCATACATAAACATATAAGAAAATGTTGTTCATGCAGAAACTACTTCCAGATTTTTTTCTATCTATAGTTCTGTGTTGTTTCATATTATTTATACTTCTAGTCTGCTTCCTTTTAGTTACTGGAAAAGAACTAAGGTAGATAGATACATTATAACTTCCAATTTACCAGAATTCGTAAATGCAATATCTCTAGTCATTGTGAATGTGTCAGTTAGGAAGTATTGGCCAAAGTAACACAAGCCAACTAAAGATAACAAAAACAATAGGCCCTTTTTCAAATAACAAGAGGCCTGAAAGTTGCTGTTTTCTGGACTGATTGATGAAGCAGCTCAATTATGACAAGCTTCCCCTGATCTTATAAGCTTTCCCCTGATGGAGCAAAGGCTACCACGACTCTCAGCACCACATTCACAAAGATAATGTCTAAACCAAAGAAATAAAGGAGACATTTTCCCTATGCATCTCCAGTTTTACTGGACAGGAAAACCTTTCTGAGGACCCCTCAGATGGCTTCCCCTCAGGTCTCATTGGCCAGAACTGGGTCACATGCCATTGTCTCCATTACAAGCAATTAGGAATGAGATTATAATATTCACATTAGGGCAAAGTTGAATTATTCCTTCAGACAATGGTTCCCATCAGGAGAAGGGGATGTTATTCCCCAGTGGGACATTTTTCAATGCCTGGAGATATTCCTGGCTGTCACAACTTAGGCAGGAGGATGTCCTACTAGCATATAGCACCTAGATGCCAAGAATGGTATTGTGTATGCTACAATGCCCAGGACAGCCCCCTATAACAAAAAATTATCTGGCCCAAAATATCAATAGTGCCACAGTTGAGAAACCCTATCTTAGGATTTGGCTCACCTTCCCTGGTCAAACCGCCTTTTGATATATAAATAAAATCAAGATTCCTTTCACGAGGAAACAATAGTTTCTCCCACCGGGGAAAAGAATCTATTAGATCAGTGGTTCTCAAATTTCAGAAAACATCAGAGTTATTATCTAAAGGGCCTGTTAAGCACCCATTACTGGTCCCCATTCTCAGACATTCTAATTCAATATGTCTGGGATGGAGGTTCAAAACTTTGCATTTATAACAAGTTCACAGGTGACAATTATGCAGTTGCTCTAGGCACCACATCTCCAGAACCACTGTTAGATCAGGCCCCAGGAGACTGTGAATAAACATTTATCAGTTGTGACATTAGACACCTAACTTAACCTTTTGTGGCTTCTGCTTTCTCCCTGGTAAAATGAACAATATATTAAAGGTTTACTGCTTTCTATTTGGTGCCTTTATGTTTGCTTTGTATTTGCTCCTACTACATGTAGTATATTTGCTATTCTAAAGTTTTGTTGCTTTATATTTAAATTCTCTGTAGCCAAATTTCCCACTGAAATGATGATTCCTCCCTGCCCTACCCACAATGGTATTAGAACAGCTGAAGTCTTGCTTAAGATATAGTAAAAATGGAACCACTTTGACTATTAAACAGACCAGTTGAATTCCTTCTAAGTAAAAGACCAAAAACAGCTAGCTTCAATGTCAGGTGATGTGGTTTAAGTTAAGTGGTTGGGCAGCTGGCAAGACATGCTTTTCAATCCTGTGTTCAAAAAAAGCATTTGAGAAACTGCTCTAAGAGTCTAAGTGGGTTATTTACAAAACAAGAGACACAAATTGCTAGTGAGAAAATGTTCAACCTAACAAAAATCAAAGATATGCCAATTAAAACAACCATGAGATACTTCCTATGTTTCAACAAAGATAAAAGCAGCAAAGGAAAACATTGAATGTTGGCAATTTAGAGGAAAACAGTTGGAGCCACATCTCACATTATTTAGCAACTTTAACTCTAGTTGGATAACAGAGTCAAATGTGAAAGACAAATCAAATTATGGAAAAAATCAAATAGAAAATAAATTGGAAAATTTTCAGATCACTGGAAGAAAGTGACCTACCCAGCTTCAAAACATGAGAACAACATTGTGACCTCTTAATAATGTTGTTATTGATTATAATAATATACCTTTGCTGATTAGTATAACAGAAAGAAAAAGAAAGACCTTAGAAAAATGTCAATTTAAATATATGAGAAAAGTGGTTAAGATGTGTATTTCATTAGTGTTCATTTAGGTTCTAAGAAAAATAGCAAAACAAAGCAATGATACTTGGGGCCAGAATAAGAACTGACAATTCACAGAAGTCAGACTATAGTATGGACTTAAACCAAGAAGTTAAATTGAAAAGCTAAAAAGAGTGGTATTAGCTTGTTGTCAATATAAAAGACATACAACACACATGTACATACATACACATGTAAAAAGAAATATAATTCATTGTGATTTGTTTAGTAGGTGGTACTTGGCATCAAGTAAAACTTCTCTAGTGACTGACTTTGGCCTTGGACTGGGATAAAAGTTGGTAATTAATTAAATCCCCATACCTGGTTCTTCTTAAGTACATCATCTAATTTAGTTCATACAATAGCCCTCCCAGGAAAGCATTATAATCTCCACTTTACAGATGAAGACACTAAGGTTCAGAGAGGTGAAGTGATCAGCCAGGTCTTGCCTGGCATCAGTGCCTGTGTTCTTCCTACTGTAATTTTGGTATTGCCCTTGGATGATGATAATAAACATCATAACCCCAATGACTAACATTTATTGAGTAGTAAGTGCTGTGCTAAGCAAATTGGCTACATTATTTTATTTAATTCTCAATATAATCCTGTTACCTATTTCCATTTATAGATGATAAAATTAAAAGGCTATGTTTAAGGTCATAGAACTGCTAAATCCATGACTGCCTGAGTCCAAAGCCCTCATATAAGTCACTTTCTCCTATTTTGTTATTTAAAGCAACTTTTAAAAAAATAAAAGGCAAGAAAGAGGAGAATAAGCAAAGAGAGAAACACATTTTCTACTGATGATCACCTGATCAGTGTGAAAGATGCATTTGCTACTTTGTTACAAATTAAGAAAGTGGTGGGAAGGTCATGTTTGCTTTAATTTATCTTTTTTTTTTTTTTTTTTTCTGAGGCGGAGTCTTGCTCTGTTGCCCAGGCTGGAGTGCAGTAGCGCGATAGTGGCCTGATCTCCACTCACTGTAAGCTCCGCCTCCCGGGTTCACACCATTCCCCTGCCTCACCCAAGTAGCTGGGACTACAGGTGCCCGCCACCACACCCGGCTAATTTTTTGTTTTGTTTTGTTTTGTTTTGTTTTTCAGTACAGACGGAGTTTCACCGTGTTAGCCAGGATGGTCATCTATCGTCTGACCTAGTGATCTGCCCGCCTCGGCCTCCCAAAGTGCTGGGATTACAGGCGTGAGCCACTAATTTACCTCTTAATTTCCACCCACACCTCCCAAGTTTAAACTTTGGTTTACAGTTGAATCTTCATCATCATATTTACCAATGCTTTATCTCCAAAATTTGGAAGCATATAGAAAGTTGAGAATTAAAATCAACTCAGAAACTTCCTGTCTCTCACAAAGTACATTAAGTAGCTACCAACATATACGTTAGGCAAAAATGTAATAATAGTGTGGGAGTAGGATAATTACAGGAGTAATAAAAATGGCTGGTGTGTATTGCATGCATTGTGGATGCCAGGCACTGTGCTGTAAGCTTTTGAAACACTGCCGTTTAATCCACACAGCAAGCTAAGGTACATCATTATCGCCATTCCACAGATGAGATTAAAGTTTAGGAGGGTTAAATAAACAGTTCACTGGTAGTGTCGTGATCTGATACTCTATTTAGCACCAAAGCTTACATGTTTGACTGACGTATTAACTTGCGAAACAGGCAACTTTGAAGAAAGCCATAAATGTGACAAATATTAGGGGATAAGTTGGTACAGGAAGGTCCAGACTAACAGGTTATTTGAGGTTAAAAAGGAAAGTAGAAATACTTTGATAATGAAAGAAGAATCTCAGCAAAGGGAAGGAAGACACAGAAGAGTGTTCAGTCTAGTATTAAAACTATCATGTTTAGTTCCCTTGTTTCCTAGTATCAGCTTTCAAGAATGGCAGGATGGTCACAGTCTCTCTGTTCATTGGGTGATAAGCTATTCTTTATTCCCTTTGGTCTCCTGAAACATGACACTAAACTTCAGGTTCCATTCAGTAATGAAATTCAAGGTTGTGCCTACAGAATTAGAAGTTTCTTTCGTTCATGACAAAATATTTGTAGAAATATATATTACCTATACACATTTAAAACTTATTTCAAATTAAATTTATGCATAAAAGCTCCAAGGATACACAATTCTTTTGTAATGGTCTCAAGGGCTCATAAGGCCTCAAATAGTAAAAATAGGTCTTCTAGTCCATGATTTAACTGAGACGAGTATGACTTGTGTTGTTCTATGTTAGAGTGGGAAATGTCACAGGGCTTCATCTGCTCTAGTTCCTTCTTCATTTTACAGAAACAAAAATAGAGATCGATCCAGAGGGATGATGTGACTTTGCCAAGGTGATCAGTCAGTAGGAAAAAGCAAAATATCTAATGGGAATAGACCAAGTTACATGACTTTGTTTTCTCCTATTCCTTTTCCTCCTTTTACAGAATCAAGTAGCTTTCAGTGAAATGATAAATGAAAAGAAAGGTGTTCTCCAGGAGTAGGAATTAACTGGGCTTTTCTAAGAAACAGCAGAATGGTGTCATTAAAAATTATTTTTTCTTAAGTCACTATTTTTATTTATTTCTAAAACTCTAATTTTATCTTCAAGGAAGCAAGGCAGAGTCATTTAAAAGAAAATGGCATTTAAAAAAACTTACAGTACAACCCTTTAGTAGGAGTAACTGGCTGCTTTACTAAAGAGTTTTATTTTGATAGACTCGCAATGGTCTTTGTCCTTTATCTAACCTCATCAATACAAACCTGTTTCTGTCATCTTTGAGAACACAACTCAAACTTCACCATTGACCTAATAAAACTGAGTTTCTGGCATGGTGATTCGTAAGTAAACAACCTTCACAGTGCTAGCTTTGCAACCATACCTATAAAATGATTGCACCTGTCACACCATGACTTGCTGTCTTGAGATCAGAAGATCAACTAAATCTCCCAGTCATCTTTCTAAAAAGGGTGACCCATTTTAATAACTAGTAATATGAACAAGCTTTCTAGCCGCAGGGCAGAAACTGATTATGAAAAGGATTTCGGGAGGCATTTCCTTCTCTTTCAAACAGACTATTATAGAATTAGATGAGGATGAGGAGACTTCAGGGATCACAGCAGGGGCAAAATGCAAGATTTGATGCAATGATTCAGTCATTTAAAATTGTGACCCAAACTCTATTGTGTCACATTCACACCTGTGCTCTATTTTAAAAAGATCTTCAGAATCTCTGAGGCCAGCTTAATAGACAGTATCATCTCAGGCAGGAAAAGGCCAAGTATCTAAGCAAGTATTGTATAAAAATCAAAATTGATGGCTGCTACAGAACTTTTACAAGTTGATGGAAATGTATTTTGATCATGGTGATGATTGCAGTGGTATAAACATTTCTCAAAATTCATTGAACTGTACATTTTAAAAGGGTGCATTTTATTGTACAGAAATCATATCTCAATAAAGTAGACTTTTTAAAATGAGAGCTATGTCATCCATGAACACATGTCTCTCTGGCAAAGGCAATAGAAATAATGAAGTCAGCTTTGAGCAAACCCTAATAAAGATTAAATATAGCATTCAAGACTTTGTGCAGTCCTGAGCAGAAAGATTTTCCTGTGAGAAACTGGGGTTGATAATTAAAGATCTATTGAGAACTTTATCTCATACTCAAAGATAAAAAGTCACTCAATACGAGCCTCTGGAATTTGTTTTTTTCTTTATCAAACCAACCATAGAATGTATCAGCATGTTTGATGACTTTTCAAAGGTTTGCATCCCCGTATGTTTAAACAATTTATTATTAGAATTGGTGACCAGGCGTGGTGGCTCATGCCTGTAATCCCAGTACTTTGGGAGGCTGAGGCAGGCGGATCATGAAGTCAGAAGATCGAGACCATCCCGGCCAACATGGTGAAATCCCATCTCTAGTAAAAATACAAAAATTAGCTGGGTGTGGTGGCACGCACCTGTCATCCCAGCTACTCGGGAGGCTGAGGCAGAAGAATGGCTTGAATCTGGGAGGTGGAGGTTGCAGTGAGCTGAGATCGTGCCACTGCACTCCAGCCTGGTGACAGAATGATCATCTAAAAAAAAAAAAATTGGTAAAGCTCAAGTTTCAATATGCATTTTAACTATGAAGAGTATATATTTTCCTACTTGTTTCAACAAAATAAAATGTGGCATAGTTCTTTTGGGATTACTGAATATATATTTTAAAAACATACTATGCAGGCTAATTTCCAAAATATGTAATATCATACATACTGAGACACAAAAGAAAGTTCACATCTTTGATTATGTTGAGTTGGCAAACTCATGTCATCTTTCTGGATTCTTCTTTCTGTTTCTGTAAAATGAAGGGGCTAGCCTGGATAAAGCTTTAAACTATTTCCAGCCCTAACACAGAATAACACAAATCACACAGCAAATCACAAAGCAGAAGCATATTATTACTAACTGGAAATTCCCTCTTCTGTTATTGCCTACTGCTTTGTTTCTTTTGTGATGCTAGATTTGGAGAAAGAATAGCACTTAGGAGAAAATGAGAAAATGTTTGCATTATGTCATTGGATTGGAGAAAGAACAGTACTTATGAGAAAATAAGAAAATGTTTGCATTATGTTTTTGAGACACACAACAAGACTCTTAGTAAATACTGGTTTCCTCTAAGCAGAATGACATTGATAGATGGAATATTCTAGAATCTGGGTTTATCTGAAAGTACAAGAAAGAAAAATAATATTTGTGAAGAGTGAAAAGTAAATAAAACTATGATTCATCTCATTAATATTATGACAAAAAATCTATAATAGATTAAAATACCTTTCACTGTAAGAAGTGGAACACATCTTTGGCTTTCAGGGAAATAATGATATATATTAGAGATTATGACATTACAGAATCTTAGATATTTACAAGATAAATTAATGTTCATCAGTATCAGTTTCCCAGGGTACTATGGCGATCCAGTAACATAAAATCCAAAACAAAACAAAACAAAAAAACAAAAACAAAAAAACCTCTAAACCTGTCTTTATTATTTTTAGTTTTCTAAAGGGAAAGGCACAAAAACAACTTTTCATAGCTGTCACTTTGTATGCATAACTCAAGCTGTGATTAATATTTTAGAGATAAATATTCAGAGATAGCAGTAGAGTTTTCTTTTATCACATAAAGGCTAAATTTTATCCAACGTTGTATTTATGCATTTACTTTAGCTTGTCAGCATCAGGCAATCATTCTCAATTTCTAACCAAGGCACATTGCTCAACTTAAGAAGGGCTGACAGAATAATGGGTTTGACCTGAGAAGCTAAACTCTTCAGAATCTGGAAGATAAAAAATGAGAGGAAGGAAAACAAATGATGGAAGTCCAGAGCATCAGAAAAATTATATAAAATTTGGACATAAGGCTTAAAGGTAGGTGGCATGTCTTTTAATCTCATACATGGTCAAAGGTTATTCAAGGATTATCCGTGGTAATATATTCAGTTCAACACACTTTTTACTATTGATTAAAAGCCTCAAACAAAATAAAGTTACTTGCTAACCTGACCTTTGTCTGATAGAGGCATAAATAAAAAGTTCATATATTGGCTTTATACGTACCTGACAATCATGATTTTAGTTTTGGAAAATTGTATGTTAACAAGATCAAAATTACAAATGAAAACTGTTAATTGTTGTTTTAAAAAAGATTAAAAAGACCGAAGCATGTAGCTGGAAGTTCTGTGAATTATGGATGCTTAGGAGAAAAACCTACAGATAAATACCTAACAAGTAGGTTGAAGTCCCATAAAAAGGAAGCGGTGCTGTGTATGCAATATCTTCTGCTTAGAAAGAATTAAACTTCCACATACCCATCTCTTACTCATCTTCTAAAACCCAGCCACACAACCATTTATTTTGCAAGGCTATCAGTGTTTCCCCATGGACTGTTACTTCCTTCAAATCGTCTGTTCATCCTTCTTCAGAATACCTACTATTTTGTACTGTAATTAATCTGCTGAAATGTCATTGTCGACCCATTCTTCCCAGGTTTGTTTCTGCTGTGAGTTCCTTTATGAATGGGTGTGTCCAGCATTGATATAAGATGAACATAGAAAGATGCACAATAATTGCTCAATGACTTACAAATTCTTAGTTGGTGGCATCCAAATGGACCTGTATTTTGGATAGTTTAAGCTCTGCTCATTTGAAATGTCAAAGCGGTAAACAAAACATTACCTTCAGAACTACTCTGAACTTTACCAGCTACATAGTTCTATGTCCTGAAAGAACGTAGAACTTTCAGGATGGATCCAGTCTTTGCCTCTTCCTCCTTTCATCACTTAGTGGTTTCATATGTGACCTTGCCTTTACCCAACATCCTGTTTTTGGTTTATTCGGGTTCTGTTCCTGCAGTAATGGGTCAGTGCCACTCTCTCTCTGTGCCCAGCCTTGGCTCCAAAACCACAGATTTGTCCGGAGACAGGCTGTTTAACAATTCTTTCCAGGTGTTTGGCTTTTGGATATTATTGTTCTAAAGTCTTGGGACCCTTGCCTGTCTGCCATACTGTCCCCCAGCTGCCTCTGGTATGACCAGCTGAGATAACTTATTTTCTGATCAAAGAAGGCACACTTCAAGGTCTTGCATTGTAGAGTCTTCAGTCTTTAGCTTCTGCACTCTTCAAAGCCCATTGTCAGGTAAACTAGCTTCACATTAATTCTGGAGTTCTGCTCTTCCCTGTTTCCTACTACTCAAGAGCTAGCAGTGCAGTCAGACTCTTTGGAGTGCCTCCACATTATGCCGCATCTACCCAGGATCTATGTCAATATCACTTTCTAGTGCTGGAAATTCGGCCTTGGTACTAGGTCGTTTGAAAACACATTTCCCACCTGCTCATTGAGAATGTTTATTAGAACTTACACCTCTTCAGTAGGCAATTAGGCAATCCAGTGGTCTCCTAATCTTAGTTTTTCTTATACCTTTTAACAGATGTATAATAAAGTTCACTTTATTAAAAATTTTAAAAATATGTATCTGTAACAACATTTAAAAAACAGAATAATAACTGTCATCCAGAGACAAACATTGCCAATACTGTGGTGTATTTCTTTATATTTTTACTTCTACAATACATAAATACAAACTGTTACTATAAAAATGGCATTTGTTACCCTTCACAATATCTTTTTTTTTGTATAATAAAATCCGTTTTCATATCAATATAGTTTTCTCACATTATTTTAACAGGTAAACTGCATTCCACTGTACACATGACCAATGTTTGTACAAATAAGTCCTTATGGTTGGAATTCAGGTAGCTCCCATTGTTTTGCTATTAAAAATAGCACTGCAATGGACATTTGGATAATAAATGTGCACTAGCCAGATTAGTCCTAAATGTGGAATCAGTTAAAAGGAGATACATTATAAGAATCTTTGATACTTATTACCCTTCACAATGGTTGTTCCTAAAGGTTACTTGTCCACTAGTACATCCTCAAAATTGTCATCAATACTCAGTATTTTTAATATTTTTAAATATTTGACACTAACATGTAAGAAAGGACTATTTTTCCAGTAATAGACAATGTTACTGCAGATTGTTCACATCACTGCACCCTCCAGATTAAGCTCTGAGATCAGAATCCTTACAGGATACAAATATGTGGAGACTGAGGGAAGCCAAGGGTAATTGGAGAACTTGCCTATTGGAAATAGTCCCAGAAAGACCTTTTATCATGGAAGGATAAGCAGACTATAGAAATAAAAACAACAATGGTTTGTGAAATGCTGAAACATTTAAAGAACTGAAAATACTACATTCAATATGAAGAGCGAAATACGTTCAAAACATTACTGACAGTAATTAGGCAAATAAGTTATTTATTTTTTCCCTATATATATTTAAAAAGGATTCTAGGAAACAGGAAAAGAAAGATGAGACCAAGATGCAAGGAATCAGTAGAAAATTCGATTAGTGAATTAAGAAAAAGATGTAAGGAAAAGAAAAATATAATTCCAGGATGCAAAGCTGAATGGGAAATAGCAAACGGCCTAAATGATATTACATGAGGAACAGATAGATACTTTTCCTTTTGAGAATGGTATTATGCTGTATACTATTCATTCATACCAACAAACAATTCTGGGCACCTACAGTGCATATCAACATTTGAGGATAAATAATAAAAATCCAAGTGTGTAAAGAAATCACCTTGTAGAGGGGGAGGCAGACTGGAAACACTGTAACAGACTGAGCTCTCAAACTGAGGCTGAGAGTCAGAGTAGCAGGAGCACCAATGAAGGAAAGATTAACTACCTAGAGCAGTTAGGAAGCTTTTCACTAAAGATGGAACCTGTAAGTCAGGACATTTAAAATGAAGAAATTTGGCCAGATTCCAGAGTGACAGAAGAAATTCCAGGGATAGAAAACCGCATGGGCAAAGTTCTCAACTCCATCTATTTTTCAAGAATCCTTAGTATACTGATTCTTAGCATTTTGAGGAATAACCAGTTCTTAAAACAAACAAACAAACAAAAACCTTTGCCTGGAAAACATGCAAATTATAAGCATGTACATTTACATGTCAATGTTATGACAATTTCAGCTGTTAAAAATGTTATATGACTACAGAGTATGAAAATTATTTTTTCAATGGGTTAGCTCTATTGTACCTAGTTAATAATCACAAGTCTTATAGCCTATTAAAAAGTTACAAGAAAAGTCAGAATTTTTTTAAAATGTGGTAAAACAAAGTAGAAGTACAGTTTTCAGCATTTAAATTACTTTTTCTCTGAAGGTCTAAACAACAAGTTAAACGTTCATTGATAGCACTAGGGTTGAAAACACAGATGTTCAATTTCTTTAAATAACTTCTCTTCCTACAGAATGGTTGTGTCCTGTGAGACATAAGTTCATCCAAATATAATATGGTCCACATATGGAAGCAATCACATTCCATTTTTGGAACCAGTTGACAGAACTCTGTCACTGCACAAAATACAAGCTTCCTCCTGCCCCTTTTCTTTTTTTATGCAGCAAAAGTTCATGTAACAACACAAAATAACTCTCATGACTGAGAATTTGGCAATGTTTCATTTTCCACCATATCAGGGTGGGAACCAAGAAAGACCAAACATGACTGATAATAACATTAGAGAAGCCTGTTCTCTCAGCTTATGTGCAGGTGGGAATCATTAACAGTAACAAAATCTTCATAACA
The DNA here is from genome assembly GCF_003255815.1 of Theropithecus gelada. Classification (NCBI taxonomy): domain Eukaryota; kingdom Metazoa; phylum Chordata; class Mammalia; order Primates; family Cercopithecidae; genus Theropithecus; species Theropithecus gelada. The sequence continues at coordinate 168,497,969 of NC_037669.1, forward strand.
ATCATTTTGTCCTTAAATATAGCTAAATATTGAACTCCATGTGGCAAGACAGAGGGTTAGTAGATAGGCATAAAAATTCTGCTTCATTCTTAACATCTCCAATTCAAGTCCCTGAATAGATTATTGCAAAGTCACAATCCCATTCCTCTTGGATAATGTAGCAGGAATAGCACAGGCTTGGTAGTTATTAGAGGGGAGAAAGAAGAATGTATATGGAGTGAGAAGACAAATTCCAGACCTTTAACTCTGGGAAATCTTCAAAAGACACCTACATTTAATGGGTTTCTGTTTTCTTGAATGGAAAATGAGACTATATAGTGCAAAATGGAAAAATGAGAATATGTGGGACAACTCTTTTGAACATCAGAAAGTTTACAAGCCTAGCTTTATGAATAATGCATCATTATTGATATATGGAATCAACATTTTACAACAAAGTTCTTTGGTAACGTTGACAATTAACAAACCACTAAAGGTGGTCGGAAAAAAAGTATAAACTGCTTCTCAGGCACCTGCATTATTTAGCTTACTGCTACATTTCAAAGTATGTATAGACCCAATTAGCTATGGGTTAAACATATATTTTACACACACACACACACAGCCAATTGTCTTTCTTCTTTCTAAACCATCTTTGGTCTACTTCACCTGTATGATAGGATTGAACTGTCTCATCCAATAGCTATGTGACTCTTGGGCTTCATTCACTGTTTAGCACATTGTTGTTGGAAATGATACCATTTGCCAGGTATTATGTCTGTTCTGTGTGTTCATTATATCGGTTGCATATGTTTTAAGTAGTTTCCAGCTCTCTGAAATAGAGGGGACGCAGTTGCTCCTTAAAAGCTATCTGAAATAACTTTGAAATTTCTCAGCTGAACGATCTTTTAAAATTTCAAAATGAAGACAGCCTTTGTATTGACCTTAAACCCTTTCAAGTATTAAGTCTTGTTTGCTTTCCGCTAAAACTACAAATACTGAAGAGAATTTACTACTTTTAGGAAATTATTATAATTCTCATTTAAACACTGATACAACTGCTCTAATGAGTCAAAAGCCTTTGAAAGTTTAACCGGCAAACCAAAACCTATTCAGAGACCTATAATCATTGTATCTCATGTATAATAATATAAATGTGTGAATGAACAGACATGATTGATAGGTCAAAATATGAATGTAGAAAAGTAACCAATAACATGCATGGGCCAGGACGGGGGGCAGAGAAAGCTTTATTGGAGAAGGCAAGACAGAATGCAAAGAACACTGGATAAATTCCATGAAAATAAAATGATGGCATTTGAGTAATAAAATAAATGTGACCCATAATTTCAAAATGTAGAGAGCATAAGCTTTAAGATTAGTTTTAGAATTTTATTATGTTTGATAACTATTTTATATACAATTATTTGAAGTACAAAATAAACCTGATGCTTTTTAATTAGTATTTGAAAACCTACACAGTATTTTCTAAAATCTCTAGGATGAAATGTATCAATGTGTTTGTATCGGTGCTGATATGTTGAGAGAAGGGTGCTGATTGGGGGAAAGGGAATATCTATGTGTTTCTGAAATGATATAGTTTAACAATTTCTTACATTTAATATTGGGACTTCCAAAATGTAAAATAGATTTGTAAATAGTAACTTTTAGTCTGAATCTGGAAATACTTGGGTAATTACAAAACTTAGCAGAAGTCATTGCTACTTTGAAATAAACTAAAAAAAAAAAAATTAAGGTTTTTATGAAAGCCCATTAGTTCTTATTTTAATATTTAGCGCGTTGTAAGAAACATTAGTAAAGCTTATTAATAAGATTCTAAATGAAGTAAAGAGAATGTAAAGTGTTTTGTAGGTCACAGGTTTTATGGTGACACTATGCCCACTGTGACAAGGTCATGCTGTGAAGATGGTGGAGACATGAGGTCATATTTTTGCTCTGCCATCTATTAGATATGTGACTCTAGGTAAGTTATACAAATTCTAAGGGTTTTTTATTTGTGTTATGGCCATAATCCTAGTATTTCACCTCATAATGTAGTTTTGATAATCAGATTATCTGAGATGATATTCACATATCACTTGACAGAGTAAACTGGAAATGCTCAGTTTATTTTACCATTTTTGTTGAGAAATAATAGGTATATTGCAGAAGTCATACATTTTTTATCACCATTAAAAGCCATTAAACAATTTCCTCATTTCAACTATTTGCCAAAAACTTATTTTATTAAAGTGAGAGAGATATTAGGGATTTACTATGTACCTATAAACAGGAATTTATCACACTTGAAAAATCATCCCAAGGTTTTTAGACAAGTGGTGCTTTATAAGACAAATATTTAAAAAATACAGTATAATCACTTTTGTTAAATTTCCTAGAAGTCATAGAAGATAATAATGTAAGCATTATTATATCATTATTTAGTTTGATATTAATATATCAAACTAAAAATAAGCTTAAGAGTGATCTAGTACCTTAAAAATGAAATTAATGAGAATTGAAAGTAAGGCCCTAAATCTGTTAAATCATATTTGAACTAAACAAAATTAACCTAATTTCTTGTTCCATGGAATCTTTGCTCCTGAAATCTAAACAGCTTGCTTACTTAGGCTCACTTAAAAATTATAATTTTGCCGTCCACACCAATACAAAGCTATCGTGTCGTGAACTCTGCTCAATCTCAACCATTTCTCTTCTTACAAGACTTATCTTAAAATTATTCAGCCCAGACCCTAAACTCGTTAAATAGTGTGCCTTAGTTTCCCATTTTAAGACAATATTAACCCAAAGTAGTTTACCCATTTTTTACAATAGTTCCAATAAATTTAAATTTAATTCATCAATACATTTTTCTAGTGGACTTTTGGGGAGTTGACAGTTGACATCAAATTTTAAGAGGGTAATCTCTTATAATATTTAGAGAGACAAAATATGAATGAGTACCAGATACCTACTTGATGGTAAAAGGTAAAGTGTTCTTTCCATGGATACACAGATAAATCTGAACACGTACAGAGGAAGCTAAATAAACTGACACACTTTGAACCAGGCATTGTGTGTCATTCGAAGCACTCCAGTGGATTGTTCTATAGTGCATGCAAGTCAGGAGACAGATACTGATTGTGCATCAGTAGGAAATGCAATGCCACGTTAGGGGATTATATATATCCAGTGGCGATCATTAGAACTTTCTCCATCCTTTTGAAATTGGAAAAAGAGAAAAATTCAATTAATGATATTATATGCTAAAATATGCTGACAATAATTCAAACTACATTTAGACCTTCTTAGAAAAGCTGTTGATAAGAAAGATTGGCATTCCTGGGTCATTATTTGTCCCTTTTCTCTTGAACAGTTCTTCTCTGAACAGCATTTGGCTCTCTCCCAAGAGCATAGAGAACAATCTTAAACTATCTTGGCTTCTACATCTAAGAAAAGGAAATAGTACTGACAATCTTACTATGATTTAAGAAAATTGGAAATACAATTGTGATAATTTTTTAAAAAGTAAATTTTAACTTTCTGATTGGGTTTCTCACTTTTGGGAACAGGGTATGATCACTCTGGGCAAGGGTTCTGGAAAATTATTCCGAAGAGTGATTTACCAAATTGAATCTTTTGGCTGGAGACGGAATGTTCCTCTAAATGTAAATAATTTCTTAGTTCCTCAACAGGAGAATGAATCCTTGTGGCCACTGGGTGTGGGTTCAGTGAGGAAGGGAAGGTCAGAGAAGGAACAGTGTCACCATGCAGTGCTGCAATGCGTGTTAACTAGAAACATTATAATTTAACCTGCAGAGTAAAGTACTTCTAGCTATACCCTCCTCATATAAAATGATTTTCTCAGGTCGTGTATCTGAAATAACTGAGTAACAGAAAAAACTGACACATTGCATTTCCCCAACCTGATGTTAGATGGGACTACCTACATGAATTTATGAGGTTTGTATGGCAGATTCTCTCGAAAGCATTTACTGAATGACTATTAGATTCCAGGTATTATGCTCATCCTTACAGTGATGGCATTTAATATTCCAATATAAAAGTGGATTTCAACAAATATTATATCAACCCATATCATTTTGTTTATTTTCTTTATCTCTGGGAAGCTGCTACATCAAAAGCCTTGTCTTTATTAAAATGTAAATCAAAAGATGTTTGCTATTCTTTCTGTTTATACAAAGGTTATTGTGTTTCTATCAAATTCAGATGAAAGTATCAGATGCTTGGCTTTCCAAAGAGAGATTAGAAGTCTTATTTGGTGGGGATTAGTAATTCTACCTCCTGTACCATTCGGCAGCCATCGTCCCACACTTTGATCACAATACTAATTCATCATAGATCCATGCCTCATAATGATCCATCTGTCTAGATTTCCTCATCAGTAGTTGTTAAAATTAGGCAAGGATTTGTTGGTTGGTTATTTTTGTTCACAGCCACATTAATGCAAGCCCTAAAGTAATCAGTTTGTATTATGTGGCCTTTCATGCAGGGTGCACAGATTTGCAGCTTGTTTGGTTTATCTAGGCTCATGCTTGTGAGGCAGCTGTTAGGCATTTAGTTAATAAAATCCTCTTCCTCCGGGAAACTGTGCTTTGTCCATTCACAGGGAGACACATGTAGCCTACAGTTTAACATTGGAAGCATCTTAAATCACTCTTAAAAAAAATGAAGATGGCTCCAGAATTTTAGTAGACAGGGAACCTAAAACTAGCAGAGTAATTCAAGCATGACAGAATGCGGTCACAGTGTTTATTTTAATTTTCTTGAAGTGGGTCAGTTAACATTTATATTTTTTAGCTAAATCACATTGACTTCAAGTGTTAGTAAGTAAATTATCTTCAAATGTACTTAAACTATTCAGTCTCTAAACTGTCTTCTGTTCAGTGCTTCTGTTTGACTTTTTTTTTTTTTGGTCTTATCTCTCTTTTTCAAATATTGAAGAAATGAAAATATGTGAGATTAAACCTTTCTCATTTGATTGTGTTCCTACCAAAAGATCATATCAATGAAAACTCATTCACATACCTCATTAAAATTCAGTCCCTAGATGAGCAAATTTAATTGGCATGAAGTCGAGATACATAATTATTTAAATTATGAACATTTCTAGAAACAGGAGATTATGAAGAAAGGCATCTATTTACAATGCATCACTTCATTGTGCTGGAAGTTACAATAAAAACAAATGCTGTACATTGCTGCTGAAAAGGAAGTGAAATATAAAATCATGAATGTATAGCATCTTAAGAAAGAGTTTTACTTGAAATATTCTGAGTGTCCCTTGGTTTATTTTTATTAAAAAGCCACTTCATTATCTGAAGGATAAAGTCTTTATTTTACCAAGAGTTCATTTCAAATCCAAGAATGTTCTGGTAAATTACTTTGATGTTTAGCCCAGACAGATTTGGACACTAAAAAAATGGCAAAAAATTCATTAAAAAAATCCAAAATTAGTATGTGTGCAAATACCACAAGCATGACTTGGTTAATATAAGTCACCAAAAGTATGTTTAATAGAAATCCAGAGTGTAAAAATTACTTTAAGAATGAGTAGAAATACAAAAAAAGAGTTGGATGTTTGTTAACACCTTACATACTCCTCTGTCGTTCCATTCACATGGCATTTTTTCCTTACTGCTCAGAAATTCTAGGTGCTGTGACTTGACGGTACTGAAGTTATCTGGGATTAGATACTTATTTTTAGAATCTCAGAAACAGAGCTTATATTTCATTAAAATTCTATATACTATAGAACTGCTGACACTATGATTCTCATTTCCCCAAAAGCACCTTGGGTTGAGGTTATTTTTCCTTAAGATGAGCATTATTATTATTGCAGGTATTTGCCAGTTCAAGACAAGGTAAATAGAACTGTAAGCATGAACCATTTAATAGCATTGTGTAACTTTGGAAGTACTATCATGCCTCTTTTTAATGTAGGTGTATCTCATTTCAATTCTTTTAAGGTTCTAGTTTTAACTTATTTTTTTCTGTTACAAGGTAAAAATAAGTAAATGTGCTTCTTTGCAAATATTGTCTGTATTGATGCTTTGTATTAGTGTTTACAGTAAAGCAACTGGTTCATTCAAGAGACCTTGAACTACCCCTTAACACCCCTCAGCCCATACACAAAGAAACAAAACAAAAACAACAAAGTGCTTTATATCCCAGTACAAAACCAATAAGTAGGTCAACTGCACAGAGAATTAGGAAGATGGAATATCAAGGGTAGGTTGGAAATCAGGGACTTATTTAGAAATTAGTCAAAAAGCAAAGACACCTCATACCTTTGATGGGATTCAAGGCAAACTGAGGGCTAGTTGGATAATTTTTGTCCCTAGTGAAGGAACTTTACCAAACACAGCAAAAATAACTCAGAATGAGGTTTTCTAGCTGAGACTACCATGGCTATGGCTCTTATTACACTGGTCAGTAGCAGCTGAAAAGCTAAAATGGTTTCATCAAATTCCTGGGTAAAAGCAGAAAAGGTGACTAATAACAGCCAAGTATGCACTAGATTTTGTTTTAAAAGATATATTTCAAATCTTGTAATCCAACATGAAAAAGGACTTTCTTGTTAAATGTCCATGAATATTGAAGGTATATTATTGTACATTAAAAGCATCATGTATATCACAAGGTAAAAACTCTATAGATCATATTTTGTTAACCACAATGCAACAAAACTTGAAATACATAATTAAAATAAAGAGAAAATTTGAATATTCAAAGCTAATAAAGATTTTCTAGATAGATTTTGTCAACTTAAATAACAAATATTGTGTATACTTTTTTCTGGTATTTGAATCTTATTTTACTATTTAAATATTTAAATAGTAACTAACCCACCATATTACTGATTTGATTTTCTGTTGGGCTGATCATCTGCTTTACTGATTCTAATGCATATTTTAAATTTTACGCTTATATCCAAAATATAATCTGCACCCAACTAATACTTATTCTAGACTTCAGAGAGAGTATAAGCAAAAAGAACAAGAAAAATGGCACATATTTCTATACCCGAAAGTCACTATTTTAACCACAAATAATATACTTGTATATAGTCAATTGCATATGCTTTGGCATAAATTTTTCCAGTATAGCCTATATGTGAAGTGCTTTGTAACTGTATTTTTAACACTCTACTGTTAGTGTGCTCAAGTAAACATTCTCTGCAAAAGACACTTGAAATAATTCATACTAAATTTTGGAAAAGGTCTGCTACAATTTACCCATTCCTTATTGTTTGATATTTGGGGTATTTTTAAACATTCAGTATAATAAACAAAAGCATTGTAGTAGGTATCTTTATTTGCCAAATACTCCTAGAAGAGACTTGTGTGTGTAAAAGGAAACTTAGCTTTAGATCTCAATTAGCATTGACGAATTACCCTCTGGAAAGATATATCAATTTCCAATCCCATTCTGGATGTCGATCAGTATTAGCTCCCCCACACGCCCACTGCTGCTGGTTATTATCATGTTTATAGTAGATTTAGTGGACGATTTAGTAGATGAAAAATCACATATTTTAAAATTTGTCTGTTTTGCTAATTAGTTTGAAGGGAAGAAAGAGAATCCATTAAAGAATTATTATCCCTAAAACGGAGAAGACACAAGATATTTTGGAGAAACAAAATCTTAAAAGTCTGACCAGGTGCAGTGGCTCATGTCTGTAATCCCAGCACTTTGGGAGGCCGAGGTGGGTGGATCACTTGAGGTCAGGAGTTCGAGGCCAGCCTGGCTAACATGGTGAAACCTCCTCTCTGCTAAAAATACAAAAATTAGCTGGGTGTGGTGGTTCACGCCTGTAATCCCAGCTACTCAGAAGGCCGAGGCAAGAGAATCGCTCGAACGTAGGAGGTGGAGGTTGCAGTGAGCTGAGATCAGGCCATTGAACTCCAGCCTGGGCAACAGAGTGAGACTCCATCTTCAAAACAACACCTTATGAATCTACCATTTCTAGAGAGAATGGTGGTGCTTCTGATAAAGATGAAGGAGTTTTATCAAGTGGAAAGCATTGGAATAGAGATCTACTGGTCTCATTTGCTATGACATGAAAAGATTGTTCTTTTAGAGTTTCATGTACTGAAGCTGTGCTTCTTTGGTTGACTATAAACTCTCAGCTTTCTGCTTCACTTTATGAAGTTTTAGAGTCATATACATGGGAATAGAAAAAAATTTGTCATGGACTCTTTTTATAGTTTATTTGGAAAAAAGTCATTAAAAACCATTAACTCATTATCTTTACAAGAGTCATATCTCTACCCTCAGTGGCTAAGTAGAGTCTCTTGACTCAGAGCAATGCTTTTTCTTTTTTCCACTATATCCATTTGTGTGTATTCAGTATATCATCAATTTAACACTCTAGTCAGTCATTAAGCAAAATATATAGTGAATGCAAACTAGGAACTTAAAGTATACTTCATAACTGTAGATGACTCACACATGGAAAATACTTGCTATGTAACATATACATTTAACAAGTTATATGACAGCTAATCTGGATTTATTGCTCAAGGAGGAGTTTTGTGCTTTGAGTTAGAGATGGAGCAGAGTTTTGCAACCTGGAATATTTGAGAATGCTTTTCAATATGTTGTAATAAGCTGAGAATACAGTAGGCACTAAATCAATGTTTAGCCAAATTTTAAACTGTGGAAAAATTTAGCAATGGGGGATATGATTGAAAAGCAAAAATGAAAATCTTCTGCATGCTATATGGCCTATGCTCAGACAGTAGATGAGTCTTAGGGCAGGCCTTTCCTAAGTAAGTGTGTAAACAGAAAAGCAAGAGGCCAAAACAATGACAGGAAACTAAAGAAATGAATGATCCAAGACTTATTAATGACTCCACTTGAAAGTGGAAGAAGTTACTATTATTGTGGTTATTTGGTTTTTCTATCCGAAAACAGAACAAGTAAAAGTAGTGACTTTTAAGTGAAGAGTTTGTAATTCTAAAATTGTCTTTCTTGATATTTCAGATAATTTTGGGTGGTTTACCTGAATGATATATTTTCATTCCTCAAATTGGATTATATGTGAAATGCTCATAATTTTCACATTAATACTCATGTCAATAGTTTTAGTGAACAGTATACATGAGAGGAAAAGAGAAATAATAGCAGAGGGTATTACAGGGTCTGTGGTTTAAAAAACAACAACAATAAATTATTCATTACTTTTGACATTATTCCTCTTTGTCTTTATTCCAATATCATTTTATAATTCTATAACATGATGTTTGTCTTTTTATTGGCAGAAGTGTGCAGTGTTTAAGTCACTTTATCTTCCTATTTTTAATCATTTAAGTTAAATTTTCAGAATGAAATGACTTCTTGACAGCGAGATCTTGTGATATTAATCAATGTCTTTAACTTCCGACTCATCCTTTGTTATTCATTAGCTTCAAGGTTATATTTCAAATACTTGCCCTAGATCCCAACTTCTAAGAGAAAATATTCAAATCCTTTCTACTTTTATCAAACAGACAGCCTTAATTTAAAATCTCTTCACTTGCTATCAGATTGTTTCATAATGCATTAAATCGTATCATGGACATGGTCTTCTCTAATAACATTTGTTTGAAGAGTTGTCTGTTATATCTTTCTCTGATAGTATTATTATAAATATTGCCAAAGGATTTAGAGAATGTTGAAGAATAATGTTAGTATTCAGTCTTCATTCATTCATTCACACATGTACTATGGTCAACCAAATATCAGGAACTGAGTTTGGCACTAAGAGTTCAAAGATGTAAAATACATGTTGCCTGGCATCAGGGAGTTTGACATTTCATTTCGGTTGCAAACATAATTACAATTATAATGCACTTTGAAAGCTGCCTGCCTTTCTAGGATGGAATGTTCTATATTTTGATATCGTTGCGGGCTATAAGGATGTAGGCATTTACCAATACTTACTGAACTGTGCACTTAAGATCCGTGTATTTCACTATGTAAATCATATCTCAATTCAAAAAAGGTAAGCAAAACAAGTAGTGGGAGATAGACTGTGAGCAGAGAAGTTTGGGAATAGTTTCTTGCCACAGCCACATTTCCACTTCAAGAGAGCATGATTCACATGCATATTAAAAGCTCTGATAATTGCTGCAGGCAGACTAGAATTAGCTTTGTTTAACCCAGTATTTACTAAATTTAACCATATAACTCCCCCTTTTCTTTTAAAAAGCTCATACTACCATCCTGCAGAACTAGCATTCTTCAGAACACACTTAGGACAACGACAAATTCAGAGATTTTTAAGAAGCTTTTCTAGCATCTTCCATTTTGATATTATTGAATATAAAATGTGGAATTACACACTCTGAATAACTTTTCCAAAGTTTCTCTGCCACATTTCTAGACAAAGACTTTTGTGTGCCTTCCTCTAAGCTCCCTCTATAAGCATTTTTTAAATACCATAAGAATAACAATCTCCTGTTAGAATAATCATCACATTGCATTGAAATCATTTCCAGGGGTTGAGAAAATATGTTCTGAGAGTCAAATCTAGCCAAAGTATGTTTTGGTATAGTGGTTTTCAAATTTTTAAATGGTTAAAAGGAAACAAACAAAGAGAATATGCAACAGAGACTGTACGTGTCCCCCAAAGCCTAAACTATGCACCATCAGGCCATTTAGAGAAAGTATACTGACTCCTGGTTTATGAGACTCTGTCTCTACAGATTTTAGCTTTGTGAGAGAGATACTGTGACTTGACACTATCACCAGGCCTTGACAGACGTGGTGCTTCAAACACAGTTGTGTACAATAAATATTTTTCAAGGAAAAAAAGATTAAAAATTGCATGCTATAACTCTAGGGATTTGGGGTAATTGTTACAGCTGTGACATTTTGAATATGCTACATTTTATTTATTTGTTGCATTTAATGTATAGATATTATAGAGATATTAGTAGGATTTTTTTTTAGGTCTGGGTTTTAAGAGACTTCAGAGCTTACAGATAGAAAGCTGTGAGTCATTAGTATAGGCTTAATTAAGCCCTGAAAGTGACTGAGATCATTCTGGAAGAATCATTCAGTGATAAGAAGAGGGTTGATAATGATACTATGCCAAAACAAACAAACAAACACACAAAAAAAGATGAAATGGAATTTCTTTTCCTTCATGCTCTAGGATATATAATTTTGTGGGGTGGAGTAAAGTAAATATAATTGGTGAAGTTAGGCAACTGTCCCCACACTGGCAGCTCTAACAAGTAAAGTCAAGAAAATGGGAGATTTGGCTGGGCGCGGTGGCTCACGCCTGTAATCCCAGCACTTTGGGAGGCTGAGACGGGCGGATCACGAGGTCAGGAGATCGAGACCATCCTGGCTAACATGGTGAAACCCCGCCTCTACTAAAAATACAAAAAATTAGCCGGGTGTGGTGGCGGGCGCCTGTAGTCCCAGCTACAGGGGAGGCTGAGGCGGGAGAATGGCGTGAACCCGGGACGGGGAGCTTACAGTGAGTGGAGATCAGGCCACTGCACTCCAGCCTGGGCGACAGAGAGAGACTCCGTCTCGGAAAAAAAAAAAAAAAAAAGAAAATGAGAGATTTGAGGAAGTTGGAGTTATTTCCCTGTTATGACAACCACCATGCAGATTGATCTATAACACTGCTTGATGGCTGACTTCAATACATGCCAGCTTTACAAAATATATTAAAATATGAACATACATTTGAACCCATTTAAGAAAAACAAATACTGAAGAACGAAGCATCAATTAAATGGTATATTTAACCACATCCCTCACACCCTTCACTCCCCCAAATCACGTAACACTTGCAGTATGTATTTGCACCATCAGTAATAGGCAATCATTAAATATAGAAATTGATGCTATTCTTAGAGGATGCCAAATGTATTAAGAGTTATATAATCCATTTGCTCATGCACCTATGACAAGATATGTCACATTACTTAAAGACAAAAAACAGAGGTTCTTAAATCTTGTATTTCTTTATTTTTCATATGCCCAGAAGTAAATCTTATGATATCAAAACAATCAATAGAAGCTATGTTTATTCTTCATTTAAAAAAAAGTAGGATTTTTTATTTACAAGCATTGTGAAAATGCAATAGATGGAGAAAACACCTAAAAAAATGAGACATACATATGTACAGAATAAGAAACCAAGAATGTATTTCTTCAAAAGATCCTCAGAGATGATTGTAAATACTTCTATGCTCACAAATTAGAAAATCTACAGAAAATGGACAAATTCCTGGAAACACAATCTCCCAAGATTGAATCAGGAAGAAGCTGAAACCCTGAACACCATCAAGTTTTGAAACTGAATCAGTAATGAAAAAAAAAAAACCCCACAAAAACCCTACCAACCAAAAGATGCCCCAGAACAGATAGATTCACAGCCAAATTCTACCAGACATACAAAGAAGAGCTGGTACCAATCCTATTGAAACTACTTCAAACAATTGAGGAGGAAATGCTTCTTCCTAACTCATGTTATGAAGGCACCATCACTCTGATAAAAACAAACAAACAAACAAACAAAAAACCTGGCAAAGACACAATGAGAAAAGAAAATGACAGGTCAACATTCCTGATGAACCAAGGAGGTGAAAGGTCTCTACAAGAAGAAATACAAAACACTGCTAAAAGAAATCATAGATAACATGGACAAATGGAAAAATATTCCATGCTCATGAATTGGATGAATCAATATATTTAAAATGGCCATACTGCTCAAAGCAATCTACAGATTCAGTGCTATTCCTATCAAGCTACCGACGTCATTTTTCACAGAATTAGAAAAAAACAACTTTTATAAAAATCATGTGGAACTAAAAAAGAGCTCTAATAGAGCAATCATAAGCAAAAAAGAACAAAGCTAGAGGCATCACATTGCCCAAATTCAAACTATACTATATAGCTACAACAATCAAAATTGCATGATACTGGTACAAAAGCAGGTATGTATACCAATGGAACAGAATAGACAATCCAGAAATAGAGTCACACACGTATAGCCATCTGATCTTTGTTCTTACAGGAAGAACAAAAATTGACAAGTGAGACCCAGTTAAACCAAAGGGCTTCCACGCAGCAAAAGAAATGATCAATAGAGTAAAAAGACAACCTACAGAATAGGAGAAAATATTCATAAGCTACACATCTGTCCAAGGTCTAATATGGAATCTATAGGGAACTTCAACAGCTGAACAAACAAAAAACAAACTGCCCTGTTTAAAAAATGGGCAAAAGACAGGAACATACACTTTTCAAAAGAAGACATACAAGTGACCAACAAATATGAAAAAATGCTCCACATTATTAATCATCAGAGAAAGGCAAATCAAAACCACAATGAGATACCACGTCACACTAGTAAGAATGGCTATTATGAAAAAGTCAAAAAACAATACATGTTGGAGAGGCTGGAAAGAAAAGTGAACGTTTACATACTATTGATGGAAATGTAAATTAGTCCAGCCACTGGGAAAGCAGTTTGGAGATTTCCTACCGCACTTAAAACAGAACTACTATTTGACCCAGCAATCCCAATACTAGATATAGAACCAAAAGAATACAAATCATTCTATCAAAAACACACATGCACTTGCATGTTCCTCATGGCACTATTTACAATAGTCAAGATATGGAAGCAACCTAGGTGTTTATCAGTGGTGGACTGGATAAAAATATGTGGTACATACACAACATGGAATACTATGCAGCCATAAAAAAGAACAAAATTGTATTCTTTGCAGCAACATGGATGCAGTTGGAGTCCATTATCATAAGGTAGTTAATGCAGGAACAGAAAACCAAATACCACAAGTTCTCACCTATAAGTGGAAGCATTGGATATTCATGGACATAAACTGGGGACTACTAGAAGAGGGAAGGAAGGGAGGCAATGGTTAATAAACTAACTCTTGAGTCAACCGTAGTATCACATAATGTGACCATGTAACAAACCTACACATGTAACTCCTGAATCTAAAATAAAAGTTGAAACGAAAATCCTGGAATAAAATAAAGTCAAACGTGAATGCTGAAAAGTTAAAATAATATATTTCTCCCTCAAAATTACCAAAATTATCCTTTCATTTGTGATAAAAGCCAGAGCACATAACCAATGAGATAATAGCTCAGTCAACTGCAGAAATAAGCAATTTATGCATAAAAAAGTAAGTAGTAACTCCTGTTTCCTGGAAAATGGAACAGATGTATATTTCCCTATTCCTCCCACTAAATACTGAAAACCCTGGACATTATATACAATGCAAACATAAAAACACTCTTAAAGGTGAAGAGAAGAAGACAAATTCACAAGGTACTGTAAAATCCAAGGAATAATACAGTAGTTAGCTTCCTGAGTTTCTTTTTTGTCATTTATCCCAGATTTAAGGCTGAAAAAGCCAGCTCCCAAACATGCCAAAGAGTGCAGATGAAAAAAGCCCTAACAAAATCCTGCCCTCTTTAGTCAAGGGACAGAAGAGGGGCAACCTAGTATCACAGAAAACTTTTAGACAATAACTGCTCAACCCCAGTGAAACACCAGAAAAAAAAAATTGTAGCCCCCACACCATCCATGCCACAAAAGGCTGTTTGTGGATCCTAGATTTCAACCTCTCTAATCTATAACAAGCAATCCTTGTCTCCTGTACCCTGTACCATTCAAGATAGTGTCAGAGAAAGCCAAATGGGGAGCTGGAACATTCATCCATATCCAGGGAGTAATAAGGCCCCACCTCCATGGTATTAGCGGAGACAAGTGGGGAACAGTAATAACAAACTCATTGCTCTCAGCCAAGGCATTCTGAAGAGAGGCATAGTAAGGAGCCAGAATTTCCCCCCCACACAAAATTAAAAAGGAGTCTCTCCTCACTTAGCTGGTCAACTGAGGCCCATTGGGAACCTGGACTTCTACACCTACTTGGCAGTAAGAAAGTGGTGCCCTCCTTCTCCTGCTACAGTAGTGGCAGAGGAAGCCAGCTAATTCTAACAAGACATATACAGGACTTAATTGCTAAAACTAAAAACTGCAAAACGATAATGAAAAATGAGAAAAATAAATGGAGGTACATACCATGTTCATGGTTTGGAAGAACACAGTAAGGATATCAATTCTGCCAATTGCTAAGAAAATCTTAGCAAGAATTTTATAGATATAGATACAATTATTTTGAAATATATATGGAAGGCAAATTAGGTAGAATAGCTAAAACATTTTTGAAAAAGAAAAAGTTATAGAAACAGGTTTACTCAATTTCAAGACTTTTTATATAGCTATGATAACCAGGGTTGTGTGGTATTGGCAGAAGGATGGCCACATAGATCAATGAAGCTGAATCCAGAGATAGACCCACACAAATATGCCTAACCAATTTTTTAACAAAGACGCAACATTTATTGGAGAAAAGAACAATTACTGGAACAAATAGGCAGGTATACACAAAAACATGTTTAGCTTCAATATAAATCTAACACTTTATACAAAAATTAGCTCAAAATGAAATGTGGATTTAAATACATAATTTGAAATTACACAACTTTTATAAAAATAGAAAACAACGGAGACAAGTTTATTCATCTAGAACTAGTCAGAGTTCTTGGGACTTGACACAAAAAGGATAATCCACAAAAGGAAAAAAAAAGATAAATTGGACTTCATCAAACCTACAAGTATTTACTCTCCAAAAGACCTATAAAGATGACGAGTGGATAACCTGCAGACTCCAAGAAAATATTTACAAACCAGATGTTCAAAAATGACTAATATCTAGAGTATATAGTACAATGAACTTACAAAACTTGACAGTAAAAAACCAAGCAATCCAATTAGAAATAGGCAAAAGACATAAAGAAACACCTTGCCAAAATGATATACAGATGACAAATATGCAAATGAAAAGGTATTTAGCATCATTAGTCATCTGAGAAACACAAATTAATACCACACTGAGATATTACTATATAACTATCAGAATGGCTAAGTAAAAAATAATGATAACCACAAATATTGGTAAAGATGCAGAAAATCTGTATCATTTATACATGGATAGTGGGAATGTAAAATAACATAGCCACTCTGAAAATTTTTGGAAATTTTTAACTGAACTAAAGATGCAATTAATGTATAACCCTTGATGTTGTTTGGATATTTGTCCTCTCCAATTTTTTTTTTATGCTTTAAGTTCTGGGGTACCTGGGCAGATTGTGCGGGTATGTTACATAGGTATACATGTGCCACAGTGGTTTGCTGCTCCCATAAACCCGTCATCTACATTAGGCATTTCTGCTAATGCTATCCCTCCCCTAGCCCTCCATCCCTGACAGGTCCCAGTGTGTGATGTTCCCCTCTCTGTGTCCATGTGTTCTCATGGTTCAACTCCCACTTATGAATGAGAACATGCAGTGTTAGGTTTTCTGTTCTTGTGTTTAGTTTCCTGAGAATGATGGTTTCCAGCTTCATCCATGTCCCTGCAAAGGACATGAACTCATCCATTTTTATGGCTGCATAGTATTCCATGGTGTATATGTGCCACATTTTCTTTATCCAGTCTATCATTGATGGGCATTTGGGTTGGTTCCAAGTCTTTGCTATTAGGAACAGTGCCACAATAAACATATGTGTGTATGTGTCCTTATAGATCGCTTCCTTATACCTTATACAAAAATTAACTCAAGATGGATTAAAGACTGAAATGTAAGACCCAAAACCATAAAAACCCCAGAGGAAAACCCAGGCAATACCATTCAGACCATAGGCATGGGCAAAGACTTCATGACTAAAACACCAAAAGCAATGGCAACAAAAGCCAAAATAGACAAACGGGATCTAATTAAACTAGAGAACTTCTGCACAGCAAAATAAACTTTCATCAGAGTGAACATGCAATCTAAAGAATGGGAGAAAATTTTGGCAATCTATCCATCTGACAAAGGGCTAATATCCAGAATCTACAAAGAACTGTCCTCTCCAATTTTATGTTGAAATTTGATCTCCAATATTGAAGGTAGGGTCTAGTGGGAGGTGCTTGGGTCATGAGGACAGATTACTCCTGAATGGCTTAGTGTCATCTTTGCAGTAATGGGGGAGTTCTCCCTCTATTAGGTCCCATGATAGCTGATTGTTGAAGAACCTGACACCTCCGTTCCTTCTGCATCCTTTCATTCTCTTGCCCTGTAATGCCTGTTGCTTTTCTCCTCTAGCCATGGATAGAAGTTCTCTGAAGCCCTCACCAGAAGCAAATGTTGGTACCATGCTTCTTGTATAACTTGCAGAATCATGAGCCAAATAAACCTCTTTTTTTAATATATAAATTACCCAGCCTCAGGTATTCCTTTATAACAAGGCGAAATGGACTAAGAAAATCCTGCACTGCAATTCTGATTATTTATTTTGGACAAATGGAAAGTTAGGTTCACATAAAAATCTGTGTGCAACAGTTCTTGGCAGTTTTATTTATAATAACTGAAAACAACTCGTATGTTCAACTGGTAAATGATTAAATAAATGATAGCATATTCACATCATGGAATACTCAGCATTAAAATGAAGCAGAAAGAGATTGCTGGGCTGAATTTTTAAAATTGAACTATATGCTCTCTATAGAAGACAAACTTTAGATTTAAAAACACAAATATGTTTAAAATAAGTTTAAACAAAGGTATGCTATGCACAATGTAAACATAATAGAACTAGAGTGAATATACTGATAACAGACAAAACAGACTTCAAGACAAAAATCTTACTAGAGACAGTTAGTGATGTTTATAATAAACTAAGGGACATTTTTTTAGGGAGCTACACATTTAAAAACACATATGCATCTAACAATAGAGCTCCAAAGAATTCAAGGTACAAATGAATGATTCGATGACAACAGTTGCAGACATCAATATCCCACTCTAATAACAGATAGCACAACTAGACAGAAAGTCAGTAAGGAGACAGAATACTGAAATCACATTGGCTAGATATGGTGGCTTGTGCCTGAAATCACAATATTTTTGGAGGCTGAGGCAGGAAGTTCACTTGAGCACAGGAGATCAAGACCACCCCAGGCAACAGAGCAAGACTTGATAAACATTAAAAATAAAAAAGTTAGCTGGGTGGGGTGGTGTCTGCCTGTACTTTCAGCTACTGGAGAAGCTAAGATGAGGCCACGAGTTCAAAGTTGTAGTGTGCTATCTTCACACCACTGCACTATAGCCTAGGTGAGAAGTAAGAGCACAGGAAGAAAGCAAGGAAGGAAGAAGGGAGGGAGGGAGGAATGAAGGAATGAAAGAAAGGAATGGAAAGGAAGAAAGATGAAAAGAAGGAAAGAAGAAAGAGATGCAGGGAGGGAGAGAGGGAAAGAGGGAGAGAGTGAAGGAATCACATTATCACCAACTGGACTTAAATGACATCTATAGAACTCTCCACTGAGCAACAGCAGAATGTACATATTTTGCAGTTGCACGTGAAACATATTTCATAATTTGTTCTTTGAAAAGGTTAAAAAATAATAAGTCTTTAGCTATACTAAAAAAGAAAATAGTGGGGAGATAGATTACCAAATTGAGGAATCAGAGGGGGACAGCAACACCAACTTTACAGAAATTTTAAAATAAAGAAACATTATCACAATGTTATGCCAACACTTAGACTATTTAGATAAAATGGACATATTCATAGTAAGGCATAAATTTCTGAAAGTAACCCAAGAAGTAATAAGCAATCTGAATAAATCTATAACAATTAAGTTGATATACTAATTAAAAGTATTCAAAGAGAAACACAGCCCCCGATAGTTTTACTGTGAATTCTGTCAAACAATTTAAAAGGAAATAACACCAATCCTGTGCAAGCTCTTCAAGGAAACAGAGAAGGTGAGAACATTTAACAACTCATTTTAAGAGGCTACAATGACCACAATGCTAAGGCCAAACAAACATATCAGTAGAAAAGAAAGCTGTAATTCAATATCTCTCATAAATATAGATGCAAGTTCCCCAACAAAATATTATCAAACCAATCCAACAACATACAAATAGGATTATATATCATAACCAAATTGGATATAGTGTTGGAATGCAAGGTTGGATTACACCCAGAAATAAACTAATATAATATACCATATCAATAAAATAAAGAACGAAAATCACATGATTCTTTAGATGCAGCATTTGACAAAATATTATACTCATTTGTCACAAAAAATCTCAACAAACTAGAGATTAAAAAATAACTTTCTCAAACTAATAAAGGGCATCTACAAAAAACCTATTGCTAATATTGCACATAATAAAAATTGAATACTCTCACCAAAAGACTGGGAGCAAGGCATAGACAGTTGATTTCACAATTTTTATTTAATATTTACTGGAGATTCTAGCTGATGCAATTAGACCCAAAAAAGTGTTTGGATTATAAAGAAAAAAGTAAAAATGTTTGTATTTGTTGAAGAAATAATTATTTATGTAGAACATTCTAAAGAACCCACAAAATGCTACCAGAAATAATAAACAAGTTCAGCAAGGAAGCAAGATAAATGATCAATATATAAAAAATCAATTATATTTTTATACATTAGAAAGAAAGTCTAAAAGTAAAATTAAGAAAACAATTTCAGTCATAGCAGCATCAAAGGAGTAGAACATTGAGGAATAACTTTAACAAAAGAAGGGCAATATTTGTATACTAAAAACTACAAATAATACTGTGAGAAATTAAAGATCTAAATAAATAGGGAGACATTCTGTGTTCACGGTTTTGAAGACTTAATTTATTAAGATGACAATGCTATCCCAAATTGAGCTATAGATTTCATACATTCTTTATCAAAATCTCAGCTGGATTTCTGTAGAAATTGCCAAGCTTATCCTAAAATTCATATGGGAATACAAGGGACCCAGAATAGACAAAACGATATTGATAACAAAGAATAAAGTACTCACACTTCTCAATTTCAAAACTTACTACAAAGCTACAATAATCAAGAAGAGTGGTACTAGTATAAGGGCACATATGCAGATCAGTGGAATGGAATTTGAGAGTCCAAAAGTAAACCTATACTTTATGACAATTAGTTTTCAACAGGAATGCCAAGAAAGTTAAAAGGGTAAAAGAATAGTCTTTTCAACAAATGATGCTTGAACTATAGGGTATCTACATGCAAAAGTAAAGTTGAATGCCTTTTTTATACTGTACAAAAAAACAAAGAAACAAACCTGAAAATGGATCATAGACTTAAACATAACACTCAAATCTAAAAAACCTTTGGAAGAATATATAAAAGAATTTATCATCTTAATTAGGCAATTGCTACTTAGCTAAGACACCAAAAACATAAGCAACAAAATAAAGAAATAGATACTCTGGACTTCACTCTAATTTCAAAAATTTGGGCTTCAAAGGAAGCCATCAAGAAAGTGATAACTATATAGAAATGCAAATGACTCAGAAAATCTAAAATAATTTTGAAATAAAGTAAGAGAGCATATTCATCAATTGTCAAAATTTTACTATAAATCTACGATAATCAACGTAGTATGATAATGGCATAAGGAAAGGCAGTGGACAGAACTAAGATGAGAAATTAATCCTTATACATGTGGTCAACTGATTTTTGACAATGAAGCCCAGCCAAGTCAGTGAGGGAAAAGATAGTCTTCCCAACAAATCGTGCTACGAAAATAGGATGCCCATATGCAAAAATATAAATTTAGATCTTTATCTCACACCATACATAAAAAATAACTCAAAATTTATTGAAGACCAACATGTAACAGAAGAACTATGAGAAATACAGGAGAAAAACAAAATCTTCAAGACCTTGGGTTACACAAAGATTTCTTACATATAACATTAAAAGCACAATCCATTAAAAACTTATAAATTCAATGTCATCAAAATAAGAAACTGCTATGCTTTAAAAAAGACCCTTTGAAGACAATGAAATGCCAAGCCATATGAGAGAAAAATCATATTTGATAAAGGACTTGTACCCAGAATATACAAACCAATTTTTCAATCCAATAATAAAAAGACAAATAAAATTAAACATGGAGAAAGGATCTGATATTGAAAAATATACAAACGTCTAATTAATAAGCACCTGAAGAATGCTCAATATCATTAGTAGTTAAGAAAATTCAAATTAAAATCACAATGATATATGATTATTTTACCCACTAGGAATGCCTATAATAAAAAGGAAAGACAGTAACAAGTGTTGGAGAGGATGAGGAGACACTAGAAATGCACACACAGGTAGTGACAACATAAAATGGAATGATCAATTCAAAAAATAATTTGGCAATTTCTGAAAATGTTAAAAATAAAATTACAGATGACCCAGCAGTTACATTCCTAGATATTTACTTAAGAGAAATGAAAAACATGTCCACACAAAAATGTATTATTTATAATAACCCAAACTTTAAGCAATCCAAAATTTCCATCATTTGGTGAATGGGCAAGGAAAAGATGGCATATTCATATAGTGGAACATATCTCAGCAATAAACAAGAATATTCTACAATATGGAAGCATCCCCAACATACTGTGCTATTGAGAGATGCTAAATGCAGAGGAAAACAGATAAATGGGTGCCTTGGACTGGAGTGAGACCAGGAACTGACTACAAGAGACAAGAGGGGTATTTGGGGGATGATAGATGTGCAAAACTAGATTGTTATAATGTTTATACAACTCTGTAAATGTATTTAAAGTCATTGGATTGTACATTTAAATGAGTCAATTTTATAATATGTACATTTCAACTCAATAATGGTGTTAAAAAGTGTGACTTGATCAAGGCAAATATTAAGTGTAAAAGCCCTTTGTGATATAGGAAACAGTAATCTAAATGACATCTTTACAATAAATACCATATTCATCTGCCTTTGTAAATGTTCCTAAATCTAGAACTAAAGAAAAAAGATTCAAAATGCAATTAGTGAAAGCAAGTTTTCAGTATATAACGCAGCACTCTAATTGTGACTTAATATGGGGATAGATATTTTGTTTTTAATTTTTAAGGGGTGGGCAACATTGCCTTCAGGCTATCTGCCGTAGGTATTGTTATCTCTCTACAGAGCTTTTGATTAAATATTGAATAGTAGTGAGTTTGATGTTATAATCCCTGACAAGTATCTTGAGTGCAGTTACTTTATGTGGCTGATTAGGTGGGGAGCCAAAAGCTTTAACAGTCAATTGAACTGGAGTCAGGATTATTTTCTTCTTGAGAAAGTTAAGGAGGTTAAAAAAAACCACATGCTGGAGTAGTAAGCCATGTCACTTTATTTCTTGACTTTATGGTTTCTCAAGCAGAACAGGTGAACAGATTCTAAAAAGCCAACCACTTCTGATCATATTTGTCCCAGAAAGTACTACAGAATAAAAACAGCATAGAAAACATTTTTACAACTATGTGTGTTCCTTTTCATAGCGATTTTCATGGTTAGAATTGATATTAACTATGAGAATAATAATTAATTTGGGATTGTTACCTGGGCCTATCTTGAAGCATTTACTGAAATTGACTATTGGGACAGGAGATCACAAAGCTAGAGCAGGTGTATGACTTTCTCCAAACCTGACTGGCCAAACTTTCCCCCAGGGGATGTTGAAGTTCTGAACCCAAGAGAGACAGCGGAAAACTTCCTGAATCTTGGAGCTCTGGGCAGCTTCCCGTGCCATTTCTCTGTGTGGTGATGTTCTCCAGGCCTTACAATAGAAAAACCCATCTCAGTTTGGAGAGCTATATATTCAAAGACCAATAAAAAAACACTTGGTTCAACTGTTTTCCAAATAATATTTTATGTTGCTTTTTCTCCTTTCCCTCCACACCTGAATCTTCTCTAGATCTGTGAAATTAGGAGTTGCAAAAGTCCGTCACAGCTTCTTTTGTTTCTCTGTCCCCAGAAGAAATTTCTCTGACTTTGTATAGCTTTTGCTATGTGACCTATGTACCTTAGTCTATGGTACATTTGAAATCATGTAACTGTGAGCTAGTTTAAAATATTAATACATGAGATTATTGAAGGTGATTTAAGGAGATATTAATACACAGTGTTTGTCCCCATTTGCAAAAAAGGCAATGCTTCATAGACCATAATTACCTGAGTATCTCAGGATCAGGTCCTCTAGATCTGCTTTGTACTATATGGGCCTAACATGATGGCATTTAGCATTAACATAGAAAACAAAAATACAGCATTACTTTGTATTAGAGAAAATAATGAGAATCTATAATTTCTGTATACCATGACAAATACTAATAAATGGATCCTATCTAAATATGACTCTACTGTTGAGTCTTCATATAAATTAAATCTTACTGAGAAAATCAAAATGTCTCAACTCAATACAAAGATGCCCGGAAAAAAAAAATCTAAACAATTTTTATATCTCCTGGTTTATTAATTGTAACATTTAAATTCTCTTAGGTTTTGTTTCCTCAAGTCCAAACAGGAGTTAATTACACATAATCATAAGATTACCAGGAACATTGAACCAAATAATGCATAAAAGGTACATAAAAGTTGCCTGGTGCATTGTTGCCTCTCAATTAGTCATTATTATTTACATAGTAAGTCACTGGTAATTTTTAAAAAATCCTAATTTTGACTTAAAAAAAGTGCTGAAAAATGAACATTTAGAAATAAATCATTCTTTCAGTGTTAAAGAGAATCAAGCATGCTTTTCAGCCAAAGGAAAAAAGCGGTATTTAATATGTCCTAGAACACATTTTCTTTAGTTCTGAGAAGCAAGTATTACTAGTTCTGTTGAATCTTACTTTGGAACTCAACTATTGTTGGAAACAACTATTGTTGAAGTATATTTTTTCTTTTTGGATGGGAAGATATTTAGAGTGAAGAAGAGCCTTCAAAATCTAGAATACCAAAAGCTACATTTGGTTGAAATATGCTCTATGCTTTTATGTAAACCCTCCAAATAAAAACAATTTGCAAGAAATAACTGCCAATAGATTTTTAAATCTCCAATTAAGCTATTTTGCTGCTTTTATAATTACTAGCAACTGCCATCAATTATTTATTCTGAGGTTAGTAATAATAAACATATTGTTAAATATTCAGTGTGTAAAAAAGATTTTGGCTTTTTACCAGATAACCCTTTCTTGCAATCACATATGCAAAACATAGATGTAACTTTAACTTCTAAGACAAACTATTTATTGACTACATCACAAAGACATTAGAAATAGATTATAATAAAAAAACTGACTACAAATTGATAATGCAACAAGAGGGACTCTTAGTGATACAATGAGAGAATTCAGGTTTGAGGGACATATTTCTTCAGTTAAGGATTAATTAAGCAATTTCAGCCCTGAGGAAGGCTGCTTTGGCTGGCAGCTTGACTGTATTAACAGATGAGCTTGTTTTGCAAGCAAATGAGTAAACAAATCTGTTAACTACAATTAATTTGGTTTTTGCACATTGATTCACCACATTTTTATTTACCAAATAATTCTCATCTCCACTTAAACATAGAAGTCTGACTGCACAAATATTAGCTATGTCTTAGCTGATGTGAATAAGAAGTTGAGCAAAAACATTTTACTTCAGTGTCCAGTGGTACTTGGTGCATTGGTAGCTCTTAGTTGCATGTTGCTATAAAGGATCCTCCTTAAAACTATGTCATATTAATTAACTGATTTGACTAATAAGTCTCCTTTATGCATTATTTATCTAGTTAAGTGCATAATGATGTATTAATAAGTTGTATAGAAAGAGAGGCTGTGGAGTAGTATTTGTTCTCTGATTATCAAAAGTATACACCATTGATATTAGTGATTAAGCCAATTTTTTGTGCTATGCATGCCTTAAAATAATTTTTATAAGAACATCATTTCAATAAAACAGATTCATTTGTTTTTTATAACAAACACTTCTGTAGCACTTACTAAGCAACAAACACTGTGGTAAGTGCTGTATTAACTCAGTTATCCTCCAAATAACTATATGACTTGAATATTATTCCCATTTTAACAATGAAGAAATTGGGACATAGATCTAAAGTAATTCACTGAGAACACAAACTGGCAAGTGGGTTTGAACCTAGATAGTTGAGTCACATGCTACAGCCTCAAAACCTGCTGGTTCTTTCAATCCTGCCTTCCTAGAGTTCCTTTCAGACCTGTGCACTCGAGAATTCCGTTGACCAAAAACAATTTCCTATCTGTCCACTTTTCTGGAAAGAGTAAAAAGCTGCTTGTCTGTTTAGAAGTGACCTTTATTTCTTAGCACATACAATGAAGGCCATAGGGGCAGACTCAGTTTCCCTAAAATATGAGCCCAAGGAGAGCAAAGGTAGAGTAGCTAAACCACAAACTGAACTTGAAACTAAGTTTTATTTTGCCCCTTGTTTTTCGTTGTGCATAACCCAATGGAGTACCTTTTCTTGATTTCCTTTGACTTATAAGCAGAGGTTCACATCATGTGAGGTGTTAGAATTGTTCACATCACGTAAACAGAGTTTGGCTTATCAGAGTAGAGTCATGTTTTAAAGGGTCTTGAATGTTGAGTTTGAGGTATTCTAAGTGCAACAGAATAGGGGAACACTGAAGATTCCTGGGGAGAGAAATGGAAGACGAAAGCCATTTCATCTGGTCTCTTGAAAGGTGCAGAATGAATTGGAGTAGAATACAAATATGGCCAGAGACCAGCTACACAGCTAACTGGGATGAGGAGGTGAGAGAGGGGGAGTAGATAAGAAGATTGGTCTAAGGCAATTCAAGAGCCTCAGCCCCACATAACTACAAGAATGTAGTTTTATTCACGTCACCAGATGAGAGAAATCTTGTTTGGGAGAAGAGAGAAACAGGGAGATGGCACAGAGTGGAAAGAGAGAAGATAAGTGTGACTTTAAACAATATACATAAAGACTTATTTCAATCACATTAGCATATTGAGACTAAAAACTCTCAAGATTTTTAAAGTAGTGTGAGCATATTAGCCGAGACGTATAACAATTTTTTTTTTCTATGTCAGTACTGGTCTGTGCAAAGCAGCTTTTTCACCAATACTATTTTTCCTTACTGTTACTAGTCCTACTCTGTGAGATAAACAATTTAAATTGGTGTCTTTTGTAACGTTCTCATGGAGCCCAAAGTTTTTTTTTTTTTCATAGCATTTATCATAATTTATAATTATATGCTCATTTATTATAGGTTTACTTGTTAAATGTTTCCTCTACTAGACTGAAACTTTAATGAAGACATAAACTTCATCTTATTTTGCAGCCATGTACACCCAGTTGTTAGCATAGTTTAGAGCTCAAGATGAATAAATAAATGATTCAAGTTTTTTGTCCTCATTAAAAGCTAAGATTTTAAAAAATCTTACAGACTCAAAAACTGAGGCAATACCTGGATGATTTTATTCACCTCATTATGTTGAAAAATAAAATAAATCTGTAAACTTCCTGGGCTTTTATTAGAAATTAAAGGTTAGGAGTAGTTGTAACTAGGTTAGCAGTGAATTGCTAAATTTAAACACTTCCCTTCCAAGTGATTAAACTCTGTTAACATCTCAACTGTTCAGGCTCTTGTACATAAAGTATTTAGGGATATAAAAGGTTATAATGTAACACTGTAATAAGCAGAGAAAGAAGCACTACTCTGTGTCAGAGAGATTTACATTACTACTAATAGAAGTTAACCTCACAGCTGGAGTGCTGCAAGAAAGAAAAATATTTTTTGAGATGGAAAAAACGTGTGTTCATAAAAAGTTCAAACACGTCAATCAAAGTATAGTACGATATACACTAATTTTTTTCACAGATGAAAGGCCCAAATAAAGTAAGCTTTAAAAAAATCAAAATACAATAAAGGTCTGTGATCCAGAACATCTTCAATCACAGCCTCTTATTCTGCTCTGTCATCTAATTTCACCATTCTCCACTCCAGTGCCTTTGACCTTCGGAGAACAATAATGCCAATGACTTTTACAGTTATTTGCCCCATTGTGCCACTGTAATTGAGTTCACCTACAGACCTATTTGATATTGTATTAATAATTATTTATGCTAGAAGTATTCTAGCTACACTAATACGTCTTTGTAAAATCTCATCAAGAAACTTTAAGAAAGATGTTTTGTGTTAATGATGAGGAGGTGTCCTCGACTATATTGAATTTCTCACTATTGTTTGAATTCTAAAAATGTATTTATATTTATATTTATGCTTAGAAATAAAAATTTAAAAACATGTACATTATAAAAATTTAAATAACGTTATTTTCATGAAATTAAAGAAAAATTATCTCTGTGTCCCTACGACTTGATATGAACAGGAAAAAAATGTGTTTTTCTTTTAATGATGAACAAAAATGTTTCAGTAATTTTAAATGTTTTATACAGTCTCTAAGGTTTTATCAACCCAATGCTTGTTTAAAATATAGTTAATAGAAGATAATATGTATGTAGTTTTAAATAGCCTCTATAACACAAAAATTTTCCAATCATTAATGTCTTAAGCAAAAAGACCAAAAGTAGAAAATAACATTCTTCAAAAAATATCTTTCTTGCAACAAGTGTCCAAACTCTTCTGTATGGCAGATGTGTAACTTCCAGAAGTAGTAACACATTGCCAAAATCTCTATGTAACAAAGGAGGTCCAAATTTTTATTTGCCTCAAATAATACTCAACACAACAGAATCCCAATGCATAGAATATTGTAGACAATTAGAATTTCATTTTTAATGTAATTTTATTTCTTCACCAAACTAAGATTTGTAAATGTATCCATTTTAGTTGGATAATTTGCTCTAATACCAGAGCAGGTTTTCACCCTATAGTTAACAGAGACTTTCTCTCAGTTATGCACAAGAGCCCAGAGGAAAGATTTTGTGACTGACACTGGTGAGCTTGGCAGATGAGAGTGACTCAGGGCAGTGTGACACATGTCCCCGAAGTGTATCAGGTCTAAGCCTGAATGCACCTCCTGTAACTTAAGTGCTGAGGGGGGCAGCGACTGGAGAGAATGAAAGTAGGCCGGATGTTTCTAGGCAATTATTGGCCTACCCACAGCCCATGCATGAATTAGACCTTGTTCAGACAATGACTCCACATATACTGCCCAGATGATAAGCATGGGATTTTTCCCCACTCCCTACTATCTCTCAGGGAAACTACTATTTACATTTTAAGCATGTCTCCAATTTGGCTACATTCTTCCTCTCCAACTGCGTCAGACACCTGCCATGTCAGTCACACTGCTCATTGCTGTTCTGTACTCATAGACATTCCTTTTGTACTGTGTTTCATGTGCCCCTTCCCCTAAAATTAATGTCCACCTCAACACCCCTACCTTCTATGTCCATCTTTGTATGCGTAATTCAGTACAAAGGCTATTATCCTACAAAGTCAAGGTTAAGTTCACTCCTTCTACTATTTCTTCTCCAGTTTCAGGCCTTCCCAATTTGTACTTTAATTTTATTCGTTACTTTGCAGTTTAGCATATAAGTGTGTTCTTCATTGTTTGAAGCTCATGAGGTAGTCACTGAACTGAACTGTGAAGTCTTCCAGTTCAAGGCCCGTGTTTTGTGCTTCCTGGTATCTGGAATTTGGTTGCTAGAAGTTCTGGATGTCACACTGATGGGGCAGGTTTCTCACTAAACTAATTTTCCATGCTGGCAACTAAAAGGGAGTTTAAAATGTCAGTAAAGACAAAGACAAGTGGAGACTAATGTTATGCTGTTATTACTAGGGCAAGAATGTGGTAAAGTCCCTATATTTGCCCACTGAAATACCAACGATGATCATTACCACCATAATTCGCATTTATTGGGCTTCTACTTCATACCTACTTTGGCTCTAAATCAGGGGTTTAATATGAACATAAATGCATTTAGTCAGAATAACAACACTGTTAAGTACGTATTATCATCTCTATTTTCGGGAACATAAGGAATTTCTCAAAGACCATTCAGAAGGTAAGACTGGTGAAAATGAAATCAAAACATAATTTGACCTGATCATAAAACTTTTTACCACAGAACTCAGAAAGAATTTAGGCCTCTAAAAACTATATACTTGTTCACTAAAAAAACCCATCCACCAATTTTATATCGTAAATTATAAGTTGCATTGTATTTTAAAACAGTCATTCAATCAAGCCCTGTTGAGCTCCTAAGTATAGTAAAGAAGGAATTAAATATCCAGTCCTTATAATAAAAAAAGAAAATATAGATGGAGAGAAATCAAGTGTTAAAAAAAATTGTATTAGAAATGTCTTAAAACAATTTGTGATGAGTTCAATAACTGATGCCGTGAGATTATATCAAGGCTTACTGTAGTTGTAGGCTGAAAGTTTTAAGCACTAGATTCGATAGGAGAAAGACTTTGGAAAAGGAATGGAAAGCTTTTCTGTCATCAGAAGGGAAGGCCTCAGATGTGAGAGATCTATATAAGTAAAGCGCAGTTCCTGGTTCAGATGACATTGAGTAAACTCATTTGGCAAAAGGAGAGAATTCACATAGGGAGTGACGAATGGAAGAATATTAAGTTGTCCCAGGGAAAGAAGAATGAAAGCTTCTTTAGACTAACCAGTGAGGAAGGAAAAGTTAGAGCTAAATGAATTTTCTCTGAACATGCCTCACTTCTTTCCAGTTCCTTTATTTCCTTTTTTATTTCTTCCCTGGGTCTTTTTGGTTTAGAGGTCTTTGGAAACTTTTGCCTTGTTTGTGTTATTTTATAAGTTTCTGACAAACCACGAACTATGACATTGTCTACTGATATTTCTCTATTCCTTTTTTACAACATATGAAAAAAATTTAAAGTGTAACGTATCATCAGGCAATGTGATGTAGCAAAAAAAAAAAAAAAGTGTTTATAGATTTTAAAGGCAAACAGAGGTGGATTTGACACCAGTTCACCCAGTTCACCCATTTAGTGGCAAGTTGCTTACTCTCCATGTATCTCACATTCTTCGTCTGTCAAACAGGAAAAAGAATAACTACTTGGCAAGGAAATTGAATGTGAAGATTAGGAAATATATATGTAAAGCACTGATTTTTACAATGTAGCAAATGCAATATTAGATCTGGGTATTATCAATTTGTTCAACATTCATGCCAAACAAAGTTTATATTTTATGCCAGAAACTCTCCTTCTTGCTGAAGTGTAGCAATGAAAACAAAACAGAACAAACCTAGTCTATATGCTATCAAGGAACTTAGATTCTAGTTAGGGAGATAGACAACAGTCAGATTATAAGTATGTACTATAGTTCAGCTATATTTCAATGCTGTGAAAAAACAAAAAATACAAGATAGGCTAAGAGGATAAGAGTAGGCTTGAAGTATAAAGAGTTCATATACAGTGGTCAGGGGGGTTCCAAAATATATTTATTTTTAAGGAAGAAAATATCATATGTAAAAATCTGCTGTTTAAAATACTTGTCAATGTCATAATACATAAATAGTTTTGAATACTGCAAAAAGAGTATCAACTTTGTAAGAAGTTACTTCAAATAAAATTACACCACAGAGGATCCATCCAAAGTATTTTTAGATAATTCATGTTTTGTCAAAGGCCGCAAAACAAAAAATGTTAAATCTAAAGTGTTTTAACTAATAAAGATCAATGAGGGACAAAAGCAAATTATCTTTGAAACTGTGATTCCAGCCAATGAAAAAAGATGATACAATTTATTTTAATCCCTACTTTGTATTCTGTAGACAACTATTAAATGAGTTGAGTACCATTTCTATTGTATGGTGGTTAAAAGGGAAGTCCCAGGAAACAAAATATTTGGGTTCAAAACTTTGATTTTTCTTAGCTGTGTGACCTAGCTTATGGAATTTATATGTTACTATCTTGATAATGCCATTTTTGGGGGAAATTTTGTTATGAGAATACCAATACACTCTATGATAAAAATTATCTATTATTTTCAACGAATTGAAAATACTCTAATCTAACATTGCATTTTGCGATGTTGTAAAAAACGGTGCTTTACATATGTATTTCCTGATCTGCACATCCAATTTACTTGCCAAGTAGTTATTCTTTTTCCCATTTGACAGACGAAGAATGTGAGATACATGGAGAGTAAGCAACTTGCCACTAAATGGGTGAACACAG
This sequence comes from Theropithecus gelada, assembly GCF_003255815.1. Classification (NCBI taxonomy): domain Eukaryota; kingdom Metazoa; phylum Chordata; class Mammalia; order Primates; family Cercopithecidae; genus Theropithecus; species Theropithecus gelada. The sequence goes on from NC_037669.1 coordinate 168,529,051, forward strand.
TTATCTATTTGGAAATAGAGTAGTATTGTATGTATGCACTAAGCTGACTCAAATGTCAGGTATAATAACATTTCCTACTTAGCTAAAGTAAGTGAAGCAAACAATGATCTACCAAGTATAGTGATTAGGCAGGATGTTTTCTATGGTCTTTTTCCATTTTAATTCCATCACTTTTTTTTTTTTGAGATGGAGTCTCGTTTTCTCGCCCAGACTGGAGTGCAGTGGCGCAATCACGGCTCACTGCAACCTCCACCTCCCGGGTTTACGCCATTCTCCTGCCTCAGTCTCCCAAGTAGCTGGGACTACAGGCGCCTGCCACCACGTCCAGCCAAAGTTTTGTATTTTTAGTAGAGACGGGGTTTCACCGTGTTAGCCAGGATGGTCTCGATCTCCTGACCTCGTGATCCACCCGCCTCGGCCTCCCAAAGTGCTGGGATTACAGGCTTGAGCCACCGCGCCTGGCCTCTTTTTCTTTTATGTGTTATGGCCCACCTCATTCTACAATTAATTTGAGGCTCTATGATGGAAAATAAAAATTATTTTTTAAAAAAATTGTTTGTTCTTCCTCATTCTTAGCCTTAGGTCCTTTTACAAAATCCCATGGCTAAAGCCATTAGGTTATATACAATTATTCTTTTTGAATTTGGGAAATGCTGCTCTCCTAGAACTTTTCTCTTTTATAAAGAAAATACATACAACATACACATATGTATGTTAAGTATGTATGTTATAGCTAAGGACATGACAAAACAGTAACACTTTATGTGTATTATGTCAAGTAACTGATAAGTTGTCAAAAATTTTACAGCATGATTTTTAAATTTTCTGAAATACTATTACATTTTTATTTTTAGATAAATCATACCCACTTGGTATTCAATTCGTTTGTTTTTACAATAAAATGACTTCTTTTTTAAGTGATCAGAGGAGAATAAGCAAATAAAAATTGATCTGAATTCTTTTCCTAAACCTGTCCACAAATGAGGGATTCTTTTAGATTATAATCCACATTCTAATTTCTAGTGAGTCATCTTCCTTCCAATGACACATAATACAAACAGAATGTAGGGACATCCTCCAGCTAATGCATTGTTTAGAAACTTAGTAAGTGAATAAAAGCACGTGGCCACGAGGACACAAAAATATCTAAGCGCTGCAGAAACAGCCACATAATTTGCTCCTTGATTTATTGCATCTTTGGCAGGCAACGCTCTGAGCTTCCATGCATATATGGGCAATTGGGGCATCTGTGATGAAGTGCTGTTGACAGAAGTATGGCCCGTGGTAACATGATTGCTCTAATAAGGAACCATGGTAAGTCAGACAGCTGTATCAATGGTTATTCTCTGCTTTGATATTTCAAAATGTCAACACACCATCACAAACTGTCAGAGGAAACAATTTAAAGCTGTAGGGGAAGAAAAGAACACCTCTATCGGCAGTTCTTTAATCGGGTCATTGTTTAAGACATCCCTAATCACAGATATAATATATGCTGCTCTGTAACGTATCTAAAAAACATAGGATTTCACCGAAAGCTGAAGACCAACTTCATCTTATTTTGCAGTTATCACTTATTTTGTCTCATAAGATGTTATAACTTAACCCTTCTAGGTCCACACTGGAATTGTCATGACAATGGTTAAGAACTTATAAATGTAATATTACTTCACATAAGAACTCATACTTCTAATAATAAAAATTGTATCAGAGAAGCAAAAAAAGGCCTTAACTTTATGCTAAATTCAGCTATGTCATACTGGAAGGTCTAAAAATGAGGGAAGTATTAATTTATTCTACCCAGTTCACATTTTGGTACTTACTAGCTTATAGTGAAAAAAGGCATCTTGAAGCAATAACTGACTAATTTATAAAAGTGACTAACTAGTAATGAATAAGTAATTATTTATTTGACTCATCCTGTCTTACTTATCTCTTTTTCTATGCTCCAATTTATCAAATATTGATCTTTGATAGAATTAATGACTTGTGCAGTGATAACATCATGGAAAAAATGATACATCTACTAATTATATTCAGTATATTTCATCAATATTTTAATTTGGAAATTAGTTCATATGATACAATATAGATTAAATTAGAAAAGAAAATAGCAACATGTACCCAACAAATTATATATACTACCTTGTAAGGTAATGTCTTTTTCTTTTATGTATATAATCAACAAATACATTTATAGGTTACAGTGTGCTATAACTAAAGTAAACATGTAGATTTTTCTCAACCAAAGTTAGAAATTTTACTAACCAGATATAATTTTGCTAGCAAAGAAGGAAATAAGGATACTACATGAACGGTAATTTAGTCCTGGCAGTTTAATGGAATGGCCAAACTAAGCCTGAAAACACTGATGCATTTTGTTGCATATGGAAATACAAAGAAATCATTACATATTGTTACATTTGATGACAAGAATTATGATCGTGTTAAAAATTCAATCCAGTTTCCTTGTCAGTTCAATAACGATAATTTTAACATGTTCATACCAAAAACCCAGCGAACCATGGAATTGCGTTCAACAAACAGAATGAAACCAGACACTAAGTCTGATTAAGAAAATATTAAATATGTTTACCATTTATTTACGTTTTCAGCTGTATTGCACTTAAGTAAAAGAATAGTTCTTTAAATGGAGTAAAAATTCATATATACAGCACCCTTCTTTTTTACAGTCTTCCACATTAACTTACCCAACAGCATTGCACTTGCTGCTAATGAAAAGAGAGCAGGCTGTACAAATCTTCTTAAGTCTCCTGTGGCAAGAAAACTATTACAGAAATGAATAGAAGGAGGTCTCTGGAGCTTTTCTCTTGCCTTCTTGTTTTACCAAAGGCTGTTAGGATCACACTGAGAACTGTCAAAGCTGAATAAACCACTGACAATTGGGTTTATACCCGTTGGACAGTCGAGCTTTCATAGGGGATGATTCGACTTTGTCTGAGCACCAGTATATTAGAAACAATGTGAAAACTCCCAGTGACTGGAGCCTGGCTTATAACTGTAGACAAAGAGGAACTTTTCTGCTAGTGCTTTGCTAGGAAAGGCTTGTCAAAGAGAGTTAATTCAAGCAGCCTGAAATTACATTAACCCTGTGCATTTAAGTACTGTTGATCTGCAGCTTTGCACATTGTATTTTCAAAGCAGTCCAGCTGAAGGGTGGGAGAATAACTAGGTTTACAGAATCATTTAGAAATGTTAAATTTCTTAACTCCCAACTTTGACAAGAAAATGCTCATTAGTGTTATGGGATGAGAGAGGAGAAAAAATATTTGAAAGTCAAATGAAGATTACTATTTTATATTATTTTATGACACATTTAATTTTTTCAGAATAAATGAGCAAATTCATTGATGAATAAAATTATAAAAATGTAGATATATATGTAAAGTATTACTAGGTCAAGACCTTCATCTTCATTTTATAGAGTACAGATGAATACTTCTTAATGAGTTTTGGAGCTCTCATTTACATAGAAAATATTACAAATTCACTATCAATATGAATAATTTGAAATTCTTATTTTCAATTTACACATAGGTAGATTCTTAGAAGATATACATCATATTTGTCTAATAATAAATGCATATATTCACTGACTCTGTATTTGAATGTGTGTGTGTGCATGTATATATATGTGCGTATATATGTATATGTATATACACATATATATAGCAAGAGAGACAGATTGAGAGAAAGAGAATGAAAGAGAGAAAGAGACAGAGAGAGGAGAGTGAGAAATTTTTCTATGTCACATAGGCTGGGATAGTGAAATAACTGATTTAACAGAGTTTGTGAATATTGTCTGGTCTTCAGAAAAAATTTTTAAGCTCTATGGATGTTCATGCATGTAAAATGCATGTTCATGGTGAGATGCATGTTAGTTGTATGTTTTCTGCACAGAAGAGCAAACATTTTAAGCCTGTTTTTTCTACTCACTAGCTGTGAAAACTTCAACAATTCACTGAAAAACTTAATTTCAATTTCTGTATAACAAAAATAATAATGCCTAGAGAGCGATCAAGATTAAATTACTTTGCTCATGTGAAAGATGACATAAAGTAGGTGGAACAAATGTTTTTTTCTGGACTAGAATTTTACATGATGGTAAATATTTATCTTCAAAAACTTATTTTGTGCTTTTATTATGTGTTTGGCTCAGTGATCCTCTGCCCAATTGATATAAGTTTCTTAATCCTACCCTTAACTAGAATTGTCATGTTAACCTACACTGTGGAATTACTCAACTTTGTGAAATGTCTTAAAGAAAAATTGTTTAAATATGTGGCTTGACATATTAAGTTGATGAACTCATATTATATGTTTATACTGGAAACATCAGTAATTATGCTTCATTTCCTCTTTGAGGAACTCAAATTAATAAGTTTTACATTTTGAGTTACGCTTCTCAATTTCAGAGCTCTCTAAAAATTAAGAAATCAGTTCACAGTAATATGAATTTAAGCTGAACTCAGTAATCATCTCTTAATTTTACTTAATACAGTGTGCATATTCATGGCAAATTAGCTGATTTAGCTGACCGCTGCTCAGGTCACGGATCAATTCACCAAATGTATTTATCTATTGCTCCAAAGTCATACACTGGTGAACCACAAAATTAGGATCTCTTCTTTTGGAGAAGCATTGGTTCCCTGATTTTTATTTTAAAGAGAAAGAAAACTTTTCTCTTTTAACTTAAGCATTTCCATCCTCTATTTAAAATGAGAGAATTAGAGAAAGTAAAATATTTAAGTCTATTAGTTATTTTACATTCTTTATATACACAAAACACTTTTACATATATCTATTCAATGCTGCGTATCATGTACAAGAAATTCAACACGTAAAGTAGTCTACACGGAGTCACCCATTAGTTTGTAGATATTGCAAAGTTGAAATTTAATTCATTAGATTTTAAAGATAAAAAGAAATGGAAAAGTTTTTGAAATTTTTATTTGTTTTATCTAATATACATTTTTAAATAGAATGTTCATATGAACTCATTTATTTTCACGTAGCACTATGTTAAAAATTATTCTCTCAGGCTAGACACAGTGGCTCACACCTGTAATCTGAGAACTTCCAGAGGCTGAGGCGGGCGGATCACTTGAGCTCAGGAGTTGGAGACCAGCCTGGCTCACAAGGTGAAATCCCATCTCTACTAAAACTACAACAATTAGCCGGGCGTGGTAGCTTGCACCTGTAATCCCAGCTACTAGAGCGGCTGAAGCAGGAGAATCACTTGAACCCAAGAGGCGGAGGTTGCAGTGAGCCGAAATTGCACTACTGTACTCCAGCCTGGGTGATAGAGCGAGACTCTGTGTCTAAAGAGTAAAACTAAAACATTAAAAAAAATTACTTTCTCGTTTTGAAGAATCTTCCACAAAAACATTTTTAAGAAGCCATATCACACTGCAATGTGCAGATCTACTATAATTATTTAAATTCAAATACCTGATTGGACTTGTGGATTAATACCAATTTGACCCTTTTGAAAAAACATCAGGTTGAGCATGCCTGAGAAATATCTTGTAAATCTATGATTTCTTTCTTAACCTAAAATTTTCCAAATGGAATTTTGAGGTCAAAGGTGATATAAATATTTCAGTTTGCACTCATGAAAGTTTGTAATAATTAATACAACACGTGTATAAGAAATACTGAATATTTTACTTACAACTCTACACACAGCATCAAACTTATAAATACAATAGCAAATTCATAATTTAAATATCTTTTGAGTTGCTTATATATAAATATAGGCAAATTTATGGTACAGTAGAGCCATTCTCTTATGAAGTTATGTTTTTCAAGGCTCTTTCATGTATTTTATAAGTTATTTATTTATTTATTTATTTTGAGATAGAATCTCGCTCTGTTGCCCATGCTGGAGTGCAATGGCACAATCTCATCTCACTGTAACCTCCACCTCCCGGGTTCAAGCCATTCTCCTGCCTCAGCCTCAGCCTCCTGAGTAGCTGGGATTACAGGTGCCCACCACCACACCAGGCTAATTTTTTGTACTTTTAGTAGAGACAGGGTTTCACTATGTTGCCCAGGCTGGTCTCGAACTCCTGACCTCACGATCCACCTGCCTCAGCCTCCCAAAGTGCTGGGATTACAGGCGTGAGCCACCGTGCCCAGTCATAAGTTATTTTTAAATTGGACATGTACATGACTATTTTTTGCATGTAATATCTCTATATGTATTAATCCATTTATCTTTCTTCTATCTATCATCTATATTTTTGTTGATACACCAAAATATATCAATTTTTAAATTTATGGTTTCAATCATTGGAGTTACGCTTAGAAAGGCCTTTTCCAAGTCAGGATTATGTATATGTCCATATTTAACTTTAGAATTTGTTACTTTTGAAGCAATATTTCTCCTGGGTTTTGTTTTACCATATCATATGAAGTAGAGAGCAAGATATTGTTTTTAATTTTTGATGTAATTAGTTCTTTGTTCTGACACCACTTGAAAAACCCACTCTTTATTCATTTGAAATGCTGCCATTATAATTAATTTTCATATGAATTTATGTCTGATTCTGGACTTTCTGTTATAATTCACTAATTAATGCCCATCTTTTTCCTGTCAATATCCACTATTATAATTACTAAAGCTGTGTAACATCTGACAGTTCATTCCACCATCAAAATTGGATTGATTCTTCTCTTTTCTTAATTATATCAATAAATATCATAAATGGCCCTAATTTTTTTAACTTACTAAAATAGATTTAAGAGATTTAAGAGAAAAAAAGCATTCCAATATTGGCTCTATGACATAAAATATAAAAAGCAAATAAAAAAACTTTCCTGGTATTAATAAAACATTCTGAACCCAGAAACTCTTTTAGGAGGCAAGTTTTTCTTTTCTTTCTTTGCACTGACAAGTTTTTCCATAGGTACTGATTTTCTGCTCCTCCTTAAATTCCTTAAGTCTCTTAGAAAATTTACATTTTATAGTAAAATATTCAATATTGCTGGAGGGTTTCGGACATATAGTCAGGTAACTACCCTGCTTCTCACATCTAGTATTATATATTTGTATATGCCATTTTCATTGTGAAAAATACCAGATTTCTATATATTGAATTGGCTTATAATATTTTGATTTCTTTATCAGTTTTAGGTTTTCTAATTCATTAGATTCGGCTATAATCCATACGCTTGCCTTCTCTATGTTTTCCCATTGCATGAGACAAATACTTATTTCATTCCTTGTCATTTTTTCTCAATTTCATTGTTCACTGTAAAAACGCTGAAAAATATAGAAGAACAAAAAATGTGAAATTAACTATTATGTCACAATTAAAAAATAATTTTTGCTATGAAGTATAAGAAATCTACCTTTGATCTTGTGTTGGATTTTAGGATAAAATTAACAATGATAAACTTTAAAATTAAATAATTATTATAGTTTTAGCAATTACACTGACAAATTACCTTCTAGGAATGGTCTATTTTTCCTCCAATACATTGGGTTTTGCAGTATTTCATGTCCTTACTTAATATCCAAAAATTTTACCTTTGTATCATTTTTGCTCTTTAACTTACATGTATTTAGTTACTAGTGATATTGTGATATTTAATATACTCGTTGTTCATTTGTTTTGTGACAATTCCTTTTATCATCTACTTAAGTTTCTGTTGGAAACTTTATTTTCCAATTGAATTACAAGAATTCTCAGGCAAACAGAATTTTTGACAAAATACTACAAATATATTCCCTGATTTTTCAATAGTGTTTAAAAATTCTATATGACATGGTGCCCTTTTAGATATTTGTGAGTGTGTGTGTCTGTGTGTGCACACATTAGAAATGTTTTCTCCTTGAGAGCCTGTGTTTCATCCTCCATCCTGATGTGCTGTGCCTTTTCTATCCCATCAGTCGGGGTGGCTATGTTTATTGCTGGGCCTCTCAGTGGAGTGTAGCTGTATTGGAATGCTATTGAGCTCAAGTGTTTTAGAGCAGTCTAAACTAGATGAGTGCTTTCTGAGTTCAGCCTTCGTCTCCAGGTCCCTATTTTCTTTCTTTCCTTTTCCTTTTCCTTTTTCCTTTTTCTTTTTTCCCTTTCCCTTTTCCTTTTCCCTTTCCTTTCCTTTTTTTTTTTCCTTTTTTTTTCTTTTTTTATTATTATTATTATACTTTAAGTTCTGGGGTACATGTGCATAACGTGCAGGTTTGTTACATATGTATACTTGTGCCATGTTGCTGTGCTGCACCCATCAACTCGTCAGCACCCAACTACTCATCATTTACATCAGGTATAACTCCCAATGCAATCCCTCCCCCCTCCCCATAATAGGCCCCGGTGTGTGATGTCCCCCTTCCCGAGTCCAAGTGATCTCATTGTTCAGTTCCCACCTATCAGTGAGAACATGCGGTGTTTGGTTTTCTGTTCTTGTGATAGTTTGCTCAGAATGATGGTTTCCAGCTCCATCCATGTCCCTACAAAGGACACAAACTCATCCTTTTTTATGGCTGCATAGTATTCCATGGTGTATATGTGCCACATTTTCTTAATCCAATCTGTCACTGATGGACATTTGGGTTGATTCCAAGTCTTTGCTATTGTGAATAGTGCCACAATGAACATACGTGTGCATGTGTCTTTATAGCAGCATGATTTATAATCCTTTGGGTATATCCCCAGTAATGGGATGGCTGGGTCATATGGTACATCTAGTTCTAGATCCTTGAGGAATCGCCATACTGTTTTCCATAATGGTTGAACTAGTTTACAATCCCACCAACAGTGTAATAGTGTTCCTATTTCTCCACATCCTCTCCAGCACCTGTTGTTTCCTGACTTTTTAATAATTGCCATTCTAACTGGTGTGAGATGGTATCTCATTGTGGTTTTGATTTGCATTTCTCTGATGGCCAGTGATGATGAGCATTTTTTCATGTGTCTGTTGGCTGTATGAATGTCTTCTTTTGAGAAATATCTGTTCATATCCTTTGCCCACTTTTGGATGGGGTTGTTTGTTTTTTTCTTGTAAATTTGTTTGAGTTCTTTGTAGGTTCTGGATATTAGCCCTTTGTCAGATGAGTAGATTGCAAAAATTTTCTCCCATTCTGTAGGTTGCCTGTTCACTCTGATGGTAGTTTCTTTTGCTGTGCAGAAGCTTTTTAGTTTAATGAGATCCCATTTGTCAATTTTGGCTTTTGCTGCCGTTGCTTTTGGTGTTTTAGACATGAAGTCTTTGCCCATGCCTATGTTCTGAATGGTACTACCTAGGTTTTCTTCTAGGGTTTTTATGGTATTGGGTCTAACAGTTAAGTCTCTAATCCATCTTGAATTAATTTTTGTATAAGGAGTAAGGAAAGGATCCAGTTTCAGCTTTCTACTTATGGCTAGCCAATTTTCCCAGCACCATTTATTAAATAGGGAATCCTTTCCCCATTTCTTGTTTCTCTCAGGTTTGTCAAAGATCAGATGTCTGTAGATGTGTGGTATTATTTCTGAGGACTCTGTTCTGTTCCATTGGTCTATATCTCTGTTTTGGTACCAGTACCATGCTGTTTTGCTTACTGTAGCCTTGTAGTATAGTTTGAAGTCAGGTAGTGTGATGCTTTGTTCTTTTGACTTAGGATTGTCTTGGCAATGCGGGGTCTTTTTTGGTTCCATATGAACTTTAAAGCAGTTCTTTCCAATTCTGTGAAGAAACTCATTGGTGGCTTGATGGGGATGGCATTGAATCTATAAATTACCTTGGGCAGTATGGCCATTTTCACGATATTGATTCTTCCTATCCATGAGCATGGTATGTTCTTCCATTTGTTTGTGTCCTCTTTAATTTCACTGAGCAGTGGTTTGTAGTTCTCCTTGAAGAGGTCCTTTACATCCCTTGTAAGTTGGATTCCTAGGTATTTTATTCTCTTTGAAGCAATTGTGAATGGAAGTTCATTCATGATTTGGCTCTCTGTTTGTCTGTTACTGGTGTATAAGAATGCTTGTGATTTTTGCACATTAATTTTGTATCCTGAGACTTTGCTGAAGTTGCTTATCAGCTTAAGGAGATTTTGGGCTGAGACGATGGGGTTTTCTAAATATACAATCATGTCATCTGCAAAGAGGGACAATTTGACTTCTTCTTTTCCTAACTGAATACCCTTGATTTCTTTCTCTTGCCTGATTGCCCTAGCCAGAACTTCCAACACTATGTTGAATAGGAGTGGTGAGAGAGGGCATCCCTGTCTTGTGCCAGATTTCAAAGGGAATTTTTCCAGTTTTTGCCCATTCAGTATGATATTGGCTGTGGGTTTGTCATAAATAGCTCTTATTATTTTGAGGTACGTTCCATCAATACCGAATTTATTGAGTGTTTTTAGCATGAAGGGCTGTTGAATTTTGTCAAAAGGCTTTTCTGCATCTATTGAGATAATCATGTGGTTCTTGTCTTTGATTCTGTTTATATGCTGGATTATGTTTATTGATTTGCGAATGTTGAACCAGCCTTGCATCCCAGGGATGAAGCCCACTTGATCATGGTGGATAAGCTTTTTGATGTGCTGCTGAATCCGGTTTGCCAGTATTTTATTGAGGATTTTTGCATCGATGTTCATCAGGGATATTGGTCTAAAATTCTCTTTTTTTGTTGTGTCTTTGCCAGGCTTTGGTATCAGGATGATGTTGGCCTCAAAAAATGAGTTAGGGAGGATTCCCTCTTTTTCTATTGATTGGAATAGTTTCAGAAGGAATGGTACCAGCTCCTTCTTATACCTCTGGTAGAATTCAGCTGTGAATCCATCTGGTCCTGGACTTTTTTTGGTTGGTAGGCTATTAATTACTGCCTCAATTTCAGAGCCTGCTATTGGTGTATTCAGGGATTCAACTTCTTCCTGGTTTAGTCTTGGAAGAGTGTAAGTGTCCAGGAAATTATCCATTTCTTCTTAGATTTTCTAGTTTATTTGCGTAGAGCTGCTTATAGTATTCTCTGATGATAGTTTGTATTTCTGTGGGGTCGGTGGTGATATCCCCTTTATCATTTTTTATTGCGTCTATTTGATTCTTCTCTCTTTTCTTATTTGTCTTGCTAGCGGTCTGTCAATTTTGTTAATCTTTTCAAAAAACCAACTCCTGGATTCATGGATTTTTTGGAGGGTTTTTTGTGTCTCTATCTCCTTCAGTTCTGCTCTGATCTTAGTTATTTCTTGCCTTCTGCTAGCTTTGGAATGTGTTTGCTCTTGCTTCTCCAGTTCTTTTAATTGTGATGTTAGACTGTCAATTTTAGATCTTTCCTGCTTTCTCCTGTGGGGATTTAGTGCTATAAATTTCCCCCTACACACTGCTTTAAATGTGTCCCAGAGATTCTGGTATGTTGTATCTTTGTTCTCATTGGTTTCAAAGAACATCTTTATTTCTGCCTTCATTTCGTTATGTACCCAGTAGTCATTCAGGAGCAGGTTGTTCAGTTTCCATGTAGTTGAGCGGTTTTGATTGAGTTTCTTAGTCCTGAGTTCTAGTTTGATTGCACTGTGGTCTGAGAGACAGTTTGTTATAATTTCTGTTCTTGTACATTTGCTGAGGAGTGCTTTACTTCCAATTATGTGGTCAATTTTGGAATAAGTGCGATGTGGTGCTGAGAAGAATGTATATTCTGTTGATTTGGGGTGGAGAGTTCTATAGATGTCTATTAGGTCTGCTTGCTGCAGAGATGAGTTCAATTCCTGGATACCCTTGTTAACTTTCTGTCTCGTTGATCTGTCTAATGTTGACAGTGGAGTGTTGAAGTCTCCCGTTATTATTGTATGGGGGTCTAAGTCTCTTTGTAAGTCTCTAAGGACTTGCTTTATGAATCTGGGTGCTCCTGTATTGGGTGCATATATATTTAGGATAGTTAGTTCTTCCTGTTGAATTGATCCCTTTACCATTATGTAATGGCCTTCTTTGTCTCTTTTGATCTTTGATGGTTTAAAGTCTATTTTATCAGAGACTAGTATTGCAACCCCTGCTTTCTTTTGTTCTCCATTTGCTTGGTAAATCTTCCTCCATCCCTTTATTTTGAGCCTATGTATGTCTCTGCGTGTGAGATGGGTCTCCTGAATACAGCAGACTGATGGGTCTTGCCTCTTTATCCAGTTTGCCAGTCTATGTCTTTTAATTGGACCATTTAGTCCATTTACATTTAAGGTTAATATTGTTATGTGTGAACTTGATCCTGCCATGATGATATTAACTGGTTATTTTGCTCGTTAGTTGATGCAGTTTCTTCCTAGCCTCGATGGTCTTTACATTTTGGCATGTTTTTGCAATGGCTGGTACCGGTTGTTGCTTTCCATGTTGAGTGCTTCCTTCAGGGTCTCTTGTAAGGCAGGCCTAGTGGTGACAAAATCTCTAAGCATTTGCTTGTCTGTAAAGGATTTTATTTCTCCTTCACTTATGAAACTTAGTTTGGCTGGATATGAAATTCTGGGTTTAAAATTTTTTTCTTTAAGAGTGTTGAATATTGGCCCCCACTCTCTTCTGGCTTGTAGAGTTTCTGCCGAGAGATCTGCTGTTAGTCTGATGGGCTTCCCTTTGTGGGTAACCCGACCTTTCTCTCTGGCTGCCCTTAAGATTTTTTCCTTCATTTCAACTTTGGTGAATCTGGCAATTATGTGTCTTGGAGTTGCTCTTCTCGAGGAGTATCTTTGTGGCGTTCTCTGTATTTCCTGGATTTGAATGTTGGCCTGCCCTACTAGGTTGGGGAAGTTCTCCTGGATGATATCCTGAAGAGTGTTTTCCAACTTGGTTCCATTTTCCCCCTCACTTTCAGGCACCCCAATCAGATGTAGATTTGGTCTTTTTACATAATCCCATACTTCTTGCAGGCTTTGTTCATTTTTTTTTCTTCTTTTTTCTTTTGGTTTCTCTTCTCGCTTCATTTCGTTCATTTGATCCTCAATCGCTGATACTCTTTCTTCCAGTTGATCGAGTCTGTTACTGAAGCTTGTGCATTTGTCACGTATTTCTCGTGTCATGGTTTTCATCTCTTTCATTTCGTTTATGATCTTCTCTGCATTAATTACTCTAGCCATCAATTCTTCCACTTTTTTTTCAAGATTTTTAGTTTCTTTGTGCTGGGTACGTAATTCCTCCTTTAGCTCTGAGAAGTTTGATGGACTGAAGCCTTCTTCTCTCATCTCGTCAAAGTCATTCTCCATCCAGCTTTGATCCGTTGCTGGCGATGAGCTGCGCTCCTTTGCCGGGGGAGATGTGCTCTTATTTTTTGAATTTCCAGCTTTTCTGCCCTGCTTTTTCCCCATCTTTGTGGTTTTATCTGCTTCTGGTCTTTGATGATGGTGACGTACTGATGGGGTTTTGGTGTAGGTGTCCTTCCTATTTGATAGTTTTCCTTCTAACAGTCAGGACCCTCAGCTGTAGGTCTGTTGGAGATTGCTTGAGATCCACTCCAGACCCTGTTTGCCTGGGTGTCAGCAGCAGAGGCTGCAGAAGATAGAATATTGCTGAACAGCGAGTGTCCCTGTCTGATTCTTGCTTTGGAGGCTTCCTCCCAGGGGTGTACTCCAGCCTGTGAGGTGTGGGGTGTCAGACTGCCCCTAATGGGGGATGTCTCCCAGTTAGGCTACTCAGGGGTCAGGGACCCACTTGAGCAGGCAGTCTGTCCCTTCTCAGATCTCAACCTCCGTGTTGGGAGATCCACTGCTCTCTTCAAAGCTGTCAGACAGAGTCGTTTGCGTCTGCAGAGGTTTCTGCTGCTTTTGTAGTTATCTGTGCCCTGTCCCCAGAGGTGGAGTCTACAGAGACAGGCAGGTTTCCTTGAGCTGCTGTGAGCTCCACCCAGTTCGAGCTTCCCAGCGGGTTTGTTTACCTACTTAAGCCTCAGTAATGGCGGGCGCCCCTCCCCCAGCCTGGCTGCTGCCTTGCCGCGAGATCGAAGACTGCTGTGCTAGCAATGAGGGAGGCTCCGTGGGCGTGGGATCCTCCCGGCCAGGTGTGGGATATTATCTCCAGGTGTGCCTGTTTGCTTAAAGCGCAGTATTGGGGTGGGAGTTACCCGATTTTCCAGGTGTTGTGTGTCTCAGTTCCCCTGGCTAGGAAAAGGGATTCCCTTTCCCCTTGTGCTTCCCAGGTGAGGCGATGCCTCGCCCTGCTTCAGCTCTCGCTGGTCGGGTTGCAGCAGCTGACCAGCACCGATTGTCCCGCACACCCTAGTGAGATGAACCCAGTACCTCAGTTGAAAATGCAGAAATCACCGGTCTTCTGTGTCGCTCGCGCTGGGAGTTGGAGACTGGAGCTGTTCCTATTCAGCCATCTTGCTCCGCCCTCCTTTCCTTTCTTAATACTTTAAGTTCTGGGATACATGTGCAGAATGTGCAGGTTTATTACATAGGTATACAAGTGCCACGGTGGTTTGCTGCACCCATCAACCCGTCATTTACATTAGGTATTTCTCCTAATGCTATCCCTCCCCTATCCCCCCATCAGCCAACAGGCCCTGGTGTGTGATGTTCCCCTCCCTGTGTCCATGTGTTCTCATTATGCAACTCCCACTTATGAGTGAGAACATGCAGTATTTTTTTTTTTGTTCCAGTATTAGTTTGCTGAGAATGATGGTTTCCAACTTCATCAATGTCCCTGCAAAAGACATGAACTCACCCTTTTTATGGCTGCATAGTATTCCATGGTGTATATGTGCCACATTTTCCCCGTGCAGTCTATCATTGATGGGCATTTGGGTTGGTTCCAAGTCTTTGCTATTGTGAATAGTGTCACAATAAACATATGTGTGCATGTGTCTTTATAATAGAATGATTTATAATCCTTTGGGTATATACCCAGTAATGGGATTGTTGAGTCAAATGGTATTTCTGCTTCTAGATCCTTGAGGAATCACCACACTGTCTTCCACAATGGTTGAACTAATTTACACTCCCACCAACAGTGTAAAAGTTTTCCTATTTCTCCACTCCTTCTCCAGCATCTGTTGTTTCCTGACTTTTTAATGATCAGCATTCTAACTGGCATGAGATGGTATCTCATTGTGGTTTGGATTTGCATTTCTCTAATAACCAGTGATGATGAGCTTCTTTTCATGTTTTTTGGCCGCATGTCTTCTTTTGGGAAGTGTCTATTCATATCCTTTGCCCACTTTTTGATGGAGTTGTTTTTTTCTTGTAAATTTGTTTGAGTTTTTTGTAGATTCTAGATATTAGCCCTTCGTCAGATGAGTAGATTGCAAAAATTTTCTCCCATTCTGTAGGTTGCCTGTTCACTCTGATGTAGTTTCTTTTGCTGTGCAGAAGCTCTTTTCGCTTAATTGGATCCCATTTGTGTAGTTTGGCTTTTGTTGCCATTGCTTTTGGTGTTTTACTCATGATGTCTTTGACCATGCCTATGTCCTCAATGGCATTGCCTAGGTTTTCTTCTGGGGTTTTTACGGTTTTAGGTCTTACATTTAAGTCTTTAATCCATCTTGAGTTAATTTTTGTACAAGGTGTAAGGAAGGGGTCCAGTTTCAATTTTCTGCATATGGCTAGGCAGTTTTCCCAGAACCATTTATTAAATAGGGAATTCTTTCCCCGTTGCTTGTTTTTGTCAGGTTTGTCAAAGATCAGATGGTTGTAGATGTGTGGCATTATTTCTGAGGCCTCTGTTTTGTTCCATTGGTCTGTATATCTGTTTTGGTATGTGTACCATGCTGTTTTGGTTACTGTAGCCTTGTACTATAGTTGGATGTCAGGTAGCATGATGCCTGCAGCTTTCTTCTTTTTGCTTAGGATTGTTTTGGCTACATGGGCTCTTTTTTGGATATTTGTGAAATTTAAAGTAGTTTTTTCCAATTCTGTGAAGAAAGTCAGTGGTAACTTGATGTGGATAGCATTGAATCTATAAATTACTTTGGGCAGTATGGCCATTTTAATGATATTGATTCTTCCTATCCATAAACATGAAATGTTTTTCCATTTGTTTGTGTCCTCTCTTATTTCCTTGAGCAGTGGTTTGCAGTTCTCCTTGAAGAGGTCCTTCACATCCCTTATAAGTTATATGCCTAGGTATTTTATTCTCTTTGTAGCAATTGTGAATGGGAGTTCACTCATGATTTGGCTATCTGATTGTCTATTATTGGTGTATAGGAATACCTGTGATTTTTGCACATTGATTTTGTATCCTGAGACTTTTCTGAAGTTGCTTATCAGTTTAAGGAGATTTGGGGCTGAGACGATGGGGTTTTCTAAATAAATATACAATCACATCATCTGCAAACAGAGACAATTTGACTTTCACTCTTCCTATTTGAATACCCTTTATTTCTTCCTTTTGCTTGATTACCCTGGCCAGAACTTCCAATACTATGTTGAATAAGACCCTATTTTCTGAATTAAGGTTCTTACACTGTCTCCACTACTTGTTTTCCATGACTATGCTTTGCTTCTTTAAAAAGTGAAGCTGTTGGTGCACCTACATGGTCTTTATTCAGGCCCCACTTTTACTATACATACTTAAACCCTTCAACTTTTAAATTTGTTCTATATATACCATGTATTTTCTAAATCATTGGCTTGAAGGTAGGATTCTCCCCCTCTTTTGAGTTTATATTCTTTTAGTTAGCCCCTGGAAAAAAAATGGAAAGAAAAACTTTCCATTTCTGCAGCACTTGCATGGAGATAGTAAAACTGAATGCTATGTTTTTCCACAAAGATCATTAACTAGATGAGACTGTTGAAAAACCATGACCTTTGAGGAAATCCATTATTTTAGATCTTTAGGACCTAACTACCCTCTGATCTCAACACAGGACTCTCTTGAGCAAAGAACAATGGGACTCTTTTTAAGCAACTATGTACCAATGATCTCATACCTTCCTATCCAGAATGCTGCTTTTAATTGTTGTGTATGATGTAACTATGACATAGTAACTATGATAGTTTCCTCTCTCTTCTCATGGCTTAAATATCCTGAGTTGACCCCTCAGTGGAATACTCTGATTTTTCTCACTGATCTGTATTTCCTTGCCTGGCATCTCCACTATCATTCCCATTCCTAAGATCTAGTCGTCTTTGTTTTACTCTCTAACATGACATTTTGTTGATCCTAAGACACCATACAGTTTTAAAACACATTTTGAATTTAATAAAAGGCCTCATTAGGAGAGGCATCAATAAACATAAACATGATTCAAAATTGTTTGCCTTAATTTTAAGCTGCAACCTGATATTTGAATTATTAAAATGTGAAAAAAAAAATGGACTATATTTTTAAGGTCAGATGGCCTGGGTCCTGATGTCATTACTTATTTGATGATTTTGGAATCTCCCTAAACGTCAGTTTTCTCATCTTTAAAATATAGGTTTTATAATGAAACCTAACTCAGAAAGTGGTTGTGATAATTAAATACTTCAAATTTAACTACTATCTCAGAGTTTGGCATAAAACAGTCACTTAAATATATTTATTTCATATAATTATAGACTAAGTTTTGGTGACTGCTATCAAAGTCTTTTGATACAATAGTATAAGAATGTATCCGATACTTAATATATTTTATGATTCCTTCAAAAGTTCTAAAACTAAACATTTTCGTTACCTTTTATATCATACATAAACTAAACTCAAATGAAATTTCTGATGCCAAAGTAGAATTGCTAGTTACATGAAAAATGTTCATGGTCTGTAAACTCATTTCTCAGACTTTCAAAGAGGTTTCCCATGATACCTTAAGTACTATCTATTCCTCTCCCCTTGCTAAACACATTCAGCAATCACAAAATCAAGATTACAGGTGTCTATCTTCTTTATTTTCCAACTTTATGTTCTTTGTTGGGTTACAAACTACCACAATTGTCAAACCTGAGTACTCTACAATATTATCTTCTCTGCTGGCCAGATTTTCCTCAAGCGTTTCCTTTCTTTCCCGTTTCTGTTTAATTAAATCTAATGAAACATTTGTAAAGGTCATGTGGGAAATGCACATTTTAGGCAAGCAGCAGAACTTACAAACTAGAGGCTCAGAATAAAACTTTTTTTTTCCTCTAAAAAGTTACATCAAGCTCAATGGGTAATTACTTAGTTTTTGGATGACAATAAAACATCTGGAAAAAACATAAAATTGACTGGCTCTTTGAGTTCCATTCTGATGTTTCATTATATTATTCTCCTTTGATTCATCTTTTATGACTATATTCATTATGCTATATTTGAAACTTCCTGAACAAAGATAATTTCAGCAAGATTAAATATTTACATCCAAGTAATACTTGTAAGAAAAGTTCTATCAAATGGCTAAAATACAGTTTATTCAACAGCTTTGGTTGTTAGTGGCTATTTTAAAATAGGATAGCTTCCAGGAAAATGACATTAACTCATATTTTTACCTCAACTAAACCCCTGTGTTTTCTAAACATTCAAGGAATAGAGAACATTTTTGCCCTTCTATTTAACTTCAGCAAATACTATACCCAACCATTCATTTTTTTAAATGTTCATGTAACTAAAATAAATATGATGCCTGAGAGAGAAATTTATTTAGGCTTGCACAAAGATACCACTGTAGTATTTGGAAATTAGAGAAAATTAGAGTAAGTAATTTCTAATTATGATAGTAAACTCACTCACATATAATCACACACAATGAAGGCACATGTAGCCTGTAGCAAAGAACAGAATTTTAAAAAATGAGATCCCTTCCAACCTGCTTTGTTGAGCCATATTTATAACATCATTGAAAAACATAAGCTAGACAAAAAAGAAAAACAACAAAAAGATACTCAAATTATTTCTAATTGAATTATTTTAAGGTAAAAAGTCAGATTTTATTTAATCACAGCATTAGAGCTGCCCTCCACCCCTATTTGGAAGATAAAATACATCATCAGTCCTCAAAAGCACAACATTGAGACAAGTCTTCTCATTGCTTCGCTGTGTTAATAATTCTCTCTGTACCTCAGTTTTTTTGCTGTAACAAGGGTCTTATAATAACGACAACTTCAATGCCTGAATATTCCATTTTAACACATACGTATTAGGTGATGTTTGACCCATCGCAGATGAAATTTGTCTCTAAGTAACTCGCCCCAGTATGTTCTTTGTTTCAAGTAAACACATAGGGATCAATATTCTCAAAATTACGGTTTTTGACACATTCTCCTGATGGGAGTTTTTAATTATTTTATAGGCTCACAAGGGCCTGAGGAGCCCTAGTAACACTTCGAATAACTCCTCAGCCTAAAGATTTCTAAACTTTCTCATTTTGTAGCAATTTTAGTGTCTCAGTAAAATTTACACGGTGCCCCTAGGCCAAAAGAAATATGTGAGCTGTTTGTTAATTAGTTAGGTGTAAACAACATAATTTTTATATCCTTAATGGTTATATCCTCACAACGTAGTAGCAACATGATTCGCTAATATATATTAACTGAAGGTAAAACATTATTTCTATTTCATTCTTAAATTATCACAGCGACTTACTAAGGGAATCCATGTTCCTGTTGGACCCAAAACAATTTACTAAACTTTGGAATAATGTTAGACATCCCCACCCTCACTTCCCTGTCCTCACTCGTTTTTGTGTTTTACTTGCATCATATCACAGCAACCACTGAAAATGAAGCTTTACAAAAATATGACAGAATGAAAAGGAATGTAGCACAATCTAATGCTGAAACTGTGACTAGCCCCAAGCAAGTGGCCTGCAAGGCTGTCTAGCCTTTGAAACACTTAGAAATCTGGTGACGCCCCTGTGAGTTCAATGGAATGCTTGAGATTGACTTTTAACTTTTATCATAAAAAATCAAGGTTTTTTATTGTTACCAACAGATATTTCTGTGTTACTACAAATAGAGCATCATTGTGAAAATGTATGACAAGTTATTTCATCAAACAAAGGAAAAAATCTTTATAAAATTCCTCCTTCCTCCTATAAAACACAGTACAGTAACATAAATTTGGATACAACACTATAGGCAACTGGCTGTTTATCCTTCTTGCTGGCTCTGTTCTTAAAATGGCTGGAGGAAACAGGTGATAAAGGAGATGGAAACTAAAGTTCTTACCTTCTTTCAGGGAATGGAGACAGGGCATGGAAGGAAAAAACCAAGCTACGTGGAAAATGCAGGTAATTCCACCCCCAAAAATGGGGAGGAAGAAGATGGTTTCTCTTGTCTCCAATATTCTCCCATATCCATCTCCCCAAATCTGGCCAATAAATATCACCTAAACAGGGAAGTGATTTCTTAAGCTTCTGATGCTTCTTAAGAAATCAGAAGCTTAAGAAAGATGATTCTGGATTCAAAATTGTCTCTGTTAAAACTGAAGCCTGGGCAAAGAAACACTACTCAGTGGTGCCAAACCAAACAAAAACTTGAATTTACCGAAATTTTGCAGTCTGTTCTCAAATTCTCAGTTTACCCTGCTGCATAGATTCAGCTTGACCATTTAATTAATCCACATGTTACAAAATCGAGTATTTTTGATTAACTCATTGAGTTATGGTGGTAAGAGGGTTAGCTTCATCATTTATTAAATGTCTACTGCATGCCAATTCCATACTGGCACATGCTAAGTACTACTGGCATGACACAGATAATTAATTCTTCCATAATTCAAAGAAGAGAATATTTTTGTGGTTTTTCACAGGTGGGTAAGCACCTGAGTTTATTGGCCAGACATAGTGGATCGTGTCTGAAATCCCAGCAGTTTGGGAGGCCCAGGCATGTGGATCACTTGAGCTCAGGTACATGAAATGAGCTTGGAAAACACCATGAGACCCTGTCTCTCTAAAAAAGAAAAAAATTATCCATATCTAGTGGCACATGCCTGTAGTCCCAGTACTCAAGAGGCTGAGGTGGGAGGATCCGCTTGAGCTCAGGAGATAGAAGCTGCAGTGAGCCGTGATCATGCCACTGCATTGAAGACTGGGTGTGAGAGTGAGACTATGTCTCAGGAAAAAAAAAGCGAAAGAAAGAAAGAAAGAGAAGAGAAGAAAATGAAATGAAAAAGAAAAAGAACCTGAGTTTATTCATCCAGAGTCCTAGATGTGAACGAGATCATTGTCCCCACCTGCTGTATAGGGGCTTCCTTTACAAATGTGATATTCTTGCTCATTTTCACACTTACTATATTTTATAATACAATAGTAATAACAAGAAGATAAAGGTAAGTTTAAAATGATAAAGTTTGACTGGCAGAAGAAGAAAAAGGACTGACCTTCTACAGTGATCTAATTGTAATTGTGTAAAAGGGAGACAACTAAGAGGTGACCTTGGAAAAACCAAATACTTTGCATTGTACTTAACTTTTCAATAACTGGATGTAAGTTCCTGGCCAATAGAGTGACATGTTTAAAACAATCTATATGTCAGAGGGGTTTGTTCACAGTGGTTAACGTATCCTCCGCTTTTAGGAATACACATGCAATGGTAAAAAGTGATGCATGATTTTGGTCATTGGAGTGAGTGCTATTGCTAAACATAATCTCTCAAAATAATCATGTGATAAGCCTGTTTCAAAAAGAGGGATGCATGACTTCAGGGGCCAATCCAAGACCTTCAACAAAAGCATGCCTCAAGAAGAAAGCAATCTGTATTATTTATCCTGTGATCCACAGTCTTTCTCCATCAGGTGATCCAATTTTGCCATGACTTAAAGTTTATTATCTGTGGTGATATGGTTTGGCTGTGTCCCCACCGAAATGTCAACTTCAATTGTATTTCCCAGAATTCCCACCTGTTGTGAGAGGGACCCAGGGGGAGGTAATTGAATCATGGAGGCAGGTCTTTCCCATGCTATTCTCAAGATAGTGAATAAATTTCATGAGATCTGATGGGTTTATCAAGAGTTTTTGCTTTTGCTTCTTCCTCACTTTCTCTTGCTGCTACCATGTAAGAAGAGCCTTTTGCCTCCAGCCATGATTCTGAGAACTACCCAGCCATGTGGGACTGTGAGTCCAATTAAACCTCTTACTTTTGTAAATTGCCCAGTCTCAGTTATGTCTTTAACAGCAGTGTGAAAACAAACTAATATAGTAAATTGGTGCTGGGAGTGGAGCATTGCTGAAAGGATACCCAAAAATGTGGAAGTCACTTTGGAACTGGGTAACAGACAGAGGTTGGAATAGATTGGAGGGCTCAGAAGAAGGAAATGTGGGAAAGTTTGGAACTTTCTAGAGACTTGTTGAATGGCTTTGACTAAAAGCCTGATAGCAATATGAACAATAAGGTCCAGGCCGATATAGTCTCAGATGGAGATGAGGAACTTGTTGAGAACTGGAGCAAAGGTGACTCTTGTTTCATTTTAGCAAAGAGGTTGGCAGCATTCTGCCCCTGTCCTACAGATTTGTGGAACTTTGAACTTGAGAGAGGTGATTTAGGGTATCTGGTGGAAGAAATTTCTAAACAGCAAAGCATTCAAGAGGTGACTTGGGTGCTGTTAAAGGCATTCAGTTTTATAAGGGAAGTAGAGCATAAAAGTTTGAAGAATTTGCAGCCTGACAATGTGATAGAAAAAGAAAAATCCATTTTCTGAGGAGAAATTCAAGCCAGCTGCAGAAATTTGCGTAAATAACTGAGAAGCTGAATGTTAGTCCCTAAGAAAATGGGGAAAATGTCTCCAGGGCATGCCAGAGGTCTTCATGGCAGACCCTTCCATCACAGTCCCACAGGCAAAGGAGAAAATGATTTCGTGGGACAGACCTAGGGTCCCTGTGCTGTGTGCAGCCTAGGGACTTGATGTCCTGTGTCCTAGCTGCTCCAGTCATGGCTGAAAGGAGCCAAGGTAGAGCTCAGGCCATGGCTTTACAGGGTGCAAGTCCCAAGCCCTGGCAGCTTCCACATGGTGTTGAGTCTGTGAATGCATGGAAGTCAAGAGTTGGGGCTTGGGAACCTCTGCCTAGATTTCAGAAGATGTATGGAAATGCCTGGATGCCCAGGAGGAAGTTTGCTGCAGGGCTGGGATGCTCATGGAGAACCTCTGCTAGGGCAGGGTGGAAGGGAAATGTGAGGTTGGAGCCCCCACAGAGAGTCCCTACTGAGGCACCGTCTAGTAGGCCTATGAGAAGAGGGCAAGCATCCTCCAGACCCCAGAATGGTAGATCCAATAGCTTGCATTGTTCACCTGGAAAAGTCACAGACACTCAACACCAGCCCATGAAGGCAGCCTGGAGGGAGGCTGTACCCTGCAAAGCTATAGGGGCAGAGCTGCCAAAGACTATGGGAACCTAGCTCTTACATCAGTGTGACCTGGATGTGAGACCTGGAGTCAAAGGAGAGTATGTTGGAGCTTTAAGATTTGACTGCCCTGCTGGATTTCGGACTTACATGGGGCCTGTAGCCCCGCCCCCCTACCCCCTCCCCTTTTTTTTAAACCAATTTCTCCCATTTGGAATGGCTGTATTTACCCAATACCTGTACTCCCATTGTATCTAGGAAGTCACTAGTTTGCTTTTGATTTTACGGGCTCATAGGCAGAAGGGACTGACCTTGTCTCAGATGAGACTTTGGACTGTGGACTTTAATGCTGAAATGAATTAAGACTTTGGGGACTGTTGGGAAGGCATGATTAGTTTTGAAATGTGAGAACATGAGATTTGGAGCAGCTAGGGGTGGAATGATATGGTTTGGCTGTGTCCCCACCCAAATCTCAACTTGAATTGTATCTCCCAGAATTCCCACATGTTGTGAGAGGGACCTAGGGGGAGGTAATTGAATCATAGGGGCAGGTCTTTCCCATGCTATTCTCATGATAGTGAATAAGTCTCGTGAAATCTAATGGGTTTATCAGGAGTTTCCACTTTCGCTTCGTCCTCATTTTCTCTTGCTGCCACCATGTAATAAGAGCCTTTTGCCTCCAGACATGATTCTGAGAACTCCCTAGCCATGTGGAATTGTAAGTCCAATTAAACCTCTTTCTTTTTTAAATTGCCCAGTCTTGGATATTTCTTTGCCAGCAAGTAAAAACAAACTAATACATCTGAATATTATGTATTTTCAGTCTTGGTGCTCTAATTGCATTTTTCATCAAGATTGTTCTTACTATGCAAGTGACCTAATACAATAATTATAGTTCACAACTATCGTCTTTCCATAAAATTCCACTTCTATTTCATAACTTTGTTCTGGTAAAGACTCTATGACAAGTTTATTTCTTCCTGGTTCCGAGGCTTTGGTCCCATCTCACTACTAATCTTCATGAGTCTTCCTACTTTATGAACAATGGCATCCTTGGAGATTATAATAGCTGCCATCCATGTCTGCAAGAAGAAGACATTCTTGTAGGGGGGAAAAAGTCTATGCTGCATTCCTATTGAGCAGTCTTAAAAGAAAAATTACACACTTTTCCACCTTCAGAAACTCACATGGCACAAGCCTACCCAAACCCCAGAGGATATGCATAAGGTATTGCTCGAACTGGTGTTCTGCTTATGTTGGGGAATCACTGCAGGCTTTGTCTCCAGCTCTCTGCCTCCAAGCATAACCATCTGCCCCCATCTCCTCCTTATTTCCATCCCATTTCCTCCTACATGAATTTTCCCTCATGGCTTAGAAGCTGATAATGCATTTAGTTTGCCTACCCAACATTTTGCTTTGACATTTTCCCCTTCAATTCTCTATTATCCAGCCCATAGGTTCTCTCTCCAAACGTCACCACCATTCATCTACTAGTAAATAAAATGTCTCAGGAGTAGATTTACTAGTTTCATCAGTATACTAATGTACCACTAATTTTGGCATTCAGGCAAAAGACAGCACTTGATGAAACAATTCTATTCAAATCAGCACCCTGTTTCTCAAGATCACCGCCAGGGTGCCTGAGTGTTGCTCCACACACATGCACAGAGAGATTCCCATTTTAATAAAACTGTTACAATTCACTGCAATGGGCAAATGCCGGCTAATCTCTACCCTTCCTGAATGTTTTTGTCTCTTTATTTGTTTTCAAATTTAATGTAACTAAGCCTTGTAGATCATATTCTATTGTTTCTACCCAAGAATATCAGCTTGCACAAATAATGGGCAAAATCATTTTGCGAGATGATCACACTAAGAAGACCTATATTTTGGAGTTAGGGACACTGGAGATTGACAATAGAGGTCAGGAACATCAGCTTTGCTGTCAGGCAGGCCAGAGCTTGTACTTTATTGCTTTCTAGTCACAGGAATTTGTATAAGTTTCATACTTCAAATTCTCAGTTATTCATCCTTAAAAGGAAATAACAATATTTCTCCAAAAGATCACTATTAGAACTAAATGAGACATATTTATGTAATGCCACCTTGCTGGGCATATGTTATGGGATTAATGAATAGGAGCTCTTATTTTGTTGATATCACCACTCTTATTTGTAACTGACAAGAAGCTATATATCTAATAAAAAATAAAACCTTTGTTCCAAGTCAATGAAAATGAACATTTTTACCTGTAATATAACCCCAGGGTAGAACTAAATTCTATTGCCAAATTCTATTATAACTGGATAACCTATTTTTCTAAATTACTGCAGAAAGCTTCACTATTGAAATAAAAATTCAAATAAATATTAAGCTGTAGAGTGATGGCTTGGGGATAGCAATCAGAGAATTTTCTAAATATAAACCATGGATGTTCCCAATATTATTTTTTTTCTCTCTTAACAGAGCAATGTACAAGTATATTTTTTCATTACAAATAATTCAAGGAAAAGAAACCATTGAAGATAAATGAAACATTGTATTACATTTTATGCCAGGTGAGAAAATATAAACCCTAATGTTCTTTCTTTAAAGCCCTGAGATTTCATAATGCAATATTACAAAATAACACCTACTGGGATTGTAGCATAAGATACAGGTTTCTAGTATTTGTTGTTTCTATTTCATGTAGTTAATAAAGTTACTTTTAAAGTTATTCTACAACCAATAATACAGTTACATAAATGTCATTGCACTTAAAGTATCACAAATAGCATATGATTCCAGGCCAGAAATTTAGTATACATCAATGTGAGAATCTTGTGCTTTTCCTTGGTTAGAAATCTATTTAAATCAGCAAATAGGAATAAAGTGTAGTGCCTACAGCAGATAAGAAAAACACACTTCAAATAATAAGGCAAAATGCATTGCCAGATAAAAACAAATGGAGATGCTGAATGCAGCTAATGAAATGCAATTGCTCCTTCAAGATATTTTTTTCATCTGTCCAGCCAAAACGGTAAGAGAAAATAATTGACAAAGTTGTAAAACACCACAGTGTTTGTGAGGAATCAGTCAGAAATCTAATCTCTATCTTTCCCCTTCAGCTGAGATTGAAGGCAATCAACACATTCATTTTAAATTGGTATTTTCAGAGTGCTGGAAAGAACCATGTAAGGTACTTGCCCTAACTCCAGTCACAGGAGTTGTACTCAGATGTACTCAGAAGTTGTTCAGACACAGT
Source organism: Theropithecus gelada (assembly GCF_003255815.1). Lineage (NCBI taxonomy): Eukaryota > Metazoa > Chordata > Mammalia > Primates > Cercopithecidae > Theropithecus > Theropithecus gelada. The sequence continues at coordinate 168,555,435 of NC_037669.1, forward strand.
GCAAGGAGCCTTGTTACCATGGTCTCCTGTCACCATGGAAGATGGGGCTAGCCCCATGGGTGGGTACACGGAAAAGGGACCTTGGGCCTGTGAGGCTGTCTGGAATACCTGAGACAAGAAGGATCTTAGAGGGCAACTTATTTAACTGCTCCCCTCACTCCAAGGCAAAATAGAGAATCTGACCCAGAAAGAGAAAATCCGTAAAAGGCAGAAGCTTTCTTTGCCTAACTCAGTTCTGGCTCACTGGCTTCCAGAAGAGTGTCTGGCAACAAAACTCAACTCAAAATGGATTAAATACTGAAACATAAGACTCAAAACTATAAAACTGCTACAAGAAAACATAGGGGAAATGTTTCAGAACACTAAGGTAGGCAAATATTTGATTGCTAAGACTTCAAAAGCACAGGCTACAAAAAACAAAAACAAAAACAAACAAACAAAGAAACATAAATGGACTATTTTAAACCAGAAAACTTCTGTACGGCCAAGAATACAATCAAGAAGTGATGAAAAAAATCTGTAGGACGGGAGAAAATATTTGCACACTATACATCCAACAAGAGACTAAAATCCAGAATATACAAGAAACTCAACAACTAAACAGCAATACACACACACACACACACCAACACACACACCCTGCTTAACACAAACACTCACAGAACAAATAATCTGGTTAAAAAGCGGCAGAGGATCTAAATAAACATTTCTCAAACGAAGACATACAAATAAATGGCCAACAAATATATGAAAAAAAATGCTCAATACCACTAATCGTCAGGGAAATACAAATCAAAACTATAATGAAATATCATCTCACCCCAGTTAGAATGGCTATTACCAAGAAGACAAAAATAGTAAATGCTGGTGAGGATGCTGTAAAAATGGATCCCTTGTACACTGTTGGTGGAAATGTAATTAGGACGGCCATTAGGGAAAACAGTGTGGAGTTTTCTCAAAAAACTGAAAATAAAACTACCATATGATCCAGCAATCCCAGCACTGCTTATTTATTCAAAGGAAAGGAAATCAGTATATAAAAAGGACACCTACACTCCTTTGTTTATTGCAATACTATTCACAATCACTAAGATATGGAATTACCTAAATATTAATCGAGAGGTAAATGGATAAAGAAAATATGATAGAGACACACAATGGAATACTATCCAGCCATAAAAAGAATGAAATCCTATCATTCACAGCAGCCTGAAGGATATCATATTAAGTGAAATAAGTCATGCACAGAAATAAATACTGTGTGTTCTTACTCACATGTGGGAGTTAAAAAATATTGAGCTCTTGGAAGCAGAGAGTAGAATCGTGAGTATTAGAGGATATGGAGAAGAGGAGAATAGGAAGAGGTTGTTTAAAATATACAAAATTACAGCTAGATGGGAGGAACAAGTTCTGGTAATCTGTGGTGCCATAGGTTGAATATGGTTAACTATAATTTATTGTATGTTTTGAAACAGCTACAAGAGAAGATTTTTGATGTTCATAACACAAAGAAATAATAAGGACACACATGTGCTAATTATCCTGATTTTAGTATTATACACTGTACACATGTATCAAAATATCACTCTGTATCCCATAAGTATGTGCAATTATAATATGTCAACTAAAAAAATAAAAGAAAGTATTTTTTTAAATGAATGCCTGGAATATAAAAAAGGTCTTGGTATTTGGATATTAAATAAATGAATGAACGAAAGAACAGAAATTTACAGGAATTTTCTTTCCTGTCATCAATTTCTAAAATGTCTAATGTAGAGCTACATGCATTATTTCATCAATTGTTACATTTCAATTGTTGAAAAACTGATTACCAAGTATTTTGTAAGTGAATGGATTGCATCCATAGGATTCTAACATGATCCACAGATTCAGGAAAGGCTTTTCTTGAGACATTAGTTCTGAAGAATACATACAAATCCATCATTTAGTGGGAGAGAGCACTGGATGGGATGGGGAGCACCTCTGAAAGAAGGAACATTTGCAGAAATCGAGATAAAAATGACCATAGAACTTATGAGAAATTGAGAGAAGACTGTTATGACTAAAAGGAAAAGAATTAAGGAGAAAAATCCCCACAAAAAGAAGTGACATGGGTTTTCAGGACATCACACAGGGTCCTGTGGGCCAGGTTAAGGAAGTGAGCCTTAATCCTAACAGCAACAGAAGAAGCAAGGGAATTACCTGGTTATATGAGTGTCTTTCAAAGGTCTATCTCATTAAATTATGGAAAACATATTACGGGCAATAAGCGGAAGGCAACATAAAGCCAGACAGAAAATGTTTAGGAGAATATTGCTGGGAAGAGATGATTATGTATTTGGCTAGAATCCTGGTGCTGGACGTAAAGAGAAGTAGAGAAATGGGGATTTCGGAGGTAAGATCAATAGGTGAGGGGGAAATGGTAGGTGTGGAAAAAGATGGGTAGAAGGTAAATTCTAGGTTATCAACAGAAACAGCAGGGGATGGTGGAACCACCCCCTGCGAAGACATCCCTGCAGAGAGCGTACTTATGGAGAAAAGTTCACTGAAGTTTAATTTTGGAAATGTTAACCTTGAGGTGCCTGCAAGGCATCATAGCAGAGGTGCCAAGCAGGCAGCTTAGAAATAGCACATGATGTTCACAAAAAAGGTTTGGTCTGGATTTTAGAAGCTTTGTAGAGAGAATTAGGTTCCTTACTTCTTTTTTAAGAATGTAAAATATGGAAGTACTGATTTCTTTCAGATGGAATGCAGCAGTTCAGCTCCCAGAAAGGAAATGTGTTCAATATTTATGCTGGCTTCTTGCCAGTGCTATTAACTGGGGAGGTGTCTGACTCTCTGTGGAAAGGTATTTTTTTGGAACCGGATGATTTCCTTTTTCTGTCTTATCATTTTCTTGCCTAACATACATTCTCATATTTTCTGTGGTTTTAAAGTTGTTTCCTGATGAGGGAACATTAATATATACTGGGGAAATGTTTCATTAAGCAAAGTTAAAATTGATTTTCATGTTGCAAGACATCTTGGAGTCACCATTACTCTAATATGTGAGGGTGACCATGTAATAACACATTTTCCAAATATTTAAACACCAGCCACCTTCTCCAAGATGATCTTTGACAACTAGTGTTTTATAAATTATTCTTTGGGCAAATATTTGTTAAACAGTAGTCTTGCTTGGAGCAGTATCTTTTATTCAATATTTTTATCCTGGTTCAAAAACCCAACCTGGACTTAATGGTCCTTTCCCAAGAAATTTAATACAATTTTCCTGTAATACTTAAAATGCTCATTTTCTTTTCTGGTTACTAAAGCTGAAGCAAACTGGATGTTCCACTTATAACTCTGTGGCAGTAGTCATGAGGGAGAAGTTTATCATCTGTGTAGGTCACTGTCATCTTTCATTCTTATGGTAGTATTGGGTCTGTGTGAGGGTATGTTCGGAGGTATGATTAAAGCAGTGGCCAGGAGAAGGGTGAACAGTGCTTAGTCTAGTTTTTCAGCTTGTGATCAACTATACATAGAACCACAGTAGTTTGCAGAAATGCAGTTAAGGATAGGGAGGGGAAAGAGTTCCCATCTTACTTTATTTACTGCTTCTATCATTATCCAAATTAATATCCTTATTGCCTAAGATTCTGAATATAGTAATCCATATATAAAACTTTCTGATCTCAATCTATATTCTGAAAAATGATACCAATCAAAACACCGAATTCCACTTGTAAAAGCAATTTATTTTATACTTTTCTGCTGCTGGTGTTTTACAGTTTCTCCATTCATATGCCTTTAAGGTATAATACAATGAATATGCAAGAGATCTCCTTGTATTAGAGACCTCTTTATATTAGATTGGTGCAAAAGTAATTGTGATAACCTAATAATAACTTTGTTTTTCTTCTCTTTAGTGATTAAAAATGTGTGCATGCCCAGAATTCTACAGATATAAATTAAAAGCAACAAAGCGTAAATTAAAATAATGGTCCTGACAATGACACTGATCAAAATAAAAAGAAAAATTCAGAGCAGAAATACAAGAATTAACTCAGAGCAATTTTAGAATGGTTACTAATATTAATGTTATTTTATGTTAGATATTATTATAGGTACAAAATGTCATGAAGACATTAGTACAAAAGTGACTAAATATTACATTAAATATTCATTTAATTGCAGGCAAAGTATTCTGCACAACGCCTTGGAATATAATCAATGGCCTATAAATGCTAGTTATCATCATTTCCCACTTAACTCTTCTAATTCAATCTAATACAATTGGCCCACAAATCATTTTATAATCTTGAGTAAAGAATGAACAAAATTTCATTAGCCAAGATAAAAAAATATCAAGGTAAGTTTAAACTCTTTCAGACGTGACATACAAATTTCTCCTTCTGTGTCTCCTTCATTCGCTAAAAACTGAAATTGGCATCATTGTATGTGTAAAAAAAAAATATAGATATTTTTACAAATACAAATGGAGAAAAAAAAGAAAGAAGAATTCCTGGGCTCTTCCAGGTACTTGCTTCAGAGAATCTTTGTAACTACTGGCCCCACAGTTGGTCCTTTTTGCAAAATAAAAAAGAAAATGAAAAAGATGTCCAATTTCTCAGTTTTTTTTTGTTTTTTGTTTTGTTTTTTTCCTGAGACAGAGTCTCACTCTGTCCCCCAGGCTGGCATGCAGTGGCGCAATCTCAGCTCACTGTAACCCCTGCCTCCCAGGTTCAAGCAATTCTCCTGCCTCAGCCTCCTGAGTACAGGTGCCTGCCACCATGCTGAGCTAATTTTTTTGTATTTTTAGTAGAAATAGGGTTTCACCATGTTGGCCAGGCTGGTCGCCAACTCCTGACCACAGGTGATCCACCTGCCTTGGCCTCCCAAAGTGCTGGGATTATAGGCATGAGCCACTGCACCCAGCCCAGTTTCATAGATCTTGAAGTAACATAATATTTTGTTATATGTTCAAAGGTAATTTTTATTCTTATTATAAACTATATTTGGAGACTAACGATATGAGACTGTGAAATATCCTCAGAAGCTGCTGAATGTAGGAAGATGCATATATTCATGTATTTAGCAGATAAAAATACGTTAGCCCTTAGGTTTATGTCATTCCATTCAGTTACATTTGTATCTTAATAATTGGCAGTATAATTGATTTTAAAGTTGACACTAGATTCAGAAAAGGAAATGCCTGGAAGATCGAAAAATTTCAGAGAGTGGACATAGTATGAAGAGAAGAGATCTGTGATGAAGGGACAGCTTTGGAGCTTAGTACTTACTGCAAATTAGTATCTTATGTAACTTTGGTGATTAATAGACTCTGACCCTAAGTTTCTTTATCTGAAAAATTGGCTTAAGGATAATTAGATTTGAAGTTTTAGCAAGGAATAAAAATTAAATAATATGCATCAAATGAATGCCACATATTGGTATGTTTCTATTCAAAAATCAATTAACGAGTACTTATTGTGTACCTAGGCACAGGACTAATCATGGAGAAACACAAGTAAGCAAGACAGATATATTTCCTAGACATAACATGCCAGAGCATACAGAAAGTAGCTAAGTAAAAATATACATTTTAAAAATCTAATATTAGAAAAAAAATTGAGGAACATCCTTGGGAATAACCGGCTTGTACTCTTCACAGATGTGCAAACAAGAAAGATAAAGAAAGACTGAAGAATTGTTTCACAATGAAAGACTCAAATAACATGAAAACTAAATGTAGTATACGAGTCTAGATTGGATTCTGGACATGGGAGGAATAACTAAAAAGGACATTACCAGGACAATTGACAAATTTGAATATAAACTGCAGATTTGGTAATATATCAACATTAAATTTCCTGATGTCCTGATGCTGATAACTTCTGTGGTAAGAGGGTATCCTTATTTTAAGAAAAGACACACTGAAGTATTTAGGGTTAAAAGGGCAAAATTTTTCCAACAACACTTAAATAGCTCAAAAATATGGAAGAAAGAAGGGAGGAAGGAATGGAAGAAGAGATAATAAAGCAAATGGGAAACACGCAAATTAGTGAGTCCAGGTGAAGTCTAGATAAGAGTTTTTGTACTATTCTTGTAAATTTTCTGTAAGTTTGAAATTATATAAAATGAAAATGTACTTTGAGGGAAAGTCGAAAAGTTTACAAGTATTCATTTTCTTGTTTCCTATGTCTTTAGTCCTTGTCTCTCTAGAGTAAATTTCACAAATCTTATTTTGAATTTCAGCAATGGATACAGAGACATTTTTGTAGGTTCTCCATATTGAGTAGTGCAGTTCTATCTCAATGGATTTGATGAAATCAAGAATTTATAGTATAGGACTTCAGGTAGAATGATGTTACAGGCTTGAATGAGCTGAAAAACATCCCCTAACACCCTAAGATCTTTTAAACACAGCCTTTAAAGCTGGTGTTTTGTTTGGAAAACAAACTGAACTGGTAGTAAATTTTAAAAAGCATGTAGACATTTTAAAGCTAAGGAACTACCCTTCCTTCATTTCATATCATACCTGAGAGAAAGAGAAGCTTTAGGCTGGTAAAGATGCATCTGTGGCTTGCTTTCTATTTATTTATTTATTATTTTTATTATTGTACTTTAAGTTCTAGGATACATGTGCACAACGTGCAGGTTTGTTACATATGTATACATGTGCCATGTTGGTGTGCTGCACCCATGAACTCATCATTTACATTAGGTATATCTCCTAATGCTATCCCTCCCCTCGATCCCCTCCCCACAATAGGCCCCAGTGTGTGATGTTCCCCTTCCTGTGTCCAAGTGATCTCATTGTTCAGTTCCCACCTATGAGTGAGAACATGCGGTGTTTGGTTTTCTGTTCTTGTGATAGTTTGCTGAGAATGATGGTTTCCAGCTGCATCCATGTCCCTACAAAGGAGATGAACTCATTCTTTTTTATGGCTGCATAGTATTCCATGGTGTATATGTGCCACATTTTCTTAATCCAGTCTGTCACTGACGGACATTTGGGTTGATTCCAAGTCTTTGCTATTGTGAATAGTGCTGCAATAAACATACGTGTGCATGTGTCTTTATAGCTGCATGATTTATAATCCTTTGGGTATATCCCCAGTAATGGGATGGCTGGGTCAAATGGTATTTCTAGTTCTAGATCCTTGAGGAGTTGCCACACTGTTTTCCACAATGGTTGGACTAGTTTACAGTCCCACCAACAGTGTAAAAGTGTTCCTATTTCTCCACATCCTCTCCAGCACCTGTTGTTTCCTGACTTTTTAATGACTGCCATTCTAACTGGTGTGAGATAGTATCTCATTGTGGTTTTGATTTGCATTTCTCTGCCTTGCCCTGCTTCAGCTCTCACTGGTTGAGCTGCACCCGCCGACCAGCACTGACTGTCCGACACGCCCCAGTGAGATGAACCTGGTACCTCAGTTGAAAATGCAATCACCCATCTTCTGTGTTGCTCATGCTGGGAGCTGGAGGCTGGAGCTGTTCCTATTCGGCCATCTTGGGCGCCCCCACTGTGGCTTTCATTTTAATTACCCTAACATTTCTTGAACTGGTTTGGATTCATCACATCCAGCAGAGGCTCTATAATCAGAAATGCTCACCATATTCATTTCCTGATTTATTAGTAGTGTCCATATAAACCTATTGTAAACCTATTGGTGTCAATTAGCAGGTTTACTTCTTTTTTTGTTTTGTTGAGACGGAGTCATACTCTGTAGTTCAGGCTGGAGTGCAGTGGTGCAATCTTAGTTCACTGCAATCTCTGCCTCCTGGGTTCAATTGATTCTCCTGCCTCAGCCTCCAGAATAGCTGGGATTACAGGCTCCCAACACCACATCCAGCTATTTTTTGTATTTTTAATAGAGATGGAGTTTTGCCATGTTGGTCAGGCTGGTTTCGAACTCCTGGCCTCAAGTGATCTGCCAACCTCAGCCTCTGAGGCCAAGGGATTATAGGGATTATAGTGCTGGGCTTATGGGCTTGAGCCACAGCCCCTGGCCTGGCAGATTTACTTCTAATTTTTTAGAATAAGTGTGCATGCACATGCATATGGATTTATGAGTTTTGTGTGTGTTACAGCATACAAATATGAAAAAAATTCTAAAAGAACACACATAAAATCTGTAAAGACTGTTATTTCAAATAATAGTGAAAAATTCCATACATTGTTTGATCTACAAAGAAAATGTTTACCTTTAACTTGTGAAAAGTGGGTATTGTAAAATACATAATCTAGATGGATGTAATGGTCATTATTTTAAGCATTTGTTTAGCTTTAGCACTGTTTAGTCTCTTTTTATTTATTTCAGTCCTGGGGAAGTAAATAATTTCTGGTCTTTTCTCCTCAAATTTCTTAAAATTTGATAATCAAGATAATTTTTCCCCCAAAATTTACTGTCTTATATGTTGGCAGCAGCTTTATCCTAATGCCACTTAAGCATTTATTTTAAAAAATTGAATAAATAAAAATTCAAGTCTGGAACTTCTACTTCCAGGTATTTTGGATTATTTTATGGCAGAACAATAATCCTGTTAAGAATTAAATATCTTGATGAAATTTTAAACAACGGATCTCAAATCACTAGAGAGCTGCTAAAGCAGCTGGTCCTAAAGGGCCAGTTCCTAGAGAGAAGGAAAGCTTATGGAGGAGAGCTACATTTTCTGTCCATTGGCTTCTTCCTTGGGTCACTTACTGATTTTTGACATATGACGAGATATGACTAAGGTAGTTAGAGGGGCTCTTAAGATTCCCAACACAGAGAAGAGCTTTCAATGATTTCACAGGGCTAGAGAAATAAACAACTGGAGTTCTGAACTGCCAAGGCATTTAGGACTTAAGTGACCAAAATTCCAATGGCAAATGAGGTTCCAAAAAGACATTGGGAGGAAGGTGGAGTACGATGGTTGAACAGAAGCCTCCCGTGATTATCCCCTATACAGGAGCACCAAATTGATCAACTATCCACATAAAAACACCATCATAAGAACCAAAAATCAGGTGAGCAATCACAGTATCTGGTCTTAACATCATGCAAGGAAAGAGACACTAAAGTGGGTAGCTTTAACATCATTTAAGGAGACACTGAAGTAGGTAGGAAAGAAAGTCTTCAATTGCTTACACCACTCCTTCCTTACCCCCCAGCTGTGGGTGTATGGTGCAGAGAGAGCATCTATGTGCTTGAGGGAGGGAGAGGGAAGCGATTGTGGGACGTCGCATTGCAACTCAGTGCTGCCCAGTCAAAGCGGAAAGCAACATCGGGTAGAACACAGCCAATGCCACCACGGAGGGAGCATTTAGACCAGCCATAGCCAGAGGAAAATTAACCATCTCAGCAGTCTGAATATGAGTTTTAGCAAGACCCTCCACCATGGGCTAAAGGGCTCTGGGGTTCTAAATAAACTTAAAAGGCAGTCTAGGCCACAAGGACTCCAATTCCTGGGCAAGTCCAGGTGCTGTGCTGTGTTCAGAGTCAGTGGACTTGAGATACACATGAGCTAGTGAGACATCAGCGTAGGAAGCCAAGGGAGTACTTGAGCCATCCCTCCCCCAGCCCCAGGTAGAAGAACTCGCAGGTCCTAGAACCCCATTCCTTCTGCGTGAGGAGAGGAGAGAGTAAAGAGGACTTTGTCTTGCATCTTCAATACCCATTTCAGGCCCTAACTGTTATATTATATTTCTAGACACACCCTGGACCAGAAAGGAACCCACTGTCTTGAAGCAAAGGGCCAAGTCCTAGCAGCATTCATCACCTAATGATTAAAGAGCTCTTGGGCCCTAAATAATCAGCAATGGTAGCCAGGCAGTACTTGCTGTGGACCTTGGGTGAAACTCAGAGCTATGCTTGCTTTAGGTGCCAGGGAAACTCATCATCCTGAAGAGAAGGAAACACAGTTGGCTGGATTCACTATCTGCTTATTGTAGGGTCCTTGGGCTTTGAGTGAACATAGGCAGTAGCCAGGCAGTAGTCACCACAGGCCTTGGGTAGGACTCAGTGCTATGCTGGCTTTGGGTCTAACTCAGCATAGTTCCAGTGGTGGTGGTGGCTTCAGGGGTACCTGTGTCACCCTTGTCTCAGCTCCAGACAGCTCAGAAAGGAATAGAAACTCCATTTGTTTGGGTGAAAGTAAGGGAGCAGAACAAGAGTCTCTGCCTCGTATTCCAGGGAACTCTTCCAGATTTTACGCAAGACCACCAAGCCAGTACCTCTACACGTCTGCAAGAGCTACTGTGTTACTGAGCTTGGGTGTCCCCTAAATATGGCTGCAGTGATGAAAGATTTACATTACAGCACCCAAGACCATCTGAATACTTGAAAATGCTTCCCAAGAAGGACAGGTACAAATAAGCTGAACTATGAAGGTAAGAATAAATATATAATTCTTCAATGCTCTGACACCAATAACATTGACAAGCATTAAAACCACCCAGGAAAACATGACTTCACCAAATGAACTAAATAGGCACGAGTGACCAAACCCAGAGACACAGATATATGTGACTAATAATTCAAAATAGCTGTTTTGAGGAAACTCAGAGAAATTTAAGATAATTCAGAGAAGGAATTTAGAATCCTATTAGATAAACTTAACAAATAGATTAAAGTAATTTAAAATAATCAAGCAGAAAATGCAATTGACATACTGTAAAATGCATTAGGGTCTCTTAGCAGAATTGATCAAGCAAAAGAAATAAATAGTGAACTTGAATACAGGCTTTTTGAAAATATACAGTAAAAAGACACAAAAGAAAAAAGAATGAAAAACAATGAAACATGCCTGGAAAACCCAGAAAACAGCCTCAAAGGGCCAAATCTAGGAGTTATTGGCCTTAAAGAGTAGACAGAGAGAGAGAGAGAGAAATTGAGGTAGAAAGATTATTCAAAAACATAACGAAGAACTTTCCAAACCTAGAGAAAGACATCAATATCTAAGTACAAGAAGTTTATAGAACACCAAGAAGATTTAACCCAAAGAAGACTACCTCAAGGCATTTAATAATCAAACTCCTAAAGATAAATATAAAGAAAGGATCCTACAAGGAGCAAGAGAAAATAAACAACATGCAATGGAGCTTCAATAAGTCTGGCAGCAGAATTTCCAGTGAAAACCTTATAGGAGAGAGGGTCAGGACATATTTAAAGTGCAGAACAACAACAACAACAACAAAACACCTTTCATCTTAGAATAATGTATCCAGTAAAAATGTTCTTCAAACACAAAGGAGAAAGAAATAATTTTCCACACAATCAAAAGCTGAGGGATTTCATCAACACCAGACCTGTCCTATAAGAAATACTAAAGGGAGCTCTTCAGTTTGAAAGAAAAAGACATTAGTGAGTAATAGGAAATCATGTGAAGGTACAAAAATCACTTGCAATGGTAAGTACATAGAAAAAACAATATTATAACAAACATTTGTTATATAATTGTGGTGTATAAACTACTCGTACCTAGAATAGAAAGACTAAAAGATGAACCTAGCAAAAATAATAACTACAACAGCTTAAGCCATAGCATAACAAATAAATGGAAAAAACAAAAAGTTTAAAAGTAGAATGATGAAGTTTAAAGTGTGGGTTTTTATTAGTTTTCAATTTACTTGCTTGATTTTTGTTTATGCAATAAATGTTAAGTTGTCATCAGTTTAAAATTATGGATTATAAGATATTACCTGAAAGTTTCATGGTAACTTCAAATCAAAAAACATAATGGATACACAAGAATAAAAATAAAAGATGAAAATGTACCACTAGAGAAAATCACCTTCACTAAAAGGAAGACAAAAAGGGAAGAGGGAAGAAAGAGAAGGCCAAAAAAAAAAAAAAAAAAAAAAGAAAAAACGGCAAGAGTAAGTCCTTACTTATCAATAATAGCATTTAATGTAAACAGACTAAACTCTCAAATCAAAAGACACAGACTAGAGGAATGGATAAAAAAACAAGACCCAATAATCTGATGCCTACAAGAAACACATTTCACCTATAAAGATACATATAAACTGAAAATAAAGGGATGCAAAAAGATATTTCATGCCACTGGAAGCCAAAAAAAGAGCAGAAGTGACTATACTTATATTAGACAAAATAGATTTAAAAACAAAAACTATGAGACAGAGAAAGTCACTATATATAATGATAAAGGGGTCAATTTAACAAGGAGATACAACAACTGTAAATATATATGCACCCAACACTGGGACACCCAGATATATAAAGCAAATATTATCAGAGTTATCAAGAGAGGTAGATCCCAATACAATAATTGTTGGAGATTTCAACATCCATTTTCAGGAATGGAAATATCATTTAGAAAGAAAATCAGCAAAGAAAAATTGAACTTTATCTGCACTAAGAATAAATGGACCTAATATATATTTATTATTTTCATCCAATGGTTGCAGAATATACATTCTTTCCCTCAGCATATGAATCATTCTCAAGGATAGACCATGTAATAGGACAAAAAAAAATTCTTAAAAATTTCAAAAAAAAGAAATTATATCAAGTATCTTATTTGACTACAATGGAATAAGGCTAGCAATCATTTGGAAAGTATACAAATACATGGAAATTAAACAATATGGTCCTGAATGACCAGTGGGTCAATGAAAAAATTAAGAAGAAAATGTAATAAGTTCTTGAAACAAATAAAAATGGAAATACAACATACAAAAACCTACAGGACACAGCAAAAGCAGTACTAAAAGGAAAGTTTATAGTCATAAGTGCCTATATAAAAAGTGTTAAAACTTCAAATAAACAACCTAATGGTATATTTTAGAGAAGTAGAAAATCAAGAACAAATCAAATCAACCACAAGTTACAAGAACAGGAATAATAAACATCAGAGCAGAAACAAATGAAATTGAAAGGCTAAAACAATACAAAAGATGAACAAAATGAAAAGTCGTTTCTTTGAAATTATAAAGAAAGTTGATAAGCTTTAACTAGACTAAGAAAAAAACAAAAAGGATCTAAATAAACAATGTTAGAGATGAAAAAGGGACATTACAACTAATACCACAAAAATTCAAAGGATGATTAGAAGCCACTCTGAGCAACCATATGCCAATAAATTGGAAAACTTAAATAGATAAATTCCTAGACACACAATCTACTAAGATTGAACTGTAAAGAAATCCAAAACCTGAATAAATGAATAACAAGTAATGTGATCAAAGTCATAATAAGAAAGTCTCCCAGCAAAGAACAGGCTAGGACCCAAGGGCTTCACTGCTGAATTTTACCAAAGATTTGAAAAAGAACCAATAACAATTTTAATCAAACTATTCCGAAAAGGGGAGAGGGAATACTTCCAAACTCATTATATGAGATCAGTATTACACTGATAATAAAACCAGAAAACACCTCAAAGGAAAAAGAAAGTAACAGGTCAATATCCCTGATGAACATTGACACAAATGTCCTCAACAAAATACCAAACAACCAAATTCAACGACACATTAAAAAAATCATTCATCATGACCAAGTTGGATTTTTTTTTCCAGGGATGCAAGAATGGTTGAATATACAGAAGTCAATCAATGTGATATATCAGCAGAATGAAGAACAACAACCATATAATAATTGCACTTGATGCTAAAAAAATTTGCTAAACTTTAACATTCCTTCATAGTAAAAACTCTCAGAAACCTGGATATAAAAGGAACATACTTCAACATAATAGAAGTCATATATGACAGACTCACAGCTAGTATCATATTGAATAAGGAAAAACTGACAGCTTTTCCTCTAAGATCTGGGATGAGACAAGGATGCCCACTTTCACCACTGTTATTCAACATAGTACTGGAAGTACTAGCTAGACCAATAGGACAAAAGAAAGAAATAAAGGGCATTTAAATTGGAAAGGAAAAAGAAAGAAGTAAAATTATCCTTGTTTGCAGATGATATGATTTTATATTTGGAAAAACCTAAAGACAGAAAACTATTAGAACTGATAAGCAAATTCAGTAAAGTTGCAGGATACAATATCAACATGCAAAAATCAGTACCATTTCTATATGACAACACTAAACTATCTGAAAAATGTATCAAAAAAGTAATCTCATTTATAACAGCTACAATTAAAATTAAATATCTAGGAATAAAATAAAAAAGTGAAAGATCTCTACAATGAAAACTATAAAACATTGATGTAAGAAATTGAAGAGGTCAAAAATATGAAAAGATATTCTATGTTCATGGATTGATAGAATAAATATCGTTAAAAATGTATATATTACTCAAAGCAATCTATATATTAAATAAATGCCTATCAAAATACCAGTAACATTCTTCACAGAAATAGAAAACATAATCCTAAAATTTATATGGAACTGCAAAAGTCCCAGAATAGACAAAGCTATCCTGAGCAAAAAGAACAAAACTTGAGGAATCACATTACCTGACTCCAAATTATGCAACAGAGATAATGTAAGGAAAACAGTGTGGTACCAGCATATAAACAGACATATAGACCAGGAATAGACAACCCAATAATAGATCCATACATCTACAGTGAACTTATTTTCAACAAAGGTGCCAAGAATATACATTGGGGAAAGGACAATATCTTCAATAAGTGGTGCTGGGAAAACTAGATATGCATATACAGAAGAATGAAACTAGACCCCCACCTCCTACCATATACAACGATCAAACCAAAATGGATTGAACACTTAAATCTAAGATCTTAAACTAAGAAACTACTAAGAAAAAATTGGAGAAACTCTCCAGGACACTGGTCTGGGCAAAGATTTCTTGAGTAATACTCTACAAGCACAGGCAACCAAAGCAAAAATGGACAAATGGGTTCACATCAAGTGAAGAGCTCCTGCACAGCAAAGGATACAATCAACAAATTGAAGAAACAACCCACAGAATGGAAGTAAATATTTTCAAGCTATCCATCTGACAAGGGATTACTAACCAGAATATATAAGGAACTCAAACAACTCAATAAAAAAAAAATCTAATCCAATTAAAAATGGCAAAGATCTAAGTAGACATTTCTCAAAAGAAGGCATACGAATGGCAAACAAGGATATAAAAGTGTGCACAACATCACTGATTATCAGAGAAATGCAAATCCCAGTTACAATGACATATCATCTCATCCCAGTTAAAAGGCTTTTGTCCAAAAGACAGGCAATAACAAATTCTGGCAAGGAAGAGGAGAAACGGGAACCCTTGAACATTGTTGGTGGAAATGAAATCAGTACAACCACTATAAAGAACAGTTTGGCAGTCCCTCAAAAACACTAAAAAGAGAACTGCCATACAATTCAGCAATACCACTGCTAGGTATATACCCAAAAGAGAGAAAATCAGTATATTGAAGAGATATCTGCACTTCCATAGTTTGTTGCAGCACTGCTCTGCCAATATTTGGAAGCAACCTAAGTGTCCATCAACAGACAAATTGATAAAGAAAATGTATATATACACAATGGAGTACTATTCAGCCATAAATATAATATCCTGTCCTTTACAACAACATGGATGGAACTGGAAGATATGTTAAATGAAACAAGCTAGGCACAGCAAGATAAACTTCCTATGTTCTCACTTATTTGTGGAAGCTAAAAATTAAAACAATGGAACTCATGGAGAGAGAGAGTAAAATCATGGTTACCAGAGGTTGGAAAGGGTAGTGAGTATGGGAATAATTAATGGGTTCAAAAATATGATTAGATAGAATGAATAAGATCTAGTATTTGATAGGACAACAAGGTGACTACAGTCAATAATGATTTATTGTACACTTTAAAATAACCAAAAGCATATAATTTGGTTGTAACACAAATAAAGGATAAATGTTTGAGGTAATAGATGCCCCATTTGCCTTCATGTGATTTTTACAAAATACCTCATGTTCCCACTACATACCCACGAACATATATACCTACTATGTACCTACTATGTACCCATGAAATATGTATATACCTACTATCTACCTACTGTGTACCTACTATATATATATATATATATACCCATTTTCATGGGTACATAGTAGGTATATATATATATATATACCTACTATGTACCCATGAAAATTTAAAACAAAATTAAAGTGAGATTGGCAATCAATACCTGTTCTTCCATTGAGTCATCTGATTAACTACACAGGACAAGATGCAAACGAGCCAAGCATCAAGTGTGTTGAAAGAAGCAAAACATACTTGAAGGGTAATATGAAGTTTTCAGCATTTCCACAGTTCTAGGGAGACCAGACTTCTACTTCAGTGCGTTCAAGGAAGAATGGCCCTAGCAAACACTAAAGCTCTGATTAGGATACCTTGAGGGATGCACCATGTATATTGGGAAAATTAGAGGTATCCTGAACCTTACTGAAGCTGCAGTAAGTCATTTCAAGATCTGATCAGATTTGAGTAATATAGCTCTTTTTGGCCTGCGAGAGGATACGTTAAATTATCACTAAAACTTCTCATTCAGAAGACTGGTAATGAAAGCAAATTTTTTTTAGAGATATTAATAGCATCAGAAGAAACAATAGGCAACAGAAACATATCCACATGTGACACAAATACTACAGTAATAAGAAAACAAATTTAAAACAGTTTTGATTAGTATCTTCAAACAAATGACCAAGTGGAGAATTATAAGAGGATGATCACATGGAGAATTTTGAATTGAAACAATACAATAACTAAAATTCATAGTATGATAGAGGGATGCAGCTCAAGATAAATGACCTCGAAGACAGATCAAAAGAAAATATCTAGACTGTAAGAGGAAATACACAGAAGAGTACAGTAGACACACGATATGTAACAGATAATCACCAAAAACATGTGCTACATTGCCTATGGTTGTGTTATTTATAACAGCCCCAAACTTTCCATCAACCCCAGAATGGGTAAATATATTTTGGTACATTCATATAATGGAAAACAATTTTGCACTGAGAAATAATAAACCAGCTGGGCAGGTGGCTCACGCCTGTAATCTCAGCACTTCGGGAGGCCAAGGCGGGCGGATCATGAGGTCAGGAGTTCGAGAACAACCTGGCCAACATGATGAAACCCCATCTCTGTTAAAAAAATACAAAAATTAGCTGCTTGTGTTGCATGCCTGTAATCCCAGCTACTTGGGAGGCTGAGGCAGGAGAATTGCTTGAACCTGGGAGGCGGAGGTTGCAGTGAGCCCAGATTGTGCCACTGCACATCAGCCTAGGCCACAGAGCAAGACTCCGTCTCAGGAAAATGATAATAATAATAATAATAATAATAATAATAATAATAATAATAATAAACCACTGCTACATATAACAACATTGATGAATAATTCAAACATGATATTGTACGAAACAAACCAGGTACAAAAGAGTACATGTTGCATGATGCCATTTAAATAAAACTCAGTATTAGGTGGAACTAATCTATGATTATTATTAGAGGAAGATTGATTTCCAAGGGACAGCATTGTGGGGGCTGCTAGGGGTGTTGGTAATATTCTATTATTTGACCCAATGGTAGTCACACAGATATGTTTACTTTGTGGGAATCCATTGAACTGTACACTTATGATTTGTGTTTGTGTGCTTTTATATACACATACTACATTTCAATTAACATTTTTTAAAAAAATAAAGCTTGAGTATGACGGTGATTGTTTGGGGGGTTCCACAGATAATAAAGTTCCTTTGAATAGTGGTTATATTTGGCTTTCAAGAGATGCAAAGAATTAATCAAGGGAGAGAAGTTCAAAGATGAAAAACAGTAATAAAAGATGGGGTGGGAACTGTGTTTGCAGGTCTACCTAAAAGACCACTCAGGGCCTGCTGTGGTGGCTGATGACTGAAATCCCAGCTGTTTTTGAGGCCATAGTGGGAAGATTGCTTGAGGACAGGAGCTGGAGATGATCCTGGGTAACACATGAAAACTCCATCTCTCTCTCTCTCTCTCTCTCTCTCTCTCTCTCTCTCTCTCTCTCTCTATATATATATATATATATATATATATATATATATATATATAAAATGATAATAATAATTAACCAGGCATGGTGGGGCTGTCTATGGTCTCAGTTACTCAGGAGGCTGAAGCAAGAGAATCACTTGAGCCCAGCAATTGGAGGTTACGGTGGGCCATGATCACACCACTGCACTCTAGCTTGGGCAACAGAGCAAAACCCTGTCTCTAATAAAAGGAAAACAAACAAACAAAAAAGTTGATTCAATAGCTCTGTACATCTTTGGAGAAACGAGCAGAATGGAGGCTGTTTAAGGGCAAAGACACTGCCCCACCAATTCTGTCCTCTGCTTTTCGTTCAGCAGACCTGGAGATAGTTGGTATAGCCTAAGGCAAGAATAAGATACACTAGATATTAATAATGACACTACTATAGAATTTGTAAATAAATAATAAATCAGACCAGCCTTCTTTTCCAGATAGAGAAACACTTAAACTATTTTTACCCTGCTCTGTTTTGTGTTTTTATTAATCATCTCCAGAGGTAGGATATCTTTGAAGCCTTTTATGCTGCTTTTTTTAATGTTTATTGTAATCTCTTAATTCTAGATTCAGCTTCTTGAGAGCAGCGTTGTTTCTTACTTTGTTGCAAATGTACATTCACCAATCAGGCTCTTGTTAAAGAGTAAGTACTAAATGAATGTTTGCTGTCTGTCTGTTACTGGTATGATCTAAATTATGGCCAATATTGTGGAATACTAGATATGCTACGTGTTTTGCCTTTGCTTTCTAATTATTTATTTTTGCTTTAAGGGGGAGAAAACCCAGGAACTATGCCATCATTGGCAAAAGTAGATTAGGATGTGTGTGTTCTGATGTGACTTAAGTTATTGCTAAATTGTCTCAGAGCTTAGAAGTTTGTCTGTGATCTGAGACATATGTTTGTAATCAGATTTGGCTTTTGTCTCCAGACCAGGCCTGATATTAGTAAAATTTTCCATTTGTGTTCTTATTTAATTACTCTTTTATGAGTACAAGACATTTCTATTATGTCTGTGTCTCTAGATAGCTCACTGTAAATTTAATCAAATTTACATTTTTAAGCAAATTGGCAAATTAACACCTTGAAAAGCCTTCTTGGGGAACAAGGCTAGATGGTACGTGAAAGGCATGTTTAGGTGCTCGGTATTATGACAAATGTTTCCTGCATAGGTGATCTTGACTGTATAAAAATATTCACAAATATTCAACATTAAAAAAGTATACTTTTCCCAAGAAAAGTAAAATCCATGAAAAAACAAAACATATTTTCTTCATATTAATATCTAAAATTGGAACTTTAAGTGTGAAACCTTATTTGCTCAGTATACAGCTTCTGGAATTCAGGCTCACCAGCTCCAAAAGCCCACTCAATGGACATGATGATACTTAGCACAATAGAAAACAGTTGTGACTGTCTCCAGTACATGCCAATATTTTTTCAATGATCACCCTGACCAAATGATGCACAGTTAATAAATCATTTGCCTGTAGAATAGCCTTCGCTGGGTCCAAACATTTTTAAAAAGGAGGATATGGGGGGCCATGGGGTATTTTGTTATTGCCCTGTATAACTGCACCAAACAGAAGGGGGAAAAACCCCACAAAATTCTGTGCTATTATATTATGTACATATTATGTAGACAGGCATGCAGTCATCCAACAAGCATATTGAAAAAAATCTCAGTATCACTGATCATTAGAGAAATGCAAATCAAAACCACAATGAGTTACCATCTTATACCGGTCAGAATGACTATTATTAAAAAGTCAAAAAGTAACAGATGCTGGTGAGTTTGCAGAAAAATGGAAGCACTTATAGCCTGTTGGCGGGAGAGTAAATTACTTCAACCATGTGGAAAGCAGTATAGTGATTCCTCTAAGAGCTAAAAGTACAACTATCATTCAACCCAGCAGTCCCATTAGTACATTATACCCAGAGGAACAGAAATTATTCTCTCATAAAGACACGTGCACATGAATGTTCAGTACAGCACTATTCACAATAGCAAAGACATGGAATCAAACTAAATGCCTATTAAAGACAGATTGGATAAAGAAAATGTGGTACATGTATACCATGGAATGCTATGCAACCATAAAAAAAAAGAATTAGATCATCTCTTTTGTAGGAACATAGATGGAACTAGAGGCTATTAGCCTTAGCAGACTAACTGAAGAACAGAAAACCAAATATTACATGTTCTCACTTGTAAGTGGGAGCCAAATTATAAGAACTTATGAACACAAAAAAGGAAACAACAGACACCAGGGTCTAGTTGGGGGGAAAGAAAGACGAGGGAGAGGAACAGAAAAGATAACTATTGGATACTGGGATTAATATCCGGATTATGAAATAGTATGTACATAATATGTACATAATATATTATTCATATAATTATGATTAATATGATTGATACAATTATATAATTATATTATATATTAATATATGATTAATAGAATTAATCATAACCATATACTATTTTTTCATTAAATAAAATCTTATAGGTAACCCACTGCAGACATAAGAAAAACTGAGGTGTGAGATTGAACTTTTTATCCAATATTTGACAGCTAGTTAGCAACTAAGCTGAAACCACAACTCAGTTACGCTGGCTCACAATAAGTAAGTTTTCCCCTAACAAATTGTTGGGCTAGTTTTTCACAAAATGTGTGGATTTAAAGTTTAATACAAATAGAGCTGGAATAAAACTCCTGCCTCACTTCATTAAACATTTACCTTTTTACAAGGTTCAAGTATGTTTGTCTCATAGGTCCTTGAAATGGCAAATAATAAAGACTACTACTTTTCAGATATTGTATCTCAGCAGAGATGCTGATAAAAGAAAGAGAGAAGAATGAAGTTTTTGCAGAAAGACTGGAAGTAAGAGGAGATAAGTAGAGAAAGAGAGCACCAGGATGCAAAAATATGTGTCTTGCCTTCGCCAAATGAACTTGTGCTTCAAAACATTGTGTGAGCACTGGTCACGTATGTTTGCATAGAGAGTAACTATTGCTGTTGTGGTGGCTTTAAAATTCTTTGATTCTCCTCTCTTCAAAAGGTGTAACCTAATTCTCCCTCTTCTTGCTTAGGGGCTGGACTCAGTGACTCATTTCTAGTGTACAAAATATGGTAGAAGTGATGCTGTCTGACTTTCAAGACTAGGTCAAAAAAAGCATTGTGATATCTGAGCAAAATGGTAGACTTCCTTTTTACTTCTTTGATCCTTTTCTAGGTGAAGCTAGCTGCCATATTGTGGGGTTATTAAAGCAGCCTTATAGAGAGGCTCTTGGGGCAAGGAACTACTAAGGCCTCTTGCCAACAACGTACAGTAACTTTCTGGGCATGTGAATGAGCCACCTTGTAAGTAGATCCTCCAGCCCCAGTCAAGCTTTCAGTTAACTTCAGCTCTGTCCAATAACTTAACTGTAACTTCACAAGAAACCTTGAACTAGAACAACCCAGCTAAGTCACTTTTGAATTCCTGACTCATGGAAACTGTGACATAAATTTTTGTTGTTTTAAGCTACTAAACTTTGGGGAAATTTATTACATAAAAGTAGACAATAATGCAATGTACTAATGTAGATAATGAGCAATAGCAGCGTTGAGGTGAAAAACAGTGTTATATGAACTTATAAAACACAACTACTCTTGGAATGAACCACATGAAATTGCTGATTTTGTAGATCACATATCAGTCATATGGTTCAACCTTCCTTTTTAACTTTTATTTTAGGTTTGGAGGTCCATATGAAAATTTTGTTACATAAACACATGTCCCAGGGGTTTGTTATACATACTATTTCATCATCCAGATATTAATCCCAGTATCTAATAGTTATCTTTTCCGTTCCTCTCCCTCCTCTTTCTTCCCCCTCAACTAGACCCTGGTGTCTGTTGTTTCCTTTTTTGTGTTCATAAGTTCTTATAATTTGGCTCCTACTTACAAGTGAGAACATGTAATATTTGGTTTTCTGTTCTTCAGTTAGTCTGCTAAGGCTAATAGCCTCCAGTTCCATCTATGTTCCTGCAAAAGAGATGATCTAATTCTTTTTTTTTCTTTATGGTTGCATAGCATTCCATGGTATACATGTACCACATTTTCTTTATCCAATCTGTCTTTAATAGGCATTTAGTTTGATTCCATGTCTTTGCTATTGTGAATAGTGTTGTTCTGAACATTCATGTGCATGTGTCTTTATGAGAGAATAATTTCTATTCCTCTGGGTATAATGTACTAATGGGACTGCTGGGTTGAATGATAGTTGTACTTTTAGCTCTTAGAGGAATCACTATACTGCTTTCCACATGGTTGAAGTAATTTACTCTCCCGCCAACAGGCTATAAGTGCTTCCATTTTTCTGCAAACTCACGAGCATCTGTTACTTTTTGACTTTTTAATAATAGCCATTCTGACCGGTATAAGATGGTAACTCATTGTGGTTTTGATTTGCATTTCTCTAATGATCAGTGATACTGAGATTTTTTTCAATATGCTTGTTGGATGGCTGCATGCGTGTCTTCTTTTAAGAAGTGTCTGTTCATGTCTGACCACTTTTAAATGAGGCTGTTTTTCTCTTGCAAATTTTTAAGTTCCTTATAGATGCTGGTTGTTAGACCTTTGTCAGATGCATAGTTTGCAAAAATGTCCTCTCATTCTGTAGGTTGTCTATCCTGTTGATAGTTTCTTTTGCTGTGCAGACGCTCTTAACAATTAGATCCCACTTTTCAACTTCTGCTTTTGCTGCAATTGCTTTTGGTGTCTTTGTCATAAAATCTTTGCCCATTCCTATGTCCAGGGTGGTATTGCCTAGGTTGTCTTCTAGGGTTTTTACATTTAAGTCTTCAATTCATCTTGACCTGATATTTTTGTATGGTGTATGGAAGGAGTTCAGCTTCAATCATCTGCTTATGGATAGCCAGTTTCCCCAGCACCATTTATTGAATAAGAAGTCTTTTCACCATTGCTCATTTTTGTCAGCTTTGTTGATGATCAGATGTTCATAGATATGTGGCCTTATTTCTAGGCTTTCTGTCCTTTTCCATTGGTTTATGTGCCTGTTTTTGTACTAGTACCATGCTGTTTTGGTTACTGTAGCCTTGTAGTATAGTTTGAAGTCAGGTAACATGATGCCTACAGCTTTGTTCTTTGTGTCTAGGATTGCCTTGGTTATTTGGGCTCTTTTTTGGTTCCATTTGAATTTTAAAATAGTTTTTTTTTTTAATTCTGTGAAGAACATCACCAGTAGTTTGATAAGAATAGCGTTGAATTTGTAAATTGCTTTGGGCAGTATAGCCATTTAAATTATATTGATTCTTTCTATTCATGAGCATGGGATTTTCTTTCCATTTGTTTGTGTCTTCTCTTACTTCTTTGAGCAATATTTTGTAATTCTCATTGTAGAGATCTTTCACCTCCCTGGTTAGCTGTATTTCTAGGTATTTTATTCTTTTTCTGGCAATTGTAAGTAGAATTGCCTTTCTTTCTGATCAGGCTCTTGGTTTGCCTGTTGTTGGTGTCTAGGAATGCTAAGTGAGTTTCGTACATTGACTTTGTATCCTGCAACTTTGCTAAAGTTGTTTATCAGTGGGAGGAGCTTTTGGGCTTAGACTGTGAGGTTTTCTAGGTATGGAATCATGTTGTCTGCAAACAGAAATAGTTTAACTTCCTCTCTTCCTATTCGGAAGCCCTTTATTCCTTTCTCTTTCCTGTTTGCTCTGGTTAGCACTTCCAATACTGTGTTGAAAAAAAGTGGTGAGAGAGAGTATACTTGTCTTGAGCTGGTATTCAAGGGGAATGCTGCTAGCTTTTGCCTATTCAGTATAATGTTGACTGTGAGTTTGTCATAGATGGCTCTTATTATTTTGAGGTTTCTTCTACACCTAGATTAATTAGAGTTTTTAACATGAAGAGATGTCGAATTTTATCAAAAGCCTTTTTTTGCATCTATTGAGATAATCCTGTGGTTTTTTGTCTTTAGTTCCGTTTTTGTGATGGATCACATTTATTGATTTGTGTATGTCGAACCAACTTGCCTTCCGGGGATGAAGCCTACTTGATCATAGTGGATTAGCTTTTTGATGTGCTGCTGAATTTGGTTTGCAAGTATTTTGCTGAGGATTTTTACACTGATGTTCATCAAGGATATTGGGCTGAAGTTTTCTTTTTTTTGTTGTGTCTTTGCCAGGTTTGGGTATCAAGATGATGTTGGCCTCATAGAATGAATTGGTGAGGAGTCCCTCCTCCTCAAGTTTTTAGAATTGTTTCTGTAGGAATGGTCGTGGTTCAACCTTACATAACAAAGCTCAACCAACTTGTTTCTTACAACTACAATTTTTTAAACTTGTAGTTATAATAAACTAGTTTGGACTGGACTTTGGTCTCCTAGGATACATTTCTAGAATATGCTTATTATTTTCCAAATTTGCCATTCTCCAAATTACACAGGAATACAGTTATGATTTTCTGATACAATGTTCTGATGCAACAGTTGGAAACTAATTATTTGTGGGTTGTGGCTTGGTTTAGACATGTAAAAGATAATTATTAGCAAATGATTATCATTCTCTCGAAAGGTATGTTGGTTTTGGACTTGGAACAAATATTTGAATAAATGATGAAATAGGCTTTAAATGTCTTACACAACACTAAATACAAAAAGCTATTTTATTCTTATCCTTGGAAACACTGGATGCATGTTCTTATGACATGTTTTCTTTCCACAATAAAAAAAGGACAGCCAAACCATCCAGTCTGTAAGTATGTAATTACTTTCAAATGTTCTCCTCATTTAAGTGCATTAACATGCTTCAGCTGACCCAGGTTACACAAAATTATCTTCCTGATAACTTACTATCTTTTTTGGCACAACCTGTGCCACTTTCACATGTCTGTTGATGATATATGCCAAGCTATTGAGTGAGAATTTATTTCTGTTTCTAGGCTCCCTGGAGCTTTCACATGTGCGCCTGATTTAACACAAAGCTTTATGTGTAACATTTCCAGCACCCAAACACAACAATTTCCACCTATCTGTTTTATTTTAGCTTTAAAGACAAATATTAAATGGGAAATAATTTTTAAAAGGAACATTTTACCCTGACTCCAAATTCAGATTCTGTTATTGTTTCACAGGGCCTTTGTCAAATTATCTTTTTTAAAAAAAATTTGTGAGGATATGTCAGGTCTGAGCAATGGTTATAGGATGCTTATTTTCTTTGAAAAGAAGAATCTCCAAGCTAAAAATCCTGATTTGCCAGTGCAATTGCACTGTCATCTTAGGGGTTTATTGGCACTGGCATAAATGTAATACTTTCTTCTTCTCATGATTACATCTAGCAAAGCCTTGGTCAACATCAGTAGTTATTTGGGAGCAAAAAGGAACTCTTCACAAATCCAAAGTTAGAAATCATGCTACATTTTCTATCTTACCAGGGTATGAACTTACCTAACTTCCTAGCAAGAGCTCGTGATATTGCCTGTGCCTTTATCAGGGTGATAAGGTCAGAGAAGATCATTGTTTCCACTCATGCTCATTTCTATTACTTAAAATTACTTTTAAGAGTTAATATGTATTTCTATTATGTTATATAAATATATAATTATCAGTAATTATATTTGTACTTAATATATAATGTATATGCTATAAATTATAACTTTCTCTAAATAATAAATCTATCTGGCACAGTGATACTAGTAGTAATATATAAAATTATCAATTGACTCTAATTTAGTTACAGAAATCTTGAGTCTTTCCCTTACCTTCTTTGTAGAGAGCTCAGCCTATTTCTACAACGTCTACAGAAAAATTTTATGAGCTGAAACACTTATTGCTAACTCAGATGGGAAAATTCTGAACTTCTTTAACTATTAAAACCTGTATAGCTTGGATTTCCTTTGAAAACGGAATGCTACATGAAAGGACAGCAAATCTTCTGGCAATAACTCACATTTAACGGGTTGATACAGCAAATCTATCTTTCTAAACAACAAATGTGTGATCTAATGGCAATACCAACAGTGCACTGTACCAACAATTAGAATGGTGTATTAAAGCTTCCAATTTGCAGTGATTTTTTATGGAAGTATAATTATCCATTTAAAATGTAAAATTCCCGGTACAAAAACATTCGAATAATTATGAAAATGTAAGTGATCCTTTGCAAAAACTAATTATGGTGAGGGAGACTTTCCTTTGCTGTCAGTGTTTTATGCATGTGTTTGGTTCCATAAGCAAACTAATTAAAATGTTGCAAGACACACTGAAATGCTGGCATTTTAGATGGAAAGCAGTTGTACTTCTGGCAAAGATCGTTTCATGTTTCTGGAATTTTAAAATTGTAGTTATAATAAACTATTCAGTCAAGCAAACAGAAAACAAGAGCCAAAATCATGCTCTCAGCTTTCAGATCTATAGCCACATGCCACCACAAAGCCGTGTATTTTCTAAGTATAAACTGGAAAAAAACCACACACATTTGTTTTGTTAGCAAACATTTGGGGTATGTATGCGTGTGTTTGATACAACTGTGGTAATTATGCAGCTAAAATAAGAAGAACCAATTTGGAAGTAATCTTACTATTTTGTGTTATTTCCATTATTGGAAATCACTGGTCAAATGGTGGGCAAAACGTTTCCACCACAAATAAGAATGCTCTAACACGACAGCTAATAAGACAAAGAACTGTATTATGGCACCTCCTCAACAGTAAATACTTGTCCTAAGAGCCTAGGAGGTAAAGGGCAGCTGTAGAATGATTATCAGGATTGCTTCATGCTCCAGATTGCATTTGGAACATGAAATGTCCATCCTCTTCACTGTTGGGTCAGTCAGTCATGCTTTGGGCAAGATTTATTGAGGTTGTCACTTTTACCCGTCACAGTGGTAAGAAGTGGAATTTCAGTGATATATGAGTGACTTATAGTGCATGCCCGCATGGATTTTACACTCCAATCTTTTTAAAAGACAGTATTTTGATGAATTATTTACTCCAGAGCAGACCACCTGGGCTTAAATCTTGGCTTATCTATTAACTACCTATGTGAATTTAGGTTAGCAAACTATTCTCTTTAGCATGCTCATCTGTGGAATGAGAATAACAGTCCTGCCTTATGTAGTTGCTGTGAGAATTAAATGAGTTAACCTATGTGTAAATGTATAATGCCCAGCAATCAGTACATTATATTGTTATTAGCTGCCATTTTTACCTCCACTCTAACCAAGCAATACCATAAATATTGCCAAACAGACAACATAATATCTAATTTCACATAAGATAGATATCCAGTAGAACTCAAAGGTCAGAAAAGCTCCTAGAAGGTATCCAGTAGCTGTGGGTATCTGAAAGCCTTCACTATTTGTTCTGCAGGCAAAGCATACAAACACAGTCTGGCTATTATCTATGTTAAACAAGAAAGAAAACATACAAATAATAGATAACAGCAGCTGGAGGAGGTAGGATAACCGTTTCTGTGAGTTAGAAGTAAAACAGCAGTTTCGAATTATATTATCATCATCCATCACAGCTATCATGTATTCAACTCTTCCCATGGTGCAAGTTATTAAGCTCTAAGCTCTTTAAATGTTAAACCAATCAACCCATTTTCCATAGGAAGAGGAAGAAATAGTTTAAAATCACTTTCCCAGGCTATATTAATAGTTTGTGATGAAGATGTGACAAGAAAGGTCTCTCTGAAGCTAAAGTTCGCATTATTATACTATATTGCTATCCATGTAACATGATGAGCATGTTCCCAAGTCATTACGTTTTCTTCACAAACATGCTTTTTAATAGCTTTAAAGTGTTCTAGTCTATGGCTGTTTCATAATTGATTTACTCTCTTCTGTCTTGTTAAATATTTATGTTGTTTCTAGTCCCTTAGATAGTTTGAATTATTTGCAATAAAAATCTTCATGTGTAAATCTTAGTATGCATAGCTGATGAGTTTCTTAGTATAAATTCCAAGCAGTGAAGTCACCAGGCTAACGGATTTGAACATTTCTAAACCCTTAGCACAAATTGCCAAATCACCCACAGGAATAGTATAGCAATTTTCTCTCCTTTCAGAAATTTTTGAGCTTGCTCATTTAGCTGCATCCTTGCCAATCCTGAATCTGTTCTAAACGTTTTCTTATCAACATGCCAGATACAAAAGTCTCCTGTAGATTTAATTTGTATTTTTATTTCCACTGTGGTAGTTAGGGAAAAAATATCACCTATTGAAAACAAAGCATGTGAATAATACTTTTACATTTGTATCTGTCTCTGTCTGTCAGCCTCCTCCTTGCATGCAAATTTTGGGTTTCCCTTAACAGAATGTTACAAAACTCCAAGCCCAAGTTTAATTGTAACACTATTCAGGAAGTTTCCTTGAGTTGTTTTAAAAAAGTTTCTTACCTTCTCTGATCTCTGCACATGTCATTTTGTGATAATTTACTTCATTGCAGTAAAATTATTGATTCTCTCTCTGTTCTCTCTTTAATAAGCTACTGGAAAACAAATAATCTTATGATTTGTTGGATCCATAGGATCCAACCAAAATGGTGAAAAGTCTAATAAGCACATTAAACTATCACTTCCCACAAAAACATACTGACTGTGGATTTTAATCAACTTTTCACTGTTTGATTAAACTATGCATTAATTCATCATTAATAATGTAGTTGACTAGGTACTCTGGAACACTTTTAAAAAATGAATAAAAACATCTAGTGGAATTACTTTGTTCTAAAAGAGCTGTATCATGAGAAAATGAAAATTAAGCTTTGCTGGTAATCACAATGCAATGTTCCTTCCTACTAATACAAAAACATTCCTGCAGATCATTTGAAGCAGAGAAAAAGAAATGCTTCCCATGGGACACTGTCAAGATCATATACGGGGTCCTTACTCATACAAAATGATTCAGTGTTTCCGCCATGGTTATATCACAGCTGAGAAATGAGTAACAACACCTCCTTTTTATATAATTTCTGCCTTTTGCCAATGCCAAACCAAGCATTCATCATGTCTCCTCAGTGAAGTTAGTCGGTATTAAGGTGCCCAACTGCTAAGCTGCTCTGCCTCACCAGTCCCTAATCTGGAGTTGGCTTCTCCTTTCCAAGACCCTTCTAAGAATCATTCAGCATAAGCCCAAACCTACACAAAGTCCCTTCACAAACTTTCTTACTGAGATCCTTCTAAATTCTCTTACAGGGATATGGTTTTCCTTGCTGCAGGAAGCTAAACAAACCAAACTTTGACTACAGGTTTGTTCCTGGACATCCGGTAGGATTTGATATTAGTTGGGTCATTAAATACATATAGATTTATGTACTGTGTTTACTTAAACAGGATTCATCAGCAAATTGGACATATGATACAGGGAAAGTGGTAAATTGAGATTATGCTAAAGTGTTAATCCTGGAAACCTTATCTATTGTACTTTTAAATTTTATTCATTGAATTCTTTAGTTCCAGAATTTATGGGTTTTAAAAATCATGTCTATCTTTGTTGAATTTCTCATTCAGATCATGAATTGTTTTTCTGAATTATTTGTGTTGTTTATCTGTATCCTATTGTGTCTCACTGAGCTTTTTATGATCATCATTTTACATTATTTTTAGGCATTTCATAGGTTTCTCTTTCATTGGAATCTGTTGCTTGAGAATTACTGTGTTCTTTCAAAGATGTTATGTTAGCTTGCTTTTTCATGTTTCTTGTGTGCTTACATTGATATCTGCATATCTGACGTAAGTCACTTCTCCCAATTTTCTGGACTAGCTTTTATAGGGAAAGACTTCTTACTATAGATGTATCCATAGTGTTGATTATGTAGGGTGCTTTGGCTTTGATTTTGGATGGGCATGGTAGTGTAGTCTCAGTATGATTTCTTCAGCTGTAATATGCATCAATAGTGTCTATGATTTCCTCCATTCCTTAGGCTGTAGTTGTTAGTGGAGGCGGTGGCGAGGGTTGGCTATGTGTAAGTACTTTAGATCAGTTGGTCATTGGGCACTAGTGGCAACAGCAGTGGGTTGGGTGTGTAAACACTTGAGCCCTCAGATGGCATACATGTGCAGTGATGTTAGTGTATCCAGGTAGGCCAATCCTCTTGCCTCCAGGCAACTTTCTTGGTGCCAGCAGTGACAGCAATGGGCCAAATAAGTGGATAGGTCCTCAGACCCCTGGGCAGTGTGCATAACATCATGTATGTCAGTATCATCAATAAGCCAACCTTCAGGCCCTTAGGCAACAACACAGAGGTGCCAGCAGTGGGTTGGCCAGGACAGACCTCAGGCCTCCAGGTAGCATCTGTGGTAGGGGCCAATGGTATAGGTGTGTCAGGTTGGCCCAGAAGGCATGCATAAGTGCCAGTGGCAACAGGCCATGTGGGTCAATTC
This sequence comes from Theropithecus gelada, assembly GCF_003255815.1. Taxonomy (NCBI): domain Eukaryota; kingdom Metazoa; phylum Chordata; class Mammalia; order Primates; family Cercopithecidae; genus Theropithecus; species Theropithecus gelada. Next base: position 168,585,798 of record NC_037669.1, read on the forward strand.
CCAGACCCCCATCAATGCACACAGGCACTGGTAAGGGAGCAACTGGTGGGGCAGGACTGTCCTCAGGGCCCCTGAGTGTGAACATGGGCACAGGCTACAGTGAGTTAGGCTAGCTTATCCCCAGGATATCAGATGAATGCTTGGGCACTGGCAGGCTGAGCAGACCGATCTCCAGGCCCCCTGAAGGTGTGCACAGGTGTAGGTGGCAGTAAGTGAGGTGGGTCAATCCCCAGGTCCCTGGATGATGTGCATGAGTGCTGGTGGCAATGGTGGGTGGGCAAGTCTTTCTTCAGGTCCTCTAATGATACATGTGAGTGCCAGCTCTGGTGGGTGAGGCAAGTCCATTCCCATTCCCCCAGATGACACGCTCAAGCAGTGGGGGTTACAGTGGTAGGCAGGAGTGGCTTGTCCTCAATCCCCTGAATGGTGCTCAAAAGGACCATTCTCCAGATTGCCAGAAGGCACATTCAGGTGCAAAGAGCCCCTGCTGCTAGTTGGTAGGGAGAGTTTGCTCTCAGTGTCAGCAGCCCCAGGCAAGGAGAAGCTCTAGTGGGGATACACTTTGGCTCTCTTTGTCCTAGGGGCAGCTTTCCCAGTGTGCTGCATTGCCTATACCTTGGGGTATAGGATACTGTGTGGGCTAGAGTGCTGGGGACCTGGCTGCGCCACTGGGTCTAGCTGACATCGTGATGCTGCAACCCTTCTGGTGGACACAGGGGAATGTAAGCAAAGCTCAGGGAGGTGCAAGCACAGGGGCTGTTGTACCCCAGAGTAGGATATAATCTGGTAGGCTGGGCTCTCAAAATGGAGCTGTGCTACAGCTGCTTGGGACTCAGCATGTGTGTGGGACCCAGCGCAAGCTACTTCTCTGCAATAATGCCATCATGTGGACTCCCAGTAGCTGCCTATACTAGTCTCAGGGTCCACAAGCATCAAGGGACTCTTGCATGGCTGGGATTGCAGGAGTCGGTGGTAGGAATGTGGACTGCTGGGTATATTTCATTTACCTTTTCCCTGCAGTGGAGTTTCTCCCGGCTCCAAGTAACCCTGACCGGGATGGCTGCTTTATTTCCCTCTTTTTCCATGCCTCAGAGGCTCCCTGTCACTTCTTGGCTAAATTTCAGTGTTCTCTCCCAGATGCTCTATTCAAAGTGTGGTTATCTACTTACTGTTTTGGTCCTTCTTTGTGGAAGAAAAAAATGCTGGGTGCCATCCAGTCACCTCTCCTGAAACTCATATTTTGATAGAATAATCTATTATATTATTAGTTCAATGAGTGAGCACTCACTGTCACACATTTATTTCTCACAGACCTTTCAGCTTATGTTAGCATAGTTGTAGTTGTTCCAACTTCAACTTACATAAAAATTTTTTAAAATTACTTCTCATTCAAAAGTATTTTATACTGGAAAGTGTCATTTTCTTTGCCAAGAATAGAAAACCCCCTAAAACTTTACAATACAATCTTAAACTTAGTTATGAAGATGTCTATTCCATCAAAGGGTAAGGAGGATTAGCACATTCGTTCATATTTCTATTGGAAAAAAAGAAGCGATTAATTCATCGCTTTTCTGTCCAAGTAATTAAGCAATACCTTATTCTGGCATCCTTGTCAACTGACAACAATCGAGTTTGTTTCCAAACCACAAATATAAATATAAACCAAATCTATTATAGTTTTTTGAGAGATTAAACCAATGCTATTTAAACTTTATTTCTTAATGAGACCATCAAAGGAACAGTTTTTAAAAAAAACTGTGATTTTTTTCAATAGCAAAGACTTGGAACCAACCCAAATGTTCATCAACTATAGACTGGATTAAGAAAATGTGGCACATATACACCATAGAATACTATGCAGCCATAAAAAAGGATGCGTTCACATCCTTTGTGGGGACATGGATGAAGCTGGAAACCATCATTCTGAGCAAACTATCGCAAGGACAGAAAACCAAACACCGCATGTTCTCACTCATAGGTGGGAATTGAACAATGAGAACACTTGGACACAGGGTAGGGAACATCACACACTGGGGCCTGTCTTGGGGCACAGGGAGTGGGGAGGGATAGCATTAGGAGATGTACCTAGTGTGAATGACAAGTTAATGGGTGCAGCACAACAACATGGCACATGTATACATATGTAACAAACCTGCACGTTGTGCACATGTACCCTAGAACCTAAAGCATAATAATAAAAAAAACTGTGATTTTTTTTTAAATCTACTGTCTTTAATGTAACTATCTACAGGGGAAAAAAAAAACAGTATAATATGGAGAGGAAGTAGAGAGAAATGGAGGAAAAGAGAGAATGTAAGTGTTTCATGTGTTTGCATATCATAGTTTATTTCTCTTTCACATTTCTCTCTTTCAAGTGATCAGGTTTTGTTGACTTTAGATACCAGGAGGACCATTTAACTTGTTTGACTTTTTCAAGGAAATGGCAGATAATATTATAAAGTAGGAACCTGTTAACACAGGAATTCTTAACTGAAAGTCTCTGGATAGAATCTGGTGGGGTTTTTTGTTGATGTTGCTATTTGGCATGCATGTGTGTGTGTGAGAGAGAGAAAGAGAAATTAGGGGAGAAATTGAGAGAGAAGATCAATAAGACTTGTTTTGATAACACTGCTGATCAAAACAGGATGTAGCAAAGAAACCAGCCAGCCAAAACCAGCCAGGACTATGAATTATATTAATAATATATTTGCATGCTATAAGGCACTCCCACCAGTGCCATGCCAATATACAAATGCCATGACAGTGCCTAGAAGTTACCTCATATGGTTCCAGGAACTTCCTACTCCTTTCTCAGAAAGTTACTGAATAACCTACCCCTTATTTAGCATATAATTATGGGTAGGTATAAATGTAACCAGGCAGCAATCCATGAGTGCTACTCTGCCTATGGGCTAACCCTGCCCTGTCTATGGAGCAGCCATTTTACTATGCACTGGTGCTCTAATACATTTGCTTTCTTTTGCTGTTGGCTTGCTCTTGAATTCTTTCCTGACCAAAGCCAAGAACCCTCCTGAGCTGAGCCCTAATTTTGGGGTACACCTGCATCAAAATCCTATTTTTACTTTAGTGTCGCTATGAGAAATTCAGCATATCTTTCAATTATAAATGTAGACATCAGCCACAGGGCTGTTGGCAATTCCTGTGACTTTCTCATCAATAAACATCATAGGAATTTCTTGTTGTGGATATCTTTAACTATTGTTTACACTTATCAACACCTTGAAGTATCAGTTGTTACTAGACCAGCCAAGAGATTTGTTATTAGTATGTTAATAACAAGAACATATTTTAAACCTAGGTTAATAAACAAGGACATCACATTTTAAAAATATTTTGAGAAAGGTATTTTAATGTAATCAGTTATCTTTTTAATTATTTGTATTTCAATACTTTAGTTATTTAAAATCATCATCCTTAGAAGTGCATAGGCTTAAATAGACTGCCAAGGGAGTTTGTTGTAACATACACACACACATAGACACAGACACACACACGCTCACACGCACATACTGAAGAGTTCTTGGATTAACTATGAAAATTATATTAAAACAGAAATTTTCTTTTGTGATGCATACCCCTTAAAAGAGTGATAAAGAGATTACCAATTACTGGCATCCAATTGAGATAGGTTACTTGGTTTTCTCGGTTTATCATTTTTAAAAGGCTTTACTAACCTCCTAAGTCCTGTCTGCTTTTACCAAACATACTCATTTTAAATTTGATTTTAGCCATGTAGACATGCAGCTATGCACATCAGTCAGGTTCACAGAACTGCAGCATTTCCCCTGAGGGTCTGTTGTTTTTATGAATAAAAAGTCAAGGGTATTACACTGCGTTATAATGTCAAATAGCAAAGATATTTCCTCAGGTTTTCACTGACAAATGTATTCTATAAAGTTAGTTTGATGTCTTAACTGTTGCATCTATCTGAAAGGATAGTTGAGACAAAACAACACTGTTTTTTGTTTGTTTTTTTGTTTTTGTTTTTGTTTTTTTGCCTATCACATCTGATGTTATGGACAAGTTTGAATGCAATCTAAATGTATGGGATGACAATATTTAATATTGCTTGTTTGATTTAAATTATTTGTGAGTAAAATTATTCAAAATTAAGAGAAAAAAATCAGCCATCCCCAGCATTTTGGGCTTTATCTTTATCAATATTCTCACCAAATTATTTAACTTCATCGTATTATTCTCTTGCAACAAGGAAGGCAGAGAAGAATCTACGGTCAGACTAGTTTTCAAATATGGTTTTATTTCTCATTTTTGAACTTGTGACTTTAGCTACTATCTCTGACACTCAGTATTCTTATATATTAAATAAGAATTATACCAGTAAGAATTATAGCAGTGCAATAGATAGCTTCAAAACTAGACTAGATTAAGCAGAAGAATTTCTAAACTTGAAGGCAGGTCTTTTAAAATACCCCAGTCAGGCAAAAAAAAAAAAAAAAAAAAAAAAGAAAGAAAACAAAAAGTGATGAAGAAAAACAATGTAACAATGTGACATATGGGATCATAAAATGACCAAATATTCTAATTCTGGGCACCACAGAAGAAGAGATGGGTGAAGGCAAAGAGAAACTATTTTAAAAAATAATAGCTAACAACTTCTCAAGTTTGGAAGAGATACACACATTCAGACACAAGAAGTTCAAACATCCCTAAATAGATTCACCCCAAAAAGTCTTATGTAGGCCGGGAGCGGTGGCTCACGCCTATAATCGCAGCACTTCAGGAGGCTGAGGCAGGCAGATCACAAGGTCAGGAGATCGAGACCACCCTGGCTAACATGGTGAAACCCCGTCTCTACTAAAAATACAAGAAATTAAGCGGGTGTGGTGGCGGATGCCTGTAGTCCCAGCTACTCAGGAGGCTGAGGCAGGAGAATGACGTGAACCTGGGAGGCAGAGCTTGCAGTGAGCCGAGATTGCGCCACTGCACTCCAGCCTGGGTGACAGAGCAAGACTGTCCCAAAAAAAAAAAAAAAAAAAAAAAAAAAAAAAAAAAAAAAAAAGGGTCTTATCTAAGGCACATTGTAAGGCACATTGTAGTTAAACTGTCAAAGGGACCTCTGATCGTCCTCACTGCTACACTCCCACCAGTGCCATGACAGTTTACAAACACCATGGCAATGTCACGAAGTTACCCTATATGGTCTAAAAAGGGGAGGCATGAATAATCCACCTGTTGTTTAGTGTATCATCAAGAAATAATATGTCCATAAAAATGGGCGACCAGCAGTCCTTAGGGGGTTGCTCTGTCTATGGAGTACCCATTATTTTATTCCTTTACTTTCTTAAAAAACTTGCTTTCACTTTGGAAAAAAAAAAAAAAAATCAAAGACAAAGAGAGAATTCCAGAAACAGCAAGGGAAAAGCATCAAGTCACGTATAAAAGAATCTCCAACAGAATAATGGCAGATTAATAGCAGAAACCTTACAGGCCAGGAGAGAATGGGATAATAAATTCAAAGTGCTGAAAGAGGGGGAAAAAAAAAAACCCTGCTAATTAAAAATAGTATACCTAGGAAATCTAACCTTGTAAAATTAAAAATGAGTCTTTCCCAGACAAGCAAAAACTGAGAGAATTCATTACAATTAGACCAGTCCTACAAGAAATATTTAAGGGAGTTTTTTTTAAAACATCAGGATGTATAAGGAAAATTATCTGCCATCATAAAAATATAAAATAAAATAAAAGTCATTTGTAGAGCAAACAAATTAGTAAGATTAAGGAATCAAAGGTTACCAAATGTGATATAAAATCAATGAACTGCAATGAGAAACAATAAGAGAGAAAAAAGGGAATAAAAGATATACAAAATAACCAGAAAGCAATTAACAAAAGGATAGGAATAAGTCCTCACCTACCAATAATAGTCTTGAATATAAACAGACTAAATTCCTTACTTAAAAGATACAGATTAGCTGAAAGGATTTTTTTTTAAAAAAGCAATAATATGCTGCCTACAAGAAACTCACTTCACTGGTAGACACATATGGACTGAAAGTGAAGAGATGGAAAAAGATATTCCATGCAATGGAAACCAAAAACAAGCAGGAGTATACTAGTATCAGATAAAACAAACTTTAAGTCAAAAACAGTAAAAAGAGACAAAGAAGGTCATTATATAATAATAAAGAGATCAATTCATCGAGAGGATATAACAATTATAAGTATGTATGTACCCAATACCAGAGCAGCCAGATACATAAAACAAATATTATCGGATAAAAAGAGAGAAATAGAGTCCAGTTGCAATTTTAGTTGGGTAATTCAATACTCCACTCTCAGCACTAGACAGAAAATCAACAAAGAAACATTGGATTTAAACTGCACATTACACCAAATGGATCAAACAGATATTTACAGAACATTTCATCCAGCAGCTGCAGAATACACATTCTTCTCATTAGCACAGGAAACATTCTTTAGGATAAACCATATGTTAGGCCACAAAATAAGTCTCAATTTAAAAAAAAATCTAAACCCTATAAAGTATTTTTTCAGACCACATTAGAAAACAAAGGACACTTGAAAACTGTGTAAATAAATGAAAATTAAACGTATTCCTGAATGACCATTGTGTCAAAAAAGAAATTTTTAAAAATCAAAAAAATTATTGAAACATATAAAAATGGAAACATACTAAAACCTATGCCATACAGCAAAAGCAATAAGAGGGAAGTTTATCACAATAAATGACTGTATCAAAGAAGTAGATTTCAAATAAACAATCTTGTAACAATATAACTCAAGGTACTAGAGAAACAAGAGCAAACCAAACTCAAAATTAGGAAAAGGAAATAAAAGACCTCTACAAGGAAAGCAACAAAACACTCATGAAAGAAATTAAAGAGGACATTAACAAACGGAAAGACAAATTAGAGCAAAACTAAACAAAATAAAGACTTACACACACACAAAATTAATGAAATGAAGAGCTGATTTTCAGAAAAGATAAACAAAATTAATGCACTACTAGCTCAACTAACCAATACCAAAAAAGACCCAAATCAATAAAATCAAAGTTGAAAAAAGTTATTACAACTGATATCACAGAAATACAAAGAATCATTAGAGGATATCATGAACAAGTATATGCTAACAAATTGGAAAAACCTAGAGCAAACAGATAAATTCCTGGAGTCACACAACCTACCACAATTGAAGCAGGAAGTAATAGAAAATCTGAACAAACCAATAACAAGAAGCAAGATTGAATTGGTAATAAAAAGTCTTCCAAAAAAGAAAATCCTAGGACTAAACAGCTTTACTGCTGAACTCTACCAAACTGTTAAATAAGAACTAACAAAAACTCTTCTCAATCTATTCCAAAAATTGAAGAGAAGGGAATTCTTTCTAACTCATTTTATGAGGCCAGCAGTACCCTGACAACAAAACCAGACAAGGGCACAACAACAAAAACAACAACCAAATCCTGCACATAAATATGCTTAATGAATACAGACACAAAAATCTTCAGCAAAATACTAGCAAACTGAATTCAGCAAAACTTCAAAAAGATAATACACCAGGATCAAGTGATATTTATCCCAGCATTGCAAGATTTGTTCAACATACACAAATCAAGAAACATGATACATATGTTGATCTCAATAGATGCAGAAAAATTCAACATCCCTTTATGTTAAAACGTCTCAACAAATTAGGCATATAAGAAACATATCTCAACATAAAAAAGGTCATATATGCCTAATTCACAGCTAATATCATTCTGAATGGGGAAAAGCTGGAAGCCTTTCCTCTAAGAACTAGAATAAGAAACGGATGCCCACTCTTACCACTCTTACTCAGCAGAATACTAGAAGTCCTAGCCAGAGCAATCAGTCAAGATAAAGAAATAAAAGGCATTCAGATTGGAAAAGAAGTCAAATTGTCCTTCTTTGCAGATGACATAATATTACATATTAAAAACAAAACCTAAATATTCCACCCAAATCTCTTAGAACTGACAAATGAATTCAGCTAACTTGCAGGATACAAAATCAACATATAGAAATCAATAGCTTTTCTATATATCTATAATGAGCTAGCCAAAACAGGTATCATGACCACAATTTCATTTACAATAGCTGCAAAAAAAGAATAATTCCTATGAATAAATTTAATCAGGAGGTAAAAGACCTCTACAAGGAAAACAACAAAACACTCATGAAAGAAATTAAAGAGGACATTAACAAATGGAAAGATATCCTATGCTCATGCATTGGTAGAATTACTATTTTTAAGAAAGACCATGGTACCAAAAGTATTCTCTAGATTCAATGCAATCTTTTTCAAAATACCAATTACGTTTTTCACAGAAATGAAAAAAAAAATACCTAAAATTTGGCCGGGTGCTGTAGCCTACCCCTGTAATATCAGCACTTTTGGAGACCAAGGTGAGTGGATTACTTGAAGCCAGGTGTTCGAGACCAGCTGGACCAACATGATGAAACCGTGTCTCTACTAAAAATACAAAAATTAGGCAGGCATGGTGGTGGGAACCTGTAATCTCAGCTACTCAGGAGGCTGAGGTGGGAGAATTGCTTGAACCTAGGAGGCAGAGGCTACAGTGAGCTGAGATTGCGCCACTGCACTCCAGAGTGGGTGACAAAGCAAGACTCCACCTCAAAAAAACAAAAACAAACAAACAAATAAAAAACAAATTAAAAGAAAAAGAAAAAAATTATAAAATTCAAATAGAACCACAAAAGACCCCAAACAGTCAAAGCAATCCTGAGTAAAAAGAACAAAGCTGGAGGCATTACACTACCTGACTTCAAAATATACTATAAAGCTATAGTAACTAAAACAGTACAGTATGGTGTTGATATAAAAACAGACACACAAACCAATGGAACAGAAGAGAGAACCCAGAAATCAATCCACATATGTATAGCCAACTGATTTTCAACAAAGGCACTAAGAATATATGTTGGGGATAGGATACCCTCTTCAATAAACAGTACTGGGAAAGCTGGATATCCATAGGCAGAAGACCCCTATCTCTCAGCGTATTCAAAAAGAAACTCAAATTTAAATGCTTCAATATAAGACTCAATACTATAAAATTAGAAAAAAAAACATAGGGGAAATGCTGCAGGACATTGGTCTAGGCAAAGGTATTAGGGCCAAGACTTCAAAAGCACAAGCAACAAAAACAAAAATAGACAAATGAGATTATATTAAACTAAAAAGCCTTTGCACAGCAAAAGAAACAATCAACAGAGTAAAGAGACAACCTGTGGAATGGGAGAAAATGTTTGCAAATTATTCATCTGACAAAAGGCTGATATTCAGAATACAAGTTGGGAGCTCCTTAGGGCAAACTTGCCTCCCATTCTATTCCTAAAAATGATAGCTGCAAAGATAAAAATGTTACATACCTCACTCACAAGGAATTTCCTTGTGGATAAAGGACAGACAGAACTCAAAGTCATCCTTCTACTCACTGAGATAAATACATATCTGATTGCCTCCTTTGGAAAGGCTTATCAGAAACTCAAAAGAATGCAACCTTTTGTCCTTATCTACCTACTACCTGGAAGCCCCTTCCCTGTTTTAAGTTGTCCTGCCTTTCAGGACTGAACCAATGTACATCTCACATGTATTGATTGATGTCTCATGTCTCTCTAAAATGTATGAAACCAAGCTGTGCCCTGACCACTTTGGGCACATGTCATCAGGACTTCCTAAGACTGTGTGACAGATGGGTGTCCTTAGCTTTGGCAAAATAAACTTCTTAAATTGACTGAGACCTGCCTTAGATGTTTGGGGTTAATACAAGGAACTCAAACCACTCAGCAGAAAAAAGAAAAAAAAAAAAGCAGATAATCCCATTAAAAAGTGGGCAAAGAAGACATACAAATGGCCCACAGGTACATGAAAAAATGTTCAACATCACTATACACCACAGAAATACAAATTAAAACCACAATGAGCTAGCATCTTATCCTAGTTAGAATGGATATTATTAAAAAGATAAAAAATAACAAATTCTGACAAGGATGTAGATTAAAGGGAACTCTTACACACTGTTAGTGGAAATATAAATTAACATAGCCATTATGGAAAATAGTGTGGAGGTTTCTCAAAAAACTAAAAATAGAATAAGAGAAATCTATTGCTCAATAGCATAGCAGCTTAACTATTGTTAACAATATATTATATATTTTTAAATACCTATAAGAAAATATTCGAAATATTTTCAACACAAATAAATGTCAGAGGTGATAGATTATCTTAAATACCCTGATTTGGTCATTGCACAATTATGCATGTATCAAAATAGAACACATACCCCATAAGTATGTATAATTATTATATATTAATAAGAATTAAAATAAAATACTCGCACCTCATTATATTCTCTCACCTCATTATACCCACTTAAGGAATTGTCCTCTTTAAGTTTCCCTTTGAAAATAAAACACAGTGAAAGAAGGATCCATTACACAACCTTTAGAACCCTAAGTGTGAAATACTAAGTGATATTATTTGACTGAAAATCCTCATGTCTTTGTTCTAATAGGCATTTGTAGAAATGTGAATGAGCTTTAGAGTATTTAAAAGGAGCAGGAAAAATATAGGTACTAAAAGTCATTCTTTTTGAGTCTGTCTTTATCTCTAAGTACTGACTATTCACAGATATTTAAAGTTCTGAAAGCTTTCTTTTTCCCTCTTTCTCTCTCTCTCACACTCTTGAATGTGTCTTGTTGAGCTTTGACTATAAATGTAAAAAGAAAGAATAGCAGCTTTTATGTATTTAAATATAGTCCAGGGTAGTCAGTCACCTCCTGGATCTAATTTCACATGATGATCTGGGCTTATGTCACTCTTCAATCTTTAGATAAGTTTTTAAAAACAGAGGCAAAATGAAAACATTTTAGATAAACCTAAGCACATTTTGAGAAGAGGAGGGAAAGGAACTTAACTCCTTAGTGCATCTGTGGTAAGACAAATTGTCATCCTTGTTGATATCCATTACAAAAAAGACAATTGCAAATGGTTTTGTATTTCTTAGTCGTACAAAAATCTGGGTCTGTGTTTCTACATGTTTTTCAACTAATAAAAAGCTTGTAAAATTAGAAATGTTCATGACACTATTTCAAATTTATAACTATGGGAAAATACAGTTGTTTCCAGAGATGATTTTGAAGTAATCTTTTATGATGATATACAAATGAGTTGGAATAATTATCTCCTTTTGATCATAGGAATAAAGGAAGAATAGGAAAAGATAGGAAGGATAAAAAGTTGAATCACAGATGGAAAATGGACAATAAAGTATCAAAAAGTTAATTACAGAAAGAAGAGAGAATAAGTAGGAATAAATTGGAAAAGAAAATAGAAGAGACATTACGAAATAATGCCTTTATTTTTGGCAACACAGCATATTAGATTTGCTGAAAAGCTTTTTTGTGAAAACAATAAAAATTGGATAAAATATAATAAAAATCTCTTGAAATATATAAATGAGCTTATAAAAATAATACCAAAAACAAAAAGGGAAAAAGGGAACACAAGGACAAAGAAGAGTGATAAGTAGAAACTGATACAAAACTAACAGAGAGACATCAGAAACCAAGAGAACTGTGTTTTTATAAGTCATTCAAGGTTTGGTAAGAACTTCTGAGTCTGTGAGAAAAAAAAAAAGTCATTTAAGATAGACATCAAGGCCTTAGGCCTAGGGAAGGTGTGAAACTGATGATGTTGTCAATTTGATATAGCGTTAGATTCAATATTAGTTTTTCAAAACTCTCACTTATTAATATTTTTGAAAAGGCAAACTGTTCATACGTTTAAAAAAACATCTATACCAAAAAGTATTCTCAGAGAAGTTTCAATCTCATCCATACCTCTTCTACTCCATTTTCTTCCATACCTATTAATAACCATTGTCCTTAGTGTTCGGTTCATCTCGCCTATATTTTCTTTTGCAAAAATAAGCAATGCTCAACTAAATCTTAATTTTTTTAAATCAACATTATATCCTGGAAATCAATTCATAACTGTTTATAAAGCTCTCATACATTCTTTTTAACAACTGAATAACAGTCTTATGTAAGTCTACCATACCATTCAAATCAGACTTACGGGTATTTATTTAGTTTGTTTTCCAAATTTGCAATTTCTAATAACTTTGGATGAATAACCTTGTGTATAAGTTATTTAGTATGTGTGGAGGTGTATCCTCAGGGCTGTGGTTATAAATGGCATTCATTGCTGGCTTCATGGGAAATGCTTATTAATTTTGAAAAATATTGCCAAAGTCCTCCTGAGAGGGGTTCTGCATACCTATAAGCAATGTATGAAAGTAGAGATTTCTTCACAGTTTTGTCAGTAGAGTGTGCTGCCTGTCTTTTCAATCCTTGCTCATCTGATAAGTGAGAAGTGGTAATTCAGTATAGTTTTAATTTACATTTTAAAAATTATAAGTTAATAATCATCACTTGTATGAGTCATTTTTATGTTTTATCTGAACTGCCTATTGATATATATATTATTTTCTCCTAGTTTTCAATTTTTTAATATTGTTTATATAGTTTTCTTTTTGTTAATACAAAAGCTTTCTTTTTATAATTTGTATGTAGTAAAATTTATCAATCTTTGTCACCTCTGAATTTTGAATTTTATTCATGTTTTCTCATATCTATGTACAAATGAGCTGAGCCATCTTTTATTCTAGAATTTGTATAGTTTCTTTCTTTATATTTGGATCTCTGATGCATCTGAACTTTATTATTCCAGTGTTTGATGAGAAGTAGAATCCAATTTTATTTTTTAAATGATGATTTAGTTGACCCTTTATTATTTATTTATTTTTTAAACCATCTTTATTTAGATGGGTGTTGGAACTAAATAAAGCTCCTCATAAAATTCAGAACTTCTAAGTGCTACACTTTCAAAATAAGGTAGACTAGGAAAACATACACTTGGCATCAAAGGGAGATGACAAGGAAATATGCTTTTACTGGCCAGGGTTTTGTGAAAAATACTTACTAGAACAAAAGACAAAGTTCAATAGATTTAAAGAATCACTTTCATACAGGCCATGTTTTTATAACCACAATGCAATCAAGTTGGAAAGCAATAACAAAACACAACTGAAAACAAAACACAACTGAAAACTGAAAAACTGTGTGAATATTTTTACACACACTTTGAGTAACAAGGATTAAAATAGAGAAATGTATAGACTCAAACAATTATAAAAATACTGCAAGTCAAGACAAATGGTAATTAACTAAATCAAAGCATATGAAGAATTGTAAATGTAAATGCTGCTTTCATGAAAGAAGAAAATCTGAAAATTAATGAGAGACACGTCTAACATAGGAAGGCAGATTAAAACCACAGAATAAATCAAAAGAATATGGAAGGAAGAAAATTAAAAAACAAAACAACAGGAATCAAAGAAACAGAAACATTACAAAGTCATACGAGTCTAGTGTTGGGTAAGAAAGGAGGAATTATACATTAGATAGGGGCCAGCTTGGTCAAACCACTTTAGAGAGCACATTGTAATATCCAGTTTATTTAAAAACACACATATCCTCAAACCTAGCAATATCCAGTAATCCTATTTTTAGGTATACAGCCTATTAAAATTTTGTGAAAAAAATATGATTCCAGTAATGTTTGAAACAGGGAAAAATTGTAATGAATATCCATATCCATCAATAGGATAATAAATAAATAAATTGTGGTATACCTATACTATGGAGCATTATATATTATAAATATTTTTTTAAAAATTAGATCCAATGAGAAATCAAGGTACAGAAGGATGCATCACATATGACATTTATAAAATTTAACATACACAAGTTGAATATTAAATTACGAAATTTATAAATACCAAAATCTGGATAGTAGTCACTTCTGGCTGATAGAGAGTCAGAGAATTTTCAATTGACAGTCCAGGATCATCAGCTGCATTTGTGATGTTTTATTTCTTACAAGTAGTTATGAATATATAGATTTGTGTTATGATAAGCCTATAGTTCATAAAAATACAAAATTTTTAAAATTATATAACAAAATATAAAAGGAACGAAAAACAATGAAAAAAAATGATAGGAATAGAAACAGTAGGAAGGACATAAAGAGAGCATAAAAGAAATTGAGGAAAACTGGTAAACACAGTCACTTCTGAACTGTTACCGAAACCCCACATTTAAGCTAATCATCTACCTGACTGTATTTGACCTAAGTAGTCTATTAAAGGAAGAAAAAAAATCTCTACAAGATTCCAAGATGAGAAAATTTCATTTAACAAAAATAGGAAAAAAGCATATGTTTTAAAAAGCAGTTTGTAGGACAAAACAGGATGAGCATGAAAGGTAGAAGCGTAAAATGTGGGATGATCAGGAGCCATTTTAGTAGTTGTTGCTATAAACACCGATGTCACAAGACTTGGAATATTTAGGAAATTTACTAACGTGGGCAAATCAAAATTCACAAGTGCTCTATATACATAATTCATTAACAGAACCATTTCTGCCTTATCAAGAAAACAAATATTATCTCCAGGACGAATTATTTACTCCCAATACCAGTTCGCCTCTAAATCTTGGAGTTTATTGAGGACAAAAAGATAAACCAAGAGACACCTATTGAGTTTCCTCTATCTAGGCTCAGATTTGCATCCTTTTCAGTCTGGAGACTGCAAGTCCAATATGACACAGTTGAGATAACTACATTTAAAGCCTAGAAATCCACAGTCTAAGACTCTTTTGATTGTCTCTAAATGGACATGAGGTTCCCATGGACCTAAAACTACAAAAACAGTCTAGGGCCAAACTGGATTCCAGACTCACCTCGCTCAGAGCCAGAAGAGAACCAGGTGAACTTTTTCTTTCCAGATGTATCATTCTCTCCTCATAAGAATTTAACAATTTCTGAACTTCTGTATGAATAATTATTTTGACAGACGTTGCTCTGGGTTGTTTATATTTTGAACAGGGAAATTAATATAATGAGAGCTATTTCAATACATTGTGTCTGCAATTTTTTTCTTTCCCTTTTTCTCCTATCCTCCCACCATTCACCCTCATTGAAAATATCATCTATTTAGAACCAAAGATACATGAATACATGAATAAAATCCTGGATAGACTATTTCAATGGATCATAATTGAAAAGGTTTTATTGCCAATATAACTCATTAAAGACATGATACATGGATTTTGACAAGATTTGTTAATGAATCCTTCCCAAATTGTCTCCAGAAGCATAATAATTTCTTAGAGCTTGATTTATTTTTGTATATAACTACAGTAATTTATGAGTAAATTCCACTGTGTTTATTGTTTCTAAAATATGTATATGTAAGCAAAAAAGTCACCAATGAGATAAATTTATGGAAATAAATACAAACTATGGATAGATGGTTATTTTAAAATATCTAAAATATTGAAGAGCAGTATTTTTATTTTAGAAAAAAAGATCATGCTTATTTTCCATCAGAGCTTTATCTTTGCTTCAAAATATATCTATCATTAAAACAGTGGGAAACTGTCCCAAGAGTGAACCCAGTACGGGGTTATTATTCGTTTCTCCACACTGATGAATTTGGCAGATTAAGCTCAAGGCAAGAAGAGAACAACTTTTCTATCATGATATTTAATGGACACATGGAAAAGAGAAACATAATAATACAGTTTGATATTCCTTAGAAATTTTTCATTTTGATGCATAAAATGAGGTTGTGGATTATCTGAAGAAAATTTTGTAATCTAAATAATAATAAATTAGGAAAGTTGTTGTATTAATAAGTATGGTTGTAAATATCTAATGATATAATAAAAGCTATAATTTATATAACAATCACTTAATATTTATAACAATTCTTTGAGGAAGGTAGGGAATTATTATTATCCCATTTAACTTACTGAGATACATAGTGAAATTGTATCTTACCTAAGATCACATTTTTGGTAAGCTGCAGGGCTGAAATTCCAATGGATAGCTATCTAACTGTAAAGACTGTAATCATGCTACTACAACATATTCTACATACTGCATACAGTAGCACCAACAAATAAAACATTCCAATAAAAGGGCCTAACCAGGCAACAGGTTTTCTTCTTCCCTCCCTTCTTTTCTTGTTTGACTTCTTTCAAGTATTGTGTTTCTAGACCCATATAACATAATCAGTACATGTGCATGATATTATCAGGGAATTATATCAACTTTCTACAAGGGTTCCTCATTTGGGAACCATAGGTAGGCTCCAGGGAGCCCACCACCTTTCTGGAACAATTAGTAATTAGAGTTTTCATTTTTTTCTGGGGCAAAGAAGTCCATTACTTCAACCCCAGATTCTTGAGAGGATATATGACACACCTCTTCACTGACATTTTAAGAATTATTGCATAATGTCTTATATTTACAAGCTAAAATTGAAATACATAGCTCTTCTTGAACTTTCTTCAAGTATGGAGTCCACTAACAACTAATATAAAATGTTTGGTCGATCCTAAGGACATAACATGCTAACTATATACCACAAATGTGTTTTAGTGCTAAAAAATAAATTACATTATTTACATTTGTCATTGTAAAATATTGCTCATAATATTTCTCTCTCTCTCCCTCTCTCACTCCCCTCCCTCTGAGAAAATGTGTGTGCTTCAGAATATTTCCTATATTGAGGAATTTTAAAGACGAATAAATATTACCTCTAGATTGTAGTCTAATGAAGAGACCAGATTGATAATAAAACAAGCATTCAAAATAATTACCATGAGATAGGAATGTAGATCTCATACTTTCCCGAGTTGGCTTCACTTGAACTCTCAATCAACAGGGAAGTATAATGACTTATTCTAGTCTTGGGATACTTTATGGGTTCCCAATGGTGCCTACCCCACTGTGTTACAGTATAGGATTAAGAACATTTTCCATAAGCTGCTTAGCACATAATTCTTAGGAACTGCTAATCCGATCCTGTCTAAATTGAAGTACTGGCAATAGATTACATTTATTTTAAATGTTAAGGTAAAATCTAGAGTTTCTCAATTAAGTAATCATAGGCTCCTAGTCAAAGACAACTGGTTCAACAACAGTGTTTAGTGTTTCCATCTTCGCAATTCCCATTAATATGATAGAAAAAATATATAAATTAAAAATAAATATTAGCTTTAGAAACTGGAAGACCATTAGCAGAACAAAAATTTAAGAAATGTATGGAAGATTTAAAGTAGATAAGCTCAAACAGAATGTAAAACCCCAAAGAGCTAAGAAACTGGCAATCTGCAGAGGTTAAGGAGAAAGTCAGTGCTTAGTATCTGTAAAAATTTTTTAAAACTAAAAATATATATCTATTGGCTTCAAGATACATAAAGTGCAAACCTCTAATGAAAACAATACTTGCTTAAATATCCTCTAAATTTAAAAAATGTAATAATTGTCTTGGTTATTATACATAGTATATATAAAAATTCTATTACATTTGCTAATGAAGTTAGATATTTTCACTTGGCAAGAATTCCTAAACATGATGTTAATTACTGAGAAACCAAAGCCCACCATATTATGGTAGTTATAACAGGCCAAATGATTTTTTGTTTTTTTTTTTTTTTGAATGGAGTCTTGCTCTATTGGCAGACTGGAGTGCAGTGCCACGATCTTGGCTCACTGTAACCTCCGCCTCCCGGATTCAAGCAATTCTCCTGCCTCAACCTCCCTAGTAGCTGGGACTACAGGTGCATGCCACCACGCCTGGCTAATTTTTGTATTTTTATCAGAGACAGGGTTTCACCACATTGGCCAGGATGGTCTCCATCTCTTGACCTCGTGATCCACCCGCCTCGGCCTCCCAAAGTGCTGGGATTACAAGGGTGAACCACCGTGCCAGGCCAGGCCAAATAATTTTTTTTTATGAATGCTTTTATGTTTTGTACTAAAATATTTATATTTATTGCTGATTTAGGGACCTTTTGATGTTTGATATTTCGGTTGGTGTCTCCAAATAAAGATTTGAAAATAGTAAATTTTCTCAGTGGAATTTCAAGATAACTCCACTGGTGCAGGCAGCATGATTAGAAATCAAGTCAACCCCTAGGATTAGGTAGAAACTTAATTAAGAAGGTGATTAGCTGAGAATGTCCAGCCAGACTAAAAGTTTAAGTACAGCCTGTTAATCAAAGTGTGAGTCCCATAGGAGACTGACAAAGCAAGTGAGAGGGCTGAAGGATGAAGCTTGGTGAAGCTCATCAGGGAGCATCTGGATCCATGTTTACAGAGGAGACCCATTCTCAGAGCACAAATGTTCCACAGCACCCCCCTCCCCCTCCCAAAATAAGCCAACTGGGCTGAAGGTTCAGTGCAACCTTATCTAATTAAGTACAAGGCTCTTCAATAATGCTGAGTTAAGACCCTTCATCAACTACTTTGGTCAAAGCATATATTAACAAACTGGCCAAATGTTTGAGGAAAATCATTGGCAGGACAGATTGCAAAAACAAGAAGCAACCCCAAGAAACACAGTTACATCAGGAATGGGAAAAAATCTTTGAGGAAAATAAATGTGTAATTTATATCTTCAAAGAGTTTCAAGATGCTATCATATGACTAAATATAGAAGGTCTTAATATTTAAAACAAAAAACAGAAAGTCCCATAGCTCTTGGAAGTTAAAAGCATGGCTGCTACATTTTTTTTAAAGGGAGAAGGAAGAAAAGGAAATGCAGTAGAAGTAAGAAGTTGCCCAATGGCAAAAGATCGAATCAATGTATGAGAAGTTTAAGGCAAAGGAAGGGATTCCTCCAGATCACAGGATGCAGAGTATTAATACATCCGTGCTCCCCCACTTGCCTAGACAGTGAAATCTCCAAAGATAACAATCCTACAAGATGCCAGAGAAAAGAAAGAAGATAACTCTGAAGAGCAGAAACCAATTTCATTTGTAACATGGAATGCTAATCAAACAAAACACAAACTACCAATGCAACAGTATGTAAAATGGGCTATGTTAAGAAATTTTGAACCCCAAACCTACATCCAGCTACCCCCAAAATACAGATGGTTTTACATATAAAAGTACTATATTCAGAAAAACTACCACCATGAAAATTTTAAAACAAAATATGATAATATGTACAAGGAAATTGAATAATGAATTGAAAGAAAAATGAAGACCTGATATACAAGAAATAAGAAAGTGCAAACTGCTAAGAATCGTGATTAAATATATTAATAATGAAATCTCTATGTAAATATTGACAAAATAAAAATGCACAATACAATAAAAATAAATACTAAAAATGGCTGACAAAAATTATTTGTAAACTAATTTTGTACAAAATGTTTAAAAATTCTAAAAGTAAAGATCATTTACAGATTAATCTGGAAACTGATTACAGTTTAAGGTAGCTCTTATGGATATTTGAGGAGTGAATTAGAGGCAGAAGAATAAAGAAATCTCATTCTTCATACATGTCTTTGTTGTTTGAATGTTCACAACAAGCATATATCACTGGTAATTTCATTTTTTTTTAATTAAACACAGCTGTGGCCATAGGATGGGACTCCCACATTTATTATTTACCTAAGCAAATAATTAATAGAGTAAGATACGAAATAATTATTTCCCTGCCAATTACAGAATTCAATTTAAAGCAAACCAGCTTATTGTCAAGTATTAAACACAATGTCAGTTGATGCATTTTATGGCAGCACTTAATCAATTTATAATACCTTGAATTAGCATATAAATACTGATAATCGCTAAATAGATTGCAAACATGCACATTGCACTACGATTTTCACTTCTCTATGCACCATAATGCATCATACAAAGATATAAACCCTCTCATATCATGAATACCTAAGTCAACTTGAAAGAAAATATCTAGGCTTTTCACGCCTTTCAGCAGATTATCTCCTTCCTCGCCACCATCCTCGGGCAGCCCCACCACTGTCATTCATTCCCAGCATTCTGCTTCATCAGTTTAGTGCCTGGTGACTCTCAATCCCATTTCTGTCCATTCATCTAGTCTGGCACCCTTGTACTCACATCTCTCAGTTTGGAAATTTCAGCTCTGAACACTCATGTGCGAGTGAACACAAACATCATCATTTCTTGTTTGTTTCTAACAACAATGGCTTTATTTTGGAAGCCCTTTCCATTTGGCTCCTGGTCTTTGGTCTTTCTCTTGTTTTCACTACCACAGTATGTTCTTTCAGCGTTGCCTCTTGTAATTGCTCTCCATCTCCTGGCTTTCCTAGGAAGATTGGCCTGGATTCCCTCGTATGCTTTGGATGTCTGAACCACCATGCCAAAGTTCTAGAGGAGCAGCCCAGGGCTGCATCTGCAAGTTGGCACCTTGGACTGTTGTGCCCACATTCCCATCAAAAAGGCATCTTTTTTTTTCTGTGGAACATTCTATGGGAGCATATAATTGTTATCCTCTTAGGTACAAACCAACAAAGTAAGGGAGAGTTTCTCCTGTTGTTAAGAAGCATTTTTGTGCAGGTCATCAGTGAATCAACATAAATTTGAGAGTTTACTTATTCATATTTGCAGCACTTGCTACTTCTTATAGTGCTAATAGATTTTCAATTTAGTCTATAAAATAGTTCTTCTAATTTTTCTAGACCAGAGTTTCCCAACTAGTAGCCGTTTTTCTTCTAGGGAACATTTTGCCACGTCTGGAGATATTTTTTGTTGTCACAGCAATGAGATGCCACTAGCATTTAGTGGATAGGGGGTAGGTATGCCTCCAAACTTTCTATAATACATAGGACAGCTCGTCTCCCCTCAACAAAGATTTACCTAGCTCACAATGGCATTCGTGCTGAGGCTGAGAAACCTTGACCCAGACGCTATACTTAGCTGCTGGCTCCATGATGACAGGCAAATTGTGCAGACCAAGGTAAACAACTATTTCTAATTATCCTTTCCTTGCTGTCACTTCACTGTCTCTTTGAGGTTAGGTATGACCATGGTGATTTTCTTTTGTCACTGGATACAAAAGAGTGAGAAAATTCAAAGGGGAGAATATTTCAGAACTGGTATGTGATTCTGTGAATCACATCTTCTCACTTTCCTTCCTGCCTAGAATAAAAGTTTGTGTTCCAAAAATTTTAGAGGCTTTCTTAGCTCACAGTGGCCTGAGGAGGGTAGCCCCGGAGAGTCATCTGAACTTCCAACGTACTTTGCATGAGTGAGCAATAATCCTTTGCTGTGTTAAAGCACTGAAGTTTTGGGGGTTGCTTTTGCAGCATAACCTAGCCTATCCTGACATCCATCCTTACAGTTCAAGGTCCTAGCCTGTCTTTGTAAGTGGCAAACTGTAAAACTGTAAGATCTAATAAAAGTTTATTGAATCAATCTATCTGTCTGTCTTTCTATCTATCCTGTCCATCCATCCATTGTACACACACACACACACACACACACACACACACACTTTTCTCTCTCTCTCACTCATGTAATTTAAAATGGCTTAATTGGAGGCCGGGAGCGGTGGCTCAAGCCTGTAATCCCAGCACTTTGGGAGGCCAAGACGGGCGGATCACGAGGTCAGGAGATCGAGACCATCCTGGCTAACCCGGTGAAACCCCGTTTCTACTAAAAAATACAAAAAACTAGCCGGGCGAGGTGGCGGGCGCCTGTAGTCCCAGCTACTCAGGGGAGGCTGAGGCCGGAGAATGGCGGGAACCCGGAAGGCGGAGCTTGCAGTGAGCTGAGATCCGGCCACTGCACTCCAGCCTGGGCGACAGAGCAAGACTAGTCTCAAAAAAACCAAAAAAACAAAAAAACAAAAAAACCCCACAAACACCTTAATTGGAATAATAGTTTCTAATTTTTTTAATGTGCAATAGTCACTCTTTAAACTGTTCAAATGTTATAAAATGTTATAAACATAAAAGACACCAGTGTATCTGCCACTCAGATTTTATATAGGTTAACATTTTGTTATATATTTTTACAGCTATGATAGCCTTAAATAATGTATTAAAATTAAAATCCATTTCTCTTTCGTCAATTTTTGCTTTAGATATTTTTAGGCTATGTTGTGAAGTGTACATCTGGTTAACATCACACAGACATAGTGAATTTTTTGTATAAAATAACTCCATTCTGAGTAATATTTCTCAAAAAACATTTTATTTTATACTAGCAATGCTGTTCTTTTGGTTAGTAGATCTCTGGCGTATCTCTTTTCAGCTGTCAAATTTTCTTTATCTCTGTGTTATCTTTTAGCTGTATCTCTTGTAAAGAAATCAAAGCTCTATTATTTTTTGTTTCTTATTCTGTCAATAATCTCTGCCTTATAACTAAAAATTAGCTTTTATATTTATTCTGATTTAGATTTATTTCTACCATATTGTTTCATGTCTTCATTACTTCCTTCCTTATTCTCTTTTATATTTTATAAATTTTTATTATCCATCTTTCTCCTTACTGGGTTGCAATAAATAAATGTATTCAGTGTTTTATAAGGCTTTAGCAATTAAATTGAATTGTAAAGTTGTTCACTTGGCAGCAATGTCCTAAATTTATAACATATTTCTCCTACCATTTTCATTTTTATGGTTTTCTAGTAATTTTAGCACACCTTATTTTTAACACTCTGCCCAAATTATTTTATATTTTAAGCTGTCTATTAATATGTTTACATATGTATTTGATCTGAATTACTCCTTGTATTCAACTTGCTTTTTGCATATTCAATTTATCTTTCACTGAAATATAACTTTGATATTTCTTACAGTGAAGTTCTATGTATAGAAAAGTTAATCTTAAAATATCTTCATATTCACTTAATATTGACTGATACTTAGCTGGATATAGAACTCTACTATTTTTTCCCCAATAGCACTTTGAAACTAATAATTAATTATTTTCTGGCTTGATAAAAAGTGGAATGTCAGTCAAGTTAGTTTCTGTTCATAAGTAAACCATTTTTATTTTTTAAAAAATATTCTCTATAATTTAATTTTTAAAAATGTGCAGTATCAATTTCTCCAGTTAGAAATAAATATGACTCTTGTCTAAGAGGGATGTATGTCTTTTTAAACAATTTTTAGAAAATAATTTGTCATTTAAAAAATTATCTTCTTTATTCTATTTCACTGTGGATACTCTATTAACATATAGATTGTACATTAACATTCTCAACTCCATTCCTATTAACTTGCCTTTTATATTTATCTTGCTTTACATCTTTGTGACTTTTTCTGGTAATTTTTTCACGTGTATCTTCAAATATATTAATTTTGTCTTCAAAGCTTTCAAATACACAGTTCAGTTTACCTGAGTTTTAACCAATTTTTATTATAAATCATTTTTCGTTAGTTTCTATTTCTCCAATTTTATTTCATTACATCTTCCATTATATGCTCTGGTTCTTGTCTATGACTTTAATTATTTAAAAAAATTCTAACTTAGGGTTTGAGAGTATTTTGTTATATCCAGGTTCAAGTATAAATCCTCCTCTTTGTTATGTTGACTTTCTCTTTCTCATAATGGCCTATTTACATTTGTGGATTGTTTTTATCTTGGGTTGTATTTTATTAAAGATTCCTATGTGCATTGGGTTGTGAAAGCAACCCTACAAAGTCATTTGACCTTTGCTTTAGCAGACTGATCCAGCTGTTTCTCAGAAATTGTTGGAGTTTAATTGCTAATTTTTGAGTTTAGATTCCCAGTGCACATGCTGTGTAAATTTGGACTCCAGGCCTACAGAGCACAGGACTGAAAGTGCAATTTCTACTTACTCCTTCCCTTCTCTACCCACAAACACCTAAAGCATTGCTATATTACCTCCCTACCACTTCCCAGTTTCATGGCTAGAGTTATTTACCTTTTTTATTTTTTTCTTAAGAAGGAGGCTATCCCTGTAGGGTTCTGGCTTGCTTCAAGAGCCTTTATTCCTATCTCTTGTCTCCTATACAGGGGTCTATAATAAACCCAGATCTGTAATCTGTATCAATCTGTAATACTGGCATAGGGCCAATATATGACCGAGATCCTGCAGAGAAAGGCATTCTCACCTTATTTCTAGAATGTGAGAATTTCTTTAAGCTCAAATATGTATTCTTTTAAAATTATTGTTATACTTTCATGTATTTTTATCTCTATAAGCAGACATGGGAAATTTCACTGTAATTCATTCACATAGATTTCAGGACAGACCATCAGTTATGTCAAGGTTACTTTTAATGTCAAGATATGTCTAACCCATCTCATATAGTAATTGTTAAATTTCTAAAATTTATGAATTCAGTAAAGATAGTAATTGAATTTGTGGTTTATTAATTATAACCTCTATATGCATGAAAAATATAAGCACATACATATATACAAAACAAATAATGATCAGACTAATTTGAAAAAAAATCCTTTCATTTGTGTCTGAATTCCTATTTTCATATAGCCAAAGATTTCTTAGGTATCTAATACCAACATGTTGAGTACCAGTATTCTAAATATCCCCCAAAGGTCTGGTTAACCATTTTGGAGACTCTTCATTTATGCTTAGATGTATACCCTCTATGCAGGAACAGTTACATGAATCTATGCCATGGGAACTGGGGGAAAATAAAAATGTGGGGCCCTTATTTGAAAATTATTGAGAACCTTGAGAGAGTGATAGAACATTAAACCAAGCACAGGGTCCTTTATGTATAAAGTCTCTAAGATTCAGTACACCTAGTTCACTTATTTATTTAACCTGTTTTTATCAATTTTCTATGTTCCAAATGCTGTGGTAGATAATGAAAAAAACAAGATGACTTCGTGTAATGACTGCATAAATACTTTGTTTTACTAATTGAATTAAGATTATTAACTGTTTATTTTTAAACAAAATTCATAAAATTAAAAAGTGTAAAACAAATATTTTGCTTAAGAAGAATCTTTCATTAGTACATGGATGCTTAGAAAATTCTGGATACTACTGTAACAATTCTATGGCTTGTCATGCAATACATGATAAGGAATTCTTAAAGTGGTGTGGGCTACAGAATGATGACTGGGCGTTATAAACATAACAAGAATAAGAGCCAGTAAGGTCTCTACAGAAAGGACACCCAGGCAGCAGTGGAAATGCCACACGTATAGATTTCAAGTATGTTGGTGACAGTTTTTCTTTTTCTATTATTTTTTAATTTTTTCTTTAGTTGAACCGCATGGGGAACATAAGACAAGATAGTTTCTGTGCTCCAGCAGTTTCATCAGTAAGAACAGCTGGAACGTAAACATAGCTAAGGCTCTAAACACAGCAGTTAGCATTTTCAAAAGAAGACATAGAAATGGCCAACAGGTCTATGAAAAAAATGTACATCACTAACCACCTGATTAATGCAAATTAAACCACAAGGAGATACCATATTATGCCCATCAGGATGCCTATTACTAAAAAGTCAAGAAATAACAGATATTGGTGAGGATACCAAGATAAGAGAACTCTTATAGACTGTTGGTTAGAATGCAAATTAGTACAGTCTCTATGAAAAACAGTATGGAGATTTCTCAAAGAACTAAATATAGAACTACCATTTAATCCAGCAATCCCACTACTGGGTATCTACTGAAAGGAAAATAATCATTATATCACAAAGATACTTGCACTGATATGTTTATCACAGCACTATTCGCAACAGCAAATATGTGGAATCAACCTAAGTGTCCATCAATAGGTCAATTAGATAAGGAAAATGTGGCATATATATGCAATGGAATACTATTCATCCATAAAAAAGATGAAATTATGTCTTTTGCAGCAATATGGATGAAACGGGAGGCCATTATCTTAGGTGAAATAAGTCAGACAAATATTTCATGTTCTCATTCGTAAGTGGGAGCTAAAAAGCGTACACACGGACACAGAGAGTGAAATGATAGGCAGAGACTCAGAAGAGTGAGGGGGATGGGGTTGGACGAGAAACTACTTAATGGGTATAAGTATGTTATTTAGGTGATAGATACTCTAAAAGCCCTGACTTGGCCACTGCACAATGTATTCATGAAACAAAATAGTACTTGTACCTGAAAAATTTATGCAAAGGAAAAAAAAGACTCAACATGTGAAACATCCAGTGTCATACTAAATGTTGATACTTCAAACCTCAAAGCTTGACCGGCAATCAGTGTCAGCAAACAGAAATGTTAGAAACCCACAACACAAATAGGCTTTCAGGCATCAGAAGGATAGAAACAAAGAATAGTGACCCTAAAATAGAAACAATATTATCACTAGAGTCACAACATCTTGGGTTCAGAGTCAAACTGACTTAAGTTTTGAATCCTGTCTCCACTGCTAACTACATCTATGCCTTTGAGTAAGTTGCCTTAATTCGCTCAGCCTCAATTTTCTTATATACTTTTGTGAGGACTGAGTGAGATAACGCAGGTAGTGTTTAGCTCCATGCCAAGTCTATAACAAATACTCAATACAAGTTGAAGCAGAAAAAAAGTTTTTGAGACTCTCAGACAAACTAGGGGTACTTAAAATGATGAAAACTGGCTTAGGAATGAGGAAAACTTGGTTCTTTCCAAGCATTTCCGCTAACTTAGTGTTTTGCAAACTTATCTATATCTTGGAATGCTGTGGGAGCTTTAGGAATTATTGATGCCTTGTCCCAATCCCTGGGACTATGATTGAATTAGTCTAGGATGTGGCCTGCACTTGGAAGGCTTAGAATAATTCCCAGGTGATTCTAATGTGCAGGCAAGTTTGAGAGCCACTGTTCTCACTTGTTCTGGAAAACTCACTCACTGAACTTCCATTTCCCCATCTATGCCAGGGCACAGAGGATTATAGAATAAAGACTTTGTGGTTAATAGCACTGAATTTGAAGCTAGAACTAATTGAGTGTGAATAAAATTGTAGTAACTGATGAGCTCAGATTGTTAGGAAACTTAGTTTCTCTGTATTTCAGTTTTCCTAACCATAAATGCATCACCTAGAATTATAAACGTCAGAAGGTTACTATAAAAACTAAATGAGACAACTTACACAAAGTATATAAAATTAAGTTAACTGGCACATGGTTAAGCTTCAAAGGTATGTTAGTTATTATCATATTATTAATGGTTTTAATTCACAAGCTTATCATACATTACTGAATTAATGTATTGTACTCAAATTTCCACATCAATTTCTTAATTTCAACATGACTTTGAATGTTGAAAAGATCAGCTCTAATCTTTCAACTTGGAGTTATTCTATGAAATTCCTACTCTCAGCTCAAAATTTCAGAGAAAATGAACAGCATCAAGAAATAACATACCAACTCTATGATGAATTCTATGATCTAGTTCAACTGTTTGTACTTATAGCAAATATACACCAAAGGAAATCAAGAAAAAAGCAATGATGCATCATAAATTCCTGTTTGGCAAATGAACAGCATGTCCACTGTGATAGCATATTCTGGATCCTCCCAGAAATCTATCATCGCAGAAAAGAGTAATATATGTCTTAAGTAAACTCAACATTGTACATTATGTATTATTTTCTCTTCAAAGAATGAATAAGGAATAGAAACCAGAAATTGAGACAGAAAAAATTCAAGAATATGTAAAATTTAAAAAATATATGGAGAAATAGTACTGTTTTTTCAAATAAAATATGCAAAATAGTTACCAGGAAGGCAAAATTAATATTTTTTAAAGAATTAAGGCCACTTTGACTTGTTTCTTTGTATCCTTATTTAGCATGGAAGGCAACTATGGATGGCTCCGTGGAGATCAGGGAAGAGGTAAAGGCCTGAAAATAAAAATTGGGAGTCTAAAGAAGGCAAATAAACAGAACACAAAATAAAAGTACACAGTTCTCTGTTCCTTAAAAATAATGTGTATTCCAGTCTGCTCTTTACAAGTGTTTCCTTCCTCACTGAAGTCTTTTCTTATTTTTATCCCCTTTACCCATGTCTTATGGAGGGCATAGAATCACAAGCCTTCCAAATAATATGGCTGAATTGAAGTAATGATAGTAGAAGGAGCAGTCAAAGGAGATTGCAAGGGATAAAACAAAAGTGAGAATCAGAGGAAGCAGAGTGGCAACTGAGTCTGGGCAGGAATTACCTCAACTCACATTTGTGCTTGGTGCCACCAATTGGCTCAGTCTATTTAGAGTCCATATGCTTTAAACTCAAAGATCAGGACTGAGTAAACATGCTCATAATATTATCATGCACATATCATGTTTATATTAACATTTGAAAACCCAGAGGCATAGAACACTAAAAAGGATCACACTGAGAAACTAAATCTGATTTCTTCTTTCAAATTAAAGTTTTACATCAAAACCCATCTTTGCTGAGAATAAAATGGAGTCATTGTGACAATGCTTCTTCCCACTGCACATTTAGATAAATTACAAAGCTGGTTCTGGCTGAGAGCAAATGGAGAGAATTTAATCAAAACAAACAAAAAGACATTCTAAATATGAGTTAGCAGCAGAGCAATGCATTTTTTATCAAACTGATGATTCAGTAAATCTCAATAGAAATTATTTTATTCTATTATGGATTCTAATACACAGCAGGTCAAGTCATGTAGATCCTATGTTGCTAAAAGGTGCACTTTATTATAGTCAAAGGCTGAAAGCAAGAACTTGGAAGAGTGCCCCATACCTGGTACAGGGCTGTAGGATGAGGCAATGATGTTAGGTTCATTAAAGGACTCCCTGTATTAGTCCGTTTCCATACTGCTATAAAGAATACCTGAGACTGGAAAATTTATCAAGGAAATAGGTTTATGTGATGGTTAACACTGAGTGTCCACTTGATTGGATTGAAGGATACAAAATATTGATCCCCTGGGTGTGTCTGTGAGGATGTTGCCGAAGGAGATTAACATTTGAGTCAGTGGGCTGGGAGAGGCAGACCCACCCTTAATCTGGTGGACACAACCTAATCAGCTGCCAGTGAATATAAGGCAGGCAGAAAAAAACATGAAAGAGTGAGATGGGCCTAGCCTCCCAGTCTATAGCTTTCTCCCATGCCAGATGCTTCCTGCTCTTGAACATCAAACTCCAAGTTCTTCAGTTTTGGGACCTGGACTGGCTCTCCTTGCTCCTCAGCTTGAAGACAGCCTATTGTGGGATCTTGTGATCATGTAAGTTAATACTTAATAAACTCCCCTATATATGTGTGTATAATAGGATATCTATATATCCTATTAGTTTTGTCCCTCTAAGAGAACCCTAATACAGATTTTGGTGCCAGGAGTGGTTTTAGAATATTAAGGATGGAGTTATTTCCTTGGTTTGGGGGTTTCTGGAGTTGGTTGCTTGATATGATTAGACTCAAAAATGCTAAGGACTTTACTTCTAATAGTATGGAGAACTAATAGTATAATAGTTATAATATTAATTGTATGGAGAACTATTAATAGTATGGAGAACATACTATTATAGTCTTCGTAATAGTATTATTAACTTCTAATAGTATTATTAACTTCTAATAGAACATTGATAGTACTCGGCATGAACTGTTTAGACAGTTATGCAAAATAATGCATTTGACACTTCTGGTTCACCGCTTGCGAGAGGCAAGGAGGTTAGTGACTCTACACATAATACCTTTGACCATATGTGGAGAACCAAGGAACATAATGAAGCTGGATGGTTGCTCCTAAGTTCCGTGAACAAAGTGATGAAAGAAAATGATGACCTTAGGGTTCAGAAGCAGATACTGAGCCTCAAATCTGCTAAGATTGCCCTGAGTGAGAGTCTTATCTCCTGTAGAGAAAGAGCTGAAATTGTGGAAAAACAGACACAAGTCCTTAGCATGCAAGTGGCTGACCTGAAACAAAAGATGCATGCACAGCCACACCAGGGGTCTACTGTTAAAGTGAGGGCATTGATTAAAGAAAATGGGACCCTGCAACTTGGAATGGGGCCATGTGGGAGGACCCTGATGAAGCTGGGGACA
The DNA here is from genome assembly GCF_003255815.1 of Theropithecus gelada. Lineage (NCBI taxonomy): Eukaryota > Metazoa > Chordata > Mammalia > Primates > Cercopithecidae > Theropithecus > Theropithecus gelada. The sequence goes on from NC_037669.1 coordinate 168,615,728, forward strand.
CTGAGTTTGTAAATTCTGATCAACGTTTTTTTGCCAGAAGAAACAGCTTCCCCATCCCCAGTATTGGCAACATACCCTCCCTGACCCATGCTGTCATCAGCCTTTCCAATTTTGTCTAAGGAGATAAACTCTGCACTGCCTGAGGCAACAGTGATGGCCTCCCCTGAGGCAGTTGCCAGGAAAGGTAATGTTGATTCTTCTCAGAAGCCACCTCTAAAACCTCTGTTTGCTTGTGGACCTATAACTAAAGTCCTGGAGGGTTCCTAGAAGTGACGTTGAGAGTGTGACCCATGAGGAGGTGTGCTACACTCAAAAAGAACTGTTTGAGTTCCCTAATTTACATGAACAGCAATCTAGAGAACAGGCATGGGAATGGATATTAAGGGTATGGGATAATAGTGGAAGAAACATAGAGTTGGATCAGGCTGAATTTATTGATTTGGGCCCTCTAAGTAGGAACTTTGCATTTAATGTTGCAGCTCAAGGAGTTTAAAAAGGTTCTAATAGTTTATTTGTTTGGTTAGCTGAAATATGGATTAAAAGATGGCCCACTGAGCAAGCTGGAAATGCCTGATCTCCCTTGGTTTACTGTAGAGGAAGGGATCTAAAGGTTTAGGGAGATTGAGATGGTGGAGTGCATTAATCACTTTAGACCTACTCATCTCAGCTGGGAGGGTCCAGAAGATATACCGTGGACCAATGCCTTGTGAAATAGATTTGTGAGGGCAGCACCTGCATCTTTGAAGAGACCTGTAATTTCTCTTCTCTGTTTGTCAGATGTAACAGTGGGAACTGCAGTCATTCAACTACAAAATTTAATTACAATGTGAATAATTGGATCTCAAGGTGGCAGGGGCCAAGTGACGGCACTCAACAATCAAAGGCAAAATGGGCATAGCTATCGTAATGGACAGCAGAGGCAAAGCAGCAATCAGAATAGCCTGACTTGAGTAGAGCTCTGGCATTGTCTAATTAATCATAGTGTTTCCAGAGGTTGAAATTGATAGGAAGTGAAATTGTTAAAAGTGAAATTGATAGGAAGCCTACTGCATTCCTGCTTACATTATACAAACAGAAAACACTTCTAGGTCAAATGGACAAAAGACTAATTTGAATTATAAAAACAGAGAATCATGGCCCCTCAATTTCCAGACTTGACCCAGTTTACAGATCCTGAACCCCTTGAAGGAGAGGCCAGGTCCCCTTGAGAAAGGACCCCACTACATTACTGACAATTTATGCAGTGAATGTTTCTCCCATCCTTCCCCAAGGAGACCTCCAGCCTTTTACCAGGGTAACTGCATTGGGGAAAGGGAAATGTTGAAACATTTCAGGGACTACTGGACACTGGCTCTGAGCTGTTGATTCTAGGGGATCCAAAATGTCATTGTCGTCCTCCAGTTAAAGTAGGAGTTTATGGAAGTCAGGTAATTAATGGAGCTTTAGCTCAGGTCCAACTTACAGCAGATCCAGTGGGTCCTCAGACTCATTCTGTGGTCATTTCCCCAGTGCCAGAATGTGTAACTCGCACAGACATACTTAGCAGCTGGCAGAGCCCTCACATTGGCTTCCTGACTGGTAAGGTGAGGGCTATTACGATGGGAAGGGCCAAATGGAAGCCATTAGAACTGCCTCTACCTATAAAAATAGTCAGTCAAAAACAATATTGCATCCCTGGAGAGACTGAGAACATTAGTGCCACCATCAAGGACTTGAAAGACGCAAGGGTGGTGATTCCCACCACATCCCCATTCAACTCTTTCATTTGGCCTGTGCAGAAGACAGATGGATCTTGAAGAATAATGGTGGATTATTGTAAGCTTAACCAAATAGTGACTCCAATTTCAGCTGTTGTACCAGATGTGGTTTCGTTGCTTGAGCAAATTAACACATATCCTGGTACCTGGTATGCAGCCATTGACTTGGCAAATGTCTTTTTCTCCATTCCTGTCCATAAGGCCCACCCAGAGCAATTTGCCTTCAGCTGGCAAGGGCAGCAATATACCTTTACTGTCCTGTCTCAGGAGTATATTATCTCAGATATTCCTTTTAAGGTGAAGGATAAGTTGCTGCATTTGGCCCCTCCTACAACCAAGAAAGAGGCACAATGCCTAGTCTACTTATTTGGATTCTGGAGGCAGCATATTCCTCATTTAGGTGTGCTACTCTGGCCCATTTATTGAGTGACCTGAAAGACTTTCAGTTTTGAGTGGGGTCGAGAACAGGGGAAGGCTCTGCAACATGTCCAGGCTGCTGTGCAAGCTGCTCTGCCACTTGGGCCATATGATCCAGCAGATTCAATGGTGCTTGTGGTGTCAGTGGCAGATAGGGATGCTGTTTCAAGCCTTTGGCAGGCCCCCATTGGTGAATCACAGTGGAGGCCTCTAGGATTTTGGAACAAGGTCCTGCCATCTTCTGCAAGTAACTACTGCCCTTTTGAGAGACAGCTATTGGCCTGTTACTGGGCTTTGGTGGAAACTGAACGTTTGACTATGGGTCATCAAATAACTATGCCACCTGACCTGCCTATCATGAACTGGGTGCTTTATTACCCATCTAGCCATAAAGTGAGCCATGCACAGCAGCAGTCCATCATCAAATGGAAGTGGTATATCAGCAGTCCATCATCAAATGGAAGTGGTATATACATAACTGGGCTTGAGGAAGTCCTGAAGACACAAGTTACATGAGAAAGTGGCTCATGTGCCCATGATCTCCACTCCTGCCACCCTGCCTTCTCTACCCCAGCCTGCAACAGTGGCCTCATGGGGAGTTCCCTATGATCAGTTGACAGAGGAAGAGAAGACTAAGGCCTGGTTCACAGATGGTTCTGCACGATATGTAGGCACTACCCAAAGTGGAGAGCTATAGCAGTACAGCCCCTTTCTAGATATCCCTAAAGGATAGCGGTGAAATGAAATCTTCCCAGTGGGCAGAACTTTGAGCAGTGCACCTGGTTGTGCACTTTGCATGGAAGGAGAAATGGTCAGATGTAAGATTATACACAGATTCATGGGCTGTAGTCAATGGTTTGACTGGATGGTCAGGGACTTGGAAGAAGCATGCTTGGAAAATTGGTGATGAAGAAATTTGGGGAAGAGGCATGTGGATGGACCCCTCTGAGTGGTCAAAAACTGTGAATATGCTTGTGTTCCATGTGAGTATTCACCAACAGGTGACATCAGCAGAGGAGAATTTTAATAATCAAGTGGATAGAATGACCTATTCTATCAGCCATCAACGCACCTCAGCCTCTTTCCCCAGCCACCTCTGTCGTCGCCCAATGGGCCCATGAAAAAAGTGGCTATGGTGGCAGGGATAGAGGTTATGCATGGACTCAGCAACATGTACTTCCACTCACCAAAGCTGACCTGGCTATGGCCACTGCTGAGTGCCCAATTTGCCAGCAGCAGAGACCAACAATGAGCCCTCAATATGGCAGCATTCTTCAGGGTGATCAGCCAGCTACCTGGTGGCAGGTTGATTATATCGGACCTCTTCCATCATGGAAAGGGCAGAGGTTTGTCCTCACTGGAGTGGACATTTACTCTGGATATGTGTTTGCCTATTCTGCACACAATGCTTCTGCCAAGACCACCATCCATCGACTCACAGAATGCCTTATCCACCATCGTGGTATTCCACACAGCATTACCTCAGACCAAAGCATTCACTTTATGGCTAAAGAAGTGTGACAGTGGGCTCAGATTCATAGAATTCACTGGTCTTCCCATGTTCCCCATCATCTTGAAGCAGCTGGATTGATAAAACAGTGGAATGGCCTTTGGAAGTCACAAATACAATGTCAACTAGGGGACAATACTTTGCAGGGCTGGGCAAAGTTCTCCAGAAGACCATGTGTGCTGAATCAGTGTACAATATACGGTACTGTTTCTTCCGTAGCCATGATTTATGGGTCCAGGAATCAAGGGGTGGAAGTGAAAGTAGTACCACTCACCATCACCCCTAGTGATCCACTAGCACAATTTTTGCTTCCTGTTCCCATGACATTACATTCTGCTGGCCTAGAGGTCTTAGTTCCAGAGGGAGGAACACTGCTGCCAGGAGACACAACAACTCCATTAAACTGGAAGTTATGACTGCCACCTGTACACTTTGGGCTCCTCCTACCTTTAAGCTAACAGGCTAAGAAGGGAGTTACAGTGTTGGTTGGTGTGACTTACTTGAACTATCAAGATGAAATTAATCTACTACTCCAGAATGGAAGTAAGGAAGAGTATTCATGGAATACAGAAGATCCATTAGGGCTTCTCATAGTATTATCATGCCCTGTGATTAAGGTCAATGGGAAACTACAACAGTCCAATTCAGGCAGGACTACAAATGGTCCAGACTCTTCAGGAATGAAGGTTTGGTTTATTCCACCAGGAAAAATCCCATGACCTGCTGAGGTGCTTGCTGAAGGCAAAGAAAACACAGAATAAATAGTAGAAAAAAGGTAATCATCAATACCAGCTATAACTACATGACCAGCTATGGAAATGAGGACTGTTGTCATGAGTATTGCCTTCTTCTTTTGTTAAAAACATGTTTGTGCATGTATACACTTGTACTAAGAAAATGTCTTTTATTTCCTTTTTCTTTATCATGTGACATGAGATTTTTTGACTTCATATCACATTTAGGTATTGTTAACGTTCTGTAATAGTATTTGGGTTGGGGTTTGGTGCATTTCTGGTTGTATGAAGGATAGTTGTATTATGGTAGGCATAATTATGACATTATTATCTTTATTTGAAGATTATGATCTCAGGAGATGTGTATGGGTTCAAATTGACAAAGGGTGGACTTGTGATGGTTAATACTGAGTATCAAGTTGATTGGATTGAAAGATACAAGTATTGATCCCCTGGATGTGTCTGTGAAGGTGTTGCCGAAGGAGATTTACATTTGAGTCAGTGGGCTGGGGAAGGCACCACCCTTTATCTGGTGGGCATAGCCTAATCAGCTGTGAGCAAATATAAAGCAGGCAGAAAAAAACATGAAAGAGTGAGATGGGCCTAGCCTCCCAGTCTATATCTTTCTCCCATGCTGGATGCTTCCTGCTCTTGAACATCAGACTCCAAGTTCTTCAGTTTTGGGACCTGAACTGGCTCTCCTTGCTCCTCAGCTTGAAGACAGCCTATTGTGGGATCTTGTGATCATGTAAGTTAATACTTAATAAACTCATATATATATTCTATTTGTCTTGTTCCATCCCTCTAAGAGAACTCTGACTAATATGGTTTAATTGACTCATAATTTCACATGGTTTAAGAGGCCTCAGGAAACTTAACAATCATGGTGAAACTCAAGGGAGAAGCAAGTAACTTTTTCACAAGGTCGCAGGAGGGAGAGAGACAGGGGGAGAGAGAGAAAGAGAGAGAGAAAGAGAGTAAGAGCGTGCACAGAGGAAACTGTTATTTTAAAAACTATCAGATCTTGGGAAAGCTCCCTCAATATCATGAGAACAGTATAGAGGAAACCATCTCCGTGATCCAATCACCTCCCACCAGGTTTCTCCTTTGATACATGAAGATTACAATTTGAGATGAGATTTAGGTGGGGACACAAAGCCAAACCATATCATTCTGCCCTGGCCCCTCCTAAATCTCATGCCTTTTTCACATTTCAAAACCAGTTATGCCTTCCAAACATTCCCCTAAAGTCTTAACTCATTCCAGCATTAACTCAAAAGTCCAAGTCCTAAGTGTCATCTGGACTGGACTGGAAGACAAGTTCCTTCCACCTATGAACCTGTAAAATCAAAAACATGTTAGTTACTTCCAGGACACAATGGAGGTACAGGCATTAGATAAAAGTTCCCATGCCAAATGAGATAAATTGGTCAAAACAAAGGTGCCAGAGGCCTCATGCAATTCCAAAACCCAACTGGGCAGTCATTAAACCTTAAAATTCTAAAGTCTCATTTGATTCTATGTCTCACATCCAGAACATCCTGATACAAGGAATGGGCTCTCAAGGCCTTGGTAGCTCTGCCCCTGTGGCTTTGTAGGATTCAGCCCCCGGCGCAGCTTTCGTAGGCTGGCGTTGAGTGCCTGCAGCTTTTCCAGGTGCAAGGTGAAAGCTGTCAGTGGATCTAAATTTCTAGAGTCTGAAGAATGGTGGCCCTTTTCTCACAGCTCTTCTAAGCAGTGCCCCAGTGGGGATTCTGTGGGGGCTCCAAGACCACATTTCCCTTGTACACTGCCCTAGCAGAGGTTCTCCATGAGGGGCTCTGCCCCTGCAGCAGGCTTCTGTCTGGACATCCAGGCATTTGTCTACATTCTTTGAAATCTAGGCAGAGGTTCCCAAAACCTCAGCTCTTGCCTTCTGCACACCGGTAGACCTAACACCATGTGGAAGCCTCCAAGGCTTGGGGCTTGCCCCCTTTGAAGCCATGGCCTGAGCTGTACCTTGCCCCTTTTAGCCATGGCTGGAGTTGGAGCGGCTGGGATGCAGGGCACCAAGTCCTGAATCTGCATAGAGCAGCGTGTCCCTGGACTGGGCCTACAAAATCATTTTTCCCTCCTACAATGGGCCTCTGATTAGGGGGGCTGCTGAGAAGATCTCTGACATGCCCTGGAGACATTTTCCCCATTATGTTGGTTATTAACATTTGACTCCTTGTTACTTATGCAAATTTCTGCAGCAGGCTTAAATTTCAACCCAGAAAATGGGTTTTTCTTTTCTACTGCATGGTCACTCTGCCAATTTTCCAAACTTTTATGTTCTGCTTCCCCTTTAAACATAAGTTCCAATTTCAAACTATCTCTTTGTGAACACATATAAATAAACACTTTCAGAATCAGCCAGGCCATATCTTGAACACTTTGCTGCTTAAAAATTTCTTCTACAGATACCCTAAGTCATTTCTCTCAAGTTCAAAGTTCCACAGATCTCTAGGGCAGGGGCAAAATGCCACCAGTCTTTCTGCTAAAGCATAGCAAGAATGACCTTTGCTCCAGTTCCCAGTAAGTTCCTCATTTCCATCTGAGACCTTCTCAGCTGGGACTTCGTTGTCCCTATTACTATAAGCATTTTGGTCAAAACCATTCAACAAGTCTCTAGGAAATTCCAAAGTTTCTCACATCTTCCTGTCTTCTTCTGAGCCTTCCAAATGGTTTCAACCTCTGCCAGTTACCCAGATCCAAAGTGGCTCCCACATTTTCACATTATTGTTATACCAGGCTGGGGAGGACTCAGGAAACTTGCAATTGTGGTGGAAGGCAAAGGAAAAGCAAGTACTTCTTGACAAGGCAGCCGGAGAGAGAAGAGCAAGAGAGCACACGTAGTGGAAACTGTCATTTTAAAAACTATCGGATCTCATGAGAACTCCCTCACTATCACTAGAACAGTATGGAGGAAACCATGACCATGATCTAATCACCACCCACCAGGTTCTTCCCTTGACACATGGGGATTACAATTCGAAATGAGATTTGGGTAGGGACAGGGAGCCAAACCATATCACTCCCTATATATATGGTCCTAAGCAGTGTATAGAACTAATAATAGAGGTGACTTTCTTAGCACTAAGGTTAACAGAAATCTGGCAAATTAAATTACACTCTGACAAATACTAAACAATTAAATAAAAGCGGGGGTTAGAGAAAGGGCATTTAGATAAATGGTAACTTATAGGGTTGGCTGAAAAAAAATCAGGATTAATAATATAATGCTTACTGAGTACTTACTATGTGCTCTGGACTGATTTGCATGCATTAGATGCATTAATTTTAACCTTCACAATTACCCCTAAGAGTTAGAGTTCCCATTATCATCCTAATTAAGCATTTGAGAGTACTGAGGCACAGAGAGGTAAAGTAACTTGCCCAACGTCCCACAACTAGCAAATAGTAGCGTGTAAGTTTCATCTGCATCATTCGGATATACAACTCTTTCTCTTAGCCACTGTGCTATACTGCAGACTGAAGAAGACAGAATCAAAATTCAGAGATCGAATTTCTGCCCAAGACATTTTGATTCCATGCTGTGAGGTCAAAGAGTATAGAATGAACAGTGAGGCTGGGCACAGTGGCTCACTCTTATAATCCTAGCACTTTAGGAGGCTGAGGCGGTGGATAGCCTGAGCTCAGGAGTTGGAGACCAGCCTGGGCAACATGGTGAAACTCTATCGCTACTAAAAATACAAATATCAGCCTGGCATGGTGGTGCGTACCTGTCATCCCAGCTACTCTGGAAGCTGAGGCATGAGAATCACTTGAACCCAGGAAACGGAGCTTGCAGCGAGCCAAGATCAGGCCACTGCACTCCAGCCTGGGCGACAGAGCAAGACTACCTCCAAAAAAATAATATTAATAAATAATAATAATGCACAGTGAGATGAGTTAAAGATATAAGCTGATGGAACCAGGGAAATCTTTTTGAAGGAAAGGGAATAGAACATATTTTAAAAGACCTAAAATTTCACTGAAATTATGAGTGTGTCACAGAAGGAGGTAGTATCTGTCAGTGTTCAGTATAACCACCCAGAGAAATGCATTCTGAGAGCAAAATGCAAACTAAAATCCCTCGATGAATGGTCACCAAAGAAATTAAAGTGATTATAACAAGAACTATGTCTACTATATTCCTTGAACAATCTGTGATTGAGAAGAAATTAAAGACATGAAAAGCAATTTTCCGTAGAACACCTTATTTGAGCAGTCTGACTGTAGTAGTTACAGTAGCAGGTTACAATGGATTATCTTTACTACTCACTTCAGTTACCAAGCATTATGACTAAAAATTCTCTAAATTAAAATCTATAATCAGGATGTAAGGTTACCAATTCATTCTGCTTCACCCAGAGCTTTCCTTGTTTTGATACTGAAAATCCCGTGTGCTGAGCAACGACTTTCTCCAGGAAACCTGGGACGGTTTGCTTAGGATAGTCCCCGTTTTAAAACGTAAAGTCCTGCTTTCAGAGAACCCTATAAGTCCGGAGCAAACCGAGATGCTTAACCATCTTATCAGGATAGTACATTATATTAACACCCTGCTGTGGACTGAATGCTTGTGTTCCCCCAAAATTAATATCTTGAAACTTTATTCCCCAATGTGATTGCATTATGAGATGAGGACTTTGGGAGATTAGAATTAGATGAGGTCTTCAGGGCGAAGTTCTCATGAATGAAATTAGTGATTTTATAGGAGTCAATAGAGAGTTTGCTTCCTCTCCCTGCTCCCAGCCATATGAAGACAAAACAAGAAGTTGGCAATTTGTAACCTGGAAAATGGCCCTCATGAAAACCTGACCGTGCCAGCACCCCAGTTTCAACTTCCAGCCCCCAGAACTGTGAGAAAATCATTTCTGTTATTTATAAGCCACCAAGTCTTAGTCTTAGCAGCCTAAACTAAGATACACCCCACCATAATTATTGTAAATTTGATCTCAAAAAGCAGAATTTACATGGTAAAATTCTTTACAGAAAGCAATTTAAAATGAGGAGAAATAAATAAATCAATTTGAATTGTAAAAATATGTACTAATATCATATATTTAAGACATTGTACAACAAAAGAAATAGATGTTGGAGCTATCAAATAACCTCATAAGTGGTATAAAAAATGTTAATACAATCCAGTTTTCTTGCAGACCTGCTATTTTAAAGAATATTATAATTTCACAAATGTTTTAATTCAAGAATAACTCAATACATATTAAAATATAAGTACCGGCCAGGCGCGGTGGCTCATGCCTGTAATCCCAGCACTTTGGGAGGCCAAGGTGGGTGGATCATGAGGTCAGGAGATCGAGACCATCCTGGCTAACACGGTGAAACCCCATCTCTACTAAAAATACAAAAAATTAGCCGTGTGTGGTGGCAGGCGCCTGTAGTCCCAGCTACTTGGGAGGCTGAGGCAGGAGAATGGCAAGAACCCGGGAGGCGGAGCTTGCAGTGAGCCAAGATGGCACCACTGCATTCCAGCCTGGGAGACAGAGCGAGACTCTGTCTCAAAAAAAATAATAAGTATTTTTAGACATGGTAAAACAGCAATAATCAGAGAAAATATTTTACATTTTAAAACTGTCCTTGATATTATAGGTGAAAGAAATGTACATAATTTCATAAAAAAACTTAAAGTCAGCTCAGAGATATGTTGAATTTATCCTAGAGTATAATAGTATTTCATGATTTACATGTCAAATACTTTAAAACATATCAATAGGAAAAAATTATAAAATGGTACCATTTAATTTTTATATTGTTTTCTACACGAAATTTGTACATAAAGTCAACATTGTAGATTTGTACATAAAGTCAACATTGTCGATTTATATACTGTTGTTCATGCAGGAAAATCACTAAACATTGAATAAACTAATGTTACCTTACATTTGGGTATCAGTGAACTATAAAGTGAACATAAAATGTTCTGGATGAAGTGTGTTAAGTTACTTGTATCATTTAGTTTGATCACTATTAAAAATAACTGGGTTCGATGCAACTGGTATGCTAAGAAGGAAAGGTAAAACTTTTCAACCTTGTCCTCATAGGTCAAAATAATTCCATTTAAATTATGAGAAAGAGGACTGGACAGTCTTGTTTCCAGTGCCCATCTGGTGATATCTTCTCCTATCTTTTAAAAGATATTTTGAATGTTAAGCAAAATGCTGCACTAAATCCAAGTATAATTCCCTTTTCATTAAAAACAGAAATCCAATACTTATCAGTTAAGCCCAGAGCATAACAGAACACAAACCATAAAAGATGGTTTCTGAAAAACAACATTTTAAAATTAGTTTTAAAACTTGTTTGTTTTTAATACTGTGACCTAATTTCTGGGTGTTTGATTAAGTAATTGTCTTTGATAAATTGTCATAATGGTAAAAATGTAGAAGTGGAGAAAGTTAAGTAGCCAGATCAACCTAAAAGCAGTATTCTCTCAAACCCCCACTTAATCAAGAAGACCTCTAGAAAACAAGCAATGGGCCATGAGTGTTTCCAAGGGGAGTTTCTGAAAGAAATAAGGGGTTGTGGTCTAAGATGCAGAATGTAGACTCCAAAATTATGACCACTCTGCAGAAAAATGAAGAGGATTCTAGGATCTAAAAATATTGTGGATCTTGTTATGAGTTCCAGGCAGTGGAAACACATAGTTTGCCAGTGGCTTGCTAATAAACGATTAGGGACACAGGTGGTACTTTCACAGCTTTTCCCCAACATAAAAGACATAGTTAAAAACAGAAAAGCAGAAATGGAAAATGAAGAGTCAAAATAAGACGTATGTATTTTTCTGAGCCTTGATGCCTTGGAAAAAGAAGACAAGGGTATCCTGGCAGGAATCCTAACTCCACCATGAGTATTTAAAATGATATGAATGAAATTCAATGATGTACAATAGTTAGAGAAAAAATATGGTTATAACAGTAGAAGTTACATCAATTGAGAACCTCAGATGAAAGGGAAAGGATTCATGGGGGAGAAGGTACTCAATTCTTCTCAGAGGTAAACAGCATGGAAGAATACAGGACATAATCACTTTTCCCCAAAGCAGATCACAGTTAATCAACCAAATATATATATTAAGGCAGACTGGTAACTGTGATAAGAAAGATATAATCAAGTTTTGGCCCAATGAGACCAATGATTGGAATATATCTTCTAAACATAAAATGAATTCAGTAGGAAAAGTGAGTAATATCAATTGACAAGAAAACTGACCCAATGAGAAATTCACAAACCAAGGGAAAGGAAATAGTGGAAAATACTTAACTGAGAAAAGAAAAATGGAAAAAATAGTAGTGATATGAGTATATGGCATATGAAATTGAACTCCATCTGGGTTTATTTGGCACCAACCAAGAGCAAATTGCTGAACTAAGATGTATGGGAGATAACAAGTTGAATAATGACACATGAAGGAGTTTTCCTGATTGAAATTACAAAACATTCAAGAAAGATAAAAATGTGGTAGAGATGGACTCTTAAATTACCTGAGGAAACTATAAATTGGGACTACTTTTCTAATCCCTGGAGTCAAATTGCCTAGCTTAGAATACTGGATTTCTCACTTATTATCAGTATGCCCTTGGACTTGTTACCTAATTTTTCTTGGCCTCAGTTACTTCAGTAGCACCTGTTTCACAGAGTTGGTGAGAGCAATTAAATGATATATGCAATAGTTAAAACGGAGACTGGAGCAGAGTTAACATTGGCACATGTTATTAGCACTATTGTTGTCATCATTATTATAATCTACAGGCTGAAATAAAATTTATTCTACTAAAAGCACAGTTTGAAACACACTCCTCATTTGCTTTTTTAACAGTTTAATCAAAAGTTTGAAAAAACTAGCTTAATTTGGAAATTTAATTCTAATTCTTTTGGATCTAATCAACAAAAAGTTAAATATATTAGCATCAAGAATTTTAGATCTTGATAATGAATGTTAAGATTATAGATTTCATACACATTAAGGAAAAAATATGTACCCTAACTCCTGTAGTTAAGCATGTTTTTAAAATGTGCACTGAAGTGATGAACATGGTCATTATTGTGTCTATCATAACAAATATATAATAAGGTTATATTTTATTTTTTATTATATATAAATATATAGTACATATTTTTATTATATATAAATATATATTATATATTTTTTATTATAACAAAGTTATAAATATGATCAGCATGACTCAATGAAGAGTCTCTAAATTATAATCAAATAATTTTATCTTTCATTTTAACAATGCCTTGTAATTTATGTAGTGGTCTGAACAGGTTATGGGGTCTCACTATGTAATGTTAGCAAAATAATTACAAATGATCCCTATGCAAACCATGTAAATGAGCCAGAAGTGGAAGCATATAGCAAAACTATGTAAAAAGTAGCAAAAAACCTAAACCTCTAAGGATGTCCATTTGACTGATGTGAATGATGAATGGAAGCTTCTAAAAATACTAGTAACAATAAACACTGTCGATTTGGCTATAATCCAAGCCAAAAAATAAAAATAAAAATAATAAGGCTATGTATAAGCAGGCTCATTGTTAGGGGCAGATGGCATGCTATTCCCAGAAAATGTCAACTTCCTAAAATCAGGCCTGATAGCATCACACCCCAGTTTTAACATTTTCAGTGGCTTCTCAACTAGTACATGGTAAATTTAGAACTTAGCATGGCATCCAATGCCCTTATCTTCCTGTCTCCAGTCTACCATTCCAGCCAAAATTTTCATCATTCTCTCTTTACTCAAAATGTAACCTAAATCCTAGTTACGTCAGACTAGAGAGGAGTCAAGTCTAGTATATTACTTTGAACTATATAAAAGTCTAAGCATTAAGCTACTTTTGACCTACAAAATAACAATTTCATTCAACCTAATATATAATATAAAAAAGGAGAAACCACAGCTTCATGTTAAATTCATTGCAAATCCAGGCAAATTACACCCCAGGTTTCTTAGAGAGTCTGAATATTATAACTAAATAACTTGGTCAAAAAAAAAATCTTTTTAGGGTACATTGTTTTAGGAGTTGAGTTTTTGCTGGATGTCTTTCTTCCCTTTTCTTCTTTAGTACCACTCTTCATCCTTTTCCACCCTTTTCTATAACTGAAAGGCTAATCTACATTGACTGCTACCACTGGCTCCCTTGTCCTCTGACTTTGAATTGGATGTAGCCATTGGGAAACCTAGCAGGAGATCAGAAACAAGGAGGATCATGAGGCTGAATATTTGGCCGCCTGCTCCCGCCATGCACTGTTGCATCAACCTGGCCATGCACTCTTACTAATGACCACATCTCAAGATTTCAGTGTGTACCTAACTCTCCTCTTCTTGAGTTTCTGCAACTGCTCCCTCCTCTCATTGCATAGGTCCAGGGTAAGGTCAACTTCACCAATTCCCTCATGATTTTCCTTCCACATAGCCCATATCTTTGTAAATGTTTCTTTTATTAAATCTTTTACAATTATCCTAATTTGAGTATATCATCTGTTGTCTGCTGTAATTCTAATTGACAAAAGACCTAATTCTTCATATTATTCAAATTTAATTCTTACTACACTTTAAGGAAGGTTTGGTTATTATGTCATTTTATAGATAAGGAAACTTAAGTTCATAGAGACTAATTAATGTGTCCAACATTAAACAAAAAATGTGTTACAGATCAAGGGTTGCAATCCAGCAATGAGACTCCAGAGGCTACAGTCCTGATGGGTGATGGGAAAGTGCAATTTTGATTTGCTAAAGTGGAGAAAAATAAATTTCAGAAACCACACATTGATAAAAAGAAATAATGCTAATCACAGGTTTTCTGAACGGGTTATTAAATGTGTAGATAGTCTCATATGGTATGTTGGTATGTTTTTTGGACACTGTAAAGAATTATGGAAACAAGGTCTTAGACTTCAGGAGACTTGGCAATTTTTGGTCTACAGTTTAGGGAAACACAGAAAAGACTATCTTATTCAATTTGCTGATGCTGCAAAGCTAGGATAGAAGGCTGATAGAATCAGAATTTCAAAAACATTGACAGACTAGAAAAAATAGAGTAAATGAAATGAAATACAAAGGCAATAAATATCATGCTATATTTGCAATGGTCAAGTGTCTTGCTTGCTACAGTCTTTTTTGTGGGGGGAGTTTTATTTTAATTAAGATATAATTTATATACTATACAATTTTCTCTTTTTCTGTGTACAGTTCAGTGGTTCTTAGTATAGAAGCAGAGAATCGCATTTATTGGCTCAAGTAACTATACAATCTAAAGGAGGACATTAAAGGTAAATACATGAAGGGATTTCAAAAGATGTCATTAGGTAAGTTCTCCCCCTCTGTCACTCTCTTCTCTGTTTTCCTCTATGTTGTCTCTTGAGCAAGTTCCTGTCATCAAAAGGGTTGATATTCTACCCCTCTCTGGTTCAGGTCTAGTTGAAGAGAAAAACTCTCTGAAAAATCTCTAGAAATGACACATGGTTGCATATCATTGGCTCTGAAATAGGCCATGTTTTTACACTGGACTATAGCCAGGCATCTGTAGTATCTGTAGTACTCTGATTGGCAAGGCATGGATCCCATGCCCACCCCAGAGAGAAACTTAGCTCCACACAACCACAAGAATTGTAAGTTGAAGAGGTGGCGTAATACAAAGAAAATCAGTCAGAAATCATTAAGCCAAGTGTTAAAGTTATATCAAGCAAAACCACAAGTAAAATGCATATCGACTACAAAATTCAAAACAATTTTTAAAATACAGAATGTGGAAGGCGTAGCTTAACTACAATATCATTAATATTAACAATTTCTTGGGGTTTTCCGATGCCATTAAACTCAGTATAAACCAACTGGGTGATCTGAACACTAAAAAAGTCTCAGACTGAATTGATCAATGTATATTGTTTACAGCAATAGTGACAATATTTATATTGATCTGCACTTAACTGATTACACTGAAATATCGTGTTAGGTGCTATAAACCACATTTTAAGGGAGATATTGAAGAGCTGGTGTCTATTCAATTGAGATTTATAAATGTGCTTGGAAGACATAAAACTTGAGGAATGGTTGAAAAAACAGGAAGGGAAGTTCAGGTAGGAAAATGGACAATTCAATGAGGTTATAATATCTGTGTTCTAACATTGAAGAAAGAATTTCATATGGAAAGAAAAGTAGATTTATACAAAGCAATTATTGGTGGCTGAATTAAGACCACTATAAACTTTCAGCAGTATTTTAATGCCTTACAAAAGTTGGAAATGTGTTTTAATAGGAGAAACATAGTGGTGTTAATTAGTGAGTAGGCAGCTACCTCATAAATATGCTACCTAAGGTTTATCAGATTGGGTCAAACATGGGACTAGAATTGGCCTTATGTATTTCCAGCTTGGAATTCAAGGAATCTACTACCTGGATCCAAACTCTTGTGTCACTGTTCACTATGTATGAAACTGGGAATCCTCTACAAACCTCATTTCTTAATCTGCAAAATGATGATAATAGCCTCTTCCTTTTAGAGTTGTGGTATTAAATTATTAATACTCACAAGGAACTTAGATGAGTGTATGGCCCATATTAAGTGCTCAATTTTAGCCATTATTATTACTGTATAGTTGATGATGAATACTTAACTTTCTTTGCCATGCATGTACATTTCTATACTTAGTTGTGATAGGGCTAAAAAAAAAAAGTTTTTCCTTTGTGTTACAAAACATATGGTAGGTTGAACAACTTAAGGTATTGTTCTGCAGTAAAACAGACTATAAGGTATTCACATAATTCTTTTACAACAAGCTATTTCCAAGAGCTCAATAGTCATCCAGGTCCAATTTTTGGCAAAGCTGTAAGGCTCTGGTGATGTACTTCTCTGCTGGGAAAGCCCATAAAACGCCCATTCCTTCTCTTCAAAGTTTCACTCCTCTAGAGGATCAAAAGTCTGAATCGTCTCACTAAGAAAAGGTATTGGCCAGAACTCAGTAAACACCCTCAGAAGTTATTGTAAAGGCCTAATTTAAGCAAGAACATCCAGATTTTGCTTACAGCTCAAAATCAAAACAAACTCTCATGCCTGATCTCAACGTGTTTGGCTATCTTTGGAAGATCACAGACATACGTGAAATGTGGATTCTATATTACACGGGAAGTGTGAACTTTGCAATCACCAATTCAAGGGACTAATCTAAAATTCTAATTTTCTCAACTAGGATCAGTTGTAATCCTCTAATTTTTGGATCTTATTAACCCAGTCACAGATTGAAATGTTTCAGAGCTTAACAAGGCTCCAAACTGAGAACTCCATTGTGGCTGACTGTGCCACACGATCATTCCTTGACATTTTTTCCACTCAGAGAATAAAGCTGCAGTCATTTGGTTTACACATAACAAGGCAGAAAGTCTTTTGGGTTATTTATCCCTAATGTTAAGAAAATGAAACAATAGCACTAAATTTATCAATGATGTAATCATGGCTAGAGTTTTTAAGCCTTAAAAAAGAAATCTTGCTAATTGGAAGCACTGAAAACAATGTACAGTTTAAACACTGTCAAAGATTAGAGAACGAATTATTATGTTTCGTATAGTTGAGGTCTGTGGCCCAGATTCTAAACTGTTAATTATTTTTTAACATACTGAAACTATGCATGCTACAAACATAGGCATAGATACAGAGTTGCGTTTCAAACATGATTCTATTTTAAAACAAAGGAAAGTATAATTATCAAATTTATTTATGTAAACATATTTACTTGTATATTGGTTAAAACAGCAAGAGCAAGTAAATATTGAGTAACAATTATGTCCTATACATTGTTCTAAAGGTGAGGATGTACAGTATAGTGAACAAGACATTATAGTTTCCGCCTTCTCTTCTAGCAGAGGAGAGAGTGTAGTAGGTAACTTCAGGGATGCCCCACAAGTGACCCTTGCCTCAGGGTCTTCAAGACCTTGTTGCAGTCTCACCTCATTGTCTGTGGCTGGACCTAAAGATTTGCTTCTAACTAATATAATATGGCAAAAATGACAGGTTGTCATTTCCAACATTAGGCTATAAAAATCTGACGACAATCTTGCTTGCTCTCTCTCTGACTCTACTTGCATGCTTGCTTTGATAAAGCTAGCTGCCCTAAGAAGATGCCCATGTAGCAAAGAAGTGAGCGAGGCCTCCAACCAACAGCTAGCAAGGACCTGAGATCCTCAGTCCAAGCTGGAGTGGGTTGAGGAAAAAAAAGAAAGAAAATTAGGTAGAAGTGTCAGCAAATATTCTCAGATCTTTAAATAAAGTTTTCCCTTAAAGAGGAACAAAGAAACATGGTAATCAGATGAAACACGAAACCTGGGAAAAACATTTTTTTTTTTAAGTACTGACCTCAGGATTTGGTGGGTATGCTGTGATTGTACAGTACAGCCTGCATGGATAGTCACAAAAGTAATGCTTAAAGATGAATTGGCACCAGTGAGGGGTGACTGTTCACTTATTTGTTTACTCAAAGGTGATAACTTTGTTAGGAATGGAACCCATCATCTTTGGAAATCTGAATTAATTGGCAGTATTTTAAAACTATTTCTCTAATGTTTAGTACATGTCCTAAAATGGCTGCTTGATTGAATCACATCCCAAACAGGCCTAGATTCGAGCACCCTCTGGCCCATTGCGTTTGGGTGATAGAGTTCCTAGAGCAAGGCCAACAAAAACAAAAACAAAAACAAACATAAATTTTTTTTTAAAAGACATAGGCAGAGTCACTTTAAGTATTTTAATACTGAGAAGAGCAATTTTTAAATAAAAGCAGAGGATGTTATATCCTTATATTCTGGAGAAGGGAGAAATTTATTGTGTAGGGAAGGTGGTGATGAATTTTGGAGTAAAGGTTTTTAGTAAGTTATGAAACGGGATACGGGGCACAGGTTTATGCTTTGCTAAGAGCCATTTGGTTAACCTGCTCTATTGGGAAGGAAGGTGGAGAGAATAGATACACGTGCAGGCAGGCTGATTGTGGGAGTCTTTTCTTCCAAGATCTTCAACTTTCTCATGAAACAAAAGACAAGAACTTAAGCTAAATGTGAGAAATGGGAGGAGGAGGGAAAATGAACCCATCCTTTTTGTGAGAAAAAGAGATGATGAATGTGAAACTTTCCTTACAGCGATTTGCTGTAATTGGAAGTATGGTGCAGAATAGGGAGAGGTACATAAAAGAACATTTTGCTTGGTATCATATAATAAAACATAACGTAATAAATTCACGGAAATATTCCAGTAAAGAGCGAAAGGAGTGGGGCTTTTCAGAAATGGGAATGGGAGATGCAATCCAGAACTCAAGAAGAGAGCCTGGTCTTCCACAGAATTGGGAACCCCTCTACTGTGAATCCAGGAAGAGAGTCCTACAAGCTCCCACTTCTCTTTTAATTTCTACCCCATTTCCAGTTCCCTAATAAGAAATTCAAAATTTTCCCTAACAAGAAAATTTAGAAATTCAGATGTGAGTTCTTCATGTGCCACTTTTCACTCTTAACACCACCCCCATAGTGTAGAAAGTTTTCTACATTTCTATGTTTTTTTTTGTATTTCAGATTTCTGACCATTCTCTCCAACCAATAAAGCCTGGAGACACTGAGATTATGACCTGAGATTTCTATATGGCTACTTGGGGCCCCAGCTGCTCTTGAGAAGTAAAACTCGAAACTCGAAACTCAAACTCTTTGCCACTAATCAGAGCTAGAATTATAACAGAGATCTAAACAAATTTCTCTATCTCTAAGCCCCAGGTGAAGAGCAAGGGACTATTCATATCAATTGCCTCCAGGGAAGAAAAATAATGAGGGAGGGAATCTGAATGACTGAACATTACTGAACAAGCACTTGTTAGTATAATAATTGTCAACCTTGGCAGATTCAGCTGGGAGGAAAATTGATGATAGTCGCTTAGCACAACTGTTTCAACCAAAATGACATTGGAGTGGGCAGCAGGAGATCTGCTAAGTGGAATAAACAAATGGCCACTAAGAGGAAAAAGTCAAAGAAAAATATTCATATAGGGTTTCAATTCAAAGCACCAATACACATTTCTGTAGACTAGATAAACTTCTATTTTCTAAAACTGCTCATTTTTGCTGCAGTTTCATTAACCGTATGTTACCAGTCCTCTTATTCGTGTTGCTATCACTGTTCCATAATACTCAATAGAGACATTCTCTGAAAAAGAATGCCCTGACAGCCCACTATATTTTATGTTTATATAAAAAAGACATCGTAGATCAGCTAAAATTCCCTTTAAAGTGTTTTGTTGATATTTAATCCAAACAAAAAATCTACTAGACATTTTTTCTCATGTGTGCTAAGTGAAATGTTTTAAGAGCTACCATAGAAGAAAAGCAATTTTCTTGTCTTCTTCCACTAATATTAATGAAGCATCAGTTTTCCATCTTCATTCATATAAGCAATTGCAAATAGATTGAGATTTACTGAATGAATTACATTTAACCCCTATGAAATTTAACACCTGTTCATTAATTCACTCAAGAAAAGTTAGTGAATTAACTTCTAGCTCAACTAGGTAGAGTTGAGTGTCATCTTGATCATTATTTCATTTGGCGCAGATATTATATATAGGTCAACAACAGGCACTTTTCTAAGTCGAATTGTATTTGGTGAAACAATTTATTTTATAAAGTAAATGTGGAATTCATTTTATAAACTATGAAACAAAGGAAAATATGAAATTGGAAACACTTTATACTATACGAGATTCATTAGATAACTGGGAAATATAAGTCCAGATTAGATTATATCTAATTTGAATAAAGAAAGAACATATATCTTTTATTAATTTTTGGGTGGCCAGTAATGAATTAAGATAAATTATACCAGTAACTGGACTATAAATAACAGTTCACCTGATTTCTCTGTCAACAATGAAGGCTTCTGATGTTCTTGGTAATTGACAAATAAAAAGTGTATACATGTATGGTACACAACATGATGTTTTGAAATGTATACATTGTAGAATGGCTAAATCAAGCTAATTTATGCATTAGTTCGAGTATGCATCAGCTCACATACTTTTCTTTTGTGGTGGTAAGAACACTTAAAATCTACCTCAACAATCTACTCTCAGCAATTTTCAAACATATAATATACTAACTAAAGTCACCATGATGTACAATAGATCTCTTGTGCTTATTCCTTTTAATTGAAATTATGTGTTCTTTGACCAGTATCTTTCCATATCCCACTCCTCAGCCTCTGGTAACCACTCTTGTACTTTCTGCTTGTATGAGTTAAATTTTTTGAGATTCAACATGTAAGGAAGATCATGTGGTATTTGTCTTTCTGTGCCTGTCTTATTTCACTTAACATAATGTCCTCCAAGCTCATCCATGTTGTTACAAATGACAGGATTTCCTTCCTGTTTAATGCTGAATAGTCCATTGTGTGCGTAAATATACACATTTTCTTTATTCATTCATCATTGGTGGATATGTAGGTTGATTTCATATCTTAGCTATTGTGAATATTTCTTCAATGAACATGGGAGTGCAGTTATCTATTTGACATACTGATTTATAATCAGTATACCCTTAGATGTGTACTCTTTAGATGTAAACCCAGAAGTGGGATTGCCAAATCACATGGTAATTCTATTTTTAATTTTTTGAGGAATTTTCATACTGTTTTCCATAATGGCTGTACTAATTTACTTTCCCACCAATCATATACAAGGCTTCCCTTTTAACACTTCACATCTTCACCAATACCTACCTTTGGTCTTTTTGCTAATAGCCATTCTAACAGATTTGAGGTAATAGCTCATTGTGGATTTAATTTGCATTTCCCTGATGATTAGTGATGCTGAACAGTTTTCATTTACTTGTGGTCATTTGTATGTCTTCTTTTGAGAAACATCCATTCATTAAAAATTTTTTTTAAATCAGGTTATTTGTTTACTTACTATTGAATTGAGTTCCATATGTATTTTTTGGATAATAGACCCCTACCAGATGTGTGGTTTGCAAACATTTTTTTCCTTTTCTATAGGCTGTCTCTTTACTCTATTCGTTGTTTCCTTTCCTATGCAGAATATTTTTTAGTTTGCTATAATACCATTTGCTTTTGGAAAAAAAAGCCTATTCTTCCTTTTGTTCCCTGTGCCTTTTGGGCCATATTCAAAAAATCATTGCCCAAACCAATATCATGGAGCTTTCCTCTAGTAGTTTTATAGATCCAGGTCTTATATTTAAGTCTTTGATCCATGTGAGTTGATTTTTCAGTGAGGTGCAAGATAAGGATTAAATTTTATTATTTTGCATGTGAATGTCAAGTTTTCCCAGCCCGATTTGTTGAAGGGACTATCACTTCCCTGTTGTGTGTTCTAGACATCTTTGTTGAAAATCAATGGACAACAAGTACATGAATTTATTTCTGAGCTCTTCATTGTGTTCTATTGGTCTATGTGTCTGTTTTTACAACAGTTACCATGTTGTTTTGATTAATATAGTTTTGCAGTGAATTTTGAAATCAGGCAATGTGATGACTTTGGCTTTGTTCTTTTTGCTCAGGATTGCTTTAGCTATTCTGGGTCTTTTGTGATTCCAAGTGAATGTTAGGATTGTTTTGTGATTCCAAGTGAATTTTAGGATTTTTTTTTCCATTTAAGTGTAAAATGTCTTTGGAATTTTGATAGTAATTGCATTGAATTAGATCACTTTGGATAGTATGGACAATAGTATTTATTAATTCTTTCAATTCATGAACATGGAATATCTTTTCATTTGTCTTTTTCTTGTTCTATTTCTTTCATTGATGTTTTATAATTTTTCATCTACAGACCATTTTCTTGACTTTTTCTTTGTTGGATAGTTCATTGTTAGTGTATAGAAATGCTGTTAATTGGCCGGGCGTGGTGGTTCAGGCCTGTAAGCCTAGCACTGTGGGAGGCCGATGTGGGTGGATCATTTCAGGTCAGGAGTTTGAGACCACCCTGACCAACATGGTGAAACCCTATCTCTACTAAAAATATAAAAATTAGCTGGGCATGGTGGTAGGCACCTGTAATCCAGATACTCAGAAGGCTGAGATGGGAGAAGCGTTTGAACCTGGGAGGCAGAGTGTGCAGTGAGCTGAGATTGTGCCACTGCACTCCAGCCTGGGCAACAAGAGTGAAACTTAATCTCAAAAAAAAAAAAAAAAAAATGCGGTTAATTTTTGTTTGTTGATAGTTATCCTGCAACTTTATTGTACTTGTGTATTAGTTCTAATAGGGTGTGTTTCTTTTGGTGGATTCTGTCTGCAAATAGAAATGAATAGAAACAAGTGTACCCCTGTTCTCCACCCTCCTTCCCATCGGATGCCTTTTATATCTTTATCTTGCCTAATGGCTCTAACTACACCCTCTAGTACTATATTGAATAAAAGTGACAACAATGGGCATCTTTGCCTTCTTCCTAATCTTAGAGAAAAAGCTTTCAAAATTTAGTTTGATGTTATTAATACCTGTGGGCTTATCATATATGGTCTTTATTGTGTCGAAATAGATTCTTCCTATACCTTGTTTGTTGAGAGTTTTTATCATGAGGAGATGCTCAATTTTCAGCATCTATTGAAATGATATATTTTTTGTTCCTCATTCTGTTAATGTGGTATATTACATTTGTTGATTTGTATATGTTGAGCCATCTTTGCATCCTAGTAATAAATCTCACTTGATCGTGGTGAGTTATTCTCTTAATAGGCTATTGAATTTTGGTTAATATTTTGTTGAGGAATTTAGCATCTATGTTCATCAGGAATAATAGCCATAGTTTTCTTTCCTTGTAAAGTCCTTGTCTGGCTTTGGTATCAGGGTAATGCTAGCATCATTGTAAGTATTTCCTCCTCTTTAATTTTTTGGAAAAGTTTGAGAAGGATTGGTATTAGTTTAGTTAAAATGTTTTGGGGGCTGGGTGCAGTGGCTTATGCCTGTAATCCCAACAATTTGGGAGACCAAGGCATCAAGGCATGAGGATTGCTTGAGCCTGGAGTTTGAGACCAGCCTGGGCAAAAAAGGAAGATCAGGTTTCTAAAACAAAAAATAAATAAATAAAATAAAATTAGTTGTCCTTCGTGGTGCATGCTTAAAGCCCCAGTTACTCAGGAGGCTGGGGTGGGAAGATTGCTTGAGCCCCAGAGGTTGAGGCTCCAGTGAGGCATGCTTGTGCCATTGCACTCCAGCCTGGGTGACAGAGCAAGACTGTCAACACACACACACACACACACACACACACACACACACACTCTCTCTCTTTTTTTAAAAAAAAGGTTGGTAGAATTAAGCTGTAAAATCATCAGACCCTGGGCTTTTCTTTAGAAGAAATATT
Organism: Theropithecus gelada; assembly: GCF_003255815.1. Classification (NCBI taxonomy): domain Eukaryota; kingdom Metazoa; phylum Chordata; class Mammalia; order Primates; family Cercopithecidae; genus Theropithecus; species Theropithecus gelada. The sequence continues at coordinate 168,639,525 of NC_037669.1, forward strand.
TCATTATTGATTTAATTTGCTTGCTCTTTATTTGTCTGTTCAGATTTTCTATTTCTTCATGATTTTTTGGTAGATTGTATGTTTCTAGGAGTTTGAACATTTTTTTCTAGGTTCTAATTTTTAACTAAATCTAACTTTTGATTAAATCATTGAATTGACCAAAGGCCACATGTGTTTTGCCACATGAACTCAGCAGTTTTTAATGAGTTAATTTCTCTGATTTTATCTGATTCTGAAATTATATTAATCCATTGTATATTATGTATTTGTTTTAAAATTGTATATTTATATTAAATAAACTAAACAATAAAAAATAATGAATATCTGTTCCTGACTTTCACAATCTATTCACTTTTCTGACCCTTAAAAATTCAATGTGATACAGATACCTAGAGAGTACAGGAAGAACGGTATAAAATATAAACCATGTGTTAGTTTAGGGGCTATCTATTACAGACCATGGCAAAGACGATAAGCTAAAATTCCATCAAGGATCAGTTAGGTGGGAATGTCATCAGGTGAAAGACACCCAAGATAAAACTGTAGTGAGTATTAGGAACCATGACCTATTATAGGGTGTACATCTTCCTAAAGCCATTCCAATTAAACAGAAAAGAAAGTTTAAAAATGGTTCTGACCAAAAAACAAAACAATAAAACCCACCAAAAATAACTCCACAAATGAAATTCAGTTGGTGCAGTTTGACAGCTTAATTCAAAACTATTGTTCAGTGTACATCAACTATTGCCATAATAATGCTATGTAACAATCCACAGAAAAACTCAGTGGATTGAAACAATTGTCATTTATTCTCATGCTTACAGGTCTGAGGGTAGACCGGAATCAGTCAATCTGAGATTGTTTGGCTGGCCTTGGCTACAGGCTGTAGGTTCAATTCAAATTAGCTCCATGTGTCTCACTGTGGAGCCCAGGCTGAATTATTAGTAGCTACTCAGAACAAGAAAGTAATTATGCAATCATAAAGTCTCTAATCACATCATTTTCACCAAAATTGCATTGGCCAAAGCAAGCCACATGAATAAGTCTGAAGTGAAGAGGCTGGAATATATACTCCATCTTCCATGAACTTGTTGGGAGTGTGAAGTAAAACAGAGAAACAAAATATTGAAACTAATCATTTAACCTATCACATCTGATCAGTTGCTATGTGACCCTGTGCAAGATATTTGTGTTTAAAACTCAGGCTTTAGAAACTCATACACCTGATATGAATTCTAGCTAATCCACTCACTAGTTGTACAATTTTGGGCAAGTTAATTAAATTTTATCAACCTCAGTTTATCTGTTTATGAAATAGAAATTATAAGAATAATATTACCCACACCTCATAGATTATAAGGATTAAATCACATAATCATTTTAAAGTGACTAACATTGTTCCTGGAATGCAGTTAACACTAAAAATTAATATTAGCTAACATTAACTGTGTTAGAAAGGACTTGAAGTAGGAAAATTGGTATTATGCTTTTACTATATCAACTGATATTGCAATTAAATTGTATAAAAGCAGATGCAAATTACTCCAAAACATTATTTATTTATTTTCTTTTAAATTATTATTATTATTATTATTTTGAGATAGAGTCTCACTCGGTCACCCAGGCTGGAATGCCGTGGTATGATCTTGGCTCACTGCAACCTCTGCCTCCCGTGTTGAAGAAATTCTCCTGTCTCAACCTCCCGAGGAGCTGGAACTACAGGCAGGCACACACCACCACGTCCAGCTAATTTTGTATTTTTAGTAGAAACGGGGTTTCATCATGTTGGTCAGGCTGGTCTCGACCTCCTGACCTCAAGTGATCCACCTGCCTTGGCCTCCCAAAGTGCTGGCATTACAGGCTTAAGCCCCTGCGCCTGGCCTCACCTTTTTAAAACCCAATTTACTTTTCCTGACCTCCATACCCTGGAAGCAGTAAATGGACAAATAGGTAAATTGAAATAAAGACTGATGGAGAAAATCATTACAATTCATGGTTTTGCTATGACAAACATGCCGTTTAGGCCATATTCTTGTTTATTCCAATCAAATAAAGTAATGGAAAATAAGTGAATGAATAAATGAATGAATGAATAAATGATGACCAAACTAAAACAATTCTTGTTGGCTATACACACTGCTCTACGCCATGCTACGCAAGCTGACAGAAGGCAGAAAGGAAGTTCATGCTGGTCAAAAGAAATGTGGTTCCTTAAAATATTGGTAAGTCATAAGCTGATAATTCAACTTTATGGCACCATCTGATTTGATTTCTTATTGAAAAAAGCAAACTGTATTAGAATACTTTTTGCTTCAAATGATAGAGTCAACACAATGTTGCTTAGTTGAAGAATGAAAAAGTACAGAAGGGAATTTGATATTAGCTAATTCAACAAGCTGCCCCTATTGTCAACAGTTGCCTCAGACCCAAGCCTCCTGGATTCAAGCCAGGATAGAGCCCTATTGTTCAAAAGGACTGGACAAAATGGGTTACTCATTCCAGTTCTCCCCATTTTTTACTTATTCATAGCCTCTTTAGAGAACTGGATAATGGGTATCACACAAAGTGAGGCAATGGTTCCAACTCCTAACTAGTCAAAGGGCATGAAAGGCAGGGGAGATCTTGGTAGAGTCAGGTAAATGAGTACCGTCAAATAATTTCAGGATTATAAACTAATTTGAGAGTTTTCATATTTAAATAATTTATTGATGTCTAAATGAAAAAATAGGACATTACCATTTGTTTTCTTTTCTTTATATTTTAAAATGTTTTGGGCCAGGCGCGGTAGCTCAAGCCGGTAATCCCAGCACTTTGGGAGGCCGAGACGGGCGGATCACGAGGTCAGGAAATCGAGACCATCCTGGCTAACACAGTGAAACCCCGTCTCTACTAAAAAAAATACAAAAAACTAGTCGGGCGAGGTGGGGGGCGCCTGTAGTCCCAGCTACTCAGGAGGCTGAGGCAGGAGAATGGCGTGAATCTGGGAGGCGGAGCTTGCAGCGAGCTGAGATCCGGCCACCGCACTCCAGCCTGGGCAACAGAGCGAGACTCCGTCTCAAAAAATAAAAAATAAAATAAAATAAAATAAAATGTTTTAATTACTCTATTTTAAAACATTTTGTATTGAAAATCTACACCATTTCAAATTTATATGTTAACTTTTGGAAGCCAGTCTGAAATTTTAACCATAATTTATAATTTACTTTGTATATTTGGTTAGAGCCCTGCGGGTTGCCCAGATTAGAAATGGCTGGTGGTTAGGGGGGACCACTATCCACCTCCATAGCAAGAAGTTTGGTGTCTTCTGTTAATCCAAGTCTTTTCCTCTTTAAATCATTTTCAGGAATATTTACTAGCTAAGAGTATAATCAAATTCATGGGAGATTGATTTTAATCACCCCTAAACCTCATACTAGGTCCGATTTAAGGAAAAGGAAACGGACCTTGGTAGGACACATTGTTTGGGACGGCCAAGCAGCTGGGCAATCACTGGATTCCTGGAGGTGGAGCTGACTTGGCTCAGGAATTAACCTGTCAGGAGTTATTTCTTTAAAGAGGACCCTGTGTAATCATTGGAAGTGACTACCCCTTTGGTCAGCACTGAGCATTAATTTAAAGACTTCTCATTCAGTGACAGGTGTGTGGATATGTTTTTAAGAGGGAGGAAGGAGAGAAAGGGAAAAGAAGAGGAAGACAGGGCCATAGGGACTGTGTGTGTGCGAAACGGAGGAGTGTGTAGTCTGGGTGTTGGCATTTCTAAAGCTTCCCAGGTAAGTCTATGTTGCAGTCAGCAGCAAGAACCAGAGAATTGGGGTCATTCACTTTCTTAAGATCAACACCAACCTTGTGGTTGGTTTTAAGAATATTTTCTTCTATGAAACAATGCTCCAAAATAGATGATTGACAGATGTATCTTTCTTTTGCAAAGCCGGAGTGTCCTTTATGATAGGGTTGGTGGTGGTGGTGGTGAGTGGAGTATGTACAAAGTTGTGAATCTGGAAACATTCCCTTAAGACCCTTCATCAGCTTCTTGGAATGCCTTTGAGTTCTCCAATGGGTATGTGGAGCACATTGTTTTGAAGACTACATATAAGTTTCAAAGAGCAGAGATGTTTCGATTTTGTTTGCTGCTGTATCCCCAGGGCCTAACCACCCATAAGAGATGCTTGTGAGGATTAATTTTATGTGTTAACTTGACGGGGCTAAGGGATGCTCTGGTAGTTGGTAAAACATTATTTCTGGGTGTGACTGTGTGGGTGTTTCTGGAAGATTAATATTTGACTCAGTAGACTGAATAAAGAAGATCCACCTTCACCACTGTGGGCAGGCATCGTCTAATCATTGAAGATCCAGATAGACCTGGATAAAAGTAAAGGAAGGGTGAATTTTCTCTTTCTCCGCTGGAGCTGAGACATCTACTTTCTCTTGACTTTGGACATTGGGAGCTACTGGTTCTCAGAACTTCAAATTCCAGGAGTTATACAGCCTTACCTGCCCAGTTCTCAGAACTTTGACCTCAGACTAGGAGTTACACCCTTAACTCCCCTAATTCCCAGCCTTTTAAATTTGGACTCAATTACAACACTGGCTTTCTTGAGTCTCTAGCTTGCAGATGGCAGATTGTGGATCTCGTCAGCCTTCATAATTATGTGAGCCAGTTACCATAATAAATTCTCCTCTTATACAGTATATCTCTATATACCCTATTGATTCTGTTTCTCTAAAGAACTTTAATACAGTGCTCAATGTGTATTTGTTGAAAAAATTAATGATTAAGACTAAATTCAAATTGAATTTCAATCAACCATCCACATATATTCTGTTTTCCATAATTAAATGAATAAAGTAATAATGAAGGGACAGGAATAGCATACTGAGGACTTTTTCCAAAGATGAAATTAAACCATTACTTTGTCAATAAGTTTTAATTTTGTAAAGTATGTTTCCTTTTTAGAAATTGAAAATGCACTAAATGTTCTAGGAAATTCTGTTCACATTTCCAAAACTTATTTCAAATATGAATTCATTTTAGATCTCACTTAAAATATGTTAACAGCCATGGAAACTAGTGATCTTAGAGCATGAGGAAATGAAGTTTTAGATTATTAAAATTAAAGATACATAATATAGTAGATTATTATTGGGTTAGCACTGTTCAACTAGAAAATAAGAAAGTCTAATAAGAAAAGCCATCCACACAAGGGTTTTTGAATAAAAACAGTGACTATTAATTTAAAAAAGAAAGTTTTGCGGTTCAGTTCTAATTGCTTCATTATTCAATTACCAATTTTGGCTCTTAAGTAAAAAAATCTCTAAAAAATTGTAAATTGATATCAAATTAAAATTAAGTAATGGCATTTTTTACTAAATAACTTAAAAAAATGTGTAATAACTTGATAGTCATGGATATTTAAAAGCTTTGTTGATTTCTCATTCTCTGAGGGCAGTATTAATATTACTAGAGCTTGGGTAACAGGGAGAATGTTAATTTAATCACCTGAGAGTTGCGAAGAATTATTCTCTCAAAGTAAATTTGTTTTCTGAAATTCCTTCTGGAGCAAAACAGTCTGAAAACATTTCAGCAGTGAATATAAAGTATGAAGAAAAGTAGTCATTTAAATATTAACTGAACAATATAATAAGGCCAAAAACCTTTGGGTTTATTCCTTATTCATTTAGTTCTCTTCTGTCCAAATGTATCTGAGTCCACCCATTTCTTCCTTCTTTTCCTGCTTCTACCTATTCTAAGACATTGTCACCCCTAGATTACTGTACCCACATCCCTGCTGGAAGTCCTGCTTAAATGTTTACCTCACAGAGTTTATTCTCCCAAGAGCAGCTAGAATCTTGCTCTTAAAAGTACATCAGATCATGTCACTCTTTTATTCTCAAGCCTCCCACAATAACTCCAAAGTCTTCAATTCCTATGGTCTTCAAGACTCAGGATTTGATTCTCAATTACATGTCCAGCCTCATTTCTTGTCACTGTCTTCCAACAGTTCATCCATACAGTAAGTGTCAATTCTAGAATATATTAAGTGTTATCTTGTCAAAGAGGCATTCTATGATCATCATATCAAAAATATGTCTTTCTTTCCTCTCCTTTCGCCCTCTACCACTGTCTCTGTACACACACGCTCCACCTGCTATTACTTTATCCTGATTCATAGCTCTTATCACAATCTGGATTACCTTTCTTTACTCATCTAGTTATTTGTTTACTGATTGTCTCTGCCACTAAAGTGTAAGAGGTATGAAGGCATATTTTGAGCTGTCTTGTTTGTTGCTTCATCCCCAGCATCTAAAACAGTATTGGTGATTATCATAGACTCAGTAAATATTCACTGAATACATTAGTAAATAAAATAATTTTAAACATGGAAATGTTTATTGTTGCATTTAATTTTAATTTTATTTTCAAGACAAGGTCTTGTTCATGTCACCCAGGCTGGAGTGCAGTGGCATAATCATGACTCCCTGCAGCCTCGACCTCCTGAGCTCAAGAAATTCTCCCACCTCAATCTCCCAAACAGCTGGGACTACCTGGGACTACAGGCAAGCGCCAACATGCCTAATTTATTTTTATTTTTATTTTTATTTTTTGTAGAGACAGGCTTTTGCCATGTTACCCAGGCTGGTCTTGAACTCCTGGGCTCAAGCGATTCACCCACCTCAGTCTCCCAAAGGGCTGGAATTACAGCCGTGAGTCACTGTGCCCAGCCTATTGGTGCATTTTAAAATAATCTTTCTTCTAAGTGGAAGAATTAACATTCATTCTACTTTATAACACTTTAAATGAGCATCTCTACGTCCATAACTAATGAAATATTGCCATATAAGGGACGTGCTTCTTGTAGCAATCATGAAAGTTGTTTCAATTAGTAGTGAGCCTAACTTGTGATCAAAATTTGAAAAGTAACCATACAAGCTACTTTAAAATATTTAACATTGTGGTAGCTTTAAAACATGCCCCAAAATTCTGCCCCTATCACCCCCAAAGATGCACTCTATCTGCCTTCCACATAAGTGTGGGCCAGCCTTAGTGACCTGATTTTCAGGAGTAGAGTGTAGTAGAATTGACAGTCTGTGGTTTGTGGGAGTTGGTCATAAAAGACATTGCAGCTTTCTTCTTGCTGTATCTCTGGGAGATGCCAGCTGCCATGTAGTGAGGACATACACACAACCATATGGAAATACCATGTGCTAAGTAACAGAGGTCTCCTACAAATAGCCATATGAGTGAGTCTTTGTGAAAGTGGATCCTTTAGCCCTAGTGAGGCCTTCAAATGACTGCAGCCTGGGTGACATCTCCACTACAACAGAGTGAGAAATTCTGAGCCAGAACCACCCAAATAAGACACTCTCAGTCTCATGACTCACAGAAATTACATGGGATAATTTTTTAAATTTAATCCATTAATCTGGGGGTAATTTGTTATGCAGCAATGTATAAGTAATACACAGATATAATGTGTATCTCACTTAAATTTCTCACTTAAAGAAGACATTCCTGAATCAGCCAATATGCCATTTTGGTTAACTTTTTTAACCTTTCTGAACTTCAGTTTCTTGATCTGAATAATGGGAATATTATCTATTTCACTGGTTTACTGAAAAAATTAAACAATTATTATAGTTAACAATTCCTAGAACATTGTGTGATTAATTTTGGTTTACTTCCTTTTTCATCAATGAGAAGCCAACAAACATATATAATTTTGATCAATCTTCTGTTAAAATATTAATAAAAATTGAGTAAAGCCTCAGAGTTAGAGAACCTAGTTTCTAAAAGAATCATGATACAAAATTTTATCTGCAAGCTATTTATTTAGAATATTCAATAGATTTTTCCATAAAACTTCCATGTAAAATGAGTATAACACTTAAGAAGCCCACTAAAGCCTATTAAATTCTCTAAAGTCTCTCACAATAGTTAAATTAAAAATAAATTGAAAATAACCCTAATGATATGGTAATATATTTGTAGGGGATGCTGTGCTCAATTCCTCTCTGAAGGATTCATGCCCCAGCTGCTCGGCATGCTGCGTGCTGATAGCCCTCAGCTCTCTGTCCTCTCCAAGAATTATGCTTAGCTGAAAATAGGCATCTTACCCAAAATCACACCCTCTTCCTCCGGGCAGCCTGTATACCTTCACTGGTTCATGTGGAGCTATGTGTCCAGTGTGTCCAGATCCCTTGCTCCAACTGAGTACAACTCTAAAGACTTATCCAAGCTCCAGAGCTCCTTACGGGCTGTCTGAGGCCTTTGTTGTGATGGCAGGACATCTTGATTTTCCCCCTGCCCAGTCTTTCCTCCTTCTCTATAACCCATAGCTATTAATCCTGAGAGCATACCCCAATACACTTGCTGTAAGCAAATATCCATCTCAGAATTTGCTTCCCAAGGAATCCAAATTGTGATATTTTTTATTGTAGTGCACCTCATGTTTCACACTTTGTACCTCACCTTTAGGGGACTGCTAGGACTGGAGTCTAGTTATAGGGCTAGAAATAAAGAGAAGTGGCAGGGTTGGTCCTGAGGAGACTCAGTCTTGTCTTTCATGGTGATTAGCTCGGGAGAAGCCATTACAGTTTCCTCAGGCAATGCAGGGGTAATCCTCTCCGACGGGGTGGAAAGTGATTCTCTAACACAAATGGTGTTGTTTAGGGAGTAGGAAATTTAATTAGAAGAGCACAGAGGAGCAGAGATTTTTGTGACAAATTGCGTGGTGACTTTGGGACAACTTCAAAAACTGTTAGAAAGCAGAAAATTCGTTGCTTGTATGTATTTCTCATCATTCTTAGCAAACTATCACAAGAACTGAAAACCAAACACCGCATGTTCTCACTCATAGGTGGGAACTGAACAATGAGATCACTTGGACTCAGGAAGGGGAACATCACACACCGGGGCCTATCATGGGGAGGGGGGAGGGGGGAGGGATTGCATTGGGATTTATACCTGATGTAAATGACGAGTTGATGGGTGCAGCACACCAACATGGCACAAGTATACATATGTAACAAACCTGCACGTTATGCACATGTACCCTACAACTTAAAGTATAATAATAATAAATTAATTAAAAAAAAATTTTATCCCACTTCTGGGTATATATCCAAAAACATTAAAATTAGTAAGCCAAAGTGATATCTGTATTCCTATGTTCCTTGCAGCACTATTCACAATAACTAAGATAGGAGAGCAATCCAAATGTCCATTATCAGATGAACAAAGAAAATGAGGTACGCATCCACAATGGATTGCTATTCAACCTTATAAAAGGAGGAAATCCTGGCATCTGCAACAGCGTGGATGAACCTGGAAGACCTTACGCTAAGTGAAATAAGCCAGACACAGAAAGACACATATGACATGATCTCGCTTATATATGGAACCTAAAAATCTGTAAGTCATTAGTAGTAAGCATAATGGTGGCTGCCAGAGTCTTGGGCAGAGTCCTGGATGGGGAAAAAGAAGGTGTTGATCAAAGGGTATAAAGTTCAGTTAGACAGGAGGAAGAAGCTTTAGTGATCTATTGCACAGGATGGTGATTACAGTAAACAACGATGCATTGTATATTTTTTTAAAAAAAATTCCTTAAAGCCAATGTATCAGTAGTATGGTTGACTTAGGCAAGCACAAATTATATTATGACAGTATAATGTTGTAATTAGGATAGACTTTAGAACTTTAGAAATACAAGCTCAAATCCTAGTTATGCCACCCACTAGCTGTAAGTCCTTATACAAATTAGTTAGCCTTCCCTGGCTTTGACTTTAAATAGAAACATAAACAATAACTTAAATCAATACGGAAGATGAACTTATCGAGAGAGTATGGAGCTATTAAGTCTTAGACTCAAAGAGGGTGTTGTGTGGCTATTGTATTGCTCTCAAGACTGGGGCAGATTTGCCAAAAGAAGCACTGATAGAGAATAAGGACTTTTAAGAAAGCAAGATGGACATCTCTATCTCATCTAGCTCACTGTCCTACCTAGATAGATGTCTGCAAAGCTGCAAAAATAGTCCAATCTATGCCAACAGAGTGCTTGGGACTTGACTGTAAAGAATGATGCCTGCTTTTCTAAAAAATACAGAAGATGGAAGGCAGTTGGAACACTCTGCAATGGCAGGGTAGGGGCGACAAGAGGTTGCACCCTACACTTTCATGTTGGTGTGGGGCAGAGATGCCAGGTGGGTGTACAACAGCATCCAGATCTGAGCTCACTTGATGGGATCCTGACACAAAAGGACACTGGACATGGTGAAAAGATCAATTTGTTGGGGAAAGGACTGGGCATATGGAGCTCACAAGTGGTGAGTTCAGTTAGGCAAACACACAGGATCATAATCTAGGAGTGTACGTGTATGCTGTGGGGGGATTGTAATCTCAAAGAACATAACACACACTGCATAAAAAACCAGCACATAAATATCTATCATGACTTAAGGTCACCAGTGGCCACAAATTATGTAAGTCATAAAATATGTTTTGTCTTTTTCTTTTAATCTCTTACCTCCTCATTTTGATTCTAAGATCCAGAAGGGAAAAGAGATACAGATAAGGACACCACAGATCACAGTCCAATTGAAATTGGCCAGGTGGAGTGAGGAAAACAGACTCTGAGGCTCAATTTTGAAATTGGACCACCTAAGGATTATTTATTCCTGAAAGTGAAAATTATCAAAAAATAAGATCGTTCTTACAATTGAAAGTGACAAAAGAGCTGTCGTATCTTCCAGAGATGTCATCAGTGAGCAGGGAAAGAGGAGTCAACCGAGAAGAGTTGAAAGGTGTCACTGGAGAAAAAGATACCATTTTTTTTTCTGATGCATATTTTATGTCCAGCTCATTCAATAAATTAGTTTAGAGTCAAAAGTTATGCCCAGAAAAGAAAAGAGAAACTGCTTATGAAACAACAAGTATAGTTTAGAAAGACCAAAAAATGAAGGCAAGGGGAAAAGGATGCTTCTTTGTAGTTAAGGATTGTGTGTGTGTGTGTATAAGTTAAAAGATACTGGTGAGATGGTTCCCTATCTGTGCACCAGGAAGCATTATAAGATCAGGGCAGCTTTGGTGTTGTAGGAGGCAGTAACGAGGTTAGAAGAGGAAAATCTAGTTAGGAAGCGACTGCTAAGAAGATAAGTGATGTGCACTTAGATATTCACGTTTACTGGATGTTTCCTAGTTAGCTGTTCATGACCTGAGATGCGTCTATTTCAGGAAGAGAGTAAGTCACATGAAAAATAAATTGAAAATGTATTTCCTTGAAAACGTAATCCAGGTTGCTAAATAACTTTTACCTACGCTGAATGCTTCATCAAAATCAATGATGCCTATAATCAGAAGTACCCCATTCTTATTTAGTTTCCCTACTTTCTAACATCCATCAATTCAGCAATGGATTATGAAAGTCTAGATCACACTCAGGCACCTAATGTGACTATAAAGAAGTGATATTCTCCTCAGTGGAATTACTCTTTTAATGTTCTTGCTTTCCAATTTACATCAGTTACAAGCTGTTAAAGTAATGGCACAGGCATTAGAAAAATAAAGAGAATATGGAAAGGAAGATTGCTTGTATCTGTGTTTTATTCATCACACTGCCTGTTGAGTTTATATCACTGGCTTCAAATTTATCCAGTTTCTTTTCTTTTATGACTGGAGACATTAAGCTAAACCTGTCATCTCTGTAAAATAACATTTGTAGTACTCTCAATCTTCTCAGTGTAATCTTTAATAACTGTCTTACGTTCAAGTTGACAGCAAGCAAGTAATAAAATGCCTAATACCATTTTATAGGTCACATAATGCAACAGTTTATTTTAGCTCAGCAGGGCAATAACAGGTAACAGATAATGAAGTCACTATAGATTTGTATAATATAGTTTCTGAGTTGGCAACAGGTTCAGAAAAGGCTTAGAAATCATCTTTTAAGCTATGACAAAATAGAAGTGTATTTCCCATTTCCTCTCTTTCTAATGATTCATAATGCTAAAGTTAACTCAGAGGTGGTACACTTCAATGTTCACAAGCTGAGGTATGTTATACAAACAAATCAACTTTTTAATGGATGCCTTTCTCACAGAACTTCAAATTACATAAGGGAAAGAAGCAATTATTCTACAACTATTTAGAAATATAACATTATATTTCTACGACTATTTAGAAACATAAAATTATATTTCTACGACTATTTAGAAATATAAAAATATCTGGCCGGGCGTGGTGGCTCACACCTGTAAATCCAGTACTTCAGGAAACTGAGGTGGGCAGATCACAAAGTCGAGAGATCAAGACCATCCTGGCCAACATGGTGAAACCCCGTCTCTACTAAAAATACAAAAATTAGCTGGGCATGGTGGCGCACACCTGTAGCACTTGGGAGGCTGAGGCGGGAGAATCGCTTGAACCCAGGAGGCAGAGGTTGCAGTGAGCAGAGATCGCACCACTGCACTCCAGTCTTTTTTCCACTGGGGGTGGAAAGAAAAATACCTAAGAAATCTCTGATCAATACAAGTAGCCACTGGCTACCTGTGACTTTTGAAATTGAAATAGAAATTAACTGAATTTAAGTAAAATTTAAAATTCAGTAACTTTAAGAAGGTCTTATTCTTTTATTATGGTTTACCTGCCTTATTTTATTTTCTTTATTAGTTGGAACATTGTTCTCTTAGAAGCTCTTTCAGACAGTTGTACTATCTCTAGACACTGTGGTGCTAATTCTATTCTTTTTTTGCACCTAGTAATACTGTGTCTCTTCATACGAATTGATACTTTGCATCAGTTTTAGTTCCAGCTTAACACTTTGAGCTACACTTCACTCCCTGTCCCTTCATGAGCATTAAAACCCTACATACTATCCTTAAGGCGTATATCCAAGTGTAGTAAACAGATATATGAATGTCTCTTTTTCCTTTTCTTTCTCTGTCTACTCCCCCAAACCCCATTTGTCTTTCCCTCTTAAGCTCTACTAATTCAGTCTACTAATTTAAAACTTTTTATTTTATTCTTTTGAGGATTTGTCCTAGCAGTTGGATCTGCCTGGCTTCCTACAGGTTCAACATTATCCACCCACACTGTCTATTTAGTGACATTTCTTTGATCTTTCTTTGGCTCTTCTTTTCCACATTTCCTCTCACATATGTGAAAGGCCCAATTCTCAAAATAAATTTCTTTTTCTACATACTCCTAGTTAAACTCTGATTGAACTCTGACTGATAACTTTCTACAGCTGACACGTGAAGAAAAACACTACAGAAATATTGGCGTGTGCACAACTGTGAAGAAAAATGCTTCTAGCGACAAGTAACATGGGGCCTAATAACAGTAGCATAGATCACAGTGACACTTAAAGTCAACTTAACAATAAATATGGAGGAAGGTGTCTCGGGACTGGTACAGACACTTCAAGATTCCATTACATACCCAGGTGCTATCTTTACTCTCCATCACCCTCAGCTTTAATCTTGTTTTCATGCTCAGTGTTTCACTGTTAGAAGATGGCTGCCACATCTCCAGAATTATATCTGTGTTCAACTAGTACAAGGATATAAAGATCTGGGCTAGCTACAGGTGTTTGTTGTGTTATAAAAATTAACATTTTAATAGATTCTCTCCCAACTAACTTCTCCGTATATTTCATTGATTAGTACTGGTTCAAATGGCTACTCCCAGTTCCAACAGGGTCTGAGAAAATGAGAGCACAGTGACTGGCTCAGGGTGATCATGGATAATCTCTTGGAACTGGCAAATTGTTCTACATACCCTCACCACAAGACATCTCTCACCAATGACCAAACAAATCAAGGTTCTGGTAGAATAAAAGGAATATGAAAAGGACGCAGAATGCTTTTTGGGTAGGCACTAGAACTAGTGTTGGTCTTAGGGTGGGGAGAGAGAAAATGATATATTAAACAAGAACCCCGAGGGGTGTGCATGTATAGTCACATAGACAATATAAAGGTAACATAAACAACAATAATGGCATGCTAACATTTTGGACCTGACTCCTTGGAAAACTGAAGCTATTAGAAGCAAAAGGATGGCATAAATATATGTGTGTTTTAGAATGGTATCTAATGGAATTTTTTGGTCTCTAAGAAGAAATAAATTCTCTCCACAATGACTCCTTCATTCTATAATCTTCCCTGAAAAGGAACAGTGAAGATGAAACTCTAGGATTCTGGGGCCTTTTTTAGACGAGAAGGTAATAGGTGCGCATCAGTGATAAGTCAACTGGGACTCCTCCACATGGCCCTATTGCTTTTCTTCTTCTGTCCCATGAAATAGTCAGGCCCAAACCAGCCACCTAGGAAAACCCACTGTAGCAGGTACCTGCCTTTGCTCTACGTCTCCTGTTGCCTTACTGCTGGTTCTGTCTGGTATAGAATGGGTTTCAGAGTGCCAAGCTGTCTGCAGCACCTTCAGAAAGAGAGCAAGCTAAGGCGAATAAGATAAAGCTGTTTGTTACTCTACTATTCTTGGGACTTTATTTTTAGTGCCACAAACTGTCTAAATTCCAAATTGTATGCTCACATTGAAAATGGGCTTTTCCTAGAATTAAAAACACATTAATTTCCTTTTTAAATAATTTTCCACAAATGTTCACTTAGAACTTTAAAGATAAGCAATCTTTTAAAAAAAAAAAAAACACAAAAAACATTATCTACTCACATGTTGTAATTTAAATCAGTGGTCCCATCCCTTTAAAGCACAATTTAGGTCCTGGATAAAGAAATAGGTCCACTTATGTTTAAATGGCACCACCTGTAATTATACACATATATTTCCTTTTATATATATATAAAAGGAAAGCAATACATCCTACAGAGAAACAGATGTCTATGAAGTAACCTGCTTTCTAGAAAAAACATTCCTAAATTGTAAAGCTTTATAGTTAATATGTCATTATATGGTAGACAATGCTAATTGTTTCTGTTGTATTTTATAAGAGAGAGTTGAGTGCTTTGTTAATTATCTCAAATTTCACTTAGGAAAGTGAAATAGGTTTCTATGAAAGTTCTTCCAATCCCAGGACACACTGTGATGAAAGAATCTAAAAGGATGAAACTATTTTCAAATAGAGAAACATCTGTTCTAGTCATAGAAAGTCCTATACTATGTCCAGGGTAGAGGAAATGAGAATATAGAAAATAAAAATTTTGAATAAAAAAACAAAGTTTCAAATTTTATAATGTTGAAGCTTTATTAAGGGTGAGGGGGCCCTATATCTTGAGTTGTAGAAGTAAGTCATGAAATTTCAGAAAGTATTGAAATTAATGAACAAGTTTATTTCCAATGATATAATTTATAAATAGCTTACAATTTCAACTGGCTTCAATGTAATCACTTTTGTTAAGTTTTCTTCTCCTGTCTTCAGAAAGCCCTTACTACATGAAAATATTTAAGAAATAGTTTTATTAACAGTATAGATGTCAACTAATATTAGGAAAAGTGCTACATTCTCCAACTGCCAAAATTGAAAGATTTTTACCTATTCAGTTGCTAAATCTATGAAAAGAATAAAAATATTGATGCACTGAACACTTCGAAATAGAAAGGTAACATGGTATTTATGAAATAGCTCAGTCCTGGATACAGAATTGTCCTGTGCCTGGCTTTGGACAGCAATAAAGAATGTATATGTCTGCATTACAACTTACCTTCCTCTTATTCCCTTTAAAAGCTAATTTCATATTTGACAGATAAATAATATCCTGAAGGTTCCAACTCATTCTTCAGTATCTCTACATCATTTTTATCAAGCTTCTGCCCCAAAGTTGAAATCTTGGCAACATTCATGGTATACAGCAACCTATCTAAACAGTGAACAGTCTAATATTTTTCCCAAAGCAAGAAAGAGTATTTTCTACAAACCTGAGGAAAAAATATTATCCAGCCTCACACTAGAGGTCACTAGGTGATTGAAAAGAAATTGCTGACATTTATCCCTCAACTGCACTTCTGATGATTAAATCAACTACAAACCTGCCATTATTGGCCTTTGTTCTAAGGAGCCACCTTTGAAGTTAATTTTATGCATTCCTCCATACATGCTCCTCACTTTCCCTGTAATACTGCAGAGAATAAAAATTATATGATGGGTAAGTTCAACATTTCAACATACTTAGAAAATATCCCTGATTATTTGAGTAAGCTCACATTCTCTTGGGTTGGCAGATGAATGTGAAGATGAAGAAGAATGAAGTACGATACCTATCTTTTTTCTATGGACACCAACAAGATTAGTAAAAGCACTAAATCTAGTTTTCTCTTCCTGGCCATGCAGTTAAGTGCCTAAGACACACACCGATACTGTTTTTGCTCTGCCATCTGTGGTTGGTGCATTTGATGATGGCCCCATCATAGACTGTCTTGACGTAAGTCAAAGATTATCAATGCAATGGTCCTGCAAGGTCTGGTAACTCATTCTATTTACCAAGAAACCTGAAGGAAACTGTCAAATTCAGAAAAAAAGAGACATAATTCTTTTCTTGAGATGAGCAATAATTTATACCTGTAATACCCATCATGTATGTTAATTGTAGCATTATTTTCATTTACCCATATGAGTAATTATGATGAAATTAGGCAAAGAAGAAACTGAATCTCAAGATTGTAAATTAGACACCTTTATTCTAAGTTATTTTATAGTAAGTGACTAAAGCCATCCTGTGGTAAGCAAAGTCTGAAAAAGGATAGAATTTCTTAATTGGACATGGAAAATTCCTGAACTAGACATGGGCAAAAGCCATGTACAACAGATACTGCGACTGTACTTTGGCATTATATACTTCTTGGAAGTAATTTGTGAATTGAAAAATTTAAAAAAGTAACCATCTTATTAAACTACTCAATATTTTGGTTATATAAGAGGCTTCATCTGTTCCTGCAAGCAGAATGAAGTATTCTCTAAACAATTCCATCAAGAATTACCAGAATTAGAACTCTTCAGCTGCTTGCTGAAGAGCTGGTACTGAAATAAGTATTATACTTACTAACTTTTCTTCTATGGAGATTGGTTATAGATTTGCAATTTTTAGGATGGAAAATGATTTTCAAATCTAAGATATATTGTTATATTTTCTAATCAAAACTAAAAAGAATCAAAGGATAGAATGTTAGATAGAAAGGCAAGAAGGAATGGAGAAAGGGAGGAAGAGGAAGAAAGAAGGAAGGACACGAGTAAAGTCAGACAAGGAAGAAAAAAGAAGAAATATTGAAGGTTGGGAGAAGGAAGGAAAAAGGGAATGGAGAAGAAATAAGGAATTAGAACAAAAGGAAAGGTAAGGACTTGATTCTTAGTGCCCTGGAATACACATTCTTCTCTGCACTTGTGCTGTTTGATTCGAAATTGAGGTTCCCAGGAAGACTCGGGGCCAAGTGAAAAGCACTTGCTCTGAGCACATAGAGAAGGCAGGCCACCTTGACTGGATTGCCTCTCAGATGGTTTCTGGGCATTTTCAATCTTTTCAGAAGTTCAGACTTCTAGCTTCAAACACCTCAAATCACCACTGAACTAGAAAGTTCTTCAGCAGGAAAAATGTACCAATCCTTAAGGGCAGAGACAAGCAGACCTGGAAAGGCTGAAGGTGCCCTCAGAATTTACCTGCTTGAAACAAAGCTAGGTTCTGGTCAGAATCTAGACCTTTGCTGTGTTTAAGTCCCAAATAATTAATTGAAATCATCATTTGCAGACAAATCTAATAATATTTCCCTTTTGGATTCCTGCTTTTTATTTTTTAAATTACTTTAGGTTAAAATTAGTTTTATATGAAGAAGAGACAGAGTGAAAAAAAAAAAAGGAAATTCATGTAATTTCCTCTGAAGGAGGGTGGGTGAGAGGGTGAAATGCTATCATTTCTCCATATTTATTGCTTTATTCCTTAGGGGAAAAGTAGTTTAAACTTCCAGAAACTTATTCTTTCCTAAAATTTAATAATTGTTTTGTTTTTTAAAAGTATAAAAAGCCATACACAACAACCTTTCTAGGGGAAAAAATTATTGGCAAGGAATAAAAAAGCAAGGGTTCCAGCCTCATTTCTGCCACAAATTATGAGATTACACAAATAATTTAGGCTTTCTATTTGCATTTGTAATAGAAGCATAGTACCGGCTATCCTATCTTACAAGTTTGTAGTGGAAATTAAAGAAATGGGGAGGTTGGACAGTTTGGATTAAGAACTGTTTGCTGAATTGAATAACACATTTGAAGGTTCTCTGAATAGGTAAGAGCACACTATTTTTAGAATTTAAAAAAATACAGAAAGAGGTTAATTACCAAACCCATACATATGTGTCTCCAAGGCAATGTATTTATTTATACTGAGAAGCATTTTCTCTTTTATAAAACAACTTTTACTATTGTTTTATGGTATTCATGAATGGTTTTGCATCCTTTAAAAGGGCAGTTTATTTTCATGTATTAAAAATCTATTCCTTTTCTCTGCTTGTACTAAAATACATTGATTTAATGTTCTCTTCCTATGTCTAGGGATCTTAAAATTTGGCTTCTGATTATTCTGTACCCTAAGCAACACTTTGGAAGCATTAAAATTTTTCTATGATACTTTTTAAATTTTTCTGTGTACCTGTAAGATGAAGACATCTACAGTGAAGTTCCCAAAGGGTTTTACATAAACAAGTGTCAACAGCTGTGCAATTTGTTTGTCTGTGCCAGCTCATTTGCTTTGAAGAGAAAAGGCAAAGACTAGCTGATCCACAATGATCAGCTAGAGTGAAGACATTGATTATGTCGATGCACAAATAATTAGATACATAGTTACCATCAACAGCCTTTGATGTGTTTCAATAGCTGTAATTCTATCCTTTGCTATCATCCAGCCCTTGGCAGAGAAGCCAACTCTTAATTTTTCTATGGGTGGATCTAAGCATAAAACATTGAGCCCAATGTCTAATACTAGAAAATTACTAATAAATGATAGTTGAACATGAATCTTGCATATTGGTTACTTCTGATTATCATCAGAGAAAATTATATAAGCAGGCTGAATGTTTCCCTTTTTAAAATTCCTGATTCAAACCTCAAATTGATACTGCCTGGTATTTCTATTATGTTTCCATAGTTTGCTTAATTCCACAACATAAGAAAAAACCTCCATTCTTCAAATTTGTATGCTCTCATTCTCCAACGAGGAGTCATTTGATAACCTCACATACACATCATTGAAATGCTCACTCCCTTGTCTTCCCGACACTGTTCAATCTTACTTGTTCCATCATCACTTTCCCTGCTCATGATAATAGATGAAGTGAGTCTCTGTCAAAAGTATATCCTTTCACTGAACTCTGGAACCCTTCCCTTTCACATCTTCATGTGGACTTTCTTCATTCTATTAATTCAGTGGTTCTCAAAATGAGCAACGTCACCATCACCAAGGAATCTGAATCAGAAACGATGGTGAGAAAAGGGGGGTGCTTCTGAGGTACTCTAAAGTTTGAGAATCATATTTAAGTTAGTTCAATAGCCCTCAATATTAACTATATATTTGAATCTTGTAGAGTAATTTAAAAAATACTAATTATAAGGCCCCACACCAGAGATTTTGATTAGCTGGTATGGGATTGGCCCAAGCAATGATACTTTTTAAATCTTTCCAGAAGAATTCAGCATGATACGAGAGTTGAGACCACTTATGGGTAATAACCTTTCTCTTATGTTGTCAATCTCATTCCTACCAGTAGGTTATTCCCTTCAATTTATATGCACATTATAATCACTTAATTTTAAAATTTTTCCTTTTTCCAGGTTCCGTAAAGATTCCTCTCCAGAGGCCTAACGTCATGTGCAATCACTTCTCCTCCCTCATCCCAATTCACCCTTCAATTTCACTCTAATCTGATCTCTATTCTCAACACTCCATTGAAAGTGCTCCTGCAAAAGTCGTCAATGAACTTCATATTGCCAGAGCCAAATGATGATTCTTTGCCCTCATTATCCCTCTTCATTTTCCCTCTCTCTCCTCAACAAACCTTCTTTCTTGGATTTCATGATAGCTCATGCCCTTGATTTTCTCTTCCAGAATGACCACTCTTTTCTAGTATCTTTTGCAAGATTGTCCTTCTCTGTTAAACTGCTAAACTGTAAAGATCCTCAAGGCTTATGCTTGAGTTCTCTTTTCCTTCTTGTACTTTCTTTCCAAAGAAGTTTTGATCCATTCTCTTGGCTTTAAATATTATCTACAAAAAACCCTCTCACATCTATCCCAGATTTTTCTCCGAGCTTTAGCTTCAGATATTTAACTGCACTTCCTTTTCAAACCTTAGGAACATTTCTATCTTCAAATGCACAGATGAGTTCATCTATAACTTTTTTTGTCTTCCCAAACTTTGTAAATATCATCATAATCCATCCATTTCCTTGAGTTGGATATCAATCTCCAAATGTAGTGAGGATATTCTTCACTTCTTTAATTCCCCATGCCCAAAAGACAGCAACTCCTACAAATGCAAACTGCAAAATATATCTGAAATTAATCCAGCTTTGTCTCCCCCATTACCAACTGAGTCTAAACTACTGTATTTTTTTTTCTACCTAGACTAATGCCTTTTAGTTTCACTTATCACTTCCAATTTGCCTCCCTTTCCTTCCATTTTTCACTGAGCTTCCAGAAGAATCATTTGAAAACCTAAATCAGATCTTGTAATTCCCCAGTTCAAAAGTCTTCATTAGTTTCTCACTTCATTCACAAAAAAGATGCATTCTTTATCCTCCATTACTGTGACCTGGTCTCTATCTGCCCAGCTTCTCATGTCCTACCCACTGTTCCCCAACCTTGATCACTTTAGTCCAGTCTCCCTGGTTTTCTTTCAGTTATCTGTATGAACATTTCCCACCTCCCATTAGCTGGCTTATTTTTTAATGAATATTCCCCCACACCCTATTTTTTAATCATTTGGGTCTCAGCTTAAGATTCATCTCCCAACAGTGAGGCTTCCCATAACAAATCCACTTAAAGTTGGTCCTCCAGTGTTATGCTATAACATAGTCTCTATTACTATATAATCACAAACTACAATTATGTATCTATTTGTAATTGTTTATGTTTCTTAGCCCAATAGGACTATAAGCACAAGGACATGTCTGTTGTCCATAGTTTTATCCCTAGTACCTGTCAAAGAACATAGTCCAGAGTGAGTGATCAATACTTTTTAAATTTAATGTCTGCATTTTATATTTGGGTTACGATTGAGCACCAATTCCTCTTGCGTCTCTAATAACACATTGAAAAATATAGTGACTTATTGTTGGACAACATATTTGAAGTTCAAGATCATATTCTCCATAAATTTGTTTAGGAAATTATCCATTTTAAAGCTCTTTATGACCGTAAGTAATTACAGAAAAACAGATGAATAGAACAAAAAACATATTTAAAAAACACTCATCTACCTCTGAGTAACATGTTTTTAATCATGTTAATATATAAGAGCCACCTTCCAAGTTATAAGGACTCTTTGGTTAGAAGTCATGCTTTAAAAATAAGTGTGAGTTATTTTCAGAAACAGGACAAGACCTTAATGTCCATTATAACCATATTTAAAGCAAATTAAAAATATATATAACAAAAAGCATTAACAGTGTTAGTAAATGAATATGTAGCAGAGGTGTTGCTATAGTTCAGTATTGATGTCTGCTTTTTGTTCAGACTACATGAATGTTTCATTTCTTTACTTTTTTATTGTATAATTGCACTAAGCATAAATTTTCCTGGACTAGATTATGTTCCCATACAGAATTTTGGTTAAATTCTACTTCTTCCATGCCTACTTTTAGTACTCTCAAAAGAGCATCTTTTGGTGGTAGAGGTAGAATAATTGAAAAAGAAGCCCAGACACAAAAGAGAAAATTAAAATTGTCCAACATTGGTTGTTACCTAAATACATCATCTATGCTGATGTAATTTGGTCCAGCTCAGGCAAGACTGAAATAGATAAGGCTTCTTATCAATAGATTATTCCAGAAATTGGTCTTCTTTTGTCTTAGAAAAGGCCCACAAAGGGTGAGGTTCTGTATCTAAATGCAAAGCAGACTTCCTATTTAACACTCTCCTTGATGAAAGAATCAAATAAATATTTGATGTTTTTGGCACATAGTTGCTATTGTTTTGGTTTGCATGTAATGATTCTCTTCACACAGAGATTCTTCTCAGTAGATGTTTTAGAGTGCAGTTGTAGCTGCCTACATAATTTCTACCTTAGAAGCTGTTTCTAACAACAACAAAAGAAATGGGAGAAATAGAATGTCAGTCTAAAGCATGATTTTAAGTAATAGGTGTGCTAGTGACAGGTTACTATTTATTCATTTTCCATGTGAGACACCCCCACTCCACTTGTAGAAAATGCTCACTTACTCTATGTCTGATACCTGAAACCTGGTTGTGGGGTATCTGCACTGATAGCTGACAACATGAAAAGTCCTAGACAAAAGAAAAAAAATAGGGTTGGCCAAATAAGATCAGGTATTTTTATTGGATTTCAAAACTGAAGACAATCTATCTTAAATATCCCTGAAATTTGTGAGTACCATTTCAGTTTCCCTGGATTCTTCTCATGAATGCTAAAAGCATGGGACAATTTCCAAGGTTCATTATCTGAAACGTCCAGCTGGATATGCAATGTTCAAAATGTTTAACAAACCCCTTTTAAAAAATAATTTTAAAATAATGTATTTAAAAATAATTTATTTAAAAATAATCACAGCATAGACACTTTTCAAAAGACATAAATGATTTGGTTGCTCGGTGTCTGTATTTTGAGAAAAATAATATGTTGACAAATTAAACGTTTGAAAATATGTTGGCAAATTAAATGCTTGAATGATTGCGTTATAACCAAGCATGCTCATGCATTATAACCAAGCATGCTCACCAATGCTTGGTTATAACCAAGCATTGCAATATAACCAAGCATGCTCATCATTTGGTGATCATAACAGATAATGTTGACCAGGCTCACAGAGAAAATGATCCAACCATGCAGTGCTACCATCAAGTGCATATGTGTCCTTCTCATTATTTCTTTTGCTCCTGTCAAAAGATGAGTGGATAAGGATATGGTATTGACATATTATGTCTCAATGTTCACAGATGAGAGGATTTTGCAACACTGTATGAAGAAAATCAAGCAAGGCACAGTGTTTAGCAAGGCAAGGAAGTTCAACAACAAAAGCAGTAATGCCTGGTCACCTTGTTGACATTATCTTCAAAACAGAAATCTCTAATAGTGACAGGTGATGGCAATCAGGGTGTTTTCAAGATACTTCTCAGGCACGGCTGTCAGGAATCTGTATCATAAGCAGTGGCAAGTTGCAGAAGTAAATGTCATAAATGTGAAAAATAATTTTGAAAATAACTTTTTATATAGGATATGGTTTCAAAAAATATGGATATATAAGCAAAGATAAGTTATATAAAACTGTGTATACAGACTCTTATACCTAAAATTTTAAATTCAATAATGTGGTTTCTAACAAAGTATGCTTTGTCAAAAAAATGTGTGGAAATTAACCTATTTTTTAATTTCAAGGGTGTTAAGATTATGCTTATCTTAATTTTTGAAGGTCAAAAACTCTTAGTTTTAGAATAACCAGAATTTACATGAAAGATGTAGAAGACAGAAGTGGAATCAAAGTTAGTCAAAAAATGTGAATGGAAGTTTGGATTAAATAGGAATAAACAGAATGAGTATGAGTGTCATAGATTACTGGTAACCTAGGTTAGCCAATGCTAAACTTGAGTGTCACACTACATAAAAAAATGCAACATTTCCCCCATCACTAAAATGAAATTAGGAGATAAAAGAAAAATATTTGCAACAAACCAAAAAAAAGATGATCAAATGATATATCTGATTTCATAAATAAGCCTTCAGAGTAAAAGATGTTACTGAAAAATATAATTTAAGAATCCAATAAATAAATTATATGATTAAAACAATGTTAATTATATAATTAATATAAAACTATGAAGTACAAATTGACTAATGATATTTAATAAAGAAATGTTCTGCTGAAGGTCTTTTCTATAATTCTAAACGCAGGGGTTCAACAAAAGTTTTCCTTGGAAACTGGAATGGGGAGAGATTTCTGAAGTGAATTAATGGTAATTACCAATTAGTAGATGATTAGCACAGAACAAAAAAGTTCCCTCACCATTTTTGCAAAGCAGATCAGCGCTTTTTCATTACTGGGAAATGGCAGCATCCTACTATATATAATAGGGAGATAATGCACTAAGGAAGATTATTTTGGTTTTCATTGATAGCATAAAGTATCCAAAATCAGATTAAGTATGTCTTTATTTATATTATTTTCTCTTTGAAGGATGGTTTTTCCTTTGATTTTTAAAATTATAGCAAATGGTATATCTAATGAGAAAATAAATATCTTCGACATATGGGTATTAAAAGACATATGTAGGAAATGCATAGTGCTGATTCTGATCTTTGTGTATGTTTAAATATAGGTCCTTAGAGATTCAAATATATATGTGTGTGTATGTGGGTATATATATACACACACACACATACACACACACACACACACACATACATATTCTAAAAGCACCAGAGCAGTTATTTTAAATATACGTTCAGGGAAAGAATATCAAAGTTGTTACACTTACCTGGTAGACTGCCAACCTCTACCTATGTTAATGACGGCACAAAATGTTCAGGGATTGTTTTGTAAGATGTTTTTGCCATTATAGTTTGTCATATAATTACTTAGGAAGTTCTAAAGTATGCCTGTCTAAGTCTTTAATAATATGGGTCCTGAAAGATAATGGATCCTGGAAAAATCATTGTGTTTTATCTCACAAATTTAGAGTGTTATTGACACAGTAGAGCCTAACAACGCCAAAGTTGTAATGATCTTGTGTCAGTCACCCCGGAGACTTTAATGCATAAATGACAGTCATCTATGTAGTTGAGACATTTGCTTTAAACTCACATGCTGAGAAAACTCTTTTCTACTTTTGTTTTTAGAGAAAGCAAGGTTCATGATCAATAAATAAAGAAATAATCTGCTTTCACCCCATATTTTGATGGAAACTCATAAGCTTTGAAGGGAATGAAAATCATATAAATAAAAGCTTTAACAATAATTGGCCACTCAGTATATAACAGTTAATAACTTTATAAACTCTTATACATATACAGTTGTAATAGCTACAGATTTTATATATAAAATTTTTATATTTTATATACAAAGTATACATTTCTGTATCCATTTTACATATAAAATGCATTGATAACTATTGCTATATTCTGAATGTTTTTTGTCCCCCTAAAATTCATATGTTGAGTTCCTAATCCCCAAGGTGACAGTATTAAGAGGTAGGGCCTTTGGGGGGCAATTAGATTATAAGGGTAGTATCATTTTGTTTGGGATTAGTGGATTTTATAAATGGGACCCCGGAAAACTAGCTAGGCCCTTGCTCCATGTGAGGACACAGTAAGAAGGCACCATCTATGAACCAGGAAACAGACACTCACCAGACACTGACCCTGCTGCTTCCTTAATCTTGGACTTCCCAATGTCCAGAACTGTGAGGAATACAGGTTTGTTGTTCATAAGCCACCCAGTGGCTTCCCTTGGCTAGGTTCATAAGCAACCCAGTGGCTTATGATACACATGTGTGTGTATATATGTCTATACACACAGGTACATACACAATTTTTTTTTCTGTATCTCCAACTAAATTATAAACTTTTAAAGGTCAGCAACCATATCTTATAACTCTCAATGTCTCCTATATCTACTACATTTCTCTACAAAATGTAATAGATGTTCAATCTATGATTTATATTAGATATTTGCTAAATTAAAGAGGTTTATTAATTTTTTTGCCCCAAATTCTTCCTATCTTATTTTTGTATTTCATCCATCTGTGGGTCTTAATTTCAAATATTGGGAGCTATGTAGTATTGAACTGTTTTGGGGATGTGAGCTTAAATCCTTGTTCTCCATTTAGTAGCTCCATTCTTTTAAGCAAGTTACTCAGCCTCTATGTCCTAAAAAAGATCCAAATTATCGAATTCATAAGTTTATCATGAAACACGCATATATTGAAAACATGTTTTCAGAACTATGAAATAATATAAAAATTAAGATGTTTTTATGATAATGGCTGAGGCAGAGATGAGACAGCCATTCACCAGAACAGTTTCCTCTTCCTCATGAGCACGCAGGCAGCCTACTCTCTACTCGTAGATGGATTGGTGTTTTAGATGATTAAGTGTTGGCAGTCAACTGTTGTCACAGTAAGCTGGGACCAAAACTTGTCATCTACCCTGTTTTTTGCAAGTCAAAATTTGATGGAACATACAAACCTTTCCACGGCAGCCTTTGAGTTAAAATGGCAGAGTAGTTGTGACAAAGACTCTATTGCCTCAAAACCCTAAAATGTTGATTCTCTGGCATTAAAAAAAAAGGTTTTTGTTCTACTTCAGCAAAAACAAAAATACAATTACGTATGAATTCACTGAAATTATTTGATTTGCTTATTATAATATATAAATGATCTTAGCTAACACAGTGATCTTATCACCTCTTAAAGTTATTGCTTCCCTCTCCCCCAGTAGTTCTAAAGGCAGTTACTTATTTTACGCTTGGGGTTTTTTTTTTTTTTTTTTTTTTGCTTGTTTAATATTTTTAATTCAATAACCAATATAAATGGCTTGGGACTGCAATGTTAAGAATTCTCTTCCATTCCAAAATGGCTGAATAGGAACAGCTCTGGTCTGCAGCCCCCATAGTGATCAATGCAGAAGATGGATGATTTCTACATTTCTAACTTAGGTACCTGGTTCATCTCATTGGGACTGGTTGGACAGTGGGTGCAGCCCATGGAGGGTGAGTCAAAGCAGGGCAGGGCATCACCTCACCCTGGAAGTGCAAGGGGTTGGGGAATTCCCTTTCCTAGCCAAGGGAAGCCGTGACAGATGGGTACCTGGAAAATCGGGACACTTCCACCCTAATACTATGCTTTTCCAACAGTCTTAGCAAACAGCACAACGGGAGATTATATCTTGCGCCTGGCTGGGTGGTTCCCATGCCCAGGGAGCCTTGCTCACTGCTAGGGCAGCAATGCGAGATCACACCGCGAGGCAACAGCCTGTCTGGGGGAGGGATGTCCGCCATTGCTGAGGCTTGAGTAGGTAAACAAAGCGGCTGGGAAGCTGGAACTGGGTGGAGCCCACCACAGCTCAACCAGCCCTGTCTACCGGTAGACTACACCTCTAGGGGGCAGGGCATAGCTGAACAAAAGGCAGCAGAAACTTCTGCAGACTTAAATGTCTGACAGTTCTGAAGAGAGCAGCGGTTCTCCCAGCATGGTGTTTGAGCTCGGAGAACAAACAGACTGCCTCCTCAAGTGGGTCCCTGACCCCGTGTAGCCTAACTGGGAGACACCTCCCAGTAGAGGCTCACTGACACCTCATACAGCTGGGTGCACCTCTGAGATGAAGCTTCCAGAGGAAGGATCAGGCAGCAATATTGGCTGTCTACAATATTTGCAGTTCTGCAACCTCTACTGGTGATACCCAGGCAAACAGGTTCTGGAGTGGACCTCCAACAAACTCCAACAGACCTGCAGCTGAGGGTCCTGACTGTTAGAAGGAAAACTAACAAACAGAAAGGAATAGCATCAACATCAATAAAAAGGACATTTACACCAAATCCCGATCTGTAGGTCACCATCATCAAAGACCAAAGGTAGACAAAACCATGAAGATGGGGAGAAACCAGAGCAGAAAAGCTGAAAATTAAAAAAGCCAAAGTGTCTCTTCTAATCCAAAGGATCGCAGCTCCTCCCCAGCAATGGAACAAAGCTGGATGGGGAATGACTTTGATGAGTTGACAGAAGTATGCTTTAGAAGGTCGGTAATAACAAACTTCTCCGAGCTAAAGGAGGATGTTCAAACCCATTGCAAGAAAGCTAAAAACCCTGAAAAAAGATCAGACCAATGGCTAACTAGAATAAACAGTGTAGAGAAGACCTTAAATGACCTGATGGAGCTGAAAACCATGGCAAGAGAACTATGAGGCAAATGCACAAGCTTCAGTAGCTGATTCAATCAAGTGGAAGAAAGGGTATCAGTGATTGAAGATCAAATGAATGAAATGAAGCAAGAAGAGAAGTTTAGAGAAAAAAGAGTAAAAAAAAATGAACAAAGCCTCCAAGAAAGAGGGACTATATGAACAGACCAAATCTATGTCTGATAGGTGTACCTAAAAGTGATGGGAAGAATGGATCCAAGTTGGAAAATACTCTGCAGGATATTATCCAGAAGAACCTCCCCAACCTGGCAAGGCAGGCCAACATTCAAATTCAGGAAATACAGAGAACGTCCCAAAGATACTCCTCGAGAAGAGCAACCCCAAGACACATAACTGTCAGATTCATCAAGATTGAAATGAAGGAAAAAATGTTAAGGCAGCCAAAAAGGTCTGGTTACCCATGGAGGGAAGACCATCAGACTAACAACGGATCTCTCGGTAGAAACTCTACAAGCCAGAAGAGAGTGGGGGCCAATATTCAATATTCTATTTTTAAAGAATTTTCAACCCAGAATTTCATATCCAGCCAAACAAAGTTTCATAAGTGAAGGAGAAATAAAATCTTTTACAGACAAGCAAATGCTGAGAGATTTTTGTCACCACCAGGCCTGCCTTACAAGAGCTCCTGAAGGAAGCACTAAACACGGAAAGGAACAACCGGTACCAACCACTGCAAAAACATGCCAAATTGTAAAGACCATCGAGGCTAGGAAGAAACTGCATCAACTAACGGGCAAAATATCCAGCTAACATCATAATGACAGGATCAAATTCACACATAACAATATTAAACTTAAATGTAAATGGGCTAAATGCCCTAGTTAAAAGACCCAGCCTGGCAAATTGGATAAAGAGTCAAGTCCCATCAGTGTGCTATATTCAGGAGACCCATCTCACATGCAGAGACACACATACACTCAAAATAAAGGGATGGAGGAAGATCTACCAAGCAAATGGAAAACAAAAAAAGGCAGGGGTTGCAATCCTAGTCTCTGATAAAACCAACAAAGATCAAAACAGACAAAGAAGGCCATTACATAATGGTAAAGGGATCAATTCAACAAGAAGACTAACTATCGTAAATATATATACACCCAAGACAGGAGCACCCAGATTCATAAAGCAAGTCTTTAGAGACCTATAAAGAGACTTAGACTCCCACACAATAATAATGGGAGACTTTAACACTCCAATGTCAATATTAGACCGATCAATGAGACAGAAGGTTAACAAGGATATCCAGGAATTGAACTAAACTCTGCACCAAGCAGACCTAATAGACATCTACAGAAATCTCCACCCCAAATGAACAGAATATACATTCTTCTCAGCACCACATAGCACTTATTCCAAAATTGACCACATAGTTGGAAGTAAAGCACTCCTCAGCAATGTAAAAGAACAGAAATCACAACAAACTGTCTCTCAGACCCCAGTGCTATCAAATTAGAATTCAGGATTAAGAAACTCACTCAAAACCACACAACTACATGGAAACTGAATAATCTGCTCCTGAATGACTACTAGGTACAGAACGAAGTGAAGGCAGAAATAAAGATATTCTTTGAAACCAATGGAAACAAAGACACAACATATCAAAATCTCTGGGACACATTTAAAACAGTGTGTAGAGGGAAATTTATAGCACTAAATGCCCACAAGAGAAAGCAGGAAAGATCTAAAATCGACACCCTAACATCACAATAAAGAGAACTAGAGAAGCAAGAGCAAACAAATTCAAAAGCTAGTAGAAAGCAAGAAATAACTAAAATCACAGCACAAATGAAGGAGATAGAGACACAAAAAACCCTTCAAAAAATCAATGAATCCAGGAGCTGTTTTTTTTTTTTTTTGAAAAAATCCACGAAACAGACCACTAGCAGGATTAATAAAGAAGAAGAGAGAGAAGAATCAAATAGATTCAATAAAAACTGATAAAGGCGATATCACCACTGATCCCTCAGAAATACAAACTACCATCAGAGAACACTATAAACACTTCTACACAAATAAACTAGAAAATCTAGAAGAAATGAATAAATTCCTGGACACATCACCCTCCCAAGACAAAAGCAGGAAGAAGTTGAATCCCTGAAGAGATCAGTAACAGGCTCTGAAATTGAGGCAATAATTTATAGCCTACCAACCAAAAAAAGTCCTGAACCAGATGGATTCACAGCTGAATTCTACCAGAGGTACAAAGAGGAGCTGGTACCACTTCTTCTGAAACTATTCCAAACAACCGAAAAAGAGGGAATCCTCCCTAACTCATTTTATGAATCCAGCATCATCCTGATACCAGCATCATCCTGATACCATCATCCTGATACCACAATAAAAAAAGAAAATTTCAGGCCAATATCCCTGATGAACATCGATGCGAAAATCCTCAGTAAAATACTGGCAAACCGATTCCAGCAGCGCATCAAAAAGCTTATCCACTGTGAACAAGTCAGCTTCATCCCTGAGTTGCAAGGCTGGTTTAACATATAGAAACCAATAAATGTAATCCATCACATAAACAGAACCAGTGATAAAAACCACATGATTATCTCAATAGATGCAGAAAAGGCCTTTGGCAAAATTCAACAGCCCTTCAGGATAAAGCCTCTCAATAAACTAGGTGTTGATGGGACATATCTCAAAATAATAAGAGCTATTTATGACAAGCCCATAGCCAATATCATACTGCATGGGCAAAACCTGGAAGCATTCCTGTTGAAAACTGGCACAAGACAGGGATGCCTTGTCTCACCACTCCTATTCAACATAGTGTTGGAAGTTCTGGCCAGAGCAATCAGGCAAGAGAAAGAAATAAAGGTATTCAGGTAGGAAGTCAAATTGTCCCTGTTTGCAGATAACATGATTATATATCTAGAAAACCCCATCGTCTCAGCCCAAAATCTCCTTAAGCTGATAAGCAACTTCAGAAAAGTCTCAGGATACAAAACCAACATGCAAAAATCACAAGCGTTCCTATACACCAATAACAGACAAACAGAGAGCCAAATCATGAGTGAACTCCCATTCACATTTGCTTCAAAGAGAATAAGATACCTAGGAATCCAACTTACAAGGAATGCGAAGGACCTCTTCAAGGAGAACTACAAACTACTGCTCAACGAAATAAAAGAGGACACAAACAAATGGAAGAACATACCATGCTCATGGATAGGAAGAATCAGTATCGTGAAAATGGCCATACTGCCCAAGGTAATTTATAGATTCAATGCCATCCCCATCAAGCTACCAATGACTTTCTTCACAGATTTTGAAAAAAATTACTTTAAAGTTCACATGGAACCAAAACAGAGCCCATATAGCAAAGACAATCCTAAACAAAAGAACAAAGCTGGAGGCATCACACTACCCGACTTCAAACTATGCTACAAGGCTACAGTAGCCAAAACAGCATGGTACTGGTACCAAAACAGAGATATAGACCAATGGAACAGAACAGAGGCCTCAGAAATAATACCACACATCTACAACCATCTGATCTTTGACAAACCTGACAAAAACAAGAAATGGGGAAAGGATTCCCTATTTAATAAATGGTGCTGGGAAAACTGGCTAGCCATATGTAGAAAGCTGAAACTGGATCCCTTCCTTACACCTTATACAAAAATTAATTCAAGCTACATTAGACACTTAAATGTTAGACCTAAAACCATAAAAATCCTAGAAGAAAACCTAGGCAATACCATTCAGGACATAGGCATCGGCAAGGACTTCATGTCTAAAACACTAAAAGCAATGGCAACAAAAGCCACAATTGACAAATGGGATCTAATTAAACTAAAGAGCTTCTGCACAGCAAAAGAAAGTACCATCAGGGTGAACAGGCCATCTACAGAATGGGAGAAAATTTTTGCAATCTACCCATCTGACCAAGGGCTAATATCCAGAATCTACAAAGAACTTAAACAAATTTACAAGAAAAAATCAAACAATCCCATCAAAAAGTGGGCAAACGACATGAATAGACACTTCTCAAAAGAAGACATTTATACAGCCAACAGACACATGAAAAAATGCTCATCATCTCTGGTCATCAGAGAAATGCAAACCAGTTAGAATGGTGATCATTATAAAGTCAGGAAACAACAGGTGCTGGAGAGGACGTGGAGAAATAGGAACACTTTTACACTGTTGGTGGGAGTGTAAATTAGTTCAACCATTGTGGAAGACAATGTGGCAATTCCTGAAACATCTAGAACTAGAAATATCATTTGACCCAGCCATCCCATTACTGGGTGTATACCCAAATGGTTATAAATCATGCTACTATAAAGACACATGCACATGTATGTTTTTTGCAGCACTATTCACAATAGGAAAGACTTGGAACCAATCCAAATGTCCACCAATGATAGACTGGATTAAGAAAATGTGGCACATATACACCATGGAATACTATGCAGCCATAAACCATCATTCTCAGCAAACTATCACAAGAACAGAAAACCAAACACCGCATGTTCTCACTCATAGGTGGGAACTGAACAATGAGATCACTTGGTCACAGGAAGGGGAACATCACACACTGGTGCCTATTGTGGGGAGGGGGGAGGAGGGAGGGATAGCATTAGGAGATATACCTAATGTAAATGATGAGTTAATGGGTGCAGCACACCAACATAGCACATGTATATATATGTAACAAACCTGCACATTGTGCACATGTACCCTAGAACTTAAAGTATAATAAAAAGAAAAAAAGAATTTTCTGATTGGAGCATGTTAATTAGAAGGGTAATTATGAGATCTTTGAAACAGCATTATTTGATTTCACAAATTATTACTGAAAAGTATGTCATATTCCAAGCAAGATAGTAAAATTAAACAAAACTGTTTTTTTCCACTGAGGCCACATCTATAAAATATGCATATGACAGAATGTTAATTGTCTTCCCATATCCATTTCCTCTAAGCAACAAATGAACACTCAGAGAAAGAAAAAGATGGTATTACACAGTCTCCCTTAAAAACATATATGTTATGGAACTAAGTTCTGCCCAAAGGGAGCAAATGAAAGTGAGGTATTCAAATTCTAAGAAGTGTCACTTAATGAAAGGATGATGCTTTCCTAGGTCCTGTTTATTGAAATGTAACATGATGACTAGAGCTAGGGTGATTTTTCTTGGACTGTGAGGTGGAAATTAGTTATTAGGAATGATGCTTCAACAAGATAGGAGCCTGAATCCCTGGTGATTTTTGAGCTATTACACCGTCTCAAGACTACCTACTTTTACTTGAAACAAGAATAAACTTCAACTTTGTTAATTATTTTTGTTGTGGGCTTTGTTACTTGAAGTCAAGCTTTATCTTATGGAACAGATAAGTGAGTTAGAAATTAGTGATTTATTAATAATGGGAAAAAGAAGATACAACAGTGAGAATAATCAAAGTTTAAAAAAAGCAGAGTATAGGAATGATTATCCAAAAGCCTGTGTCAGAGGGATAATAGTTTTGAACTATATTAATGACTTTTCTTTGTCATGTTTCCTTTTATCAACATTCTAATATTCTGCGAGTGTCAATTTATTTGACTGGGAAAGGTTTAGGGTTGTTACAGAAGAAATGTACAGAGAAAGAATGTTAGTGATCAGTTGTTGACACTCAAAATGGATTCAGCAGCTAGTATTGAAGCAGAGCTTTGTCTAAAACAAGAGGATTTAACAAACTTAAGGAATTTAATAAATCAATACAAAGCATGGAAGGCAGGACAGAAAACACAGATTTTCTCTGAAGCAGCAGAGAATACCCTTATTCCCATGATGTTAGACTGCAAGGCGTGTTAACATGGGCACGATGCGCAAATGCTAAAGGAGAAAGTGAAAATCCAAAATCTGGAAGAAGAAACACAAAATATGTGATAAAATATGAGAAGGCTCTAAATAATCTCCTTCCCATCTTGCTCTTCAGAGATAACTTCAGAAACATTCCAGTATATGTGCAGGGGCCTGGTAACGCCGAGTCTGCTGAGCCACTTGCTTTGTTGTATCCTAGGACACTTTCAGATCTGGCTTTAGTCTGGCACCATTCAATGTGGTGTGAGAGCAAAGATGTGTATGGATGAATCTGAGGCCAGACTCCCAGTCTGCAATCATCTGAAATTGTTGCATGAGACTTAAAAATGTTCTTGTACTCCTGACTATGGACACCAACCACAAGAGATTTAGTGGAGTGGCACTGGAAGAGCAGAGCAACCACTTATACATGTGCCAGAACCTTGGATGGAGCTGTGTGGGACCAAACATAGGCTGCAGTGGTAGAAGCTACTGTTCCATTAAAATACAAATAACAACAAACTAACAAAGTGAAAATATTCCCAAGATAAGACCTTAGTAGTAAAAGGAGAAAACCAGACAACACTGCAGTAAGATTCAATAAGAATCCAGAAAACAGTGACCAATGAGAACTGAGATTAATCCTTCTCCAATGCAACTAACTTGTGTTGCTCATATACCTAAATAGCATAAAGAGAAGACCATAAGGAAGCAGAGGTGAAAAAATTGAGCAATCTATTTAAAATGACTAAGTTTTTTTTTTTTTTTTTTAAGAACACTCTTAAAAGATTTAATTAAAGATTGCAAATTGTAACATTTGCATCCTATTATTTTTCCCTTACCCAGGGGTTAGGGATCATAAGAAAAATCAGGTAAGCTAAAAAAAACAAGAAAAAGATACATTTTCTTTACACATCTAAGTGTGGCACGCGTTAATTAGCTAGATCTCTATATTTACAATGTTCAAAGAGAAGGCATGGCAGATACTGCTTTTAAAAAACTGTATGTAAAAGAGTTTCATAATAAAACATTTTCTTAAAAGATTAAAACAATTGATGTGTAGAACTCAATGTTACTGAAATGCAAAAGAGTAATACAGCTATGTTAATATGGACATTAGAATGAGGCTGAAATAATTATTGAAAACTTCCTTCAGGTAACTTCAGAGAAAAATCTATCAAGCTATTCTAATAAATGTCTTATAAATATACATTAAAATGACATATTTGGTGGGCCACCAATGCATTGCCTAGACTTTTTTATTCAAATATTTTCTATTATTATTATTTTCATTATCATTACATTGATCCTGCATGGCTCAATATGCATTATTTATCATCACTTGTTTACCATTAGCAAAAATACTCTCCTACTTTCTTCACATTATATTAGAGCACATGTTTATACTTGTTTGGTAAAATTATCTGTAAACATAATCCTAGCATAGCATTTTGTGACAGCCACAAATTAATTGTCTCTCTAGTCCAAATATACACTTCATTGTTCTGTAATAATGTTGGTAGATGTTAAGCTTTGTCAGTAGAGGGCACTAAAAGGACGCTGTAGGAAGAAAGGGTTTCATTTCCTGGTACTGGTGAGTTCCCAAAGACAGGCTCCTGCGGTACATGCAATTTCTGCAACACCTGGCTCCAGCAGTGTGCATGGCTTCTGTAAGTGTGCTTTTAACATGGCTGGTGACCAGCAGCACATAGTAACTCCCATGACCTCCATGGCCTTTTTGCTATTCAGCGAGCCATGGATGCACCTTCCCCAGTGAGGTTTAGATCTCTGCCCTGAGTAAGGAGAGATTTCCAGCTCATGATTGTTCCTTCAACATTATTTTTTGAGCATGCTATCTCAGCCCAAGGGGTAATAATTGTTCCCTGTATATGCTGTTCTTATGTTTTTAGAGTCTTTATTATTACTAGCAAATTATCCATGACTTCAATCCCATATGTTGTAATTAATCATTTTTTATTTTATTTTATTTTTTGAGATGGAGTCTTGCTCTGTGGCCAGGCTGGAGTGCAGTGGCATGATCTTTGCTCACTGAAACCTCCGCCTCCTGGGTTCAAGCGGTTCCCCTGCCTCAGCCTCCTGAGCAGCTGGGACTACAGGCACACACCACCATGCCAGGCTAATTTTTTGTATTTTAGTAGAGACAGGGTTTCACCTTGTTGGCCGGGATGGTCTTGATCTTCTGACCTTGTGATCTACCTGCCTCGGCCTCCCAGAGTGCTGGGATTGCAGGCGTGAGCCACAGCGCCTGGCCTGTAATTAATAATTATTTATGGTAAACTTTTCCAGTTCAAATTGCTATGAAATTTCTGCCCTGGAAATGGTCCCAGGAGACAGACCTCCAATTATGCCATTTCGGGTATATTTTGGTTTACTCCTGTGCTTCGTTGCAGTGCTGAGCTTCTTACTAATGGGAAATGAGATGCTAGGAATCCAGGGCATGTGTGGTATCACAATTAATTAATCAAACTATTGCCTGTGGTATATTGTGACAAAGTGCCAACTGAAGCAAATTCTTTAAGAGCCCAAGTGACTCTGCCCTTGACCCTATGGCAATAATGATTCTTATAAGGAGCATGGTGTGGGATAGATTTTTCTGAGTGCCCTTGAGCACTTACAGAGAAAAAAAAAATAAGCTCTCAGTTCAATTCACAGCCTAAGGGCCAGAGAGCTACCATGAGAACCATAAAAGAATATTTAGTGCAGCCACAGGACTGATATTGCTAAATTTGCACAATATTTACTTTGTGGGTTGAGTAAATTACAACAGCAGTGAAATTGACCATTTCTCATGTGAAATTTAGGGTACC
Source organism: Theropithecus gelada (assembly GCF_003255815.1). Classification (NCBI taxonomy): domain Eukaryota; kingdom Metazoa; phylum Chordata; class Mammalia; order Primates; family Cercopithecidae; genus Theropithecus; species Theropithecus gelada. Next base: position 168,676,233 of record NC_037669.1, read on the forward strand.
AATTGAGAAAGAATGAGATCTGGACACTTGGAATGGGGACATATATTTGAACCAAATGAAATTGACAACCCTGAATGGGCAAGCCACTCTGAGGCCTCCGTACCAGTAGAAGTTACTTGCTCTCCCATGCCTGAAGAGACTAGCCTTCCTTTGCCTGCAAATCTTGTAATGACCTCACCTGTAGGAGATGCCTTGCTAGGGTCTTATGCCCCAAAGTAATTCGTGTGAAGTATAGCATGCTCGAGAGGAACAGGTGTACACTATACAGTAAAAAGACTACATGGCAAAAGAACTGCAAGACCATGCTAATATATAACCAATAGAATCATGATGGGGTAGGACATGTGTGGGAGTGGATTCAACAGCCGTTAGGCCAATAAGCAGAGAATATAGCACTAGATAAGGCTGAATTCCTTGCTATAGGAAACTAACTAGAGATTTCAGATTTGATATGTTAGCTTGTAAAGTTGCAGGTGACTCTAACAACTTACTTGGTTGATTGACTGAAACTTGGACACCAAGAGTCCAGACATTTTACTAGGTGGAGATACCAGAGCCTACTGGTGAAGATAAACCAGTCCAGCGTGGTAAAGCATGGCACTAAGAAATTCATTCGTGAAGAAAGTTGAGCAGCTTTGCAGACCAGGTACTGTAAGGGATTCTGCCATTGGGATGGATTCCCTGATTTCAACAGGGATAATGGGCTCCGGGGTAACAGAAATCAAAAGATAGCATACAATCACCAAGAACAAAGTGAGCATATCTAACTGGCAGGGATGACTAGTAATCAGAATACTCTGGCCTGTAGAGATCTTTGGCAGTGGCTACTGAACACTGTGTTCCCAGGAATGAAATATAAGAGTTGCCTATCAGAGTTATTGTTTTATCTACCCAGTAGGAGAAAAAAAAAAAAAAACCCTCTAGATATGCAGCTAAAACCCTGACATAAATGGAAACAGCTTCTCACCTATTTCCTAAATAAATCCACAGACACAGAGTCCCCTGACCGAAGGAGAAACTGGGTCCATTTGTGAACGGCTGCACCATAGCTACAAGTACATATGGTAAATCTTTCAAGACTAAGAAGTTTGTCTATTTTCTCTTTGCTTGTTATATGCATGTTTTTATTTGCATAACTAACCATTTTTATGTCTCCTTCCTGTTTTTATTTTATATACAAGTGGCAGATGGTTAACTTCACAATTTAGTCTTTAGTTCACAGAGCATTTAGTAGATCTGTGGTGGAATTTGAGAGGATTAATATAGCCAGTAATGGATACAATGATTGTTGGGACTGTGTCACCTCATTTTGGAAAAGGATGAAAATACATTCACTTTCAGGAAGAACATTTATAAATTATTAGGTGGAAATACAGAGTTGTTTCATTTTTGAATAAAAGTTCAAGATTGAATAGCAGAGTGAATATGGAAACTGAGTAATCCAAGGCATGTACTGTCCTAGTCATCACTTTATTGCCTCTCGGTTGAAAATTCACAACTTACTGCTTTATTTCTGACAGTGGGGCTAGACCCTGTAAACATTCCTTCTTTGCCAGTCAGGATAACGTTAAGCTTTGTTAGTAGAAGCTGCTAAGGGAAAACTGAAGGATGAGTGGGTTTCTCTCCCAGGTTCTGTTATGCTTCTTGATATTGGCTCCTACAACACAGCTTATTTCTACAAAGCCTGTCCCAGCCACATCCACAGCTTTTGCAGGGCCAGCTCCAGGCATCCAGAGAATGCTGACTGAAACCCCAGCAGGTGCCTTCATGGCAGAGTACTGCTGGTATGATACCAATCTGTGGATGGCTTCCACTGATATCCTCCTGAGTACTTTGCAGCCTCAGCAAACCCTGCCATGCAGATTTTCATGGCTATGCCCTCTCCAGTGAATCTGGATCTGTATGGTGTGTAGAGGCTGGTTCCAGACCCTCTTGCTTCTATTATGTACCAGTTCAGACTTAGGGGTAGTAGCCCCTATAATCTGCTATTACTATATTATTTACAGTTCTGTTTGTTCTTTGCTAGCAAATCCCCTTACAGTTAATAATTTTTGATATTAAGATTACTGTCTGGTAATCTTAACCTGATGTTTATCTTCTGGATCCTGACTGATATACCTCTTACAATTTTGATATTTTTAGTTTGAGAAAAAAAGAAAGTACTAAAATTAAGGTCTGATTTATTGTTAGTCTCCCAGGAATTATTAATGTTTTAGTTTTATATCATTTTTAACTCACCTATTCTTGAAATTACTAAAGCAAATTGGATATAATAAAATTATTTTGAATGTTATTTAAATAAAATTAATGCAAATAAACTTATTAAAACCTAGGAATACAAAAATGCCTGTATACAATGAATGTGCATGGTTCAATGTTATGCTATTTATTGATTTAAAATATTGAATATATTAAGAGGTTATTAAAGTCAAAATCCAGGACAAAATCTTGATTTCCAGCAAGTCCCTTGCCTTACTGGATGATTTTTTGAAAATAAAAATGTTTTCTCATCACTTTAAATCATCAACACAGTGTCAATTGAGAATTCTCCCAGAACTGAAGCTTTACTCCCTACATCTAAAGAGAGGAAACAAAGACCTAACCCTCCCTTTAATTTTAGGAATAAGATGAGATTCTCTTTACTCCAATGACTCTTCCAAAAGTCTTTCTCACAAATCTTCTCCTTTTTCTAGTTTTGGTCATTCTTGTGAAATTTCAGTTTTATGTTTTTAATTGTTTTGTGTATGTATCTCATTTAGAATTATTAGATAAGGAGTCCAAGATTAGTAAAACGATATATAGTTTGATAACTTTATATTTCAGTCTGACATCTTGTTTTTATATTTGCATCTTCTGTTGCATCTTGGTGCCTTGGTTGGAATATCAAATTTAATATGTATACACACACACACACACACCTATGTATATTTATTACATATATTTTCTGTTTAATAAAAATGTTTTGATAGGTAATATGAAGGTATTTGAAGATTTTAAATTATGGATTGTTTCAGGCAATGTTCACTTAATGAGAAAGTTATAACATTTTAATTACATCTTATTTATTTTTTCTTCTGAAAAATTACTTTCAATCACTCATTTGTCATTTTATCAATTGCCTAATTTGGCATGGTCTCAAAGCCTCCACAGGTAATCATACTGAGAATATACATAAAAGTAGGAACTTGGTTAACAAAACAAATTATTTATTTTCTACTTCTAAATTCAAAATCATTTTGACTTTTCTACTTATGTCTATCTTCCTACAGAAATTGCCATTTAAAATATTTGAACAATGAATTTTCATTTCATGTAAGCAATTGTAATGCTTATTATTGTCACTTGAAAAGATTTATATTAAGTGCATGCATGCTCATGAGAAATTAAAAATGTATACTTTGTTCTTAAATAAGAAAATTTAAGCACAGTATGTTTTCATTTTCTTGTGTTTCCTATTAAAGTGAATTCTCTATTAATGAAATAAATTTTATTCTTCATGGAGACAGAATAGATCAAAAGTGCAAAACTATTCTGCAAAGTGCTCTTCTTATGTATTAACAGTTACTATATTGAATCATAAGAAAATAACAGTACAATATTATGTTATTTATGAGCACCCTTATTTTTAGCCTAACAAATGAAAATTCTGATTAGAGATGTTTAAGGAAATTTGTTATAGCCATTGTCTTATAGAAGCCAGATAGATATTAGAAACTTACAGAGAAAATTCAAAAGCGCACAAAAATGCTAGTTAAAGCCTATAATAAAACTTCTTTGATTGTAGCCTGGCTAGATAAGCACAAAATAAAAACTCTTCATTATTTGCCTATGTCTCCAAATATCATTATTTATTATTTTAAATACAAGTTACTACATACTTTGAAGATTTAAACAGAAGGATAAACCAAGAAAGAAATAGCAAACACTTTTAAATTTAATTTTAGAGATGAGTTATTTCTGTATATTTAATCATAGTGAGTGTTTTCACTTGTTTCTGTAATTAAAAATTTTTGTTAATGCAAAAAATGTGCTAATTGTGAGTTCATTCATTAATCCATTCATTTACTCTTATATCCATTTATCTATGAATTTTTAAAGGTTCATACTATTCTAGGGTCTGGGGAAAATAAAATGATTTTAGAATTCTGGCATATAAAGTACTAACATTTTAATGATAAAGTTCTTCACTTTAAAACAAACCAAAAAATATACTAACGTGTAATTATAACTTTTCCAAACAAAATGCCAAACATGCTTGGAGTTTCAGAGAAAAAAAAAAGTGACTGTTAGGAAGGCAAGGAGAAAGGATAAATAGTACTGAATGAGTTTATATCTGAACTTCTTGAGGAACAAGTAGAATTCTAGTACATAATGAAGAAATAAGAATGGAAAAAATGTTAGAGGTACTGGATTTGCTATATTTGAAACACACAATTGAAAGCACAAGTAAAGTTATGTAGGAAATAAAGCTGGGGAAATTGGGCATGGGTATCAAAGGACTGCTATAATGTGCCAAGGATTTCAACAGGCCAGCATTTTAAAATTTGGTATATTAAAGAACACCTTTATGATCTCCTCCCTAAAAAACATTCAAATGTTTATACAAGGTTTATAAAGACACAACACATATTAGCATGATCTGCTCTTTTTTGCCATGACAATGATGCATGGCAAAAGAAACCCTAAAAGTTAAGTGGTAGAAAACATAAACATGTGCAAAGGTCCTGGGGTAAATAAAATAAAACATAAGCATGTGTCCTTCAACTGTTTTGAGTCAAAGGAAGGTTTGGCAGCTCCAGTCTTGGCAACGATAACATACAGTCTCATATAATGTATCTGCTTGGGTCAAACATGTAAACATTCTGTTACCCAAAGCACATCACTTAACTGAGGCCAGCATCTAGGAGCAGGAAGGTCATAGCTCCCATACCCTAAAGTGGGACAATGTAGAGTCATGACAAAGAGTGTGGATACTGGGAGAAGTGAAGTGTTGGGGCCAAATGAAACAATTTATTACATTTAGTGAAGAGTTAGAAAAACTCCCTAAGAAAAAAAAGTTGTTAAATTGTGTTGAAATCACTTATTTAGTTTTAAGACTAATGACATTACTATTTTTATAGAAATAAAACATTTTTTAGAAAAAAGTAAACCCAACATCTAAAACTCTTAGAAGGTATTGGCTTTTAATACATGCAGATTGACCCAGACATTAAACTATGTATGGATACAAATAAAATATTATTAAACATATATAAAAATAGTTACGAATAATTTAAAAAAAGTGCAATTTGAGTAAAACATATTAAATTTATTTTACTTAATTTGAAAAGTTAAAGGAAATCAAAGTAAATAGAATGGTTGAATAAATATCTTTCACAAAGGATAATATTAAAGATCTAATTATTTATAAGTAAACAGTTTGAAAACTACTAGAGGTTTGAGGATTATGTGGTTTAAATTACACATTTTATCCTCATTCATTATATGAGTTGACAACCTACTATAAAAAATAAGAAAGATTGTGATCATTCACCTATGTCTTCCCACCCACCCTTTTTCCTAATTTTGACTTCTGCTACTCATGTTACTACTTTTATTATTTTTATTTTTTCAGGGATTATTAACATTTACGATCATAAAATTATTATGGTCTATAATTCCCAGAGTTGTTTAGCATTAGTTCCATATTAATAGGGATTCTTAGCAAGTTTTGTACTAAGATATAATATGTATGCAGAAAAGTACACATATAGTAAACGTTAAGCTCGCTAACATTTTATAAATGAAGACATCCACATATCTACACAGAACATTACTAGCACTCGAAACAGCTCCCCACCCATTTGGTTCCATCCCTATTCCAGGGAAACTAGCACCCTGATTTCTAAACTAATACCAATTTAATGCTTTACAAATTTTGATAAGAGGGTTGACTGGATTTTATTGTCAATATTTTTAATAAAAGGCTATTGCTGTTGAATTATCTAAGTTATTTCATGTGTGAAAATATGTGTCATTGCTTTAATGTTTTCTGGCATCAAATATTCTATTGATAATTTTCCTTTCTACCAATTATATTATTCGTCTTTTGGTTGTTCATATTTCATTGTCAAGTAGCATTTTTTTTCCAAAAATTCTCACGGCTATTTGAGTTCCTGAATATATGCATTTATCCTTGAATGCATACTTGGCTAGGTATTTTAGTCTTACGTTGTACCCTTTTTTTTCTTTCAGAAATGTGCAGGCATTGTACCATTGTCCTCTGTTTTTTAATGTGGCTTAATAGTATATAAAGGCATTTGCATCATCAGAGTCCTCCAAGAGAAAGACACAAAGACAGACTTAGAAATGCCAGACATTGCTTGAGGGTAACCCCCATGAAATAGAAAAGAGAGGTGGCAATCAGAATTACACAGGGAAAAGTATCAGAACAAGACATAGGTCAGACACACATGAAAGCAGAGGGGGAAGAAAGGAGAAGTGAGTATGAAGGGCCTGGAACTAAGATTTGGTTTTGAGGACATCTCAGCCATCCCAGTGAGGAGCTCTGGTTCAAAGATTGCCCATAGAGGAGCCCTGGGCTGGGAGAAGATGGCTAGTCATGAGCAAATCAGACATGTCCAGTAGATTACGGAGGTGGCCACACTGGGAAATGTGTGATTTTGTGCCAAATGCTGTCACAGATCTTCAAAACAGTACAACTGTAAGTTGTCAGTTAACTTCATTCCTCATAGCTGAGTGGAAAATGTTTTCTTGAAGGCATACCCTCATGGTTGCCAGATATTATCCTTTTTCCTTTCTACATTCCCAGAAATTCTTTCCCTCTCTTTTTTGAAAATTTATTTTAGAGAAACGGTCTCACTCTATCACCCAAGCTGGAGTATAGTGGCTCATGATCATGACTCACTATTACCTTAAACTCCTGGGTTCAAGCAATTCTCCCACCTCAGACTCCCCAACAGTTAGGACTATAGACATGCACCACCATGCCCAGTTATTATTATTTTTTCTTTCTTTACTTTTCTTTCTTTTTTTTTGGTAGAGATAGGGGTCTCAGTATGTTGTCCATGCTGGTCTCAAACTCTAAAACTCCCAGCCTCAAGTAATCTTGGCCTCCCAAAGCACTGTGATTACAGGTGTGAACCACAGCACCTGGCCCCAAAATTCTTTATCCTTGAAATTAAACAATCTCAGTATAAATCATTTTGTATTATTATGTTATTTATTTATGGACCACTGAATTTTTTTTTAATTCTGCAGATCTATTTCTTTATCACAGGATATCATTTTGGTATTCCATCATGATTTTTTCTCTTTTAATATGGTAACTTAGGTACTAACCTTTCCTCTGAGTATCTTCTCAAATATTATCCACCTAGTTTTATTCTGGGGAGCACATCCCATTTCTATGGGACAATACTCTCAAACTATTGATCTAACTTCTGATTCAATATGATACTCTAGATGATGTGATCTGTGGATGAAATTCCTGTCGAAAAATGCTGCAAACATAGATAAAATCTTCTATTGTAACTAGTTTTTCTATGACTTTTCCTATGTGCAGTATAAAAATCTATTGAAAATTGATTTTTTTTTATTTTGTTGCTATTTGTGAATAATTGTTTTTAAAATAAAAGTATTCTTTATTTTCTTTCCTTCTGAGATAATTTCATTACGTGGCATCAGTTAGCATTTGCATTGTTTAATAAAATTTAATTAACTATAAATCAATTTTTAAAAAATAATTATAAAAATATTAAGCATTGGCCGGGCGCGGTGGCTCAAGCCTGTAATCCCAGCACTTTGGGAGGCCGAGACGGGCGGATCACGAGGTCAGGAGATCGAGACCATCCTGGCTAACACGGTGAAACCCCGTCTCTACTAAAAAATACAAAAAACTAGCCGGGCGAGGTGGCGGGCGCCTGTAGTCCCAGCTACTCGGGAGGCTGAGGCAGGAGAATGGCGTGAACCCGGGAGGCGGAGCTTGCAGTGAGCTGAGATCTGGCCACTGCACTCCAGCCTGGGCGACAGAGCCAGACTCCGTCTCAAAAAAAAAAAAAAAAAAAAAAAAAATATTAAGCATTTTTAATTCAACGTATATACATATATACATACATACTATGTTTAAAAATTCTTGTATCATGGAGGTGATATTCACTATATTATATCTACTAATGACAAATGAACTTTTTTGAGGAATATATTTTTTAAAATGCTTCTGTAAATGACTAAAGTCTTTAGGAATAAAAGCTGGAAATTGGAGTTTACATTTGAAAATAAAGAATTTGAAGTAGAGAATGTAGAAATTCAGAGCAGAAACTTAGCCATGAGATGAAGACTAGATTGAGAATGGGATGTTCATATGAGGTAAAAAAAAAAAAAAAGTACATGTTTAATAATTATTTAGAGGGGGAAGGGAGGGAAGGGAGAGGAGACAAGGGTTGAAAACCAACTGCTGAGTAGCTTGCTCACTACCTGGGTGGCAAGATCATTTATAGCCCAAACCTCAGCATCACGCAAGATACCCAGGTATCAAACCTGCACATGTAACCCTTGAATCTAAAATAAAAGTTGAAACTATTTATAAAAAATAAATACACATTTTTTGAAATAAAAAATTATTCATGACATTATTAAAAATTGGGCTTCTTGAATTATAAAATTTCTTACAAAAATAGAAAAAAATATTAATCGACTATAGTATTTATCAAAATTGATTTAAACATATAGAGACATAAAACTCTAATAAGAGTGCTCCTTATCAGAGAATAATGCTGACAAATGCTTTACAAATACTTGAGACTTTCTTGCTCAAAAACTGTTGAGGAGAAATTTTATTCCTCCTCTATTTTCTGACCCATTAGGATTAAAGGCATTGGTACTTTGCCTGTAATAAAATCGAAAATACATCCCTGTACTGCACAATCTCTTTGTGATGCAGTCAAAATAAAGTGGCATTTCTATCATTCCCCATCCTGTTCTATATGTCATGGCACATGAAACAGGATGGGCTAACTAGAAAATGACTAGTATTGGTATCTGTGGAGTTTTAAAAATATGGCCTCACGATTCTCTGATGCTCCTCTCATTGCGAGAAGCTGTGCCTTTCCTCCTTGCATCTGTGCTCTGTGACTGACTGACCAAAAAGACACAGCTGAAATGACCTAATGTCACTCTCCAGGCCCAAACCTTAGTAAGTTAGGAACTTCCACTTCTCATCTCTTAGGACGTTCGCCCTTGGAACTCAGCTACCATGCTGTAAGAAAGCCAAGGAGAGGCTCTCTGAGAGAAAGTGACAGCATTATCTTGTCAGCTATGTGAGTTATGAGAAATGAACTGTCCATCTTCAGCTAAGCCACACCAGGGACTCTGAATGAACAGAGCCATTCTGCATGAGCTACGCTTGCAGAATCCTTTCTGAATTGTAGATTTACTGGCAAAATGATTATTTTTATTTTATATCAATAAATTTTGAGGTGGTTTGTTACATAGCAATAGATAACTGAACTGTAATTTGATACCTGGAGGTTTGTTGCTTCCATAATAAACACCTAAAATATATGGTGTTGGGTTTGGAACTAGATGGCAGGCTGAAGCTCAAAAGGCTTTGAGGGGAGTATTAGTGGGAGTCTAAGATTTTTAGATGGAGGAAGAGGTTATTGGTCAGGTCAAAAATGATGATAAGGAAGATGTTATTGGAAACTGGAAGAAATTGAGAGAAAAGTTAATAACACGATCACTGACAGTAAGGGATAAGTAGGAAATATTCCTAATGAATGCAAGATCTAGCTAAGGAGTTTTCCAAGAACATTGAAAGAGCAAACTGGCTTCTTCTCACTGTCTATGATAAAATGAGAAATGAGAGAACCAGGATCTGCTTGTATTTCTACACCTATACCCCAGGGAAGAAAGGCCAGTATGTGATTTTCACAGGTCTGCACATGGGAAATCATACAGTATCATTCCTGAGAGGATGAAGCTGTGTGCTTGGAGAAGCAGCAGAAGCAGACAGACTTGATAGAAAGTGTCCCCTGTGATAGGGAAATAAAAACTATGGGCACCAGGAGCCACATTTCTGTCTAGATACCCCTAAAATGTCAGGACTTTGATAAAGTGGCTTGGAGTCCTTATGGCCTTGACAGAAAGAGTAATAATACCCCTAGCCCATAATAACCTAGAGACAGTGGAGTTGTCATTTACAACTCATGTGAGATTGAACAAGGATCATAATAATGTTGACCAATGGCCATTAAAAACTGCAACATTTTCCCCACAAGGTTTCAAGCTACTAGGAACTCACAGGCTAAGGAAATACCTAGAGTGTGTTGCGGGAAGAGGTGGTGGTAGTGGTGGTATATGTTGGGAAAAGACTGTCCACAAAACATGACTGAAATAGAATTTTCTCCTAGCTTTTCAGGAAGTTGAGTTCAAGATACATTGAATCTATTATGACCAATAAAATATCACATGATTTGCAACCTTGCATCATGGACAGAAATATGTATCCATAGCAACTCCCAGAAAACAGAGGAAGTGATCGTTGAAGTTGACTATTGCTCTGGGAAGAATTAGACTAAGTCAAATACTTTAAGAAAATGCAAGAACTTTAAGTGTGTGAGTCATCATTTAATGAACACAATTTTTTTCAAATATTTTATCAATTTAGTGTTTAGGAAAAGGAAGCATTTGGGATAGGGGAAGATTTTCCTCCAGTTCATTGGAGGAAAACACATTAAATTTATGTGCATAATTGGAAATTGATTTAATTGTTGACTGCTTAACTACTCTCTAGCTGTCATTCTAAGAATGATCATTTTAACAACAGCAAGTAGAGGATCTTAAGGTTTCTATTTTTATTTGATGGTCCACATTTGAAGCTCCCATCTGGGAAGGAGAGGCTTGCCATGTATGCATGGGTGCAAATGACATGAACAATCTATTCACAAGAGAAGAAATGTCACATGATTAGTAAGCATATGAAAAATTGTTCAACCTTCTTAACAGTCAAAGAAATACACCCCAAATAAAGAAAACTATATTTTTAAGTCGCAAATAAAGATGAAAATAAAAGTATCACATACAATGATACTGATAGAGTAGAAAAACAGGCAAATACAGAAAATACAGTTAGGCAAAAACTCCCTGGAAAAAAAAATGGCATTATTTTTCAAAAGTTTTAACACTTGCATCCTATTTAAGCCAAAAAATTTTATTCTAATACTCTATATTAAGAACGTAATTAGAGTTATGCACAACTTCTTCATGGATATTTATCATAGTGATTTCTGTAATGAGGAAAAATAGGAAGCAAAAACATCCAATCTACTTGTTCAAAGTTAGGCGACTACTTAAATAAAGTATGGTATTCTTAACAGAACACTAAGCAGCCAATGAAAACATCAATGTGACTATGTCAATTGACATGGGAAAATGCTCATAATTAATTTTTAAGTGAAACAGCAAACCACAAGATAGTATGCACAGTGTTAAGCTACTGTTATGGCATATACATACATATATATACACACACACACACACACACACACACACACATCTATATGTACATGCACTGTGAAAATTGAGTAGATGACTTGAGGAAAGGGCTGAAGATTTGGAATACTAATGTAGTCCATGGGAAAGGGAGCAGACCAGGTATGGATATTGTAAATCGTTTCTTAAAGTATGAGTTGTAATTATTAAAATGTTGTAGTGACAGCAGTCAATTGCATTAAGCAATGTTCTCCAGCTTGTCTCAAAGTCTTGCTGTAAAGACTGAGAAACAGGGATAACTAGATTTATCCAGAGAGAATGGGATTTGTAGGAAATGTGTGGCTGAGTGACAAGTGCTCACACAGACTGATGATTAATTTAAGTGGTAAACTTGATTTAGTGGAAATGGAAATAATCCCTTGTGTTCCCACAGAGAATAAATGCTAACTTAGAAGTAGGCAGTCATCCTGGGCTTGCCGCCGACCTTGAAGCATGGTGAGGATACCAATAGAAGGATGGAGTGTAAGGAGACCTGAAGCCAGCAAGGGTGGGTACATCCTGATTGGGGTCTTTGTAAAGGCCAGAAGCCAAACATTCACACTGGCAGGGAGTAGGGGCTACTACTGTAAGAATGAACAGATTGGAGCCTGGTTGTAGAATGCGTAGAATATCAGGCCAAAGAACTGAGATCCTGGTAAACCCCTTGTCAAAAATGTCCAGGATTAAATGTCAGTTCTTGAGATATTTTAAAAAATAAGAGTTCCAGGGTTGTGCTAGAGATTTTAGAAATATATAAAATAGTAAATATGAAGTAAAGCAACATTTTATTGAATATAAATACTAGGACTCACAGTGCAATACATGGGCCTATTATAAATGGGCTACCCAAACAGTTTCAATAATATGGCTTCTGAGGTACATGAGCTTGAAGTTAATGAAAACTTAGAGAAAATGAGATTTTGTTGAATCCTAACGCTCATAAATAATAAAGTTCTACTTGGACTAAAATTTTTACAAAAATAAATAAGTTACTGTCTTTTCTAGTAGCATTCAAGACACATTTAAGAGATAAAAAGCACCAAAATTTCTCACAAAGTAATGAATGAAAATGCTTACCTCGTGGGAAAGTATAAAATATATTTTAAATAGATAGAGAGATCAAAGTAGGTATAGATATACATACATTACCTTCCATGAGCATATAAGATACTGGCAAAAAACCAAAGCAAAGGAATGCAAGTTCACTGACCAGGTTCCACACATCAGTGTGTGTGCTGGATGTTCTCAGAGAGATTAAATAACACATATTTGTCATATGGCTAGTAATCAGCAGATACAAGGTTTAAACGTTAATCTAAATGGTTGCAAAATAGCATATTATTACACCCACACTGAACCATTTCTCTGTAAGTTCTATTTATACTGTGCTAAGACGTGGGACACCAAAATAGAAACTGACACATTTAATTTTGCCAACTATAGCTACTAATAGAACAATGGGGCGTGTACACTTCGCATCAGTTTGGCTACAAACCTCAGAAAGGATTCTCTGGCAAAAATAAAACCAAGTCAGCAGAGTTCTTGTGCCATAAATTGAAGACCCAAAAGAAGATGAAATCGATTATCAAGAACGGTACACTTCTTGGAAATCTTGGAATGAATACAAAGTAATATGTTAAATCATCTGGTGACTATATATTTTCTGTTACCAATGAGTGAGCTACAGCCTGGAGAGGCAAAGTGATTTACTCAAGTAACAGAGTAAGTTTGTGGACAGATTGGGCTTCTGTACAGGCCAAGTTTCATGTGATCTAGTATCCTACTCCCTTTCCATTGTGCCACATCAGGTTTTTTCATGACAGGATAAAAGTTAAAAATGTGATTTCTGTGGTAAAGTATAGCCCTAATATAAAAGAAAAGCACCAAACATGACCAGTTTCCCTTTGGAACTCAAAATGCCCTTGGATTGACAAGGAAGACAGAGATGAATGTCTGTGTTCTTTTCCCAGGATGATTTCTTTGATCCCTGAGTGATGGAGGGCTTGGAGTACTCCTAACATTAGTCAATGTTTTTTGAGCACTTGCCATTTGCCAGTCACTGCTAAGTATTTTACATTCATGATTTCACTTCATTCTTCTAGTTATCATATGTGCAATTATTTTTATTCCTATTTGAAATGTGAAGAACCCAAAACAGACAGAAGCAATTAGTCCAAGATTGCTTAGATATTAAGAGTTAAAATATGAATCCCTGCAGTTTGAGACAAGAGTCCTTGCACCTCATGGCTATGCTAAACCAATTCCCTCCTTCCCACAGTATTGAGTTTCGTTGTACAATATTTTAACTCAAGATTTAATCCAAAACCAGGGAAAGCTATCACTTGAGTTTTGAGAACCTCCAGGAAGATTAGCAACTTCCTTGCTATCACTGGCCAAATGAAACATAGGCAGAGATGAGAAAAATATGCATTGAAAATAGGACATATTGATGACTGGGGTAGAGAATAAAGAAAAAGAGTAAAGGCCTTAACCTATATTTAAACTTTGAAGGGGTTTTAACTGATCTTCAACATCCTCACTAGCTACAAGATTAAAGAAAACTCATATTGCTTTCTGTGTTTTCCCATAGCAGTTGTACAAACCTCTCTGATCACTGTGAAAGGACTCATTACTAGCATCGGGGACATTTTTTTTTTAAATACATGTTTGTCTTCCCTAATAAACTGTGAGTTTATCAGTGGAAAAAAAACAAGTTCTCACATACGTCCCTCACTCCCCAAGGCTGGCAAATTATTTTTATATGTTACATACTGTACATAAAATATATAAGTGAGTAAATTTCTCATGCTGCTGGCTTTTATACAACTAAAGTCAAGACTGATTTTCCTGTTAAATTTAAATAAAACTTTAAAACCATGTAATTCAATTAATCATCTTAATTTAATAAGATGGATATTAGTATTTTCTCAAGATACTGCAGTTGTACAAACCTATCTGATCACTGTAAAAGGACTCATTACTATCATTACTAGCATTGGGGACATTTTTTTTTTTTTTAAATATATGTCGGTCTTCTCTGATAAACTGTGAGCTTCTAGAGGGCAAGGGCCATATCTAATCATGGTTGGCTCGCCAGTGCTTACGATTTGGCCTGAAACATAGTAATTTTTCAGTAAATGTTTAAAAACAAAAACACCCTAAGAATAAAATTATAGAGCTACAAAGTAAACATCTGCTTCACATGCTACTCAAGTCCTCCATGCTGGCCCAGGATGCCCTAGAGATGATACTATTTGACAATGTTGAAAAACTTGTGTTCTCAAGCTATCTCTGTTTTTCTCCAAATGCGTATGGGAAATTATCTTCAATAATTAACTTTTAAGTGGTTTGTATGAATTTTGATGGTCTGGAGAACCAACATAATGTTATGAACCACCTGAGTGATCAACAAAATTACAACTGAGTCCTATTTTGCAACTCAGTGACTCCCATTTGGGTTAGTGCTTGTGGACACGTAAATACTATGTCAAAGCCATGCAAAAACAATGGTTAAATAAAAATCTTATGATAGCACAACCCCCTGGTTGTGGCAGGAAAACTGAATCCTCTACTAGCCCATTATCAGAATGGCAAACTATGCCTTACCGTAGTTGAGGGGGGTGATTTTACACTGAAAGGGAAAATCTCATCTTGAGAAAACATTAATATCCATCCTATTAACATGATTAATTGAATTATATGGCTTTAAAGTTTTATTTAAATTTAATAGGAAAATCAGTCTTGACTTTAGTTGTATAAAAGCAAGCAGCATGAGAAATGTATTCACTTATATATTACATGTATAGTATATAATATATAAAAATCACATTATAAAAATAATTTGCCAGCCTTGGGGAGTGAGGGATGTATGTGAGAATTTGTTCTCTTTTCCTTTGAAAGAGAACATTATTTATTCTCTTTTATTATTCAATTATTATTCAAATTGGAGACAAATTGGTCCAGCTCTGAGGGAAAATGCATTTATGCCACTGCAGTTGCCATCACCTCCATGATCGATTCCAGCAGATGCATCTGTGAAAATCTTCTCTCCTCCTACCTATGGCATCCTGTGTAGAGTGTCATCACTCTCTCCTTTCACATTCACTAAAATTCACTGAGTGTGTCTCCTGCTATCAAAGACTACTTGAAAAACAGGAGGATGTTTTATTGCTTGTTCACTATAATCTACTTTGTTGATTCTTGTCACATTGCTCTGCTTTAGAGGAAGACTAATGACATTCTTCTGCAGGTAGCATTTTGATGTTTAAGCTCCATTTTAAAAATACAGCTATTTCTTCTATTTCGCTAACTGTAAATGTTTCATTCAGTATTTTATAACCACATGATTTTGGCAGACATTTTTTTGCTGGGATGTGTACTTCTTAGTGATGTATCCAATTCTTCATTTTTTAGAATTATGAATTTCTATTACATTCAACATAAAAACGACAACAGGCAACAGTGGCACGAAAATGAGTCAAAAGTTGTGACTCTTTCTCTACCCATAACTAGAAAGAAAAATGGTTCCAATCAAAAGCACTAGCAAATAAAGCATTGTTATGGGAGATAAATTGTACCACCTAGTAAATATGAATCATATTCTGTGCCATGAAGTATACTACCTGTGAGTCTATTGTCTGAATCAAAAAAGAGTCTCTGAACTTGAGTGAATTAACTAAAAGGAGATTTTCTCCAGAGAATCCAGTGACTACTGCTGTAACTGAAGAGAATGCTGAAGAACGGTCAATGTTTTACTAAAGCTTGTTGCAACTTGCCACAACGTCTTTACATTGAGCCAGTATTATTAGAGAATCTAAGGAGTTTAGAAGATTAAAACTGCTGACATGTTTAAAATTAAACTGTTTCAATAATTTTAAAATGTAATATTTTTTATAAGGAGATGTGGGGGCCAAGATAAGTATTCACTTTTACAGTCTAATTTACTTATTTATTTACATACATGTGGCAAGGCTATGGGAAGTAGGCAGAATGGATATAATCTTCTGTATATCAGAACCATAAAACAGTATCTTTAAAATGATACTTTTCTCTATTGAGAATATTAAGTGCCAAATAGTGTACATTTAACACACTTAATTAAACTCAGTAATTACTGTATATTGCCTTTTTTTCAGAGATGAGTTGTATTAGTCAGGACTCACTAGATAAGCAAATATATATATGTATCTATCTATGTATGGTATGTACATAGACATACATACTTATATACAGAGAAAGAAAGAGAGACGTATTATAAAATATTGGCTCACACAATTATGGAGGCTGAGAAGTCCCACAATCTGCTGTCTGCAAGCTGGAGACCCAGGAAACAGGTGGTGTAGTTTGAAAACCTGAAAGCCAGAGAGCTGATGGTATAGATCACAGTTCAGGTCTGAGGGACTGAGAACCAGGACCACCAAGGGCAGGAGATGACAGATGTCCTGGCCCAAACAGTCAGGCAGAGAATGAATTCAACCTTCCTCCATCCTTTTGTTCTATTAAGGTACTCAATCACTGGGTGATGCCTACCAACTTTGGGGAAGGCCATCTGCTTTACTCAGTCCAATTCCAAAGGTATTCTTTTTGAGAAACACTCTCACAGACAAAATAATGTTTAACTGACTGGGCATCCTGGGACCTAGTCAGGTTGACATATAAAATTAATCATCAATTATTATAATTGTATTATATATATCATATATATAATAATCTGTGAATTTATCTAATTTAATAGTACATATTTGTTACTACTATATTTTGAGTAATCATAAATAACTTTCTTATTACTTTAATCATAAATAAGTTTTAGTAAATACAGTAGTATCCCTATCATATGCTTAGTCATTATTTATATGATAAATCACACCTAACACTCTGAAACTCTGACTTCAGCAAGAGAAATTCTGATTTGATAGGACTATAGCAGAGCCCAGGTATTTGTGGCTTCAAAAGTCTCCACAGGCTGTTCTCACTTGCTACCTGAGTTGAAAATCACTGCCTCAATATTAGATTGTAAGGAAATTGGTCATCAAAATGATCAAGTTTTTCCCAGTAACAAACCTATGCACTTAACACACAGTATCTATTCTACACAACACTTGGATGAAGTAAGGACAATTATAGCTTACATTTGACAGATGAGGAAACTGAGATACCATCTGCTCTTTGGTTACTGTTCTCCTAGGTTCAGCTGAAAGGACAAAAAATCCTTGCATTTTCCAGTCTCTGTCTCATACAATACAGAGAATCTGACTGGGCAGTCTATTAGGACCTTTTTCCTTAAATTTCAGTGAGTTACTGGAAAAGATTTGCTGTCTTCTTGCCAGGTATGACTTTAACTCCTGGGCATCTGATTTGATGCCCTTATTAGTTAGTTTAAGTCTCTCTCTCACCAGTCCCTTCCTCCGTGATTCAATTCCAGCTCCAAAAAGCCAAGCCCTCAACCTGAGGCCAATTGGCTGAAGGCCTAACCTCTTGCCTACTACTTGTTGTCTGTAACCCTTGGAGTTTAACCTGTCTTCCAGAATCCCTACAAATCACCTCATGTAACACATCTGGATCTGTAACTTGATCTTTTACCTAATGCAGAGAAGCCTGACAACTTTGGATCAGTATCAGCATAGGTTAGACTATTAATCACTATGATCCCTTAACTTGTGATTTGGACACCCATTCTTCATAAGAGTGGCCACCTAACTCTTCCTCTACTCTTGCTAGTTATGGCTTGTTGCTGCTTTCTCTGAAACATCTCTCTGACGTGAGCTCCTGGTAGGCATAACTGATATAGCCAACTTATCTATTTAAGCAAAAAATTTGGAATAAGAGTTTTGTTTATTTGAGACATGGTTTTGCTCTTGTTGCCAGGCTGGAGTGCAATGGCGCGATCTCAGCTCACCCCAACTCCACCTCCTGGGTTCAAGCGATTCTCCTGCCTCAGCCCCTGAGTAGCTGGGATTACAGGCATGTGCTACCACCCCTAGGTAATCTTTTATTTTTAATTTTTATTAATTTTATTAAAACTCCAGCCGGGGTGACAGAGCGAGATTCTGTCTCAAAAAACGAAACAAAACCATGTAGCAATAATGCTTGTACAGACTAACGACTCAGTACATAGTAGTTATTATTTTTAGTGGTGGTCAGGCTGGTCTCAAACTCCCTGCCTCAGGTGATCTGCCCACCTCAGCCTCCCAAAGTGCTGGGATTACAGGCATTAGCCACTGCACCAAACCTGGAATAATCGTGTTTAAAAGGCAATTTTCCTCTTGTCAGAAAATTATGTTAAATTTCCTAGATTTTTTTCTGAGAGTGAGGACTATAAAATAATTGATGCATGGGGAAAAAAGGCAAAGTTCACACATGAAAATATAGTTTTAAAACTACTAATCTTAAAAAAACTCTAGATTTTTTGATATAAAATAGGGTAAGTTAATAACTGAAGACTTTATATGCAAGCAACCTGAGATGACTTTTTTAGTGACTACAAATTACATTATTTAAAGTAAAGAAATAATATATGCTTATTGCAAGAAAATATACCCAAATATGCATTAAAATATTAAATAATCCTATCAACAGTTAATTGCCAATTGTTGATATATTTCCTTCTAGTCTTTTTTTCTGTGCATGCACTGTATGATGTCAACTGTATGTATGTATTTGTCTACAGGTAAATTTTACATCCATATGTAGGTCAGTATTAATAGTGCTTGTTTATGTCTATATTTATATATGGAATGGCATGGTTTGAATGTGTCCCCTTCAAAATTCAGGTGTTGTCAATGTGATAGTATTATAATGGGGTGCCCTTAACAGGTGATTAGGCCGTGAGGACTCCTCCCTCATGAAAGCGATTAAGGCCCTAATAAAGAGGCTTCAGGCAGCTTTTGGCTATCTCCTGCCCTTCTGCCTTGTACCATGTGAGGGTGCAGAAAGAAGGCTCTCACTAGACATCAGTGTATTGATCTTAGATCCCCAAACCTCCAGAATTGTGAGAAATAAATATCTATTCTTTATAATTTACACAGTGTCAGGCATTCTGTTATAGCAGCGTAAAGTGAACTAAGACACAGAAAAAACTGAAATATTTGTATGTGTACATACATACACACATATATAGAGAACACAATTTTTTATTTTGCTTTATTTACAGTAGCAATTTCTTATTCATTTTAATCCACAGTTTTGGTCAGAACATCTGTCAAGTGTTCGATTTTCTTGGAAGATGTATTTATTAACACAGAAACTATACATATAATGCAGGGTTTTTTGTTTGTTTGTTTGTTTTTGCATGATCTGTCAAGACATAAAACTTCCTTAAGACGAAAGAAGTAAGGGTATGAAATGAAACTATAGTTTCCTGATGACAGAGATTAAAAGATTTGAATGAGTGGACACATTATTAATCTTGGCCATTTCATGAAATGACTGGCAAATGAGTGCAATGCATGTGGAACTAAGGATTTTACATTTGGATGAATCAGTTCAAATTCAAACTTTACCACTGGCTAAGAGAGTGGCCTTAGAAAAGTTATTTAACCTCTCCAAGGTCAATTATCTCATCTGTGAAGTGAACATAGTTTATAATTACTTCACCAAGTTACAAAGTCTAAATAAGATGAATATAAAAAACATGTAGCAGACTGGGCACAGTGGCTCATGCCTGTAATTCCAGCACTTTGGGAGGCTGAGATGGGTGGATCACTTGAGGTCAGGAGTTCGAGACCAGCCTGGCCAAGACGGTGAAACCCTGTCTCCACTACAAATACAAAATTAGCTGGGTGTGGTGGTAGGTGCTTGTAGTGCCAGCTACTTGGAAGGCTGAGGCAGGAGAATCACTTGAACCTGGGAAGCAGAGGTTGCAGTGAGCCAAGATTGCACCACTGCACTCCAGTCTGGGTGACAGAGCGAGATTCTGTCTCAAAAAAACAAAACAAAACCATGTAGCAATAATGCTTGTACAGACTAATGACTCAACACATAGTAGTTATTATTTGTCTCCCTCTATAATACCCCCCTTCACTGAAGTGTGCCCGTTAGGGAAGGAAACCCTACTTGACTTCTGCTCCTTGAAGCTGCAGATAACTAAAATCAGCTCTTGCTGATGACAGGCCATTTTTGGAAGGTGAATGACTCAGTCAGAGGTTCAGTCCTACACATTCATTCATTCACTTATCAACCAATAATGATTTATTAATCTTCAGCATGTTTGCTAGGCATTACAAAAATATGAACATATAAGGATACATGTAAGATGTCACCTTGCATATGGACATTTAATGTAAGTCCCTAACGTATCATAGCTTATAGCTACAATTACAGAAGCATGTATACAGTAAAGCTTGAGCTATTTGAGGACAACATTACATCTTCTTGCTGGGTAGTGGAAAGAAAGCATTTTAGAGCAAATGATGTTTGAAACACATTTTGGAAATGAATAAGTATTTGCCAGATAGATGGGGCTGAGGCAAATATGATTTTTCTCAGATGAAGAAGTGAACATGAAAAGGATTTGAAAAAATATCAAGGAAACTATAGGTACAGTGTGATGTGTGAGGTGCTACTGAGGGGAATATTGTAGGATATAAGGCTGTCAAGAGAGGTAGAATGTAGCTGAGAGTCTTGAATATAAAGACAAGAAATGTAAAATGGATTTTACAGATGATTTTGAAAAGTGATGTACTGAAGACTTTTGGGCTGTGGTATTTCGTTTTATCAAACTGAGAAAGGCCACTCTAGTGTCATTGTTAAAGGCAAATTAAAATGCTATTAATTCAGATGTTGTAACTGAGACTATCACAAAGATTCAGCCTAAAATGGATGAAAATCTACAGTAAAGCAGTGACATATTGAGGCTCCATGTTGAATTTTTTTTTTTTTTTTTTTTTTTTACTCTCAGGAGACTGTTTTGTGCTTTCCAAATTTGGAAAGCATCTATAAACTGCTATATTTACTTAGGAATATTCAAGAAAAGATTAGAAACTTCTAGAAGGCAGAAATCTGCCCTGTGAACTTGGTAAATGTAAGTTTACTAAATATGTATGAGAGCTTCAATTTAGTAAGTTCAAACAGATGCTAGCAGAGCAGTAATCAGGCTGAGGACACATGGATCGGACAAATCAGAAAGTGAGCCCTACCACAGGGATTGGCAAACTGCTGCGGTACGCTCATGGTGAAGCGATCATCAAATGTCATTCTGTTCACACTCAGAAAAAGCCGCATGGAAGTGATAGAAAACTGTTGAATTAGGCACTGTTCAGTGCTTTTCCTAATTTACCATCTTGGCATTTTGTTCAACCGTTGCTGATTCCCTATATATTTCCTTCCACTGACTCAGTGAATTGAACACATGGTTTTGTTGTTAGACTTACACTGTCTTCGTAGATGGCAGGCTTAAATCATAAACAAGTAGAAGACATCGGATCGGATCAAACTTTTATTTATCTTTTATCCCTTCTGTTTATTTTCCAGGTGCTTTTGCTTAGGACTCTCGTGAAACCCTGAACAGTGAAACATGGAGTTAACTCACTGTTCTACTGGTTTTATAAAGCACAGAGAGTTGGGTTTACAGGACAGAGGACACACTACTGAGAATTGAAAAGCACAGAAGAAAATACATTCAGTTCTAATGCTGGCTTGTCTACTTCCATCAAATGCAGCCAAGTCATTAAAAAATAGAAAAGTCAGCTGTGCTAACATGCATAAATCAGTCAGAAATTTTACCCTGCTCTAATCTTAAAGGACTGCAACAAAATTTACTTAACTTGAGCGCTGATAAAGAGCAGTCAAGCTGCTGCAGCAAAAGCAAATAAATTAACATGTAAATGTAAGCAAAGTATCAGTTGTTTTAAACTTAGGAACTGTTAAGACTATTGTTTAACAGAGTATTATTTATTGTTCCTATACCTGATTAGCTTAAGCTGCGTATTTAAACCTCTCCTTTTTGCATGGGTTATAATGGGAATAATTTCTGAATCCCATAGTCTGAAAATTTAAAATAATTAATGAATAACCACAAGAAATCTCTGCATTGCCCAACAGTTTTAGACAATCATGGTCCTCCAACCATCAGAAATCAGAGGAAATAATGCACAAAAATACTGTACGGCATATACTTTTTAGAGGACATAAAAAGAATGATAGTGGTGGGTGATAGCATTACCAAATCACACCAGTAATTCTTAATTTCTTGTTGATAAGCAAAATTATATTTATCAATTTATTAATGTACGTAAATCATTTATTAACATTGCAGTTTTGTAATTATCTGTATCAGCTATGTAAATGTTATGGCTTAGTATAAATAATTTGATACTTAGCTTTATTCTTATTCTTTATAGATAAATAAGGGTTTGATATATGCAGATGCAATCTGGAACAATGAGCAAGGGTGGTATAGGAAGAAAGCTACACATAGAAGGTGAAGAGTCATGAGTTCGATTCTCAGGAAAGGCTAAAATCTTCGAAGGGAATGTCAAGAAATACAAACATCACTGTTTGTTAAGCCTATTTTACTCAGGGAATGAACTGTCACCCTTCCTATGGGAAAAAATAAAAAATAGAAACAATTTTCTACCCAGTTCAGGTCCACTTTAGTAAATCCAGAGATGAACAAATGATAGTTATATGTTATACATGGGTAGAGAATGTGAACACGCCTAACAAGTACAGAACTTTAGCCTCTTCTTCAGTTAACTAGCTGTGTGGCCTTGGTCAACTCCAGTAATCTCTCAGTCTCATTTGTGAAAATGAAGTAGATTGGACCCAAAGTGACAAATCATTTACACATCAAGTGCTAACAATGATGAGCTGTAAGAAGCTGCTTGGTGCTCTGTGTTGAAATAGAATGTGTACTTGTGTCATGGCTCGACAAGGAAGAATGGGGGTGGGCTAGGGGCTTTTGCAATTCAAGTGCTGCTATTTGCTACTCCTGAATTGATTTATTTCTGAGTAATTTCTCATTCTAAATCTTTCTGACTCTATGATTTAACATGAAGATAATAGGTAATGCTGAAACACTAAGGAAAGAGGCTTTAGGAAAGTTTCCAGTACCTAAAAATATCACTTTCAACTACACTACCTTATATAGTGTTTAAATTTCTCTAATTTTTCTTTTTTTTTTTTTTTTTTTTTTTAGTTAAGGCAATGACTTATCAGAACTATACCTTGGTTCAAATGAATTGATGAACTTAGCTAACCTATGATGACAGAAGGCCTTGGGAGAAATTAGATCTATAATAAACATATTTGTGTAAGTAAAAAGAAGAAAAGTTTCATAAAGAACTTTTGGGACATTATTGTCAATAAAGGTAGTGCTGACTGAGCAGCCAAGTAACCAGGAAACCACAGGACTGGTCCTGTTGCCAAATACTAGGAGTGCCTTAGAAGCCAGGGATGCAGTATTGACCAAATACAAAAAAGGTACACAGTTACAGACATAAAAGAAAGCTCACTTTGGGAGGCCAAGGCAGGCGGATCGTGAGGTCAGGAGATCAAGACCATTCTGGCTAACATGGTGAAACCACATCTCTACTAAAAAAAAAAAAACAAAAAACAAAAACACAACTCTTCTGCTAAAGGAAGTTAAGACAATTGGGCTCTTTTTCAAGATTGAATAGAACAATAGAGATCATTCCTATCACCCAGAATTACAGTTCATTTTTCTACCTTGCTAACTCTAGATAGAAAGATCTAAATAAAAATAATAGAGTACATTCATTGGAACTAGAATTACCAACCACATCAGTTAAGGATTTCTATTTACCTTTAATATCATTAAATTGAGAAAAGTAATATATATGATCCTATAAATGTTATAAATATTAACAGTATTAAAAATCATTAACATTTAACAACATAAGTGAGAAAACATAAATCATATGTACTATGACCATTTAAAAAGAAATATTTACATTAATTGGATAAAAACACAAAACTTCCTCTAAATGTCAAATATCTGTTAAAGACTATGTGAAAATATTTTTGTTTGTATGCTTACTTCTCTTTATTAAACATTATCTATGGATAAGGATTTACATAACATTAAATATTTATATTGGTGAAATATAAATGATTCTTAATTCACATAACATTTGCATATATAAAATGTGATACATAGTAAAGTGATAAACAGTCTGCATTTGGTAACCTAAAAAAAGGCATGATTTACTACCATCTACCTATCCATTTATCCATCGTTTAACCAATATGTATCGTGGTACATATCATGTTTTACATTGTGTTTTCCCAGAAATAACAAAAAGATAATGACTTGAGCAGTGCAAGTAGTTTATTTGGGAGGTGATCTCGGGAAGCATTAGTATTAGGGAAGAGAGACAGGAAGTGAAAAGAAGCCAATGGAAGGCACATTAACAAGCAGATGACTGTTGTGAGCAAATGGGGCTCAATCCCACAGGTGGTCATTAGAAGACAATTTGTATGGAGTGCTCCCAGCTCAGGGGTCAGGATGCTGGGGTATTTTTCTACTAACTTTGAATAGGTATTAAGGAATTGCTAAAGTGTGAATGTTTGTGTTCCTCCAAAATTCATGTTGAAACTTAATCTCCAGTTCAATAATATTAAGAAGTTGGGCCTTTGGGAGGTGACTAGATCATGAGGACCCCTTTTGTGAATGGGATTAAGACGTTTATAAAAGAAGCTTTACAGGGCATCTGGCAGCCCTTTGCCCTTCAGCCTTCCACCATGTGAAAACATAGCAAGAAGTGCCTCACCAGACACTAAATGCTGGCTTCTTGATCTTTGACTTTGTAGCCTCCAGAACTGCAAGAAATCAATCTCTTCTCTTTTCTGTATAAATTAGCCAGTTTCAAGTATTCTGTTACAGTGACATGAACAAACTAAGATAGGGTGTCAACTCACTGGCACTTCTAGACTTGCCCACTGTGTGTTCTCCCATGGCCAGAGAAATCTATCAAGCAGACAATTACAGGGTCTGTCAGCCAAGAAGTCATTGGTAGAAAGAAAGCACCTAGCAGATTTGGTCAGGCCATGAGCAAAATTTACAAGAACCAGGGAGAATGTTAGACATTACAAAGAAAAAATGGAAACATAGACTTTGCCTTTGGGGAGTTTCCAGTAAAATGGGTAAACCTTGGAAATAAATGATTATAATACAATACAGAATGACCAAAAGGAAATTTGTGCACAAGTAGAAAGAGCACATAGATGTCCTTTGGATTTTGTTTAAAAATTCTTCAATATTTGAACCCAAATTATTTTGTATCATACAATTGCCGCCTCTCACCTTTGATTTTATAAAGAATGAAAGAAAATGGTCATTTTCAAGATATTTCAAATGATGAGACAATAATGTTATATGGCAGCTATAATTAATAATGGCAAAGAGAATTGATTACATGTTGCCAATTACATTAGAGAAAGCTAAAGAGATTTTGCTGGAGCTGAATCTCATACGATTCCAGTAAACCATATTGAGAAGTTTGGGAGCTTGGTTAGCTTTTCTGCAAAATCTAAAATGGAGTAGTAGATTTCCTAATGTAAAGAAAAATATGTACAGCTTTAGTCATATGACCTCTAAAACACTTCGGTGATTTAATCATCATCAAGAAAAACCTCTAGCAGCAGAGTTTAACCTATTAAGAAAACAGGTGTTTGTTTTCTTAAAATAAAACTATGTTTGCAATTTTTGATCTTGTCAATACTTTAAAGCGAGCTGATGCCTGTACCAAAAGCTGTCTGAGGTTGCAGCCATGACCACTTCCAAACTAAAGCTGGAAGCTTAATAATGACCTATTGGGGATAAACTTTTACATCTCGGGAGGAGGATTAACTCCTGTATTTTCCTGTGTTCATATAAAAAGTTCAAGCATTAGAAACTATCAATATTTACACATAAGAATGATTTCAGCCATGCTAGGATAGGATAATCTTTATAAATCAGTGTATTTTTATAATAATATATATTTAAAATTAGAGAGCTTGGAGAAACAAGCTCTTAAATTATAAATTTTTCTTTGTGTTCTCTCCTAAATCCTAAAAAAATTATATAGATTTCTCATATGTCTGCATTTGACATTTAACACCAAATAACGTTTTTTATTGAAGTCACATTTACTAACACCCATGGAGTAACACATTCAATAGTTAATATACTTATTTTCTTCCATTAAATTAAGAAGTTTGCTCCTCAAGAACCACTCAGATTCATTTTGTCCATTTACCTGCATGAATGAATACATTCTGTAACATTCTCTAAAGGAAAGAAGGAATTTAAGTTATCTCGCAAAAACATACACAATGAAATGTAGTAATAGTGGGTGAAGAAAACAGAAAAAAGAGAAAATGTATAGAAAGGAGAAGATACAAAGAAATGTGAGAGATGAAATTACACAAAATTTCTTAGAACTGAGGCAACATTTGAATGTAAGCTTTCTAACAACTAATGCAAAGACAGAACCATCACACATAGTTGATTTGGAGAGATTATCAGATGAAACCAAAATTTGTCAGTCTAATCTGAAATGTAATGCAAAATTTAGAGACACATTTATGCCACAAAGCCTAGCATATATAGTGTCAATGTCCTAAAAATTACAGTTTTTATAAATATGATGAAAAGTTTATAAGGCTGTTTCTGATAAGCTCTTTGTAGAAATTACCTGTAACACTAAAACTTATAATAAAAACACTTACTGAGTTGTTACCATGTGCTAGTCACTTTACTAGGTGTTTAGGTCATTTGGCCATCATTACCACCCTATAAAATGGTTAAAATTTATTGCCCTCTTTCAACAAATTAGCAAAATAGCTTAGGAAAGTTAAATAAATAGTCCAGGATCATATATCTGGTAGAGGCATGGAAAGAATTCAAAATGACCCCAAACTCAGGCTTTAAGATGCCAGGCTTTAGGAGCTCCCACTGGTGAGGTTTTATGTCATGGTATCTAAAACATATTTATGTTTACAAATAGAAAAATCCAGCAATATGGAGCTTATGTAAATATTTTAAATTATTACAAGTATAATTGTGCTTTGGTTCTCATAGGATTTGGGCTCCCTAGGGGATTAAATAGGAAATCAGAGCAATATACTTTGAGCAACATAACTTCTTCATGTTCCTTCCAAGATAAGCAGGTTGCAAAATGGGTTATTTGAAATTGAATGAGTAAACTTGTTTTGTACGAGTGTTAGCTGTGAGCTAACTAAATTATGGGGAATTGGTACACAAATTATGATTTTGAAATGAAGAACAGGCTTATGTCTCTGGCTTGAGGAGGAACAGACAGGGAATAAGCATCTTGCTCAACCAAAATTGGCATGAAATGATTAAATAACAGGTTAAATAGGAAAGGTGTCTGAATTCACACTGATTTATTCCACTAATTTTTTAACAACAAAAAAAAGATATTCTTTTAACTTTAAAAATAGACTTAAATTGAATATTTTTAGATATTTACTTTTAAATAAACTCAGTGGTCACAAATCTCTAAATTGATCAACATTACTGATAACATTACCATTGATTATTAACAATGAATAAAAATATTTACATGAAAGGATGTCCATAATTGCCAATAAAAGAATAAATTAAGAAAAATATTTACTTTTCTATATTACAGCATTTAGATGAGAAAGGTAGAAATCTTTTTATCTAATATAATCGTAATAATCATTTAAAGGATTTGTGGATTTTAAAAACATAATTTCATGTGGCACAATTTCTTAACATCTGAACCAGGTACTCTACTGCCCTCTCATGGATATTATAGAAGTAGCAAGAAGAATAAAGTCAACTTAAAAAGGGTCAACAAAAGGAACTTTGTTTAAATAAAACCTGTGATTTATAACAGACACACTATTAAATAAGTATTTTTATGCAGAATATTGTTTTTATGAAATGTCATAAAATGTTTAGAAACAGGTACTTTAAATAATTATGAAGTAAAATAAATGAAGTGCACTTTACTTATAGAATTGTGAACTATGGAATTGCTAATGTCCTTCTTACTTCCCAAATCTCATTGTTCTTAAGTATGCCATTATTTTCATGAGTTTAGTAGTCTCAGGTGACTGGTATAGAAAAAATAACTTTAGTTTGGTAATCCCTCCAAACTATAAATTGTTTTTGCCATAACTGATAAATCTCTTCATGGAACAAAAAGTAAGAAATCTTAGAAAACTGTAAATATAAGTAGAAATCCAAGCATGGTGCTTAACATCTGAGATTGCATTTGTCAGGTGAGGGAGGGAGTGAAAACATGGTTGCTGCATATAGTTGTACAGGTTGTAGACGGCACATCTCCAAAGGGGTTTGCCTAGATAAGACATTTTAAAATGATTGCCCACATGTAAATTACACCATTAGGTATACTTCTAGTATTTTGAATTAAGCAACTCAACATTTTTTCCCAATGATATTGGTAGGAGGTTAGGGAAATTCGTTCATGTTGGTGTGGAAGAACAGCCTCTCGATAGTTAAGACAGACAAAGAACAGATAGCTGTTGTGACTCTGAAGCCCGATATCCTTGACCTGACCTAGCACCTCTTCCATTAACAGTCATAGTTCTGGGTTTAGAATTTCATGGGCCTTAGGGACATGATGTAAGCACTATTTTAACACTGTTTCTTAATTCATTTCATACATACAAATTTGAGCATTTCACATGTACTTTCTATTACTGCTTTGTAGATAAAGGTTTTTAGAAACATTTACAAGTCTTATAACATTGTTGACCAGACTGAGATATTTTTAGTTTTTAACATAGAATATGATCACAGACATAAGAAACTATCACCTCCTATTGAATTGTTTTTACAGTGATTACCTAATTCTAAAAAACTGAATATTAATTATCTTAAATATCAAGGAATCAAGTCCAGATTAACTGTTCTACAGCGGCTACAGAGTCCAGCAATAGGACATCCTGTGGTGCTGCCAAGAATACCACCTGCCTGATGATCTTTGCCATTGGCACTGACTTCAGAAGGAATCTGCTTGAAACTTAATACAGAAAAAATACCTTGTCAGCTACTTAACATGGATTAAGAATATGAATCAACATCTTCATTACTATAAAATTAGTCAAAAGAAGTGTTAAATAAAAATACAAGGCATTGACTTATGTACCATTTTACCAAATCTTTAAAATCATATCTTCTTGTCATATAAACTGAAATGCAGTCTAGAGTAATTTACTACTATTTTAATCTCAAATTGTTATATTTAGACATAATTCGTTGGAGGGAATATGCTTGTGTTTGTGAATGCTTACATGACTTATTAATAATTCTTGTCACCTTTTATTGCTCTATCCTCTATTTTTTCAATTGGTTTTGATTCTATAAAGGCCTTCTCCTCTAGCTTTTTGGAGTTGCTCTCTTTTGAGTGACTGTCTCTCCCAAAATAGGTTTTGATCATTTGCTCTGCTTTTATAGACGGCTGATGGTTACTTCAGCCACCGTGCAGGACAGGTTGCTGGGGCCTCTTAGGCAGTGGCAGATTGGAAGCCAGACTGTTTATTATCTCTCCAGTAGATTTTGTGTCACAGGATTCCCTGGGACTTCTCTGCTGAACTGTTTTAGGAGATATCTGATGAGCTTTTATTAGTGAGTATTTATTCAGCATCTACTGCATATAGGTATTGTGGCTTTTTAATATATATATTTTTTGAGACAGGATCTCACATTGTAGCACAGGCTGGAGTGCAGTGGTATGATTTTGGTGAGCCTCCTGCCTCAGCCTCCTAAGTAGCTGGGACCACAGGCGTGCTCCAACATACTCGACCTTTTTTTCTTTTTTCTTTTGGTAGAAAAAGGATCTCACTATGTTGACCAGATTAGTCTTGAATTCCGAGTCTCAAACCACCCACTTGATTCAATCTCCCAAAGTGCTAGGATTACAGCTGTGATTTACCACGTCCTGCTGCATTTTTTTTTTAATGTGGGGGACTTAATGAAGGTAGAATGCCTTAGTTTACTATGGCTGCCACAACAAAATACAATAGACTGGAGGCTTAAACAACAGACACTTATCCCTCACAGTTCTGGAGGATAGAAGTCTAAACTTCAGGTGTTCGAAGTTTGGTTTCTCCTTTGGCCCCTTTCCTCGGCTTGCAGATGACACCTTCCCACCAGGTTCTCACAGGACCTTTGCTTTGTGTGCTGCATCCCTTCCTCTTCTTCTGAGGACACCAGTCATATTGGATTAAGGGCTCTACCCTGATGACCCTTATAAGCTTAATTACTTTTTAAAGAGTTCTATCCTCAAGTAGTATCACACTGGGGATTAGGGCTTCAATATATCTACTTAGAAGAGACACAATTCAACTCTTAATACACAGCACAGCACTTAGATATTCCAGCTTTGAATTCAGACCACCATAGTTTGAATTCCATCTCTACTCTTTACTAGCTGCACGATACTGCACAAATCACTTAAAAGAAAACTAAGCTGTCTGAACGTATTCACCTAAATTTAGTGAGTAATAACATAATCTAGCTTATAGTGCTATCACTTATTTCAATTAATACTAAAATAAAAACCTCTATGAGGCAGTTCTTGAGAAAAAGGTTTCAATATGTTTTCTTATTTATTTTTTATACCCATCAGACATTTCATATGAACCGAAACAAGCCCTTGAAAAATATTTTTAAATGAGTACAATATTAAAAATAATAACTTTTAACAGTAGAAGAGAGCTTTGAGACCATCTTTTTTCACTATAAACCAAAATGAATCACCAAGTTGTATTTTTCTTCTGACTAGACCATATTCAATATCGAAAGACTACTGAAAATAACACATAGAAATGCAAAGTTGCTTTATATCTAAATTATTTTTAAAGAGAGCCTGATAAAGTCTCCTCATTGTGGCCTACTGTGAATTATCCGTTTCTCTAAAACAATGGGTTTTCATTTTATCAACTTCATCATTAAAGCCAAAATGTGAAGAATCGTAATTTCAACCTCCCTCTTTCACTTACTTCTAAACACTCACTGTCTTAGCGATCTGTAAATAATTGACCAGCCAAGCACTGAAGCACAAAGACAAATAGATCAATAGTCCTCCTGCAAGCTCTTACAGCAGGGAGAGAAACCCTGTTTCCCTTCATTTCCTACCACACAGGACCTCATGCATGAATCAATCTGCAGTCTGCAACCCCCAGATTTAACTCAGCATGCATAATCAGCAAGAACTGCTGAAGTCTTTGATTAAACTTTTAAATTGCCTCTTAATATGATGTAAATGGAAAAAGGTATTGATTAAAGAACCTTAAAATGGTAACCTGTTAGAATGAGAAAGGAAAAATGCTTTGAGTTGGTGAGCCTGTATAGAAAGATAAGTAGTGTGAACAATGCAGAAAGGATCTTCAATGCACAAATGCTAAACAAACAGTAATTATACCTACATGTTCTTGGGCTTGCAAAACTTGATACATACATATATGAAAAATGTATGCATTGACTCTAATCATACTAAAAATATTGAGCACTAAATATATGTCAGAATCCTTTCTAGGCGCTGATGATACAGCCATAAAGAAAAGTGACAAAGCTCTCTGCCTTTGTAGAGCTTAATTTCAAAAAGGGAAAGAGAAAAAAATAAGATAACAAGTATCATATATGGTTTCTTGAATAATAAGTTCTATGGAAGAAAGAAGAACAGAAAGTATATGTATGGGGGAGGTGACAATTTGGACATGGAAAGTACCAAGAAAGGCCTACTGAGATGGTGACATTCGAGTCAAATGCTAAAGGGGTTGAAGAAATGAGTTATGCAATTTTCTGAAAATACTTTAAACAGAGGCAACATCAAATGCAAGGGCCCTGAGTGAAAATCAAGCTTCCTTTGCATTGGCTAAAGACCAAGTAAAGCAGTATGGGTGAATGCTATAAGCGACTGGGAAAGGAGCAAGAAATGATTTAAGAAAGGTATTAGGAGATAAGATCATATAAGGCTTTGGAGGCAACTTTAAAGACTACTTTTATCCCAAATGCAATGGGTTGTCATGGAGGACTTTGAGCAAAGGAGGAATAGCATCTGACATCTGTTCTGATAGAAACACTCTGGATGATGAGTTGATAGATTGTCAGGAGTGATTAGAAGAGCATAAGATGAGATACAATGGGATGAGACAGGATGGAAGAGAAAAGAGAAAAAAGAGAAAAAGGGAAGAGGAGGGAAGAGGAGGGGAGAGGTGGGGAGGGGAGGAGACTGAATTACCAAGAAGGTAGGAGGAGTAGATCTTAAAGTGAGAAGTTCAAGAGTACAGTTTTACACAAGTTACATTTGAGATATTTATTTACATAATTATTTAGTTTTTTAAATCTTTATGGGTACGTGCTAGATGTATATATTTATGAGATATTTTGGTGTATATATTGATGAGGTAAGTGTATATATTTATTTTGATATAAGCATAAAACATGTAATCATCACATCAGGGTAAATGGGGTATGCATCACCTCAAGCATTTATCATTTCTTTGTGTTACAAACCTTCCCATTGTACTCCCTCAGCTATTCTAAAATGTATATAAAATGTACAAAAAAAAATTATTGCTGACTGGGCCGGGCACAGTGGCTCACGCCTTTAATCACAGCACTTTGGGAGGTAGGTGGATCACCTAAGGTCAGGCGTTCAAGATCACCCTGGCCAACATGGTGAAACCTCATCTCTACTAAAAAATACAAAAATCAGCTGGGCATGGTGGTGGGTGCCTGTTATCCCAGCTACTCGGGAGGCTGAGGAGGGAGAATTGCTTTAACTCAAGAGGTGGAGGTTGCAGTGAGCTGAGATTGCACCACTGCACTCCAGCCTGGGCAACAAGAACAAAACTCTGTCTCAAAAAAACAAAACCAAACAAATACAAAACAAAAACTAGAGTGAGATTCTGTCTCAAAAATAAATAAATAAATAAATATAGATAGATAGATATAGATATATATATAGATATATATATAGTGCTGACTGTACTCACCCTGTTGTACAAACAGCTACGAGGTCTTATTCATTCTACCTATTTTTGTATGCATTAACCATTCCCATTCTCCCTCACCCCTATTACAATTCTCAACCTCTGGTAACCGTTATTCTACTCTCTATCTCCCCGACTTCAACTGTATTAATTTTTAGCTCCCACAAGTGAGTAAGAACATGTCATCTTTTCCTGTGTCTGGCTTATTTCATTTATAAGTTCCTCCAGCTGCATCCACGCTGTTGCAAATGATGAGATCTCATTCTCTGTTAATGGCTGAATAGTACTCCATTGTGTATAAGCACTGCATTATTATTATCCATTCATCTGTTGATGGACACTTAGGTTGATTCCAATTCATAGCTGTCATAAATACTGCTGCAATAATCAAGGGAGTGCAGATATCTCTTTGATATACTGATTTCCTTTTTGGGGGATACATACTTAGCAGTGGTATTGCTGGATCACATGGTAGTTCTATTTTTAGTTGTTTTGGTACCTCTATACTTTTCTCCATATTGGATGTACTAATCTATATTCTCACAGTGTATGAGGATTCCCCTATTCCACCAGCTTTCATTATTGCTTGTCTTTTGGATAAAAGCCTTTTAAATAGGGTGAGGTAATATATCACTATAGTTTGGATTTGCATTTCTCTGATCAATGATGCTGATCGTATTTTCATATACTTGTTTGTTATTTATATGTCTTTTTTGAGAACTGTCTATTCAGATCTTCTGCCCATTTTTAATTGGATTAAACATTTTATCCTATAGAGTTGTTTGAGCTCCTTATATATCTGGTTATTAGTTTCTTGTCAGATGGATAGTTTGCAAATAATTGTTTCCCATTCTGTGGGTTGTTTCTTCACTTTGTTGATTGTTTCCTTGGCTGCATAGAAGCTTTTTAATTTGATGTGACTCCATGTGTTCATTTTTGCTTTGGTTGTCTGTGCTTGTGGGGTATTACTCAAGAAATATTTGCCCAGACCAACATCCTGGAAAGTTTTCCCAAGGTTTTCTTTTAGCAGTTTCACAGGTTGAGATCTTATATTTCAGTCTATTATCCACTTTAATCTTATTTTGTGTAGGGCAAAAGATAGCAGCTAGTCCCATTCTTTTGCATATGTATATTCAGTTTACCCAGCATCATTTATTGACGAAACTGTCCTTTTCCCAATGTATGTTCCTGGCATCTTTGTTAAAAATGACTTCATTGTAGATGTATAAATTTATTTCTGGGTTCTCTATTCTGTTTCGTTGGGGTATGCATCTGTTTTTAAGTAGGTGGCATGCTGTTTGGGTTACTATAGCTCTGTAGCATAACTTGAAGTCAGGTATGTGATTCCCCCAGTTTTACTCTTTTTGCTAAGAATGACTTTGGCTGTTCTGGAACTTTTGTGGTTCCATATAATTAAAAAAAATTTTTTTCTACCTTTGTGAAGACTGTCAATAGCTATTTTGATAGGGATTGCATTGAACTTGTATATTGCTTTGAATAGTATGAATATTTTAACAATATTTATTTTTCTAATTCATGAACATTCTAATCCATGAATATAGACTATCTTTCCACTTTTCTATTTCATCCTCAATTTCTTGCATCAATGTTTTGTAGTTTTCTTGTAAAGGTCTTTCACATTTTTGGTTAAGTTTATTATCAGGTATTTTATTTGTAGCTTTTATAAATGGAATTATATTCTTGATTTCTTTATCAAACTGTTCACTGCTGGCCCAAAGAAGTGCTAATGATTTTTGTATGTTGATTTTGTATCCTGCAACTTAACTGAATTTATCAATTCCAATCGTTTTTTGAAGTCTTTAAGTATTTCCAAATACAAGACCATATCATCTACAAAGAAGGATAATTTGACTTCTTCCTTTCCAACTTGGATATCTTTCATTTCTGTCTCTTGCCTGATTCATCTAGCTGATACTTCCAGTACTATGTTGAATAAGAGTGGTGAAAGTGGGCATCCGTGTTGTGTTCCAGATATTAGAGAAAAAGCTTTAAATATTTCTCTATTCAGCATGATAATCTCTATGAGTATGTAATATAAGCCTTTATTTTGTTGAGGTATGTTCCTTCTATACACAAGTTTTCAAGGGATTGTATCATGAAGAAATGGTGAATTTTATAACATGCTTTTCTAACATCCATCAAAATGATACAATTTTTGTCCTTCATTCTGCTGATATAATGTATCATATTGATTGCTTTGCATATATTGAGCCATCCTTGAATCCATGGAATAAATCCCACATTGAGGGACTTAAGATGCATCATTAGGTTATGTATTTGAAAGGGGTTTGTTTGTTTGTTTTTTTCCACTTTTTTGATGTAGGCACTTGTTGCTATAAACCTTCCTCTTATTAAGGTTTGGGTATGTTGTGTTTCCATTTTCACTTACCTCAAGGAATTTTAAAATTTCCTTTTTAATTTCTGGTCATTCAGGAGCATATTGTTTACTTTCCATGTGTTTGTATAATGTTCAAACTTCCTCTTGTTATTGGTTTCTAGTTTTATTCCATTGTGGTCAGAGAAGATCTTTGATATTATTTAAATTTTTCTGAACGTTTTAAGACTTGTTTTGTGGCCTAATGTATGCTCTATCCTTGAGAATGATCCTTATGCTGAGGAGAAAAAAATGTGTATTCTGCAGCCATTGGATGAAATGTTCTGTAGATATATGTTAGGTCCATTTGGTCGATAGAGCAGATTAGTTCTAATATCTCTTTGTTGATTTTCTGTGTGCATTATCTGCCCAATGCTGAAAGTGGAATGTTGAAGTTTCCAACTATTATTGTAGCTCTCTCTTTAGCTCTAATAGTATATGTGTTCTATATCTGGGTTTTGCAGTATTGGGTGCACATAGAGTTATAATTGATATTTCATCTTGATGAATTCATTCCTGTAAAATTACATACTAAAGTTCTTTGTCCCTTTTTGTGATTTTTGTCTTAAAAATCTCTTCTATCTGATGTAAGTATAGCTACTCCTGTTCTTTTTTGGTTTTCATTAGCATGGAATATCTTTTTCCATCTCATTATTTTCCATCTATGTGTGTCTTTATAAGTGAAATTTGTTTCTTATAAGCAATAGATCATTAGGTCTTACTTTTTATTCATTCAGTCACTGTTTTTGATGGAAGAGTTTAGGACACTGACATTCAATGTTGTTATTGATAACTAGGGACTTACTCCTGCCATTTTGTTATTTCTTTTCTGATTGTTTTGTGGTCTTCACTTTCTTCCTTCCTTCTTTCCTGTATTCTTTTTGTGAAAATGATCTTGTCTGGTGGTATGTTTTCATTTCCTGCTTTTTATTTTTCATGTATCTGTTGAAGGGTTTTTTTTTTTGTTTGTTTGTTTTTTTGAGACAGAGTCTCACTCTGTCACCCAGACTCTAGTGCAGTGGTGTCATCTTGCCTCACTAAAACCTCTGCCTCCCGGGTTCAAGCGATTCTCCTGCCTCAGCCTCCCTAGTAGCTGAGATTACAGGCACCCGCCACGATACCCAGTTAAATTTCGTATTTTTAGTAGAGATGGGGGTTTCACCATGTTGTCCAGGCTGGTTTTGAACTTCTGACCTCAAGTGATCTGCCCACCTTGGCCTCCCAAAGTACTAGGATTACTGGGGTGAGCCACTGTGCCCGGCCCTGAAGCTTTTTTTTTATGATTTTGAAATTACCATGAGGTTCACAAATATTATCTTATAATCTATTATTTTAAATTGATGAAAAGTTAACTCTGATAGCAAAAACAACCAAGAAAGTAAACAAGCAAAGGGAAAACTAAAGAAATTCTACACTTTAACTTCACCTCTCCCACTTCTTAACTTTTTGTTGTTTCTATTTATACCATATTATACTATCTATGTCTTTAAAAGTTGTAGTTATTATTTTTGATAGTTTCATCTTTTAGTCTTCCTACTAAGATATGAGTAGTTTACATACCAGAATTGCAGTGTATCTGTCTGTGTACTTCATATTACCAGTGAGTTTTGTAACTTCAGGTGATTTCTCATTGCTCATTACATCCTTTTCTTTCAGATTGAAAAACTCTCTTTAGCCATTCTTGTAGGTTATGTACAGTGTTGATAAAACCTCTCAGCTTTTGTTTGTCTGGGAAGCTCTTTGTACCTCCTTAATCTTTGAAGGATATTTTTGCTGGATATACTATTCTAGGATAAAAGCTTCTTTCCATCAGTATATCATGCCACTCCCTCCTAACCTATAAGCTTTGCATTGAGAAATCTGCTTCCAGATGCGTTGGAGCTCCTTTATGTGTTATTTATTTTTTTCTTTTCTCTTGCTGTTCTTAGAATCCTTTATTTATTCTTGACTTTTGGGAGTTTGATTATTAAATTTTGTGAGGTAGTCTTATTTGAGTTAAATCTTCTTGGTGTTTTATAACCTTCTTGTAGTTGAATATTTAATATCTTTTTCTAGGTTTAGAAAGTTCTCTGTTGTCTCTCTGAATTAACTTTCTCGCCAATATATATCTCTCTCTATCTCCTCTTTACGACCAATAACTCTTATATTTGCACTTTTAGGCTATTTTCTAGATCTTGTATGTGCGTCTTCTTTTTTATTCTTTTGCTTTTGTCTCCTCTGTGAATTTTCAAATAGTCTGTCTTCAAGCTCACTAATTCTTTCTTCTGCTTGATAAATTATGCTGTTGAGAGACTCTGATGCATTCTTCAGTTTGTCAATTGAATTTTTACAGAGCAGCTCTGTAAAAATTTTACAAAGCAGCAGAATTTTGCAGAGGAGCTCCAGAATTTCTGCTTGATCCTTTTTATTTCAATGGCTTTGTTAAATTTATCTGATAAGATTTTGAATTCCTTCTGTGTTTTCTTGGATTTCATTGAGCTTCCTCAAAACAGCTATTTTGAATTCTGAAAGGTTACTTTTGTTGTCACTCTGAAATTGGTCACTGTTGCCTCTTTTAAAATAATTAGGTATTTCTTCTAATATTTGCAGTCCAGGCTTGTCTGTACCTGTCCTACTTGAGAAGGTTTTCCATGTATTGAAAGGGAATTGAGTGTTGTGTTCTAAGTCTTTGGTCATGGCAGCCATATGGGCATTAGGCAGCACCCCATGCCCAGTAACTCTAAGACTCTTGCAGACTTGTAGATGTACCACCTTGGTGGTCTTGGGTAAGATCCAGGAGAATTCCATGGATTACATGGCAGAGTCTCTTATTTTCTTTCCTTACTTTCCCCCAAACAAACAGAGTCTCTCTCTCTCTCTCTCTCTCTCTCTCTCTCTGTGCTGAGCTACCTGGAGCTGGAGGAGTGGTGACACAAGCATTCCCATGGCCACTACAGCTGGGACTGTGCTTCGTTATACCCAAAACAAGCTGGGTCTTGCCTAAGGCCTGTTGTGACTATTCCATGGATACTGCTGAATTTATTCAAGGCCCAAGGCCTCTGTCAGCAGGTGCTGAATCCTGCCAGGACTAAGTCTTTTCCTTCAGTGCAGCAGGTTCCCTTCTGGCCCGGGGTGGGTCTAAAAATGCCCTCCATGAGCTAGGGACTGGTATCAGGGACTTCAGGAATTGACTTGGTGCTTTCTTTTACTGGGGTTGAGTTAATACTCCGGTTGCAAGACAAAGTTCTCTTTACTTATCCCTGTCCTTTCCTGAAGCAGAGTCTCTGCCCATGGCCAAGGCTGACCCAGATTTGTGGTCACTGTAGCCTGGATACCACTGCTGTTTATTCAAGAACCAAGGGCTCTTTAGTCAGAAAGTGGTGATTTCTTCCAGGACTCAGTCTGTTTTTTCAGGGTAATAGGTTTCCTTCTGGTCCAAGGTGGGCCTAAAAACATTCTCCAGGAGCCAAGGCCTGAAATTGGGGCATTTAGGAGTCTGCTTCATGCTTTACTTTACTGTGGCTGACCATGTGCCACAGTTGTAAGACCCTTCCCTCTCTTTTCCTCAAACAGAAGGAGTCTCTCCTTATGTCCACCACAGCTGGGAATGTCCTGGGTCACACCCGAAGCCAGCATAATATTGGGTCTTGCCCAAGGCCCATGGCGACTGCTACCTGGCTACTGCTGATGTTTACTCAAGGCCCAAGGATTCTTTAA